>NW_006408556.1:12222675-12274914 GCF_000296735.1 Chrysochloris asiatica
TTTTTATAAATAATTTTCATTTCTGTTCATCTGGAAATGTCATATTTGATGGGCAATTTTGCTGGGTATATGATTCTTAGTTTGCAATTCTTTCTTGTAGAGTTTTATATATGTCATTCCATTGTCTTCTTGCCTGCATGGTTTCTACTGAGAAATCAGAGCTTAGTTTTAAATTTCTGCTTTGTAGGTAAGTTTTTGTTTTTCCTGAGCTGCTCTCAGGAAATTTTCCTTGGATTTGGTTATGAAATGTTTGATTATAACATGCCTATGCCTTGGTGACTTTTTTTTGAGATCTACCCTGTTTGGACTTCATTTAACTTCTTGAATGGCTATCTTCTCATCTCTTATGATGTTGTTGTTGTTAAGTGCCGTCAAGTCAATTCCAACCCATAGTGACCCTGTATAAGGTTTCCAAGGAGCAGCTGGTGAGTTTTAACCACCAACCTTGCAGTTCAAACGACTTTGCAGTTTGATGCTTTGGCCCACAGCACCACACCAGGACTCCTTTATGATGTTAGGAAATTTTTTTCCCAGCAACTCTTGGACATTTTTCTCTATGACTTTATTTGTCTCTTCCTCCTCTGGAATTTCAATCACATATAAGTTATTCCTCTCAGTAGTGTCCCACATAAATCTAGGGTTTCTATAGATTTTTAAATTCTTTTTTTCTGATTGTTCCTCTTAAAGATGAGTATTGAGAAATTTGTCTTCAAGTTCTCTGATTCATCCTTCCATTGATTCAATTCTACTTCTTTGCCCTTTGGATACATTATCTATTTCTGAAGTCTAAGTATTAATCTTCTGGCTTTCTGCTTGCTGTTTTTGTATATTTCCAATTTTTCATTTATTTTATCAGCTGGTTCTTATATTATTTTCCTGAATTCTTCCTTGTTTTTGTTGATCTTTCAATTCATTGTTGTTGTTGTTGTTAAGTGCCTTTGAGTTGGTTACTGACTCATAGTGACCCTGTATATATTTCTAAGGAGCGGCTGGTAAGCTTGAACTGCTGACCTTGCTGTTCAAACCGATCTTGCAGTCCAGTGCATTAGCCCGCAGCGCCACACTAGAACTCCAATTCAATTAGTGGAAGGTACCTAAATGACATTCTTTTAAATTCCTTATTGTAGTTCTGAATCCATTTCTTGTATTATATTTTCTGACTATATTTTGGTCACTTGTTTGAGGCACTCTGTCTTATTTTTTTGTGTATGCTGAAATTGTCTGTTTTTCTTGAGACGTTGTAGTGTCACTGTATTTATACTTAATTCATGATTATATGTTGGGGTTGTTCTCAGGCATTCACCACCAGTTTCCTGGTGCATCTAATAGAGATTGGAAATTTGGATACAGTTCTCTGTTCACTGTTTGTGTAGGGCAGGTTCAACAAGCATCTGGGAGAACCCCAGACAGACACTTCACTGGAGGGTTTACCACTGGCTGCTGTGTTGGTGATGGCAGGACTGGCCACGCCCCAGCTACCAAGAGGGTAGGAGAATAAGGGAGTATTGCACTCCCCTTGTATTGCACTCCCCTGGCCCTGTGCATGAAAGCTGTAGCAGCAGTTAGTTGAAAAGGTAAAGATGGCCTCGCTGTTCCATGCCAGTTGATAGCCTGCCTGCTTTTCTTCTCTCTCCCAGCTTCCTCTTCCAGTCAGCTCTCAATCCACTTCTCTGTCCTAGCTTCTGAAGCTCAGGGTTCTAGGACCACCATCTGTATCTGTTTCATTTGTTCTCCCATGTCTTTGTTGTAGAGGGTCTGCTCAGTGAGGATGCCTACTCCGCCATCTTTCCCATGACTCTCAAGGAATGTTTAAATTTCTTCTTCTATTACCCAGTAGCTTTTAAGCGTGGTGCTGTTCAATTTCCATGTATTGGATTTTTTTCCACCTTGATCTTCCTATTGTTGATGTATGATTTTATAGCATTGTGATCTGAGAAAATGGTTTGTAGTATTATTATGGTTTAAAGTTTATCAAAGTTTGCTTTGTAGCTTAACATCTGGTCTGTTCTGAAGAATGTTCCATGTGCACTGGAGAAGAATGTATACTGTGCTGTTGTTGGGTTGAGTACTCTGTACATGTCTATGAGGTCAAGATGTTTGGTTGTATTGTTTAGTTCTTCTGTGTCTTTGTTGGATTTCTTTCTAGTTGCTCTGTCCTTATTTAAAGTGTTGTCTTAAAAACTCCTGGTGTGGTGCTGTGGGTTAATGTGCTGGACTGCAAGGTCGATTTGAACCACAAGGTCAATGGTTCAAGCTCACCAGCCACTACTTGGAAACCCTATACGGGGTTGCTATGAGTCGGAGCCAATTCAACAGCACTTAACAGCACCAACAACATTAAGAACTCCTACTATTATTATAGAGTTGTCTGTTTCTTCCTTCAGTTCTATTAGAGTTTGATTTATGTATTGTTAGGGTCTTTCATTGGGAGCATAGATATTTATTATGGTTATGACCTCTTGCTCAATTGACCCTTTTGACCCTTTGATCATGATATAATGCCCTTCTTTTGCTCTTATGCTGGTTTTTGCCTTGAAGTCTATTTATAGGATATTAATATCACCACTCCTGTTAATTTTTGATTGCCAATGCTGTTGTTAGGTGCTGTCAAGAGGTACTGATTCACAGCGATTCTATGCACAATAGAACGTATCACTTAGCAGTCCTACATCAACCTCACAATCATTGCTATGTTTGAGCCCATTGCTACTGCCACTGTACTAATCCATCTCAATGGGTGGGTCTTCCTCTTTTTCTCAGACCCTCCACTTTACCAAACATGATAATATGTCTGAAGTATGAGAGACAAGTCTGGCCACCCTGACTTCCAAGGAGGATTATGGCTGTACTTCTTCTGACACAGGTCTGTTTGTTCTTTTGGCAGTCGATGATACTTTTAATATTCTCCTCCAACACCATAACTCAAATGCATCAATTCTTCTATGGTCTTCCTTGTTCACGCTTCAACTTGAACATGCATATGAGGTTTTTGAAAATACCATGGCTTGGATCAGGCACACCTTAGTCCTCAAAGTAACATTGAATACTTTAAAGAGGTCTTGTGTAGCAGATTTGCCTAATACAATATGTAGTTTGATTTCTTGACTGCTGCTTCCATGAATGTTGATGGTTGATGTAAGCAAAATGAAGTATTTAACAACTTCAATCTTTTCTCCATTTATATGGATGTTGTTTATTGGTCCAGTGGTGAGAACTTTTGTTTACTTTACATTGAGGTACAACCCATATTGAAGGCTGTGGTCTTTGTTCTTCAAAGTATTTTATGTAAGTATTTTAAGTCCTCTTTGCTTTGAGTAAGCGAAGTATCATCTGCATGTTGTAGGTTGTTAATGTGTCTTCCTCCAATCCAGATGCTACATTTTTCTTCACATAATGCAGCTTCTTGGATTATTTGCTTTTTCCACAGTGATATCAGGGTTCAAGAAAACAGGAAAGAAAATTAGCCAAAATAAAAAAAAAAAGAAAATAATAAGGACATAGAAAACAAAAAATCAACAACAATGAAGAACATGAACATTTTATTTCCACTAACTTGATATAGTTTTCCATCTTTATACATAAAGTGTGTTTATTATAGACAGTGTATTGAAGGATCCTGTTTTCTTATCCATCCTGCTCTCTCTGTCTGATTTAATCTGGCAGATTTACTCCACTGACATTCAGTATAGTATTGATAGGTAGGAATTGATTGCTGGCTTTTTGCTGTGTGTGTTTTTGTGGTGCTGCTGGTTTCTTTGTTCCACATAATTTTCTGTGCTGAGTTCATTTTATTTTTGGGTTTTCTTTTCATTTTCTTAATTCTGTTGTATTAATGTTTCTAAATCTTTCTGATTTCCTCTTCTTTATTTTGATAGGAAGGTATTTTAGTTTTCTTTGAGGTTACCCTACAATTTATTAACTTTTCCCCCTGTTTAAAACAATCTTTTAATCTTGCAATCTACCTGACTTCTTCACCATTTGAAAGTTCTGTATCATGATAGTAGGGAAGTTTTCTGCCAACAACTCAACACTTTCATCTGTGCTTTTTATTGTCTCTTCCTGTTTTGGAATCCGATCACCCCTAAGTTATTCCTCGTCATGGTATCCCACATAAATTTAAGTCTTGTTTTGGATTTTTTTTGTTCTCTTTTCTAATTGTTTTTCTAGCTTACTAGTATTGAGAGATTTATCTTCAAGCTCATTAATTCAGGCTACCATTGACTAAAATCTACTCCTTGACCTTTCAATGTATTGTCAATTTCTGAAATCTTAGTATTAATCTTCTGGATTTCTTCAATATTATTTTAAAATTTGTATTTATTTTGTCCATTTGTTCTTGTTATTTTTTTTCTGAATCCTTCTAAAACACTTTCTGTGTTCTTCTTGTTTTTGTCCATCTTTCTATGAATCTATTGAAGGTATCTAAATAGCATTCATTTGAATTCTTTCTCAGGTAATTCCATTATCTTTTCTTCCTCAGAAATGTTTTCTGGTCTACAACTTGGTCATTTGTTTAGGTCACTCTATCTATACCTAAATATCACTTTGTTGAATCCTTTCTTAGTAGTTCCATTACATTTTCTTCCTCAGAAACGTTTTCTATCTCTGTAATTTGGACATTTGTTAGGGTCACTCCTGTGTATTCATGTAAACTATAAAATTGTTGTAAACTATAAAAATGTCCTTGAGACATTGTAGTGTCATTGTATTTGTATTTAATTGATGATTATATGTTGGTGTGTTCTTTGGCTCTCACCAAGTGTCTCCTGGTGGGTAAGATTACAGAATGTAAGCATATGTACCATTTTCCATTCACCATTCATACAGCTCAATTTAGAGTGGATTTGGCTGGTGTTAACTGCTGTCTATGATTGATCAGATGATATAGGAGCTGGTATTGGCTTTTGTCCAGTAGGTGGAGCAGAAGAAGATACGTTTGTGACTTGGCTGTGTGGGCATAATTGCTATCTCCCATCATGTTGGAATAAGAGAAAAACATACATACACATGTAAGAAAACAAAATGGAACAAATTAGCAAGCAAATGACAGTGAAAACAGAAAATAATAAAAAAGGCAAAAAACAGGAAGAAACAAGAAAAAAGACTATTAATAGAAAAGAGGGGCAGGAAAATAGAGTTGTAGAAGAGAAAACTAAGAGAGAAAATAAAAAGAAGAGAAAAAAGCACTAAAAAAGAGAGAGAGGAAGATGAAAAGAGAAAGAAACTAGAGACTAGTAAAGAAAAATCAATGGGAAAAGGAAGAAGAAGGGGGAAAATGAGAAACAGAAGAAAAACAAAAGCAGAGATAGAAAGATAAAAATCAAGGGAAGGGAAAGAGGAAAAAAGAGAATGAGTAGACAAACAAAAATCAAAGAAATAACAAAAGGAAAACAACAACAACAAAACAATGCAGGTGTTAGATCCAAAGAGGAGAAAACTCTGAAAGACTCCTGCCAGCCAAGATGCTAAAGAGGTGAGTGGGGTAAGAATGTGGGGGCAGAGGTCCTGGCCCTAGATGGAGTTCCTATAGATGTAGGTGTTGTCTATGTTCAGGTGTTGTTTAATCCAGAAGTAGTTTGTGGAGGCCCTTAACCGTTGCTGGTTTCAGTGTCTGTCAAGACCAGAAGGCAGCTGGGAGCAGGGTGGCTAATTATGAGGGTTTCTGCTAGTCTACTTCTAACCTTGAGGCTGCAGATTCGGTAGGTCTGAAGTAGAGCCACCTGAATCCAGGCACCAAGGCAGCACAGCCAGCACCTGCCTCACACTGGTGAATAAGAGCAGTGACTGTGCTGGGGGTAGATGAAGGTGGGGGCCAGCCACACCTCTGGTCTCCAGGGTAGTGTGGGAAATCATAAGGAATTGCACCTTTCCTATAGTCCATGTGAATCTGTGTCACGAGGCTTCCATCTGTCAATCTCCAAAGCTGTTTGCAAAAGTTCAAGATGGCCACACTCCATTTGGCCAGTAGTTTGTTCAGCAGTCAATTTCCTTTCACTGCCGCCTGCTCACCTTCTCCTCCCAGTAAGTATTCAATCCACTTCTTTAACCTTTCCTTTGAAGCTCAGGGTTCCAGAATCATCATCTGTGTCTGTCTCATTTGGTGTCCCATATCTTTGTTGTAGAGGGGTTGTGTCTACTAGTCTGCCATGTTGCTGGAAGTCCCAAGCATTGTTTTAAAGATTCTTAAAAGATTTTTAGGCCATGTTTGTGGTTTCTTTGGGAATTTAATTCCTTCCTTCAAATACATTTCTAATCTATAAAGTTACTTCAAAAAATTTGTGGACGAATTGAATTAAAGGATAATGGAATTTAAAAAACAGATAATGGAATTATTCCACAAACTTTTTGAAGCCCCATGTATTTGTTTCCCATTAGTTGTATATGTCAGCTACCACATCGAAAGTTTCCTAGACATGGTTTTTAAATCTGTTTGTTGGTCTTTTGCTTCTTTGAGATCATGCCAATCTCTGTCAAATTATTAACTACTATAATACCCTCTGGTGTGGCGCTATGGGTTAACGTGCCAGACTGCAAAGCCATTTAAACTGCAAAGTCGGCGGTCCAAGCTCACCAACTGCTCCTCAGAAACCCTATACAGGGTCGCTATGGGTCTGAACCGACTCAACGGCACTTAACAACAACAACAACATAATGCCCTCCGTAAAGAGCTCTGGTAGTATAGTGGTTACCAATCGGTCTGCTAACCTCAAGGTCAGCAGTTCAATACTACCAGTAATCCTGCAGAAGAAAGATGAGGCTTTCTGCTTCTGTAATGATTTATAGCCTCAGAAACCCTATACAGATTCGCTATGAGTCAGAACTGACTCCATGACACATAACCACCACCGCCATAATGCCCTCTGTAGTAAGATGCTTAATAAGGAGAAAACATGGTAAACCTGCTTTTTGCTGCAGGGTTCAGTCCCTTTGTTTAGCTGAGTGACTTGATCATTCTTAGTGGTTCAAAGACTTATTTAGCCTTATTACCTCCTCTTTGGGCTCCTGCTTGCAAACAACCCTTTCTTTCCTGAACTCATTTCTCTCCTGTGTGACAACCTGTTAAATGAAGTCAGTAATTGCCAGTAAACACTGTCTTTTTCCCACCTCTCCCACTCTAGGCACAGGCTGTTATACTTGTTTTCTTACCCCCTGCCACCTACCCCTTAGCCAATGACATTGACTTTCATTTTTGCATCACCTCACTTTTAATATCAATTTCTACATTAGCTATGGTAGGCTTGGCAGCATAACAGCTAGGCCTCAAAATGTCACTGGTTTTAATATAGTGGATTTTTTCTTTAAGTTCATATGACTTTCCTGGGTGCGTTGTTCAGGGCAGAATAGTTCTTCTCCATATGGTCATTCTGGAACTGAGGCTATTTTCATCTATTGCTCTGACAGCTGTCACTCTCAGCATTCATCCAGCCCAAAGAGGGATAAGTATAGGGAAACATACATTAGAGGTATTTTAATGAATCTGGTCTGAAGTTTTAACTTCCAACAAAGGAAATCATATGACCAATCTTTAATGCAGGGGAGACTGGGAAATATAGTCTAGTTGTGTGCTCAAGATTGTGGTGAAGAGCTGACAGTCTTTCGCGTGGTTATTTTCAGTCTAGGTTTCTATACCCAGCCAATCTATCAATTAAGTATGAGGATAGCAAAAAGATATTTTAAGATGTGCAATTCTCAAAAACATATTTTCTACCTGTGCTTTCTTAGAAACTACTAGAGAATGTGCTTTACAAATAAATAAATAAACCAAAGAGGAGACACTACAGGATTCAGAAAATAAGAAACAACTGTGTAGATATCAATTATGTAAACCTTAAGTACCTTCAGCCCCTATTAGAATAGAAGTTTGGATGACTCCTAGAGAGCTTACTCTAAGAAAAAAAGAAACAGTAAACTGATCAATTCTCAGAAAGTGCTGGAAATTGTATTGAGGTGCATTTTTATCTGAGCTGTCAGGGGATGAGAAGAACCTAGCCGGAATATCAAAGGACACTAATAAGTTTTAAATGAGATAATTATTACAACCAGCAAAATAAACATTTTTATAATAAAGGGGATTTAATCATAAAATATTATTTCAGCAGTGAGTAATCAGTCTTTACATAATCATAAAATTGTGAGCAATGATGATGGACTTAACCAAAAATTGAGATCTAATTAGTAGGGATTTGGAGAGGGATGTGAGAGAGCTAAATTCCTCATCTTCTGTAATAAGATATATTTTATTCAAGATGGACTAGCCTATGCTATAGTAATAAAACAGTCTCAAATTTTCATTGGCTTAATAGAAGTTTATTTTTCACTCACACTTCACCCCTCACATGGGTCATTCAGAGACTTGATGAGAGACCCAACCAACATGTAGTCACACAGAATGGTACACACAGCCTTCTCAGTTTTATGCAAGGCAAAGAGACAAGAGAAGCACACGTGGGCTTTTGCTGTCTCAACGTAGAAAAGATACTCATCACTTCCTCTTACAAGTTCACTGGCCAGAAACAGTCACATGTTCCTGACTCAGAAGTCAGTCTGCCATGTACTCAGAGGGAAAGAGAGCTGGGAATCTCCACCAGCAGACATTTGCAAAAATGTCTAAAAGGGATAGCAGCATATACATATGATTTTAAAATAAGGAGATGAGTATCCAAATATGTTGAAAAAACTCAAAGAAAAAGCAATAAAAGTTTGAAAATGCTGTCTCTGGTGAGCCTGCCAATGTAACCAGGGGTGAAGGAAAGCAGGAAACATAACAAGAGACAGCTGGGTTTTATTCTAAACTATTGTTTGTAGCATTTAAAAAACCGTTTACATATATTATTTTTATTAACTGAAATATAACTTTTTAAAAAGTTTCTTGGCAAATAAAGATGAGCCAGGGAGACTATCACAAACATACTTTCAAAACCCCATCTGGAGTCATAGCTGAGATCCATGTTAGGCAAACTCGATAGCAATCTTCAGCATCTCCATCACCCACTTTGACAGCTCCAAGTCCACTCACAGGCCTGGGTCAAGCTCTCCCTGTACCTGGTTTGGGAGACATTACTTTGCTTAGAATATCTAGACACTGTCTTTTTCCTTCTCATGCTGACTTCCCTCCTACTAACGTTCACCTACTAAAGTCCTGGTGACACAAAGGTCAAGCAACTGGCTGCTAACTGAAAGGTCAGTGGTTTAAGCCCACCCAGTGGCTTCATGGGAGAAAGACCTAGCGATCTGTTACCATAAAGATTACTGTCAAAAAAATCCTAGGGTTCAACTCTATCACATGTGGTTGCTAAGAGTCTGAATCAACTCATAGCATCTAACACCAATAATGTTCACCTTAAACTTCTCAACTCAAAGGTGTTTCTCCTTGTGCAGACAAGTACAAAATACCAGACAAAAAATTTTCATTGCCATCTCTAAATGGAGTCCTTATTTGGTGCTGTAGGATAAGCACTGGACAGCTCAAACACAAGGTTAGTGGTTCAAATCACCAGCTGCTCCTTGGAAATCCTATTCAGGTACACTATGAGTCAAAACCGACTCAAAGACATTTAGCGACAACAAACAACACCATCTCTGAATAAAGCCCCATTAGCACAAGTCTCTTTCGCTTGTTCGGATAATTCTTTCTCTTTAACTTCCTTTTTGAAAACTTTAGCTAAGTTGGGGCTCTGGCCTGTGTTGTTATTGTGATTGGCGTCGAGTTAGCTCTGATGCATGATAACCCATGTATAACAGAATGAATCATTGCTTGGCCCTGCACCATCTTCATGCCTGTTTGTGGTGGTATGTTTGTGGTGGTATCTTATGTCAATTCATCTCATTGAGGATTTCCTTCACCTTCACTGGCCCTCCATCTTGCCAGTGATCAGTCCCTCCTGACGACATATCCAAAGTAATTGAGTGGAAGGCTTGGACAATATTCTGTTTTCATTGGCTGAGTTTCTAAAGTAGACCACGAGGGCTTTCTTCCTCATCTATCTTAGTCTGGAAGGCCTATTGAAACTTGTCCACCATGAGTAACCCTGCTGGTATTTGAAATACTAGTGGCATAGTTTCCAGCATCATAACAAGTATGATGGTATGAGCCACCGTGGTACAACAACTTACAATAGGATGGCCTATGAAGACCCTCTGTTTGCTTTTCTGTGTCCTTGTTATACACTGTTCTTACTGCATTTTGCAAATCCCCTTCTAAAATCAGAACATTTCTTGAGGCCTCCTATGCTAGTCCTTTGGCTGTCTCCCTCTTTCCTTCCTCCTCCACACAATGTTCACAGTGAGCCTCAATGATAAGCATTTGATCACAGCATCCTTCATAACTCTCCTTTGTCTTCTTAACAAATATTCTAGGCCCTTTACAATCTGTCCCGACCCACTTTTCCCTTCTCCCTGCTTCTCAGCTCCCCATGCTCCAGCCACGCACCTCTGCTTGCTGCTTCCTGAACTTGCCAGGAGGCTGAGCTCCATCTTGGTTCCTGCCGGGGACGCCCTGCTTGGAATGTCCCTCTCCAGCTGGGAGCAGCTCACTCAGATGTTGGCTCCATTATGAAGCTTCCCTGATTCCTGGCAGTTGTAGAGAAAAGGGAGAGATGCACATTAGAATAGGTGGCATGAGTTCAAATATGAGGGGGCTTTAAAAAGTTCTTTTAGAGTTTTCTTTTCATTACATTTTTCCATGAATTTTTGAAGCCCCCTCATATGGATACAATCATTCCAACATTGGGAAAGTCCCTCAATTCTCAGAGCATCAGCTTCTTAACTGATTATTTTCATTATCTTTAGCATCTCTTTCAGTTTAACACTGGGTGCCCGCAGCCCATGAAAATCATAGTATGCTATAATTTTTAATAAAAACACAGATTCTAGAGCCAAACAGCCTGGGATAAATCTCAGTCATTTATGAGCTGTGTGACCTTGGACCAGTTACTAATCCTCTCTGTGCCTCAGTCTCCTCATTTTGTAATGAAGTATATTAATTGTCACATGGGGTTGTTGTGAGAAGTAAATAAATGAATATGTATAAAATGCTCTCTATATGTTGTTGGGTACTATGGAGTCAATTCTCATAGAAACCCAATGTGACAGAGAGAAACTGCCCCCTAGTGTGTGGGTTTTTGTTTTGTTTTTGTTTGTTTTTTTGCTATAATCTTTACTGAAGCAGCTACCAAGGGGGTTAGAACTGCCAACTTTTAGGTTAGCAGCCAAGCATTTAACCACTATGCCACCAAGTCTTCTTCTATAATGTCAGTTATTGTTAATTATTATTTTAGCCTCCATTGCCAAATTGAGCAATTTGAGAGGCCCACAGCCCCTCTCTCTCTAAATTCCCAATGTCTAGGACTTCGCAGATCACATAGTAAAACCTTAATATTCCCCCTGCCCCAAGGAAAGAATAGGGATAAACTGCAATTGCAGCATCTCAGTTAGGTTTTCAAGGGCTCTGCAAGGCCTCTTTGAACTGTCTTGTCTCTCAGAACATCACTCCATCAAATCATGTCTGGCCTTTCACTCAACATTTAGGAGGCTTGAGGACAGAGATAAGAGTAGCTGGCATTGGGGGAGGAGTGGAGCTTGTTAAAGCATCAGCTTTGATTCAGTCGCTTTCTCTGAGACATCTACAAGTGTAATAGTCAACAAAGTTAGGAGACCAAAGAAAACACATCTCTAGAAGCCTGGGGTAGTTTAACATTCAATAGATCTCAGAATTCTCAGGAGGCCAAGTTGAGGGAAAACTAAGATCCCACTTTGGAGAGACCCAGAGAGAACTGACAAACATGGAAAAGTATAAAAGACAGGTTTCTTCATCACTCTCAGGCCACTCCCTGGAGATGAGGGAAGAAAGAGGTAGGGAGATAGTCCCTGAACTCTCCATGGTCTACTGGAAAGCACTGCCAAATCCAGGTCAGATCCCAGGAGAACGAGAGGCAACGGGGAAAGATAGCAGAGCTGGGAACTAGCCATGGGGGATCCTGAGAAAGCTAGGGGAAAAGGCAGGTCCCTGAAAAGCCTGGGATTGAGGTGAGCAATCCCAAACTGAGACAGAAATTTCTGCCCATTGCATTCATTGCAAGCTATTAAATAAAGAGCTACCAAAGTGACTGCAATTTCATTGCTAGTGTACTAATGCCTCACAGTTCTGTTTCTTAACCTCATTGCTGAGGTTCTGCAGGCCTCCCTCCCCATCCCACCCCCTCCCCAAACCAATGTCCCCCTGCAGCCACTGGGGTGGAGCGTCTCATTTTGCTAGAATGTCATCCATTTATCAAAGACCAGGATTAGCCCCCCTCCTCCATGTTCTGAAGGCAGAGCCTTCTTTCTAATTTCAACTTGGCAACAGCTTAGGTTATTAACCTACTGAAATATCCTCTCGGGTCTTTCTCTCACACCATGCTGCTTCACCCCCATGTTTTTCTAGCTTTCGCTCCCTGACTCTCTTGTTCTCTAGGGCTGTGGTACTTAAACTTGTTCTATCTTCACATCTTTATATGTGGATAAAAGACATTCTCTTCTCTACTCCTATTTGATGCAAAGCGGGGGGTGCAGGGGCATTAATGGTGAGCTCAGAGGATGAGGGGATGCTCTCTGGGATAAAGGTTGGAACGTGATGCCCCTTTTGATGAAACATCAGGGAAGCAAGGAGATGAGGCAGAAGGGGTTTTGAACTAGGAGTCAGCAAAACTGGGTTCAAGCCCTAACTCTGCCCTTCTCTCAACCTTTGACTTTGGGCAAATTAACATCTCCTTTTTGGGCCTCAGTTTCTTTGTGTGTCAAATGAGAAGGATGACTCAGATCCAGGGGTTGTAGAACTCAGGAACCTGGGCTTATGGCTACTCAAATTAACGAGTCCACCTGTGTTAGATAACAGAAAGTAACAGGCAAATTGTCCTTGGGTGGCACAAATGGTTAAGCACTCAATTGCTAGCTGAAAAGTTGGTGGTTCAAACCTACTCAGAAGCTCCTCAGAAGACAGGCTTGGTGATATGCCTTGAAAACCCTATGGAGCAATTCTACTCTATACACATGTGGTAACCATAAGTCAGAATGGACTCAATAGCAACAAACAGCAAATTGAAAGGTCCATGTCCAATTTAAAAAATTAAGATTTTACCAAACAAAATAGGTCTACTGGACAAAGTTAGTCCACAAATCACTAATTTGTAGCTTCTGGAGAGTCACTAAAGGGGCTTTCCCATTATAATCATTCTACACAAACAGGGTGCATCTCTAGCGTATAGTTAAGTCGATGTGGCATGAATTCAGGAATTAGGCCTTCTGCCTGCATGCAGCCCCTGGCTGCATGCTGATTTACTGGTATCTGAAATATCTTTCTTAAGTGTGATGATTTTGAAATAGGTCCACAAAATTTAATACTACTCCCTTTAAAAGATAAAACCTAGTTCCTCTCCCCTTGTGTATGGGCTAAATTTAGTGATTTGCTTCTAATAAATAGAATATGGTGCAAGTGGTAGTATGTGGTCTTTAACTCTAGGTCATAAAAGGCTTCCTCCTTATTCTCTTTATCTCTCTCTCTTGCTAATCATTGACTCAGAGGGAACCAGCCACTATTGTTGTGAGGACACAAAAGCAGCTCTATGGAAAGTCCTATGTGGTGAGGACCAGAGGCCTCCCTCCAGCCAATAATCATGTGAGGCAGCCATCTTGGAAGCCGATGCTCCAGGCCCAGTCAAGCCTGCAAATGCCTCCCCAACATTTCACTTCAACCTCACAAGAAAGCCTGAATCAAATGACCAAGCTGAGTCACTCCCAAATTCCTGACCCATAGAAACTGATATAATAAACGCTTGCTGTTCAAAGTTTGGGGATCATCTGTTACACAGTAATAGATAATTAATACATTAAGAAAACAAATTTTCCATTCCACAAGCAGAGATAAGACTTAAATCCATATTCTCCAGGGAGAGCAAAAGATCACAAATGGGAAACATAAAATTAAGAGAGAACAAAAAGGGGGCGGAGAAGAATGTTAAATGAGCTTAAGACAAATTTTACTGGCTTCTTAATTTACTCCAAACCAAGTATCTTAAGTAAAATCTTGTTTTGTATTATTGTTAGAAACTATGTTTTATAAAGTGTAACTCAGCTCTACCTCACTCCCCTTTGCTGAGATGATCTACTGTCACCTCCACCTGAATCAGTCCCATCCTTGCCCCCTACATCTCAAAGAATGGCACCAACCATTCATCTAGAACAGGGTGGAAGTGTCCGGCCTTACACACCCTCAAAATCATTTGGTTTGGCCCTGCCAACGCAACCACAATTCCAGCCATCATATTGTTGTTGTTGGTAAGTGTTGTCAAGTCAGTTCTGACTCATTGTGACCCTATATAGGGTCTCTGAGGAGCAATTGGTGGGTTTGAACGACTGACCTTGAGGTTAGCAGTCTAGGGCTTTGACCAAATACAGCAGGCTAATTTTTAAGTTGATGATTTTATATGACCTGTAAATGATGTTATAAATCTTGGCTGAAAAAAGTTCCCCACCACTGATCTAGAAGTGCAGGCCAAGACTGAACCACTTCAAGCTCTAACTTCATTAAAAATTATAGATTTTTTTACTTCAAATATTTCACTAGTTTGATGGCAACAGTGAAAACGATAAGTGGTTCTTTAAATTTTGGAGTGTTTTTATTTATTTATTATTCTTAATATTATTCTACTTTAATAATTCTAAATAATATTGTATTTGTTTATTCATTCATTCGGTGACACACATACCCATCTTTTCACATGTTGTGGTAATGTATTGCCTGAAAACTCAGTGGCTTACATAACACTGATCATTTATTTTGCTCATGAGTCTTCTGTCTGTGCAAGGCTCACCAGGACTTCTCCATTGAGTTCCACAGATCTGGGGACTCAGCTGCAATGATTCATGTGGCTAGAGGCTAGACCAGCAGTGGTGTGCTGAGGTCAACTGTTACCATCTTAAAAGAGGCAATTGTTAACTATTTAGAAATCTTTACCATTCAGTTGTTAGACTATTTGTAGGTTGAAACCAACCCAAAATTACTAAGCACTACAAATCAGGGTAATTACTTATTTTCTTGGAGTCCTGGTATGGCGCTGTGGGTTAATGTGCCAGACTGCAAAGCCATTTGAACTGCAAAGTTGGCAGTTCAAGCTCACCTCGGAAACCCTATACAGGGTCACTATGGTCGGAATGGACACAACAGTACTTAACAACAACAACAACTCATTTTCTAGTCCAGAGAGCAGGTTTACCAGCTTATTTCTCTCTCTCTCTTCACATGGCTAGCTTGGGCTTCCTCACAGCATGACAGTTTCAGGGTAGTTAGTCTCAGTTTTCTGCATTATTCCCAGGCTAAAACCATTTTTCAATGGCTGGTGATGGCTCCCAGAACAAGTGTTTCAAATTATCTGTGCAGAAACTCTGTGGTTTCTCTTTCTTTCTTTCTTTCTTTCTTTCTTTCTTTCTTTCTTTCTTTCTTTCTTTCTTTCTTTCTTTTTATTGTGAATTGAGTGATAATTTACATGGGAGAACATGGGTTTTGCATTCAACCTATTGTATTTTATTTCATTGCAATGATTACAATACCCTCCATGCATCGTCGATTAACAGTATTTGCTTCTACTCCCTCTTTTTCTTTTTTCTGTTTTCTGATGTACACAAAAACACACAGGAATTCTGCAAGTTAGCTTCCTGGCAGCCAGCACACAGCCTTTCTCTTTCCATGAGTCCTCAGCTGCTCTCTCTCTCCATGACCTCATCTCTGCCTCCATCTCTGGTGTTGCTGCTTCTCTGGATAAGGTCCCACATTCTGCTCGTGCTCTTCTTCCTTGATGGTCCTAGCGTCCTCTGTTCCTGGACTGTAAGATTAACTACTCCCCCCTTTATGTTACAAAATTTCTCCCTTTATAGTTGTGACTATCACAATTAGTCATGATAACAATTACTATTAAATCAAAAGAATCCTATCCCCATCTCCTTTCACCAGACCCATCTAGACAAGATGACAACTATTCAGTGGGGATTCTACCTTTCCCAGAACATTCTGAAACTAAACTCCCTCTTGAAAACTTGTAAGTCAGCCACTTCGTTCCTTTAGAGCACCCCCACCCCCATTTTAGGTAGCTAATGTCTAAGTTGTCTGTCCCTATCAACCCTGTGTACGGAGGGGATAGGCTTGATCCTTGATGTGAAGACTCTCCATGGTTTCTTATGACCTGCTTTCTGAAGTCCCAGAATATCTTTTGTCTGATATTCTATTGGTTCAACCAATCTTTACGATTAACCCACATTCAAGGAAGAAGCTTTCAGTGGAGGTGGGAAAGAGCATCTGGCCATCTGTAATCTACCAGAGCATAGGTAAAGGAGACTGTATGTCATAGCAGAAGGCTTCTTGTTGTTAGATGCCATCAGCTAGATTTCAACGCATAGTGACCCCACGTGGCAGAGTACAATTGTCCCATAAGATTTTCTTAGCTGTCATCTTTTTAATTAAATATATATATATATTGTGATTTGGGTGAAAATTTATAGATCAAATTGGTTTTCCATTCAACAATTTACACATTTAGTTTCATGACATTGAATCTCCACAACATGACAGCATTCTTGCCACTTCTTCCTGTGCTTACCATTTCCAGTTGTTCTTCTTGCTTATCCCTTCCTGCCTTCTGAGCATGATCCCTGGGTAAATGCTGCCCTTTTGATTTGTTCTCAGGGGAGCATATCTCCCTGATGTTATTGTTTGGCTGAAAGATGAGTCAATGGGGGTGGGGGGGAGGGGTGAGTTCAGTTCTAAGTTTGAAGGGCGTCTCTCTATCAGACCAGAAAGCCTGGTCTTTTATTTTATTATTTTGAATTTTGTTTCACATTTTTCTCCCATTCTACTATAACTCTTTCAGAGCAATCAGTATTCAAAGCAATCAGCATCGAAACCTTCTCAGAGCAATGAGCACCATCTAGTTCTTCCGGTCTCAAAGGCATAGAGGCAGGGGTTCCCAGGGCCTTTGGACTAATTATTTCCAATGTTGTTGTTGTTAAGTGCTATCGAGTCAGTTCCAACACATAGCAACCCTATGTGTATAGGGTTTCCGAGGAGCCGCTGGTAATCTTGAACCGCTGACCTTGCGGTTCAAACAGACTTTACAGTCCAGTGCACTAACCCACCACACCACACCAGAACTTCACTCCTCTTTGTTCTGGATGGTAAGAGATCAGTGATGGTTAGTGGTTATGTACCGTGGAGTCAGTTCCAACTCATAGCAACCCTGTACAGGGTTTCCGAGGCTGAAAGCCTCATCTTTCTCCTGCGGAACAGCTGGCAGTTCCGAACTGCTGACCCTGAGGTTACACCATGATTCATAACCACTGTGCTATACCAGAGTTCCTTAAGAGATCAATAGTTGTGCCTTATATGGGCCCCCAGTCTCTACTTATCAAAGTAAGATGTAGAACATTGTCTTTGTGAACTATGCTATTGGGCTATAATCATAAAGATTATATTCCATAAAGGAAACAATTTGCCAGGTCGTCCTCCTTGGGAGCTGTTGGGTAGGTTCAAATCACCTACCTTTCAGTCAGCAGCGAAGCACTTACCCACCTGCACCAGTCAGAGTCCTAGCAGAAGGCTACTGAACTCTC
This sequence comes from Chrysochloris asiatica, assembly GCF_000296735.1. NCBI lineage: Eukaryota > Metazoa > Chordata > Mammalia > Afrosoricida > Chrysochloridae > Chrysochloris > Chrysochloris asiatica. The sequence goes on from NW_006408556.1 coordinate 12,240,310, forward strand.
AGGAGATTCAAGTCTTCACCCGACGGCTACCTTTTATCATACAGGTAAGACCTTGAGTAAGTCTTTGAACTTATTTGAATCTCCTTTTCTTCCTGTGTTCAATAAAAAGAAAAAGAAAAAGGAAGGAAAAGAATGGTAATAATCTGTATCCTGCCTACTTCTCAGGGTTATCATTAGGAGTAACTAAGATAATACTTATATGCAATTTAGCACCAGCTAGATCCCAGGCTTTGTTGTGATCAGTTTTCATATATGGCCTATAACTCAGGTGACCATATAATTCATAGTTTAAACCAGGACACTTTTGAAAGTGAAAGGGCATGCTATTAATAATTATGTAATAGGAGTAAATAGGTGCTTGCATGTTCATCCTAACTATATTAAATGCACCAGTTTTCACAGAAGAAAAAATTGAGTGATACAAACTAGGTCAGGTTACTCAGTGGTGGATATTGTATGTCAGGGAGGTCAGGAAACATTTTGGATAGAATTTAGCAACTCAAAAATTGAGTCTAAAATGTCTAGTGGGATAGGGCTGACAATAAATAGATAAAACAAAAAATGAAAGGTAAAATAATTTTTCTCTACTTCAAACCTCACCTCCATTGTCAATGTTAAATAGTCTAATTCAGGTCCTCTTCTCAATCCCAACTAGAGTCTTTGCTTTCAATCTTATCTCTATAAAATCACTTCTTCACTGTGTCCCCCTCCCAGTATTCTATTAAGAATGCATATTTCCTTATATGATTCCCTGGCATAAAACCCTTCAGTGGCCCTTCCCACCTATAGAAAATACCTCCTGCAGCAAGCATGGTACAAGCTCACCATGGTCTGTCTTCCCTGTTTTTCCAACCTCCTCTTCTGCCCCTCTGACCTCAGACTTTGTTTACATTCTAGACATTCCAGAAAGTTTGCATCTTCTGGCATAGGATGAGGGAATTTATACAAGTTACCCTCTCAGCCTGGAATGTGTGTCCCCATTTCCTTTGCATCTCCAGCTCTCACTTCAAATTGCAGACACTCCTTAGGGTCATTTCTTCAAGGAGGCTTTTTGGGATTCCCAAAGCCAGTGACACTGTCCTCCCAGTGTGCCCTGAACTTCCTGGGCATACATTGGAGTGTGTTAGGGCACAGACTCTGCACCTAAATTGCCTGGATTTGAATCCTAATTAATCTTGGACATGCTGCTAAATGGGTCTAGTCCTCAATTCTCCCATCTATACAATGGATTTAATAGCGTTTACCTCCCTAGACTGTTATGAAGACATTCTGTGTAAATACAATACATAACCAGTAAAACAAACAAACCAATGAAAAAGCAGTTGCCATGGAGCCAACTGACTCATGAGGAACCCGTGTGATTCAGAGTAGAACTGTTCACCAGCAAATGGTCAATGGCTTTCAGTAGAGCATCAGGCCTTTGGACAAGAACATGAACCGTTTACATCACCTAGAAACTCTGAAAAAATCATATCTACATAGCACTTGGTATGGTGCTGAGGGTTAATGTGCTAGACTGCAAAGTGGGTTTGAACCTTAAGGTTGGTGGTTCAAGCTCACCAGCCACTCCTTGGAGGTGCTGTAGGAATGATAAGTACTGGACTGCTAACCACAAGGTTGGCTGTTGAAACCCACCTGCTGCTCCTCAGAAACTCTATATAGGGCTGCTATGGGCCAGAACCGACTCGACAGCACACAACAACAACAAACATAGCACTTAACACAAGGCCTGGCACATAAAAAGTACTCAATAAACGGCACCTATCAAGTTCTGATGAAGAGCAAAGATATCAGCTTGAGGACTAAGGTGCGCCTGACCCAAGCCATGGTATTTTCGATAACCTCATATGGATGTGAAAGCTGGACAGTGAATAAGAAGGATCGTAGAAGAATTGATGCCTTTGAGTTGTGGTGTTGGAGGAGAATACTAAAAGTGCCATGGACTGCCAAAAGAACCAATAGATCTGTTTTGGAGGAAGTGCAGCCAAAGTGCTCCTTGGAGGCCAAGATGGCTAAGCTTCATCTCTCATACTTTGGACATGTTGTCAGGAGGGAACAGTCGCTACAGAGGGATAGCATGCTTGGTAAGATGGAGGGTCAGAGAAAAAGAGGAAGACCCCTCCAATGAGATGGATTGGCCAGGTAGCATCATTGATGGCATCAAGTGTGGCAGTGATAGTGAGGTTGGCCCAGGATCAGACATTGTTTCGTTCTGCTGTGCATGGGGTCACTATGAGTTAGTTCCAACTCAATGGCACCTGACAACAACAACAACATCATGTTCTGAAAGGAGTCCCGGTGGCATTGTGGGTTAGGCATTGGGTTACTAACTAAAAGGTAGGCAGTTTTAACCCACCAGTCACTCTGAGGAAAAGATAAGGCTGTCTGTTTCCAAAAAGATTTACAGTCTCAGAAACTTGATATAGGGTTGCTATGAGTCAGAACTGATTTAATGGCAGTGGGTTTTGTTTGGTTTTATTATGCTCTGTGGTGGCCTGCATCTGACTTCTCCAAGGACAAAGACTGGGCCTAATTTCATCTGTGTCCCTGGGAAGCTCCAATTATGTTTTGGCAGATTGAACTGAATCTAGGTACTCTTGGAGACATTCTGGAAGAGTCTTTGCTCCAAAGGAAAGAGACCAGAAGTTGGAATGTGGCCTCATATGATGTTGTTATAGTAAGTGGCATTGAGTTGGTTCAGACTCATAGTGACCTTGTATAGAGTTTCTGAGGACCGGCTGGTGCGTTTCAACAGCCAACCTTGTGGTTAGCAGTTAGCTTATCCTACAGTGCCTCACCAGGTCTCATACGATAGGGAGGCATTAAAACCTCAGTCTTGGATGGCAATAGGATGCCTTTGCCATGAGACAAAACTATTTCTTCCTCCTTCAAAATCCTAGGGGAAACTCACCTACTCTGCCTGCCCTTAATATTTCTCGCAGTTTACTTCTCCCTCTCCCTGTCTTGTTTCCCAGATGGCTCCTTTCTAACACTCAACCTCTACAACCACACAACACACAATCACAAATATATAAAACACATGAGAAGACCCCCCAAAAATGTTCTCAAGCCTCTTGTACTCGTATTTGTTTTCTCTCCTCTCCAAGTCAGGGGACTGGAGGTTTTCCCCTCAAATTTTATCTTCCCCTTCTCTGGCCTCTCATCTCTAAATTCACTGAAATGCAGATTTTACCAGTAAAGCAAGTTATACATAAAACATTTTACATTCCTAAACTGACAAAGTGATTTAACTTAGTAGAGGGCACTTAAAGTCGACATGCTTCAAAATTTCCACTTAAAAAGAGAATGGGTTCTGAACAGCTTCAGAATTTGTAGGCACGCTCCTGCTCTAGGCAGACCCTCGAGTGGTAAGCTGTGTCCATGAAGCAGCCTATCCCACGAGGAGGGCTTTGGAACTGAGCAGGCAAAGACCTCCCCATCTTCTCTGTGTCTGGGTACCAGTACCTGAACCTCTGTCTGAATTTCTTTGTGTTGCTGTAACAAATACCACAGGTGATTGTCATTAAAGAACAGAGATTGATTTTCTCACTGTTTAGGAGGCTAGAAGCCCAAACTCAGGGCACTAGCTCTGGGAGAAAGCTCTTCCTCTGTCAGCTCTGGACACTATCCTTGTCTTAGCTATTATAGCACCGGTCTCCCTGGATTCTCTGGCGATCCTCACATGGCATCGATTTCCCCCATTTGTGCTCCTCATCTCTCTGTAAGTGCTGCTTTTTATAACTCAAAAGTGATTAGATTTAGGACACACCCAACACTGGCATGACCTCATTAACACAATAAAGATAATCCTGTTTTCAAATGGGATTACATGCACACGCCAGAGAGTAAGGAGTTCAACACCATTCAATCTATTACAACCACCATCACCTCTCACCATTCAGTAGTGACCTTCCCAAAGAGAAGCAGGGATGAACAGCTGGAGGTGCTTCTGCAGAGTCAAACTCCCCAGAGACCAAGCATCTGGGCAGCTCCACTCTCTTCTCTTGGTTAATGTCTAGGGGAGCACAGGCAGTCAAATGCTACACTGGGTTAAAGAGGAATGGGAGAGAAGCCACCAGGGCCCTATCATAACAGCTGGTGGCTGGATCCAGAGAGTGATGTGCTGGTCCTTGTCTCTTTTAAATAGATAAAAGAGACAGACAGAACAGTCTCAGCAGAAGATTTGGGCTTGGAATTTTGGAAGGCGTTAGTGGGTGAAATGGGGTCAAAGACTTTAGGGACAGACATTTATATAGTAGGTACCTACTGGGATCTTGGCATGAAAGGCCATAGGCTCGGAGTTCTAGAGTCCTGGGTTTAAATCCAGACTCTCTGACTTACCAACTGTGTTCTCAGGTAAGTTAAGCACCATCTCTAAGCTTCAGCAGCCTTATCTGGACAATGAGAAGCACAATTATAATGATCATGCCCACATTTTTGCTGTGAAAATTAAATACAATAAGGCAGATGTGGAGAAATTGGAATCTTCATCTATTGCTAGTGGGACTGTAAAATAGTACAGCTAATGTGGACAACAGTGTAGTAGAAATCCCATATGATACAGCAATTCTACTTCTAGGTATATACCCAAAAGATATGAAAGAAGCACACAGATTCTTTTACATTAATGTTCATTGCAACACTTTCTAAATAGTCAAAAGTTGGAAACAGCCTAAATGCCCATCAACAGATGAATTGATAAACAAAACGTGGTCCATACATTATAGCCATAAGAGAAATGAAGTCCTGATAATACTCTACAACATAGCTGAGCCTTGAAAACATTATGCTCGGTGAAATAAGTCAGTCACAAAAGGACAAATACATTATGATCCCACTTACATGGAATATTTAGAGGAGGCAAGCGATCAAACTTTATAAGGGGTTACCGAAGATGAGTGACAGGGAGAGGGGAAGAAAGACACAATGCTTAGGGGACACTGAGCTTCTGTTAAGAGTGATGGAGAATTTTCTTGAACAGCTCATGGTGATGATTGAACACCATGATGAACATAATTCATGTTCATTATGTAAACTGCACATGTGGACATTGTAGTTGCTGTTGTTGTTAGGTACCATCGAGTCAGTGCCGACACATAGCGACCCTATGCACAACAGAATGAAATGCTGCGCAGTCCTGTGCCAACCTCACAATCATTGTTACATTTGAGCCCAGTGCTGCACCAATCCATCTTGTTGGGGGTCTACCTCTTTTTCTCCGACCCTCCACTTTATTAAACATGATAGCCTTCTCCAGGGACTGGTCCCTCCTGATGTTATGCCCAAAGTATAAGACACAAAGCCTGGCCATTCTGACTTCCAAGGAGCATTCCGCCGGTTATTTTTTCCAACACAGAATAACACATTCTTTTGTCAGTCCATGGTACTTTCAAGATTCTCCTCCAACACCGTAACTCAAATGCATCAGTTCTTCTACTGTCTTCCTTATTCACTGTCCAGCTTTCACATGCATATGAGGTTATTGAAAATACCATGGCTTGGGCCAGGCACAATTTAGTTCTCAAACTGACATCTTTGCTCTTCAACACTTTAAAGAGGTCTTGTATATAGCAGATTTAAGGAGCTCTGGTAGCGTAGTGGTTATGAATCAGGCTGCGAACCGCAAGGTCAGCAGTTTGAAACTACCAGCTCTTCTGCGGGAGGAAGATGAGGCGTTCTGCTCCCGTAAAGATTTACAGCCTCGGAAACCCTGTACAGGGTCACTATGAGTCGGAACCGACTAGCACACTGCCACCACCATTACCATAGCAGATCTGCCTAGTGCAATATGTCATCTGATTTCTTGACTGCTGTTTCCATGAGTGTGAATTGTTGATCCGAGCAAACTGAAGTCTTTGACAACTTCAGTGTTTTCTCCATTTATATGGATATTGTTTAATTGGTCCAGTATTGAAGAGTTTTATTTTCTTTACATTGAGGTGTAACCCATGCCAGAAGCTATGGTCTTTGACTTTCATCAGTAAGCATTTTAAGTCCTCTTGGCTTTGAGCAAGTGAGGTTGTATCATCTGCATATCACAGGTTGTTAGTGAGTCTTCCTCCAATCCTGATGCCACACTTCACTTCCTATAATCCAACTTCTCGGATTATTTACTCAGCATACAGATTAAATAAGTATGGTGAAAGAATACAACAGTGGTGCATACTTTTCCTAATTTTAAACCATTCTGTGTTCCCTTGTTCTGTTCAAACAACTGCCTCTTGGTCTATGTACAGGTTCCTCATGAGCACAATTAAGTGTTCCAGACTCTTTCCCCACAATGCTATCCATAGCTTGTCATGATCCACTTTATCGAAAGCCTTTGTGTAGTCAATAAAACTCAGGTAAACATCTTTCTGGTATTCTCTGCTTTCAGCCAAGATCCAACTGATGTCAGCAATGATATCCCTCGTTCCACATCCTCAGCTAAATCCAGCTTGAACCTCTGGAAGTTCCCTGTCAATGTATAGTTGCAACCATTTTTTAATTATCTTTAGCAAAATTTTATTTGCATGTTATATTAATGATATTGTCCGATGATTTCCACATTCCATTCAGTCCCCTTTCTTTGGAATGGGCACAAATATGGATCTCTTCCAATCAGTTGGCCAGGTAAACTGTCTTCAAAATTTCTTAGCGTAGATGAGTGAGTGCCTCCAGTGCTGCCTCACTTGTTGAAATATTTTAATTTGTACTCCATCAATTCCCAGTGCCTTGTCCTTTGCCAATGCCTTCAATGCACCTTGGACTTCTTCCTTCAGGATCATTGGCTCTTGATCATATGCTACCTTTTGAAATGGTTGAATATTGACCTTTTTTTTTTTTTTTTTGGTACTATGACTCTGAGATTGTAGCGATGACAAATATTTTGTTACCTACATAATTACAATTTTAAAAAAAATGTTAAAGGATTGAAAAGTAAAATAAGTCATTTAGAGGGCTTGACATATAGTAAGTGCTCAATAAATATTACAATCTTTATTGTTATTCCCAATGTTTGTGATTCCTTGGAATAATAAATCCAGTCCATAAGCCAGCATCTGCCTCTCCACCACATGACCTCAACTCCATTTGTGTGGGGGGGGGAAGGGGGAAGATGGAATAGGTGAATAAGTGTCCAGTTCACTCCATCCGTCAAACACTTTAAGAAAGTGATCTAGAACCTTCAGCTGGCCACTTTAGCCCTGTCCAGGACCCCAAGCCTCACCAGTTATCTGCATGCACTTTGTCTCTGTGCCACATGCCACTCAGGTTTAGAGAGTGAGAGTGCTTTCAGAGATCCTAAAGACCTGTCCACAGTTCCCCAACTCTAAGAAAGGGGGCTCCCACAAAGCAGAGCAGTAATGAGATGGAAGATTTGGGCTAATCCTGAGCCAAATGAGGGTCTAATTCCTGCTGTAAAAATCTGTCAGCTGCTAGTTAACAGCTCCTCTGGCCCTGGATTTTGGGGGAGGGGAAGGCCTGTGCTTGCAGGAACAGTTGGGCTTGTACCTGGGGTGTTGTTTTTCTCCCTTTTCCTTGTTTTTTTCGATTTTGGAATGTGAATATAAACTTTATGGAGGGGCCTGGTCTCTGTTCACACCGGGTGCTAATAACCCACAGCTGAAAGCAAGGTGCGGAGGAAAGGGGGGAGGTAGAATAGCCCAAAAAGCTGCAGGAACCAGGAGGGGCGGTGGAGAGACTGGAGGAGGGGGCCAAGAGGAGGTGGAAGGATATTTAATATTGAATTTGCTTTCTTTCTTTCTTTTTTTTAATGTGGAAACTTTTAGACACAAACTGGCCCCTGTGTTTAAGTCATTAAAACATCTTTAAGCATTTTCTGGTTTGAGTTTTCTCCACAGCCTTCCGGGTTCCTGGAATGTATTTTATTTTTCTTTTAAGTCAGTGAAAGCTGAAGACGAAGGGGGACGGCGGGGGTAGGGGGTGCATTTCCAACAGATTTTTCTTTTTCTTGTTCCTGGAGTGGGGAGGCAGGAGGAGAAGGGGGAGAACAGGGCTCCTTGTGTCTGACCGTTAATCCCCAAGAATTGCGCTCAATCTTGAAGGCCTATGCACTTGCTGAAACCATATAAACTCTCTGTGTGTGTCGCGGGCATCGCCCGCCCTCTCGCGTGGCTGGGGAATCGTTACAAGCTAGGCTGAACGTCGCCCCAATCTTGGGGGCAATAGGGTCGCATGAGGAGCAGCTGCGATCTGGGGGGAGGCCGGGGACTGGGGTGGGGGGAGCGGAGGGCGGCGGCGGGGAACAGCTGGGCAGATCGCATCACGACACTGCAGGCAGAGTGGGCCTGGGTGTCCAGTGGCCCAGTAAGAGACATTATCTCTGTCCTCCTACACTAGGAAGCCCCAGCAGCAGAATTTCACCCGTTTCCTCTTGCCATGCAGGTTGGGCGTCTGTCTCAGCGACCTGGGCCAGGTGCCATACGTGGCAGGGGACAGTGACTAATACGGCCATGCAAGTACATGTGGCGACAAGGGCCAGAGGGAACAGTCTCAGCGCCTGGTCCCTGGCCTCCGTGCAGGCTTCCTCCATTCCTGGCCGAAGCTCTAACACTTCTGTAGCTGCGGTCCTGACGTCTTCATCTGGGTTCCTGGGCAGCAGCGATGTCTAAGCAGGACTCCCAAGAGCTGGGGCCTGGAGCTGGACGCCCAATGCCCACTCAGAGAGCGACACTGGAATTTAAATGTGCTTCCTGGGCCACTTCTTGAAAGTAGTACCCTGGTTCTAATCCGCCCTGGGGTCTGGGCGAGTGGACTGGCATCCCCAGGCGGGAACCCTACGCGTGGTACACAGTGGGTGCCCAATAAGTGCTGAGTTGGAGTTATCCCATCAGAGGCGCATCTTCACGGTCCCTCTTCTGGGAGCTCCTGTCCCTTTGAAAGGTCTTAACAATGCACTTTTCAGCAGGGCTCTGGTAGCATAGCGAATGGGGCTGCCAACCTCAAGGTCAGCAGTTGGAAACTACCAGCAGTTCCGCAGGACAAAGATGAGGCATTCTGCTCCAGTGAAGATTTACAGCCTCAGAAACCCTGTGCAGGGTCACTATGAGTCAGAGCCGACTCCACTCCACTGTACTTAACAACAACAAAAAGATGAGAATTGAGCTGGTGGATTAGAGTGGGGAAAGAAGTTCAAGGGTTGTGTTGGAGAGCAGGGAACCTCTTCATCTTAGAAAAAATGCCCTGGTAAGGTGACCAGAGCAGCAAAGGGGCTGGCACACATGGCCTGTCTACCAGCTCCGTGTGCGTGCGTGTGTGTGTGTGTGTGTGTGTGTGTGTGTGTGTGTCTCCTCTCTACTGCCATCCTCTGAGAGACTTTCAGGCAGACCGCCATGGACAAAGAAAGGGGAGACCTCCAGATGAGGTGGTCTCACAGAGCCCCTGGGAGCTCCACTTCTCAGCTGCAGGCAAAAGTGGGGGGGGTGGGGCTGCAGAGTAGCTCCAGACTGGATCCATGTCTCATTCACTCACCCAGCAGCCTTTCACAGTGCCCAGCACTGGGCTCCTCATGGAAGGATAAACTGGGTCCTCAAGAAGTCTGCAGCCGTGTAAGGGAGTCTGGTGATGCAGTAGTGAAGCACTGTGGGAGAAAGGTGTGGCAGTCTGTTCTCATAAGAGATTTACAGCTTTGGAAGCCTTATGAGCAGTTCTACTCGGATGGCGAAGGATTTGGAGAGCCTTAGCAAATCATAACCCGTGATTTAGGGCACTGTGTCCTCAAATGAACAGGCCTTTACAGGTCAGGAAACTAAGGCTCCATGCTTCCATGACCTGCCCAGGACCACGGTTTGAACTCTGGCCTAGTCCATCTTCACACTCGCTCGCTCGTCGCAGTCTCTGACAGTTCTAGTCAAAAGTAGGTGCACAACCGGCACTCGGGCAAGTTGAACAGAACCACGTGGCAAACACACACATTGCTCAATTCCCAAAGAGAAGAAAAGAAAAATATCCAAGGCAGTCTCCATTTGGGAAGATCTTTATTCCCTGAAAGACCATCGCCGTTCATGCTACCGAGGTAAGATCAGGTACTCAGCGCCTTTCGGTAGTGTGCTCTGAGTCCCCTAAGACGGAGCGCACCCTGGGCCCGCCTGGGAATGGCCGTCCCACCCCAATCTTGTGCGCCCTGCGCCACAGCGCTGCCGCTGGTTCTGGAAAGCCTAGCGCTAGGACAGCTCGTTCCTGCAGACCGGCGGGTCCTGGTAGTAATTTGGCTTTGAAAATTGGTGCCACAGGAACAGCTGAGAGCTGGCAAGGCTGGCGCCCCCGCGGGTCAACGTCTGTCAGTCCGCATTAAGATATGCAAAGCCGAGTCTCCGGCGCAGCCGCTGTCGCCTCTCAGCCGGGTGCGTAATTGGTGTCAACTATTTGATTGTGATAATTGCTACTGTCTGGGGAAGTGGCTTCCAGGCCCCTGTGGGACAGGAGCCGGGTCTGCAGGCGGCGGGAGCAGCGCTTGGCCCTAAGGGCCTCCCGGACTTCACTACGTAGTTCAGGGACTCCCCACCTGTCCCCAGAGAGCAAGAGGAGACTGGGAGGAAGGAGAGGGTCTGCTTTCATCCTCCAGCAACATAAACAATATCTTATCATTGGAAGGAGGGACAGACAGGTGGAGACCTGCCTGCTTCACCCAAGTTCCTTATTTCCCACCCCATAATTGTCAGATGGGGGCAGTGGTAGAATCCTCACCTTCCATTGGGAGACCTATAGGATAACACTGGACTGAAACCCATAAGGTCGGCAGTTCAAACCCACCAGCTGTGCCTCGGAAACCTTGTACAGAGTCTCTATGGGCCAGAATCGACTCTACGGCACTAAACAACCACAACATGCAGGATACCCTGGTTCCATTCCTGGTCAATGCAACTCACACATAGCCACTCCATTCTGTCAGTGGGAGTTTGCCTGTTGCTATGATACTGACCTACGCTTCAGCTTCTCTTCCATACTAAGAGAATAGGAAGAAAGGCCTGACATTTTACTTCTGAAAATCAGACAATGAATACCTTATGGACCACAATGGTCTGACCCACAAGTGATGACTGGATCTAGCACATATTATTTCTGTTGTGAGGTCCCTATGAGTCCTGGGGACATTTCACAGCAGCTAACAACAACAATCAAGGAATTGCCTTCATGGTCATTATCTCAGCTGATCCTCACCGGAGCCTGTGAAACCCAAACCAAATTCACTGCCATTGAATTGATTTCACTCAAAACAACCCTCCATAGGATTTTCCAAGGCAGTAAATCTTTATAAAAGCAGAAAACCTCATCTTTTTACTGAGGTGCAGCTGGTGGGCTTGAACTGCTGGTTTTGTGATTAGCAGTCCTGTAGTGCCACCAGGGTTCTTCCAAAGCCTGTGAAGTAAATATTAAAGTCCTGCTTTAGAGAAAAGAAAGTTGAAGCTCAGAGTCAATAATAACATGTCCTCTGCCCTTGTACCTGGGAAGAGACCTTGGTTCCCCAAAGCCCTGTTTTCTTTCCCTGACAACACACAGCTCATCCAACAGATGAGGAGTCTGGTAGCCTGCTGTGTTGGGAATTTGTGATCCACCCACTAGGGGAGTGTCAGGTGTTTGTTGTTGTTGTTAAGTGCCATCAAGAGTGATTCTGACCCAAGGAGCAGCTAGTGAACTTGAACCACCAACCTTGAAGTTCAAACGATTCTGATGCATTAGCCCACAGCACCACACCAGGGACCCTGAAAATAGGACCATTTGGCAGGATCCTGCTGGCCAACCCAGCTACCTTCTTGTTGATAAGTGCAGTAAAGTCCATTTTAACACATCGGGACCCATGTGACAGAGTAGAATACCCATAGGATTTTCTAGGCTCCTGGTGTAGTACTGTAGGATGAACACTGGACTGCTAATCCCAAAGTTGACAGTTCAAACCCACCATCCACTCCTAGGAAACCCTAGTTAATACGAGGGTCCCTACGAGTTAGAACTGACTCAACGGTGCTTAACAACAACAGCAACTATCTTTACAGGAGCAGGCTGCCTAGTCTTTCACCATGGAGTCACTGGGTAGGTACAAACCACCAAACTTTTGATTAACAAGGGCGTGCTTAACAGTTGTGCCACTAGGGTGCCTTACTTATAGCCTTGATAAAGAAAATCATCATCCAGGACCTCTCATGACCAAGCAGGTATCCTAGGGAAGAGATTCCAACCTTGGATGAGATACTTCTTTGTTGTAGGTAACTGTCTTCTACAATGAAAAAATGTTTAGCAGCATCCCTGCTCTTGACCCACCCAGTGTTAAACGTTCCACCCCACCACCTCCAGTTGTGACAGGCCTCCAGAAATGATCAATTGTCCCTAGTGGGAGGAGGGTAAATCGCCCCCAGTTAACCACTGTTCCCAACTTGAAGCCCTGGTATCAGGAACCAGGTGGCTGAATCCTGCAAGTAAGTTCAGTACAATTTACTCAGAGAAAAGTTTCCACATCACCTGTCATGTACAAGAGATACTACATCAAGGTTTGTGGGGGCCATGGAGATGAATAAGTTACCCTCTCTGCTTTTACAGCATAGCTTGGTGGTTAAATACATGGAGTTTGTAGCCCAGACTGCCTGGATTCGAATCTCAGCTCTGCCATTTGTTTACTGAGTTCATTTCAACGCAACAGTTTCCCCATCTGCAAAATGGACACAGTAATGGTAACTCTTTCAGAGACTTGTGATGAGGATAGAGTGAGGCAGTGTTTAAGAATATTTAGAATAGGTCTGACTCAATACATGGTTGTTAAATAAAATGTGTAGAAATAAAATGCCTATGTGCGTGGTGGTTGGGTAAAGCGTGTGGGTGGTAGTGGGGTGGGGGCATTCTGCAGTGTCTACCAATGGCTTTAATAACCAGCAGATAGGGTTATCCAGAGCAGCAGGAGAAGCAATGACTCTATCTGGGAGACTCAAGGTGGCTTTGGAGAGAGGAAGATGTTCAGGCCTAGGGTCTATTTGTACCTGGAGACCCACCACACACTGCCACCTAAACAAGACATATATCATCCATTGTTGTTGTTAAGTGCCATCAAGTCATTTCCAACCCATAGCAATCCTGTAAAAAGTTTCCAAGGAGTGGCTAGTAAGCTTGAACCACTGACCTTGTGGTTCAAAACCGGCTTTGCAGTCCAGCGCATTACCCCACAGTGCCACACCAGGACTCCATGTTGTTAAGTACCGTCGAGTCGGTTTCAACTGATAGCGACTCTATTTAGGGCTTATGAGGAGCGGCTGGTGAGCTTGAATCACTGACCTTAAGGTTCAAACTGACCTTGCTGTCCAGTGCATTAACTGAAAGCTCCACACCAGGACTCCATAGGAGGATGATAATGTTCCTGAAGGCAGTCCTGCTTTGAAGCCTAAATCAAGATACCCCTGTCTCACCTCCACAGGAATCTTTTCTGACCCCTCAGCCACACCAGAACACCCCACCAGCTTCTGAATGTTGGCAGTGCTTGCTCTGCTCATTGGATGTGGGGTCAAATAGTCTTTGTATTGTTTTCTTAGAGTCGCTGGGTAGCACAAAAGGTTGGCAGCTCGAATCCACCCAGAGGAGCCTTAGAAGGAAAGCTTTCCAAATCTGCTTCCAAGAGGTCCCAGCCTTGAACAGTTCTACACTACACATGGGGTCACCACAAGGCAGAACGGAATCCGCAGCAGCTTTATAACAATAATGCTATGAGAATTCTATGTTGGACTTTTTGAGGACCCACCAAACTTCATCCACAGCGGCTGCACAATTTTACAATCCCAGGGATGAGGGTTCAAATTTCTCTAAATCCTCAACAATGCTTGTTGTTTTCTGTTTTTCTAAGTATACTTATCCTAGTGGTAGCTCACTGTGGCTTTGATTTGCTTCCCCCTAATCTCTGGTAGCGTAGTGGTTACGAATTGGGCTGCGAACCATAAGGTCAGCAGTTCGAAACTACCAGCCGCTCCGCGGGAGAAAGATGAGGCTTTCTACTCCCATAAAGATTTACACCCTCGGAAACCCTGTACAGGGTCGCTATGGGTCGGAACCGACTCGACGGCACTCAACAACAACAACAACAATCCTGAATGAGGAGTCCTGGTGTGACCCTGTGGGTTAATGCGCCAAAGCAGTTTGAACTGCAAGGTCTGCAGTTCAAGCTCACCAGCTGCTCCTCAGAAACCCTATACAGGGTCGCTATGGGTTGGAACCGACTTGACGGCACATAACAACAACAACAATACTGAATGATGCAAGAAGATGGAAGAAATACAAAAGTCACTGTACCAAGAAGAACTTGTCGATAGCCAACCATTTCAAGAGTTAGCATAGGATCAAGAATCAGTGGTACTGAAGGAAGAAGTCCAAGCTACAATGAAGACATTAATGAAAAACCAGGCTCCAGAAATCGATGGAATACCAATTGAAATGTTTCAACATATTTATGCAGCACTGGAAACACTTACTCATTTATGCCAAGATATATGGAAGAGCAACCGACTGGAAGTGTTTTAATCTATGGGGTTGTAATGACTGATAATCTACTGGACGACACTTAACAACAATAATTACAAATGAGGAAGGAGCTCTGGTGGCATTGTGGGCTACTCAACGCAAGGATGGTGGTTCAAACCCACTAGCTGCTTCTAGGGAGAAAGGTGAGGTTATCTGCTTTCATGAATATTTAGTCTCAGAAACCCTATATAGGTCAGAATCAACTCAATAGCAGTGAATTTAGTGACAAATGAAGGGACTCCTTTAATTACTGTTGAGTTTTAATAGTAACTATTAGAACTTCATATTTGTTGTTATAGTGTTAAATCAATTCCAACTTATAGCGACCCCACGTGGCAGACTAGAGCGATACCTTAGGATTTTCTTGGCTATAGTTTTTATGAGAACAGATTGCCAGGTCTGCTGAGAGCCAATCATTTAGTTAGCAGTTGAACACACTTAGCCACGTTTCATATTAACACATCTCTGTTTGCTGCCACTATCTACTCCTCAGGAGTAAGATGAGACTATCTGCTTTCATAAAGATTTACAGCTTTAGAAACCTCAGGGAGCAATTCTACTGTGTCCTACAAGGTCACTATGAGTTGTAATTGATGGTAGTGGGTTTGTTTGGTTTTGTTTCTCTTACTTATAAAGATTACCCACTACATGGTAGTTAATTTGAAGAACTCTTATGTACACAGCCAGCGGGAATAAACACAGGTCTCTGTACACTCCATTTCAAAAGTAAGTTTGTAGCAATTCAGAATCATTAGCGCTGACTTCAGTCTCTGTGTCTCCAACTTTCTTTGTTCTACATATTCCTGTGTTTAAACAGTAGATTCAAAAATAAACAATG
The DNA here is from genome assembly GCF_000296735.1 of Chrysochloris asiatica. Lineage (NCBI taxonomy): Eukaryota > Metazoa > Chordata > Mammalia > Afrosoricida > Chrysochloridae > Chrysochloris > Chrysochloris asiatica. Next base: position 12,255,641 of record NW_006408556.1, read on the forward strand.
ACAACCTCATGATTGCAAAGACAAAGAAACAGACTCCAGCTACTTCAATTCTGTCATTCTCTATGCAAATCATTCTCTGAAACTTTCAAAATTCACTCTTTGGGGAACTGTTCTTAATGTGTTTCCTCATCCTTGGCCTCTCCCCCGCCCTGTACATTAACATACTTTTAAAGTATTAATTGCTTTTGTCTTTTTTTGTACTGTGATCCTTATTCTATTTGGTATATGTTTACTGGTATGATTATACAATGTTCTGCTGTTCTCCAAAAATTTTCAACAAATCTATCTTGAAGGAAGTATAGCCAAAATGTTCCTCAGAGACTCTGAGTGGCTTACTTTGGACATGTCATCAGGAAAGACCAATGAATCAAAAAGGACTTCATATAACATGGAGGATCAGCAAAAACAATGAAAGTCCTCCATGAGATGAATTGAGTTCCACCAATGGACTCAAAGGTGCCAAGGATTGTGAAGATGGCAAAGGACACAGGCAATGTTTCGTAAGCTTGCCAGGAACTGGAGCCCACTCAAAGGCAACTAAAAATGGCAAGATAATACACAGTTTAGTAGAAGAATGTTATCACCGCCTGATTTTCTTTTCTGATCATTACCATTTCTTTATTACTTATTATTATGACAATAATTTGGTCATATGGAAGGGAGTTAGAAATAAACCCCTCAAGTGCCTAATACACTTGTTGTCGTTGTGCAACTTTATGCATTTCAGAACAAAACACTCCTTAGTCTGGCACCAACCTCACAATAGTTGTTATACTTCAGCCCACTGTGGCTGCCACTGTGCCAGTCCATCTCAATGGGGGTCTCCCTCTTTTTCACTGACCTTCCTTCCACTTTACCAAGCATGATAAATGCTTCCACTTTCTCCTGAGACTGATCCATCCTGATAATATGTCCTGAAGTATGAGAGACGAAGTTTGGTCATCCTGGCTCCTAAGGAGCATTCTGACTTACCTGGAACAACACAGATTTGTTTGTTCTTTTGGAAGTCTGTGGTACTTTTAATATTCTCCTCCAATACCATAATTCAAAAGCATCAATTCTTCTATGGTCTTCTTTATTCATTGTCCAGCTTTCACATGCGTATGAGATTATTGAAAATACCGTGGCTTGGGTCAGGCACATCTTAGTCCTCAAACTGACATCTAGTGTATTTGATTAATTAATACAGAATGACACTGAACAACAACAATACACTAGATAAAGTCAAAGGCAAACCAACCTGTGTCCCACATCTGACCATCCCACCTCAATTAGAAGGGAGAGTCAGGAGTATTCGCTCTGAGAGGGTGATTGCACCAGATCCACAGCTCCCCACAAAGCCACCCCTTCCTGATCCCCTAGGCTGCCCACACCCCTCCTTGCACTGGAGACTGGTGGACAATCCATTGGGCAGCACTGGTTGGTGCTTCTCTCCTAGGGTGCCATCCCTGCTGCCCCTCCCACAGTTGTCCCTGTTCTCCCCTTTCCTGTTCTCTAGGCCTCGTGTTGGCTGTGCATGGGTATCGAAGGCTCTCTGAGGGGACACTGTGTGATCTCAGGGACAGGTACACTTTACCACAGCCCACAGTTCCAGCAGGACTAGAAAGAGCATCCTACCCAGCTACTCAGAAAACTGGGGAAACTAAGGCCCATAGAGAGACAGTGACTAGCCTGAGTCCACCCAGTTAATAAGTGGATGTTTCAAAGGGCAGCTTGAGAAGACAGAGTCAAGTATTAGAATGAAATGTGCCAAGACCTGGAGTTAGAAAGCCAAAAGCGAAGAACACACACATAGTTCTCAAGCTGAAAAAACTGAAGCAAAAAGTCAAGCCTCCATTTACAATATGAACACTATATTGAATGATGCAGAAAGCATCAAAAGTAGATGGAAGGAATACACAGAGAGTCACTGTGCCAAAATAGAAATGGTAGGTGTTCAACCATTGCAAGAGGTAGCATGTGGTCAAGAACTGATAGTACTGAAAGAAAAAGCCCAAGCTGCACTGAAGGCATTAGGGATAAACAAGGATCCAGAACTGACATGATGCAAATAGAAATCTTCCATCAAACTGAAGCAGCCCTGGAAGCACTCACTCTTCTATTCCAAAAGATTTGGATGACAGCTACCTGGCTAACTTATTGGAAGAGAGCTATATGTGTGCCCATTCCAAAGAGAGGTGAACCAACAAAGTGTGGGAATCATTGAACAAAATCATTAACATAATATGCAAGTAAAATTTTGTTGAAGATAATTTAGAAATGGTTGCAACAGTATATAAACAAGAAACTACCAGAAATTCAAAGAGGATTCAGAAGAGGACATGGACCTAGGGATATTATTGCTGACATCAGATGGATCTTGGCTGTTGTTATTGTTGTTATTAGGTGTCATCAAGTCAGATCTGAGTCATAGCAATCCTGTGCACAACAGAACACAACACTGCCCAGTCCTGCACTACCCTCACAATAATTGTTACTCTTGAGCCCATTGCTGCTGACATTGTACTGATACCATCTCATGGGTGGTCTTCTTTTTCACTGACCCTCCACTTTACCAAGTAGAATATCCTTCTCTAGGGATTGGTCTATCCTGATAATTTGTTCAGAGTATGTTCACTTGTGCTTTGCTGACTGTGCAAAGGCTTTAGATTATGTGGATCATAACAAACTAGGAAGATATTGTGAAGAATAAGTATTCCAGAACAATTAATTATGCTTATGAGTAACTTGGACATAGAACAAGAGACAGTTGTTCGAACAGAACAAGGAAATACTGAATTTTAAATGAATAGTTTAAAATCAGGAAAGGTGTGTACCGGGGTTGTATTCTTTCACCATACTTATTCAATCTGTATGCTGACAAAATAATCTGAGAAGATGGATTACATGAAGAAGAACATTACATCAGGATTGGAGGAAGACTCGTTGCTGAAACTTAAAATAGTTACTGATGAAGATCAAAGACTACAGCCTTTGGAATGATTGCACCTCAATATAAAGAAAACAAAAATCCTCACAATTGGTACAATAAATAACATCATCATAAATGGAGACAAGGTTGAAGTTGTCCAAGACTTCATTTTGCTTGGATCTACAATCAACACTCATGGAAGCAGCAGTCATGAAGTCAAATGACGGGTGAGCAGCTTTGGCAACAGAAGGTGATATGGCAGGGCAGATTCACACAGGCAATGAGAAAGGAGACAGCGACTGTGCCCATACAGTCCAGCCACAACCACACCCTCTGCAGGTGTACCCACTGGGCAAGAGCCAATACCAGCTGCTATACCACCTAATCAAGGATACACAGCAGCCAACACCAGCCAAACCCACCCCAAGCTAAGGTGCATGGGCCGAGAATGGAAATGATGCACACACTTCCATTCTCTAACTACACTCACAGGAGACAGTTGGTGAGAGCATAACAACACATCAACACACAATCATCAAATACAAACCAACAACAGACAATTTTAGCTCACAAGAAGAAACAAGATAGGATGACTCAAACAAATGACAAAGATGCAGAACCAGAAAACATTTCTGAGGAAGAAAAGGTGATGGAATTAACTGAAAAAGAATTTTTAAAAAATGATATTTAGGTATCTTCAAAGGATTGACAGAAAGTTTGTGGAAAGCAAGGAGAATACAGGGGGGGAAATGAGTAGAATTCAGGAAAACACTACAAGAACATACAAAATAAATGCAAATTTTGAATAATACAAAACCTGTTATTTGGAATCCACAATATTAATACTATAATTTTAGAAATGCCCAATATATTGTAAGGGCAAAGGAGAAGATTTGGAGCAATAAAAGTCCAAATTAGTGAACTTTAAGAGAAATCTCTCAATATTAATGTGCTAGAAGAACAATCAGAAAAAGAATGAAATCATCCAAAGAAATCCTAAGATTTATGTGAGATGTCAGGAAAAGGAATGATTTATGGGTGATTGGAATTCCAGAACAGGAAGAGAAAATAAAAATCACAGAGAAAATTGCCAACGAGTTATTGGAGGAAAACTTCACTAACATCATGAAAAACAAGAAACTGAATGAACTCCAAACAAAATGAGATCCCAAAAGAAAATCAGCAAGACATCATAAACAAACTTCCCAAAACTAAAGGCAAGGAAAAAATCCTGAAAGCAGCTTGAGAAAAAAGAAGTGTTCCCTATAAAGGACAAGCAATAACACTAAACTCTGATTTCTCAGCAGAAACCATGTAAGCATGAAGGCAATGGGATGTCATACACAAAACTCTGAAAGAAGTAAACTGCCAACCAAAAATCATATACCCAGCAAAGCTGTCCCTCAAGTACAACAGCAAAATTGGGATTATTTTCAGATAAACAGAAATCAAAGGAATTTGTAATAAATAACCAGACCAATTTTACAAAAAATAATAAAAGGTGTTCTCTGGGCTGAGAATCAACAACAGCAGACAGCAACCTGAGATTAACATACATGACAACACCACCTAGAACCCAATACAAATATTGTTGTTGATGTTAAGTGCTGTCAAGCCAGTTCCGACCCATAGAGACCTTGTATAGGGTTTCCAAGGAGCAGCTGGTAAGCTTGAACAGCTGACCTTGTGGTTCAAACCGACTTTGCAACAGTACATTAACCCACAGCCACACCAGGACTCCTCAATCCAGATATAGAAGTTTTTACAATAAAACAAATCTACAAGAAATCAAATGACGTATTGCATTAGGCAATTCTACTGCACAAGAACTTTATTTAAAGTGTTGAAGAACAAAGATGTCAGGTCGAGGACTAAGGTGCGCCTGACCCAAGCCATGGTATTTCCAATAACCTCATATGCATGTGAAAGCTGGACAGTGAATAAGGAAGACCTTAGAAGAATTGATACTTTTGAGTTATGGTATTGGAGGAGAATATTGAAAGTGCCATGGGCTACCAAAAGAACCAACAGATCCATTTTGGAAGAAGTGCAACCATAGTGCTCCTCGGAGGTCAAGATGGCCAAACTTTGTCTCTCATACTTAGGACATATTGTCAGGAGGGACCAGTCGCTTGAGAAGGATATCATGTTTGGTAAGGTGGAGGGTGAGAGAAAAAGAGGAAGACCCCCAACAAGACGGATTGGCCAAGTGGCAGCATTGATGGACTTAAGGTGACAACAGTAGTGAGGCTGACCCAGGATTGGGCAGTGTTTCCTTCTGCTGTGCATAGGGTCACTATGAGTCGGTACCAACTCGATGGCACTTAACAACAACAACAAGAAGACTGAAAATAGGGAACCAGTTATTAATAATTAATAATAAAGTCAACTACAGAGCAAAAAAGAGGGAATAGTGTAGATATAGAACTTTCAAAGGACAACGAAGTCAAGCAGAATATTTCAAATGTGGAAAAAAATGTAATAGATTACTGGACAACCTCAAAGAAAATTAATACACCTGCACATCAAAATAAATAAGAGGAAAATCAGAAAGATTTAGTAAACATTAACACAACAGAAATGAAAGTGAAAAGAAAACCCAAAACCAAAATACGCTCAATGCAGAAAATTAATGTGGAACAAGGAAACCAGCTGTTGTTAATTGCGGTCGCATCGATTCTGACTCATAGCAACACTGTGCAGCGTTTCATAGGAGCGGCCGGTGAGCTTGAACCACCAATGTTGCAGATCAAACTGACTTTGCAGTCCAGCACATTAACCCACAGTGCCACACCAGTAGCACCACAAAAAATCACACAGCAAAATGGCAGTAAATCAATTCCTACCTATTGATAATTACACTGAATGTAAATAAATCAAATACATCAGTCAAGAGACAGAGAGAAGCAGAATGGATAAGAAAACAGAGTCCTTCAATATGTTGTCTACAAAAGACACATCAAAATATGGAGACAGCCTAAATGTCCATCAACAGAAAGCAAACTTTGGTACACACACAATGGAATACCACCCAATGTTGAAGAATAATGATGGCTCTGCAAAACACCTCACAACATGTATGAATCTGGTAGACTTTATGATGAATTAAATTAGTTATTCACAAAAGGATAATATTGTATGAGACAATTGTTACAAAGTTAAGATAAGGTTTTCTAGATAAAAGAAACATTCTATACCGGAAAGGAAGGGAAGGAAAAATTATTTATAAGCTAGCGAGCAATTACATGTTAACATAGATGATAGGGCAGGCAATATACAATAAGAGGGAGATTGGCAGAGGAAATATGAAGGTAGCAGAAGACACAGGCAGGAATGCAAGAGTTAAAGTGGATACAATCATTGTAGCAAAGTATAGGATTTGTTGAATATGAAACTGATGTTCTGCTCTGTAAACCTTCACTCAATTTACAACAAAAGTTTTTAAAAGAAAAGAAAGAAACCAAACGACATATTGCATAGGCAAATCTGCTACATAAGACTTGTTTAAACTGTTCAAGAGCAAAGCTATCAGTTTGAGGATTAAGGTGCTCCTCACCAAAGCCATGATATTTCCAACAGCCTCATATGCATGTGAAAGTTGGACAGTGAATAAGAAAGATTGTAGAACAATCTATCTATACATTTGAGTTATGATGTTGGGAAAGAATATTAAAAGTACCATGGACTTCCAGAAGAACAAGCAATGCTTGTAAGGAGCATTCTGGTTGTACTTCTTGGAAGAATGCTCTTTAGAAGCCAGAATGGCAAGACTACGTCTCTCATACTTCAGACATCTTATTAGGCTGGACCAGTCCCTGGAGAAGAACATCATGCTTGGTAGGGTGGAGGGTCAGCAAAAAAGAGGAAGAACCCCAAGGAGATGAATTGACACAGTGGCAGTAACAATGGGCTCAAATGTAACAACAGTTGTAAAAATGGTGAAGGACTGAGGCATGTTTCGCTCTGTTGTGCATAGGATCTCTATGAGTCAGAATCGACTTGACGGCACCCTAACAACAACAACAGATAGTTTGGATTATGTGTCCTCCCCTCCAAAGATATACTGAAATCCTAATCCTGGTACCTGCAAATAAGGAGCCTTGATGGTACAGTGATTAAGCACTTGGCTGCTAATTGAAAGACTGAAAGTTAGTTCAAACCCAATAGTCATTCCACAGAATAAAGATGTGGCAGTCTGCTTCTGTAAAGATTATAGCCCTAGAAATCCGATGGGAGCAGTTCTATGCTGTCCTTTAGGGCTCTATGAGTTGAACTCACACTGAGGGACAATGGGCTTTTGGTACCTGTTGGATGAACACTGGACCGCAACGTCGGTGGTTCAAACCCTTCAGTGGCTCCTCAGAGTCAGGATAGGGCTTTCACTTGGTTATGTTAATGAAGTCCTACCCAAGTAGGGTGAGCCCTAAGTCTAAATCCATCTGAGTGGTGTCTTCTGAAGAAGATTCAGATAAACACTGGAGAGATGCCATGCAAAGATGAGATCAAACAAAAACCACATCTGTTACTGTTGAATCAATTCCAACTCCTGACGACCCCACACGTGTTACAGAGAAAACTCCTCCAAAGGGTTTTGTTGGTTGTAATTTATGGAAGCAGATTTCCGGGTCTTTCTTCTGTGTTGCCACTGCGAATCTAACTCATAGTGATCCTATTATAGGATTTCCAAGACTGTAAATCTTTACAGGAGTGACTGGTAGGTTTGAACTGATAACCTTGCAGTTAGCAGTCCAGTGCTTAAGAAAAAGCACTACCAGAGCTCCTCATTGGTAATTGAGAGAAAACTGTTTGCACCACCGCGGGAGACAGGTGCATGTAAAAGCAGCACAGGAGTGGCAAGCATCACCTGAAGGGAAACCACAGAAGAAACTGACAGAGCCAAGACCCCGGTTCAGACTTTTCACCTCCCAAACTGTGAGAAAGTCAATCTTTGTTTGTGCTGCTTTGTTATGTCAGCCCTGGAAAACTGAGGTCAGGGGAGAGTAGAACTCAGTATTCCTGTCTTCTAGGCCAGTGTCCTTCCATTACACCCTCAGCCTCATCCAGTGAAGGAGGTCCTAACGGCAGAATTTCAGTCATCGTATGCAAGCTCAAGAAATGCTCTTACTGGTCAAGATGGTCCTCTTAGGGCCCCTTTCTAAGTCCAGAGTTGTCAAACCGCTGTCAGATTTGAGTTGCTGATGGTGTTCCTCTCAGCAACAGAGGAAGTGGCTGATGGTGTTTTTAATGACATCCATTCATCAACTATATGCTGACCTCCTACTGTGTGCCTGACCTTGTGCTAGACTCCGAGACACAGACATAAGTAAGTCAAGGATACTGCCTTTAAAAGAAAACTGAGAAACTTACAGACAGGGCTTTAGATGCCTTGTCAGAAGTAGTACAGACCGTTAGGGATCCAAGAGTAAAGCTCCTAAATCATGCTGGTGGTAGTCAAGGAGGGCTTCATGTAGGAGGAAGTGTTTGAGCTTGAAGAATGACTAGTAGATGACTTGGGGCGGGGGAAGGTGTAGGAAGGAGGTAACTTGAGAAGAGGACACTACTTGGGGATGCCAGTTTCTCCTTAGAGCTTGTGAGGACTTAATTACACAAGGCTCCTTCTATGGAGCCCTCTCTCTTTCTAAATATAGCTCAGGACTCCAAGCAACCCACCCTGGCCTTGCTGACATCACTGGTCAGCAGGACTTAATTCTTCTGTACATGGCTATGCTCTGTCTCCTGTCCCAACACCCTAAGGTCCCAGTAGTCATGTCTCTTCCTGCTCCACAACTTCTACCTCCAACTCATCCCTACACACTGCCTTCTAGTGGGTTCCTACTCATAGCAATCCTAAAGGACAGAGTAGAACTAGGATTTCTGAGACTGTAAATCTTTACCAAAGCAGACTGCCTCCTCTTTCTCCTGTGGAACAGCTGGTGGGTTCTAACCACATAGTTAGCAGCACAATGCTTACCCCACTGAGCCAGCAGGGCTTCCTCCACCCCACCCCAGCTCAGTCTCTATTGGAGTCTTGAACTCAGATGACCTTTTCCTCTTCCCTTCCCCAGCCCTGTCTTTCCCTTCCCCCTCCTTACTCCTCCAATGTGAGTGGAGAGCAGGCCAGACTTGTATGGAATTCTCTAGACCCAGGTCCATGTGACCTGCAGCATTCACTTTTCCTTAGGGAGCTGAGGTTGGCATCAAGCCAAGCCTCTGGACCCTTGGCCTAAAGCTAGAAAGGAGTGAGGTAGAGGGAGACCCAGCATAATGAGGCAGCCCCTCGTTTTTCAGGAAAAGACAAATCTGAGATCTTTTCAATTCTTGGCATCTGTGAGTGCTACTTCTAGGGAGCCCCCTTCAACTTCTCCCCCACACCCCATGTTCTGCTCCTGCTGAGGCAGCTGCTGCTCCCATTTCAGCCAGCACCAGATCCATTAATAGCATCAATTTTATTTGCACCAACCCCAGCTCCCTCTCCACTCCCCAGGGGCTGCCGAACCAGAATACCAGGCCCTGCTTCCTTTTCTCCTGGAACATGCTGACTCCCTCCCTTGGGTGCCCGGGGAGTTGGCAGGATAATAACCTGCGAGAGGAAAACTCTCTTCTCCCTGCCTTCTAATCTTCAGTGCTCACCAAATTAGAAAAGGCATCAGAAGCCCAACGGGCTGGCTGCCGCAGGGATGTCATGCCATTAACCCCAGGCCACCTCTGTCTGGTGCAGCAACTGGGGGAGGGTATTTCAGGCCCCCCAACCTTCCTCCTCAGCCCCTAGGAATAGAGCCCACCTGCCCTCCTTTTGCCCATCTGTTGACATGCTTTCTCCCATCCCCACCCTCTTCATGTTCCCCCATCCCTCATTGCCACCTCCAGCAGGGCCCAGGTAAGTCATCTACTTCAGTCCAGGGGAGAGGATCTTTCCAGAGAATTTGGAAGGGAGGAATGAGGAATGGGAATAACATCTGCTGGCTCATCTCCGTGTAGGAGATCCAAGTTCAATTCCCAGCCAATGCACTTCATGTATATCCACTACCCAGCAGTCAGACTTGCATTCTGCTGTGATGCTGACTGGGCTTCAGTGGAGCTTTCAGATGAAGAGAGACTAGGAAGAAAGGCATGGAAACCTACTTCTGAATTTCAGCCAATGAAAACCTATGGATCACAGGAGCTAGAATCACAGCCAATCATGGGGATGGTACGTGACCAGGCAGTGTTGTGGTCTGTTGTGTATGAGGTCACTGACTTGATGGCAATGAACAACAATTACATCTCAAGCTCTCATTTCACAGGTGAGAAAACTGGGGTCCCAGGAGAGGACATTGCCAGTCATCCTGGCCCTCCTTTAGGACCTAGCGCAGTTGCTTCTTCAGGTTTCATCAGCAAAGATTTGTTGCATTTCCTACTGGGTGCCAGGCCCCGCAGAAGGACCTGGGAGTGTAGCAGTGAACAAAAGAGATGAAGTCCCTCCTTCATGGAGCTCTTCCTATAAAGGAAACTGCTCCTTATTCCTGTTACAGGGTTAGGTACCTCCATTGCAGATTAACTGCCTACCATTAGCCTGAGCACATCCCAAAAGCAGGGACTACGTCTGGTTGTTGTCTTCCTGCCTGGTACAGCATCTGACTCATTTAAACATCTAAGAAACCTTAAGGAGCTCTGGTAGCATAATGGTTACAAGTCAGGCTGCTAACCTCAAAGTCAGCAGTTCGAAACGATCAGCTATTCCACAGGAGACTGCGATGTGGCTTTCTGCTCCCGTAAAGATTTGCAGACTTGGAAACCCAATGCAGGGTCTCTATGAGTCAGAACCAACTCCATAGCACACCACCAACAACAAACCTTTACTAAGTTGTTGTTGTTAGGTGCCATCGAGTCAGTACCGACTCATAGCAACTCTATGCACAACAGAACGAAATACTGCCCGGTCTTAGACAACTTCACAATTGTTGCCACGCTTGATCCCACTGATGCTGCCATATTACCAATCCATCTCGCTGGGGGTCTTCCTCTTTTTCTCTGACCCTCCATCTTACCAAACATGATATCCTTTTCCAGTGACTGGTCCCTCCTGACAATATATCCGAAGCATGAGAGATGAAGTTTGGCCATCCTGACTTCCAAGGAGCACTCTGGCTGAACTTCTTCCAACAGAGATCTGTTTAATCTTTTGGAAGCCATGGCACTTTCAATATTCTTCTCCAACATCATAACTCAAATGCGTCAATTCTTCTATGGTCTTCCTTATTACTGTCCAGCTTTCGCATGCATATGAGGTTGTTGAAAATACCGTGGCTTGGGTCAGGTGTACCTTAGTCCCCAAGCTGACATCTTTACTAAGTAGTCATAACTAACATGCTAGAGAAGTCCTGGTGTGGTGTTGTAGGATAAGCACTCAACTATAAGGTCAATTTGAACCTCAAGGCCAGTGGTTCAAACTAACCAGCCACTCCTTGGAAACCTTATACAGGGTCACTATGAGTCGGCATTAACAACAACAACATGTTAGAAGTCCTGGTGTGGCGCTGTCGGATAAACACTGGACTGCTAACCACAAGGTCAGCTGTTCAAACTTATTAATTGCTCCTTGGAAACCCTATACAGTGTTGCTATGAGTCAGACCCAATTCCATGGCACTCAGCAACACCAACATCAGTCCTTTCCATATACCAGTTACTGTTCTGAGTATTAAAGAACTAACGTTATCCCTATTTTCAAAAAAGAAAACTGAGTCCCAGAGGGGTCAAGTGACTTGTTCAAAGGTATTCAGCCAATAAGCAATTGAAAGTCAGGCAACCTGCCTCTGGAGTCTAAGCTTTTAAGCCCTCACCATACAGGAAGACAGGAATGACATCAACAATGGAGATACCAGTCTTCGATGGTTACCTGTTCCCATGCCTTCAGGTTACAAAGTTCCTCCACCTGCCTGGCATGACTCTCTCCAGCTGCAAAGTCATCCTGTGCTTTGTTTTGTTTTGATTCTTACAAGGAGATGAAACATGCAGATGAGACACTTCAGCTCCATGAAATCATCTCATTAAATCCAGAAAGAAGACTCTGGATATGGCAAATGGTTAGTTCATGCACTAGACTGCTTACTGAAAGGTGGGGTGTTCACATCCACCCAAAGGTACCTTAGAAGAAAGGCCCGGAGATCTACTTCTGAAAAATCAGCTATTGAAAACCCTATGGAGCACAGTTCTGCTCTGACACACATGAAGTTGACTTGACGGCAGCTGGTATTAGAACCGTTAAAGTCCAGCGACGATGGTGCATGTAGAGTTCTAGGACTGGGGTCCCCATTGGTCATCAGGCACTCGTTTTCTGTCTAGGCTTCATGTTATCTCCAATGTTCCCTGCTCCACCTGCTCTAGGGATTCTTTCCAGGTCTACAGTGCCATCTGGAGCAGGGATGGGTTTGTACAATCCTGTGTAACTCCCCAGTTGGGCACTATTTGGTTGTCTTAATAACTTAGCACTGGATCCATAATGAATGTAAACTGAAAGTTTGTTTGTTTGTTTCACTGATGAATGATCATTGAGCTGTATAGTGCCCAGCTAGGACTGAATTCTAATTACAACCCTGCCCTCAGTCATTTTGTGACCTGGACCAAGTCAGTTTGCTGAGCCTCAGTCTCTTCATGTACCTCAAGAGGTGGGAGTGGGTGGTATCTGGGTGACTTTCCTCTGGGTCGGGGCAAGCAGTCTCCTTTCCTGGTGCTGGGACAGGCAGTCAAGTGAGGGACATCCACAAAATGCCCTGAGAAGACACATCATCTCAGGGAGAGGCTCTTTCCAGAGAATCTGGGAGGTAGGAATGAGGAATGGGAATAACATCTGCTGAGTCCCTCCTCTGTGCAGACCCTGCTGTGGGGTACTCTACACAACTTCATGTGTTTGATCTTCACAACCTCCCTAAGGTGGATGTTCTCATGCCCATTTTACAGATAAGGAAACTGAGGTTCTGCATCTGTTGTTGTTATTAAGTGCTATCAAGTCAGTTCGACTCATGGTGACCCTGTGCAGGGTTTCCGAGGAGTGCTTGGTGGGTTTGGACTGCTAATCTTGTAGTTAGTGGTCCAGTGTTTATCCTACAGCACCACACCAGGTCTTCAAGATTCCTCATATAGTATGTGGTATTTGAGAGGGGGTCAGGGGCACATCCATCTGACTCCAAGATTGAACTCAGAGCTGCATCTTTCAGCTGCTCTTATCTGGGGGTATCTGACTGGGTACCAGAACACCCAACATGCAGGAGGAGGCAGGGAGGATGTGTGAGCAGTTACATCCTAGTATGGGATGCTGAGGAGGGGATATGGGGAGAGAAAGAGGACACAAGGGATCTGGGAATAAGACTGGGATTCTGGAGGGGAGAAAAAGAAAGGAAGAGTTGAAAGGACAGAGGGAAGGAGCTAGTATGCAGAATACTGAGGGTGACAATAACAACAATAATAATAATAAATATAACACAAACCCTGCCTTTTTTATCCAAGTCGAATGTGAGCTGGAGAAGGACTGAGGGGATTAATCTCTTAAAAAATAAGTGCCGTGTGAGGAGACAGGCAGTGATTAAGGTTTTAACTGATCAGTCTGCATCTGACAGTGAACCAGCTATTATCTTAACGGAATCAAACGAACATTCAAAGCCGTGCTCAGCCCCAAACATGAAAGGAGATGTCATCTGCTGGCAGCTGGCAAGCCGCAGGGGGAGCCGAAGGGGAGAGAGGAATGAGGGAGAAGAGAAGAAGGGAGAGAGAGATAAGAGTGTTACAGAGAGGGAGAGAGAAAAATGGAGGGAAAAGGAGGGCCCAGTTTTGCTGGCCTCACTTCCTCCCCCCACGCAAATTACATGTCCTCTGGTTCGTGTCACTCCACAGCTCAGAAACCTTCAGTGGCTCCCCATTTCCTGAAGGATTAAAGACAGAACACGATGGAGGCAGAAGCCAGGGGAATGGGACTGTGCGCTCAGGTTGAAATCTTGTTTCCTGGAGAGCTGAGGCCATGCCTCCTACCCACCTCTTTCTCCCCCAGCCCCAAGTAGGAGGTTCCTCAATAAATATGTCTCCAGTAAATTAAAGAACAAGACTAGAGAAGAAGAAACCAAATGAAAAAGAGAGGATGTCTTTGCTAGGCATTTCGACTCTCTTTCTCATTTCATTCTCTCAAGAACCCAGCAATAAAAATTATGATTTTCTTTATTTTGCAAAGAAAGAAACAGGTAGAGCAACTTGTACAGCTTCCACGGCTTCTTAGAGGCAGAGCTAGGATTTGAACCCAGAACTCTCTGACTCCAATTTCTCTGTTTTACTCATCAGAAAAGAGGCTAGGAAAGCAAAGACAAAACCAGGAAGAGCAAGGGCAAACGGAAAGGTACATTACACTAGGGAGATTCCTTTTTCGGCTCTTTACGCCTTAAGCAAAAGATGACCCCTTCCCGTTTCACGGGAAAAGATGACCCCTGTCCATTTTCCCATAGCAAGGGTGCTGGAATCAGACTTCCCCTGGCCCCCTGGGTCTGACTGATGTTTTAGTTGATGTTTGTTCCTGCAGAGGTGGGTGAAGCGTGTTCCCTGGTCTGAATGCTCCCCTACCCAAGCCTGGGCCTGAGGACTCCTAGACAGAATGCCTGAGCCTGTGACTATGCATGGGTGTGGAAGCCTAGGCATGGGGTGGGGGTGAAAGGAAGAGCATGACACAGGGAAAAGAAATATTTAAAGAAATAGAGAAAAGGAAAATAACTGAAAAGCTAGGAAAAATGGATCCCCACACAGGGTACTCTATATGGGATAATCTATTTGTTAATGTGGAACTAACCACTTCCCTTTTTCTCTTCCTGACTCCTTCATTCCTCTTTGTCACACACTCTGAGTCTCTCTCATACACACACACACACACACACTCTCACACACATTTTCTCCCTCACTCTCTTACATACACACACCCATATGCACACACACACACACACACACACACACTTTCTCTTATACACACATGCTGTCTCTCACTCATAAACATGCTGTCTCCCTGACTCACACACATAAACACATCGTTGTCTCTCATACACACCCATACACACACTCGCTCTGTCTCATATACATACACACTCAGTCTCTGTTTTTCACACACATGCACACATTCTATCTCTTACACACACACTTTCTCTCTCACATATATACATCGTCTCTCTCTTTTTCTCGTACATAAACACAAAACCAAGATCCTGTTCTGGACCTCTGCTTACAGCCAGCTACTCTGGGTCTACAGGCCTGGTTTGGGTCATAGCCAAGTCCCAGAATTGCTCCTTTTTTGGTCTAGGTTTACCCTTGAGACCAGGTGGGATCCAGTCCATTCTCTGGGGTGGGACTGACCTTGAGCCTCCCCAGGGCTCTGCCTCTTCTGAATGTAGTCTTCAAGTCTTACCCAGGAAGGAGGAGGACAGCTCAGAAGCCAGCAGCCAGTGGCTATCATGGTAGAAAGGCAGGAGGCAGGGACACCCCTCCGAGCCTATAGTACTGACCTCTTCTAAATGTCTCTGCCGTGGTAGCGTAGTGGTTACAAATTGGGCTGCTAATCTCAGGGTCAGCAGTTCAAAACTACCAGCTGTTCTGCAGGAGAAAGATTAGGCTTTCTGCTTCAATAAAGATTTACAGCCTCAGAAACCCTGTACAGGGTTGCTTTGAGTAGGAACTGACTCCATGGCACATCACCACCACCACCACCAAATGTCTCTGCAAACTGCCCACCACCCTGCACTCTCCCTCTCCTTTGACAGCGGGTTCAGGATGATCCTAAATCATGCCAAGATTGGCATGATAGCTTCCTAAGCCATTTCCCTGGCATTAATCCATCTACAATGCCACTGCCAGGGGTATCTGTCTAAGACATAGCCTAAAAGGCAACGCTCCCTTGTTAGATGCCTTAAATAACCCCCTTGGTCTGTGAGGATCAAGTCCAAACACTTGAGCTGGCCTTGAAGGCTCCTTCACTCTCCCTGCTCCCTTAGCTCCTCTGTAAATGAGCACATGTAGTCTCTCTTTCCTCCTGGAGGCCTCTGTCTCTGTTCTCCACCTCGCCTAAGCCTCCTTGATTTATGGGTTATGAGGTTAATCTTTGTTGAGTGCTTACCACATGCTAAATGTTCTTCATGTTCCTTTATAAGGAATAAATAATTTAATCTTCACTGGAGTCTTATGAGACAGCCACATTTTGTAGAAAGGAAACTGAGGCAGAGAGAGGCCAAGCAACTTGCTAAGGTCACATTAGGACATCAAGAAAGTAAGAGAAATGAAGTCTTGATGCATGTTATATGCATGGATGAATCTTGAAAATTTTATGCTTAGTGAAAAAGTTCAGACACAAAAAAGACAAATTTCGTAAGATCCCATTTACATGAAATATCTAAGCAAATGCATAGAGATCAAAGATTTCAAAGTCTCTGGAAAACAAAATAAAGTATTACAATGTATGATACCAGAAATTAGGAAAAACAAGAGAGAAGAACATGCTAGGCATTTCTCAAACAAACAAACAAAAAAAAAAACCAAAAAAAAAAAAAAAAAAAAAAATCAAGCCTCAAGTTGCAATATTGAAAGCTTCGAAGGGTGTAATATTGAACAATCCATGAAGTACAGAAAGAAGATGGGAAAAAATACACAGAATCACTGCACCAAAAATGGCTGACTTCAACCATTTCAAGAGGTTGCATATGATCAAGAACCAATGGTTTTGAAGGATGATGCCCAAGCTGCACAGAAGGCACTGGCCAAAAATAAGGCTCCAGGACTTGAGAATACCAATTGAGATGTTTAAGCAAATGGATACAACACTCACTCGTCTATGCCAAGAAATTAGGACCAAACAACTAGGAGAGATCCATATTTATGTCTATTTCAAAGAAAGGAGATCCAACAAAATGTGGGAATTATTGAACAATATCATTAATATCACACATAAGTAAACATTTGCTGGAGATAATAAAAAATGGCTGTAATAGTACACCAACAGGAAAGTGCCAGAAATCCAAGGCAGATTCACCAGAAGATGTGAAATGAGGGATATCACTGCTGATGTCAAAAGGATCTTGGTTGAAAGCAGAGAATTAAAAGAAGGATGTTTACTTTTGTTTTATTGACTATGCAAAGGCATTTGTGTGAATCATAACAAATTATGAATAACACTGGGAAGAACAGAATTCCAGAGCATTTAATTGTGACCATGTGGAATCTATACATTGACAAAGAGGCAGTCATTCAAATAGAACAAGCGGACACTGCCTAGTTTAAAATCAGGAAAGGTGTATGGTAGGGTTGTATCCTTTCACCATACTTACTCAATCTGTATGCTGAGCAAATAATCTGAGAGGCTGGACAATATGAAGAAGAAAGTGGCATCAGGATTGGCTTATTAACAACCTATGATATGCAGATGATACAATGTTGCTTGCTGAAAGTAAAGATCACATGATGCACTTACTGATGCATTACATGTCAACATAAAGAAAACAAAATTCCTTACAGCTGGACTAACAAGCAACATCATAGTAAAGAGAAAATATACTGAAATTGTCAAGGATTTCATTTTGCTTAGTTCCACAATCAATGCCCATGGAAGCAACAGTTAAGAAATCAAATGATGTATTGCACTGGGCAAATCTGCTGCAAAAAACTCCTCTAGTGTTTTTAAAAAGCAAAGATACAACAGAAATTAAAGGAATTTGTAAAAACCAGACCAATCTTACAAGAAATACTAAAGGGAGTTTTCAGACAGAGTACAATAGTAAATAACAACCAGAAATTAATATACATGACACCACCACCCAGAAGTCAACCCAGATATACAAGTATCCAGAGTAAAGGAAACCTACAAGACTGAAAAAAAGGAAACCAGAGATATCAATTTGTAATGAAGACAATTACTAAGTACAAATAGGGGACAGTGTAGTTACAGAATTTTCAAATGGAGAGGAAATCAAGTAGATTTCAAGGTAGAATAGGCTTTTAACCTTGGGAAGAAATTAACACACATGTTACTTGAATGAATAGAAGTCAATATACAATTGAATAGACACACAGCCTGAACAGGATTGGGATATGAAGTAGAAATATACACGCAAATATATGTAAATTTGACAGGGGATATTTGTGCATGGCTATTTATGGAGGAGCATAGAGGGAGTAAAGGTACTAAAACTTCTTAGACATAGGATGACACATTGAGGAAATGAGTTGCTGGGCCTGGGGGCTCAGGACCATTGCCTCAGGGAACACCAAGTTCAGTTGGCATCATGTAGTACACAAAGAAATTGTTCTACATCCTATTCTGAGTAGCTACTTCGATGAGTCTTAAAAGCTTGTGAGTGGACATCTAAGGTGGACGTCTAAAGTGGACATCTAAAAAAAGAATGATGAAAATCAAAGACACATGGAAATAATTAGACCAAAATGTAGTAATGGACCGTGTGAACATCAGTTGCCACAACCCTGAAACCAGAACTACATAGTGCCCAGTTGCCACTGTCAACTGCTCTGAAAGAGATTACTTTGGAAGGTCTTGTAGAGAGGGATAAAATGTGGGGGGACACTCAAAATAATAATAATAATAATAATAATGATACCAGCCTTGGTTGGATAGAGGCTGGCGGAACTTCCAAGACTATGCCCTGAGTCACCCTTCAGACCTGGAACTGAAATCACCCCCGTAGCTTAATTTTCAGCCAAACGATAGGTCTATAAGGAGAACAAGAACATTAGTGAGGTATGCACAGCTTAGAGTAGTCAACCATTACAGGGCAAAATGGTAGCATTTACCCAAGGACAAAGTTTGGAAGGTTAGGAAGGAAGGAAGAATGGAAATAGGAAACATGGAGGAAGTAGGATATGTGATGTTACATTGAGGGGATTGTAATCAGTGAGATGACACCAAATGTTGATGACTTGTTGAATGGAGAATGAATGATGTACTCGGTAAACCTGCCCCAATTCACAATAAGTCATGGTACTTTGAATTGTCTCATACACATGCAAAAACTGGACAACAAATAGGGAAGACTGGAGACAAAATTGATACCTTTGGATTCTGGTGTTGGTGAAGAATATAAAATTTACCATGGATTGCCAGAAGAATGAACAAATCTGTTTTTGTTTTTATTTTTTAGAATTACAGCCAAGAACGCTGTAGCGAGAATGGCAAGGCTGCATTTCACATACTGTGGACAGGTTATCAGAAAGGACCAGCTCCTGGAGAAGGACATCATGCTTGGTAAGGTAGAGGATCAGAGGAATAAAGAAAAATCTTCAATAAGATGGATTAACAGAATGACAGTAACAATGGGCTCAAGAGCAGCCAGGGTTATGAGGATGGCACTGGACCAAGC
>NW_006408556.1:12276984-12278729 GCF_000296735.1 Chrysochloris asiatica
AGAGGTTTGGCCTTCCTTCTCAGGGTCTCTATAAGTCCTCTAGATGACTACATCTACAACCACCATCTGAAGACAATTGTGAGACCAGAAAATCTGCCAAGCTGAGCCCAGAGACTTAAGATGGAGAACACAAGGGTTGTTTTAATCCACTAATGTGTGATGTCGTTTGTTGCACCGCAATGTTGTTTGTTATTAAGTGTCGTTGAGTCAGTTCTGACTCATAGCAACCCTGTATAGGCTTTCCAAGGAGCCACTGGTAGGTTTGAATCACTGACCTTGCAGTTAGCAGTCCATTGCTTATCCTACAGTGTCACATCAGCAACAAAAAATGTAAACTGGTAGGTCTTATTATTAATCCCATTTTTCAGAGGAGGAAGCAGATGAAAGGCTCTAATGGTTATATGATTTCTTTGCCCAAGGTCATGTGGTTTTTAAGTGGTGAGTGGGAGCTAAGGTTAGGGCCCAGACCCGTGTAACTCACTGCCTGGGGAGAATCAGTTGTTGTAACACTCAGCCCTTAGCCAGTGACTAAAGGCCATGGACTCTCATGGACTGGATGCCTAGAAATGATCCCTGACAAGTAGGACAACTCACTTCATTCCCTGAACCTCAGTGTCCACATGGGAGGGACTGTGTTCTGGGAGTACAGGACAGGGGGTTGCAGTGGCTGAGAGGGAGTTGATAAGGCAGAACTCTGCATGCTACTCCTGCTCATTGACCTTATATCTCTATAGAAATTCCACACAAGTTTTTCTTTGAAAATTTTGTTCTAGCTTAAAAACTACTGGGCCAGATAATCTCTAAGGCCCCTTCTATCCTGTCATTCCAGGATTTCATGAATGAACGATGGGAATGAAAGGATAGGTGAGTGATGAAAATGCTGTGGATGAATAGCGTGGAGGTACACAGGGAGGGGGTGAATCCATGAAGCATGGAGTGACTTGGAATGCAGGGGAGTTCTGAAACCTGGCAGCACAGAGATAGGGAGGAGGGCACCAGAGATGTCTGCAGGTATGAGAAGGAATGGGGAAGGGTGGGCCTGGGTGGAGACATAGCTGATAGAAGGCTGGCACTCACCATGAGAAGGTTGTGTGGCAACAAGGATTAAGCACACATGTTCTAAAGTTAGTAAGCCTGTACTTAAATTCCAGTCCTGCTCTTTACTAGGCATTGACCTGTGACACTATAGTTTACTGCTTCTTCGTCTATGAAATATAAATATGTATTCCACAGAGAAAGTGATGGTTCAGTGGTAGTGTTCTCACTTCCCATGCAGGAGGCCCGGGTTCTATTCCCAGGCAATGCACTTCAAGCAGAGGCACCTTGGCTCTGTCAGTAGAAGCTCTGTGTTGCTATGATACTAAACAGGTTTCAGTGGAACTTCCAGACTAAGACAAACAGGAAGAAAGGCCTGGAAATCTACTGCCAAAACATCAGCCATAAAAACCCTATGGATCAGCATAGTTTCGATCACCAAGGCCATATTTTCCAATTACTGTTCCTGTCTCTGCTTCCAGCTTTGCATTTCAGTCATGAGTGATTATCAATATATCTTGATTGCATGCTTGATCAACTTTAGACTGAAGCTGATAGTTACTGGTGATTGGAATGTGAAAGTTGGAAACAAAGAGGAAGGATCCCTACTTGGAAAATATGGTCTCACTGGCTTCAGTGGTTGGTGCATGAATTTGGATAATACTGGTGTTAACTTGTCTTTTTTGTATACATATGGATATTATCCTATC
>NW_006408556.1:12280829-12281869 GCF_000296735.1 Chrysochloris asiatica
GCAAATAATCTAAGAAGCTGCGTTATATGAAGAAGAACATGGCATCAGGATTGGAGGAAGATTCATTAACAACCAGGAATGTGCAGATGATACAACCTTGCTTGCTGGAAGTGAAGAGGATTTAAAATACTTGCTGGTGGAGATCAAAGACTACAGCTTTCAGTATGGATTGCACCTGCAATGTAAAGTATACAAAGATTCTCACAACTGGACCAATAAATAACACCATGATAAATGGAGAAAAGATTGAAGTTGTTAAAGATTTCATTTTGCTTGGCTCCATAATCAACACTCATGTAAGCAGCAGTCAAGATATTAAATGACATATTTCATTAGGTAAATCTGCTGCACAAGACCTCAAAAAGTATTCAAGAGCAAATAATGTCAGTTTAAGAACTAAGGTGCGCCTGACCCAAACCATGGTATTTTCAATTGCCTCATATGCATGTGAAAGTTGAACAATGAATAAAGAAGATCATAGAAGAATTGATGCATTTGAATTATAATGCTGGAGAAGAATATTGAAAGTCCCATGGACTGCCAGAAGAACAAGCAAATCTGTGCTGGAAGAAGTGCAGCTAGAAGGCTTCTTAGAATCCAGGATGGTAAGACTTTGTCTCTCATACTTTGGACATGTTATCAAGAAGGACCAGTCTCTGGAGAAGGACATCATTCTTGGTAAAGTAAAGGGTTGGTGAAAAAGGGGGAATCCCCCAACAAGAGGGATTGGCACAGTGACAGCAGCAATGGGCTCAAGCGTAACAATTGTGAAGGTGACTCAGGACTGAGCAGTGTTTAGTTCTGTTGTGCATAGGGCCGCTATGAGTAGGAACCAACTGAGCAGTACCTAACACAACATATATATTTATAAAGATCCATGGTGATATAAATAAGAAAAAAAAAGAAGAACCACATGATCATATTGATTGATGCAGAAAAGGCATTCGACAAAATCCAACATCCATTCCTGATAAAAACACTCAACAAAATAGGATATGAAGGAAAATTCCTCAACATAATCAAAAACATATATTCAAAAC
>NW_006408556.1:12291064-12295192 GCF_000296735.1 Chrysochloris asiatica
GCAGAAATAGGAAACTAAGGAGGCAGGTTAGCACACTTCTGCTTCAAGGCTTCCTTTCCTTTACTCTCTGACCAACACTAGGAGTCCTGGTGTGGCGCTGTAGGGTAAGTATTGGGCTGCTAACCACAGACTGGCAGTTCAAACCCATCAGGCTCTCCTCAGGAGAAAGATTAGGCTTCCTGACAACACGTCCAAAGTACCAGAGCTAAAGTCTTGCCGTTGTCCTTCCAAAGAGCAATCTGACTGTACTTCTTCCAAAACAGACATGTTTGTCTGGCAGTCCATGGCATATTCAACATTCTTTGCCAACACCATTAATTCAAATGCACCGATTCTTCTTAGGTCTTCTGCCTTCACAGCATGGTGCAGTTGTTGCTGTTAAGTGTCATAGAGTAGGTTCCGACTCATAGCAACCCTGGACAGGGTTTCCAAGTAGCTGCTGGACTTGAACCACCAACCTTGTGGTTCAAAGTCCAGTGTTTATGCCACAGTACCACACCAGGAATCCTCATAGCAGGTTGTTGTTGTTGTTAAGTGCCATCGAGTCTGTTCCAACTCATAAGAACCCTCTATAGGCTTCTGAAAAGCAGCTGGTGGGCTTGAAATGACGACCTTGTGGTTAGCAGTGTAGTGCTGAGCCTACTAAGAAAGTGAAGCAGGGGATGAGATATAGGGAGAGCCCAGGATGTGTGGGGGTCGGGGATAGTGTTGATCAGCCCCACTAAACCCAGTCGTCGTATTGATTCTGACTCATAGTGAACCTCTTAGAGGGTTTCTGAGGCTATAAATCTTCACAGGAGCAGAAAGCCTAATCTTTCTCCTGAGGAGTGCCTGGTGGGTTTGAACTGCCAGCCTGTGGTTAGCAGCCCAATACTTATCCTACAGCACCACACCAGGACTCCTAGTGTTGGTCAGAGAGTAAAGGAAAGGAAGCCTTGAAGCAGAAGTGTGCTAACCTGCCTCCTTAGTTTCCTATTTCTGCTATAACAAAAACAGCATAAATGGGTGACCTTAATAAATAAAAAGTTATTTTCTCACAGTTTAGCAGGCTAGAAGCCCAAACTCAGGGCACTAGCTGGAGGGGAAGGCTTTTTCTCTCTCTGTGAACTCTAGGGGAAAATTCTTGTCTCTTCAGCTTCTGTTTCCTGGTTCCTTTGAAAATCTCTATGTGGCATGGCATCTCTGCTCCGCTCTGCTTACTTAATCTGCTCCTTTGATACCTTTTAAGACACACCCTACACTAATCCTGCTTCATTAGCATAATAGAGACAACCCTTTCTCTAATGGGGTTATAACCGCTAGTGGTGTTTGGTGCTGTTAGCCTCAAAGCAACCCTGTATAGGGTTTCCCAGGAGCAGCTAGTGAGTTTGAACTGCCAACCTTACGGTTCAAACCGACTTTTTGGTCCAGTACTTATCTTACTGGAGCTCTGGTAGTGTAGTGGCTACGAATCGGGCTGCGAACCTTAAGGTCAGCGGTTCGAAACTATCAGCTGCTCCACGGGAGAAACATCAAGCTTTCTACTCCCGTAAAGATTTACACCCTCGGAAGCCCTGTACAGGGTCGCTATGGGTCAGAACTGACTCAATGGCACTTAACAACAACAACAACTTATCTTACAGTGCCACACCAGGACTTCATAAGCACTAGAGGTTCGGATCTACAACACATATTTGGTGGGGGACACAATTCACTCCATCACATTGCCAGAGGACCAGTGTGGTTGGAGCAGAGTGAGGGTGAAGATGTATGAGGGAAGGCCAGAGAGGGGGTCAGACCACCTAGGACTTGTAAGGACCTTTCATTCAAGGTGAGAGGTGTAGTCACTAGCATTTTGAACAAAAGAAGGGCATGGCCTGACTTTGGATTTTCAGAGATACTCCTGGCTGTTCTGTTAAAAACAGACGGAAGGTACAAGGGCACATGCAAAGACAGAAGTTAGGAGGTGTTGCAACAGCCCAAGCAAGAGAAGGTGGAGACTTGGAATAGAAGGGTTCAGAGGGGAGGTGGTGAAGAGTAGCAAATTCTGGACATATTTTAAAGGAAGAATGAACAAGATTTACTAATGCATTTGGATGAGTAATGAGGGAAAAAGAAAAGGAGTCAAAAATAACTCCCAAGATTTTCTTCTTGAGCAATTGGAAAGATGAAGTTGTCAGTTTCGGAGGCGGAGAAGACCCTGAGAAGGGCAGGATTTCAAAGTTGGGCAAATTGAATTTGAGATGCCTGTTAGACGTTCGGAGCACTAATGGCACAGTGGTTAAGCGCTCCGCTGCTGACCAAAAGGTCGGTGGTTCGAACCCACCAGCCACTCCGCGGGGGGGGCGGGGGGCGAACCCTATAAGGCAGTTCTACTCTGTCATATACTGGTCGCTATCAGTCAGAATCAACTCGACAACCGTGGGTTTTGGCTAGGCGTTCAGGTCTGAAAGTCAGGAAGGGGTATAATGGTAGAGTTAAGAGACTGAAAAACAAAAGCCGAAATCTACAGACTCCCAGCAGAATTCTTTCCACAGTACTGGAGGACTCTCTGAGAACAACGACCTCCATGTTAAATACCTGCGCTCAAAATATAGGGCGCAAGGGAAAGGAAATACGGTAACCTGCACGCAGACCCACCCAGGAGGGCGGTCGTTCGCCCTAGTCCTAGTCCCACGGTCGCTGGAGCTAGGGGAAGTCCCCGGAGAAGGGCAGCGTCTGGAAGGGGATGCCTCTCTTGCGGGGTTCCGGCGAGGCCCAAGAGGGCCGAGGGCTACGCTGGGATTGGAGGCGGACTGCGCGCTGCCTGGGCTTAGGGGCGGGTCTCAGTCGGGGTCTGGGTTTCTTCTGTCGGCAAGCGTCTTGACTCGTTTCCTTGAGCCACCGTCAGTTATTTATTTAACCTCTCAGTTCAGCCTACCGGGGCCGGCAGGGAGGGATGGAGGCAGGGCGGAGGGAGGCTGGCGGAGATGGGAAGGCAAAGGGGAAACATTTTGCTCCCGCTGCACAAGTCGTAACGGACTGGTCCCACCTCGGGACCCCAAACCTTTGAGGGTCAGGCAGCCCCATAGGTTCCACGTGTAGGCGTTAGGGATCCAGGAATCACTGTAGGCCACCCCTCACCTCTCATTTAAGAAACTAAGGGGAAGGGCAACTTGGCAAAGACCCACAGTGAGTAACAACAACAACAAAACACTCCTTGTACATCAAATGAGCGCCAGGGCCTCGGAGTGCCAAGGGAGACCTTGTGACTTTAGATTAAGCACGTCGCCTCGGTAATCTGTTTCTTGCTGTGTTAAAAGGGAATCCTCACTACTGCCCTGTCTCCCTTGTCTTGCTTCGGAGTAAATAATAATAATAAAAATACCGTCTGCCCATGGCCGATTCCTGGTTGAGCCTAGCGCTGTTTTGGGCGTCTGACACTAGGCCTCGTGTTCTCCAGGCTCTGTAAACACCCACCGCTTTCCTAGCCAGTAAGGATGGGGCTAGAAGAAGGGGTGAGATGGTGCCTGAATTTAGGCCAGAAAGGAGCCCCGTTCCAGCCCCCCAAAGCGGGCCCAGGGGTCAGCCTCAGGGACACTGCGGGAGGCGAGACTGGGGCCAGGGGAGCGGAAGTCCCCGCTCTGAGGCCTCACTTCCCCTCCCCCTGGCCGGCCCCGGGGCAGGTGAAGAGGGGACCAGGCTCCGCTCCAGGTGGCGGGGCACCGACGGGGGTGGGGAAAGGCCCGGCAACAATAGCACTTTTATTTGGGGCTGTTTGGTTCTGAGCGGGTGGGCGGAGGAGGAGGAGGCCGGCGGGGGCGGGGTGGGAAGGGGTGGTCAGCGGCATCTGGCGACACACCTGCTCCTGCTTAACCCTGTGCTTGCTGGGGCAGCCGACGGCGACGGCGGAGGGAGAGACCCCGGGCTGCGGCGGAGAGCGCTCGCCGCCCTGCCCGGGCCTAACAGTCTCCTGGTGCCCGGGAGTGGGGGTGCCAGGTGCGCCGATGCTCCCTAGGGAGGGAGCCTGGCTCTGCTCAACGCCTGCCCTGGCCCCTTGGGTGCGGCTCGCGCGGCTCGGGGGCCTCAGTGCGGATTCCCCGCCGCCCTCGGGCCGTTCCGGGAAGTCGGCCTTCCGGAGGCGGCGCGGCGGCCCTGGCCATGCCAAGG
>NW_006408556.1:12295292-12305642 GCF_000296735.1 Chrysochloris asiatica
GTCGGAACCGACTGCAGGGTACTTGACAACAACAACATAGAGAGTCCTGGTGTGGTGCTGTATGATAAACACTGGACTTCTAACCACAAAGTCGGTGGTACAAAACTATCAGCTGAGCCTCAGTAATTCTATATGGAGTGGTTATGAGTTGGAACCAACTCAATGACACTTAATAACAACATCATATAAATGTCATTGTTGTCGATAGGCACCATCAAATCTGTGCTGACTCATAGCAACTTGTATAGGGTTTCTGAGGAGCGGGTGGTAAGTTGGAACCAACAACCTTGTGGTTCAAACCAAACTTGTGGTTGAGTATTTATCCTACAGCACCACATCTGGACTCCATTTCGTGTTATATAGACCTACATATATGAGTTAGAACTGACTCGATGGCACTTAGCAACAACAATAGCTATGTTTTATATACATTGTTGCTGACTGCCATCGAGTCAGTTCCAACTCATAGTGTCAGTGACCCTATATAGGGTTTCTGAGGAGCAGCTTGTGGGCTTGAACTTCTGACTTTGAGGTTAGCAGTTCAGTGCTTATATCCTATAGGGTCACACCAGGGCTCCTGGTATGTCATTGTGGGTTAATGCACTGGCCTGCAACGTCGGCTTGATCCTCAAGGTCTCTAAGGGTTGGAACCGACTCGACGGCACTTTAACAACAACAACAACATACTATGTCTGGAGTCCTGGTGTGGCGTGGCTGGATATGCACCTGTAATATTAAATATGGGGAGTATAGTGACTCCATACGGTAAGCCACAAGGTCGGCAGTTTAAGTCTACCAGTCACTCAGCTGGAGAAAGCTGAGACTTTTTGCTTCCATGAAGATTTACAGCCCCAGAAAACCTTATACAGGGTCACTATGAAATGGAACCAACTCCATGGCGCTTAGCAAAACAACATGCTATATATGGAGTCCTGGTGTGGTTCTGTAGGATAAGCAATGGAGTTAACCACAAGGTCGGCAGTTCAAACACACCAATCATTCTTCAGAAACCCTGTACAGGGTCACTGTGAGTCGGAACCGACTCTATGGCAGCCAGTAACAACAATCTATGATATATCCATATTGATTGTTTATCTGTATCTCTATCATCTGTACAGGGCACTGAGTAGAGAGATGAGGCAAGTCAAAGGCATAACTCAGAGCCTAGGGCTTAGTGAGTCCTCTACAATGAGACATGAGACTCAGCGGTGACCTGAGCTGTGTCCAGGAAAGTGCTCTCAGGTGTCCAGTTACAGGTGCACATGGTGTGTGTTTAGGGAGGGAAGTGGAGAAAAGGAGTGTTAGGCAGATGGTTTTCGTGACAGGGACATGTGGCAAGTACTCAGAGACCTCAGGAATTGGACACTGAGCTATAGATTGGGAGGAGCAGGCCCTGAGGCTGAGCAAGGACTAGCCAAGATCATTGGGGCCTGTCAGTGAGGTCAGGTAGTGACGTGGACTTGTAGAAAAGGCAGAAAATGAACCTGGGAGTCCCAGGTACCAGCCCATCTGAAAACACGCCATGAGAGAGTCATCTTTTCTCTTGTGACGTACACTGATGTAAGGCAAATACAATCTAGTAAGAACTTGGCATTCAGAGAGTAAAGCCAGGGCCACTAGTGACACAGGACACGGAAGCTGTGATCAGTAATGACCAGAGCACAGGCTCTGGAGCCAGTGACTGGGCTCACTTCCCAACTCTGCCATTAACTAGCTGCTTGACCTTGGGCAAGATATTTAACCTCTCTGTGCTGGTGTGGCACTCTAGGAAAGCAGTGGACACCAATGTAGGTTTGAATCACAAGATCAGGGGTTCAAACTCACCAGACTATCCTTGGAAACCCTACATAGGGTCACTGTGAGACTGAACCTACTCAACAGCACTTAACAACAACATGCTAAATACTGTGGTAGGAGTTTTGTTTCCTAAGCTCATGGTACTTGCAGTCTATCTGGGGCAATAGACACTCAGAAAGTGTAGGTAGCACAGGATGCCCCCATTCAAAGTCAGTGTCCTGAGCTGGAGAGAAAGGGACTATTCTTTAGGAGATCAATGAAGAGCAGGGCTGAAATTTAAACCCATACCTACTGTGCACTTAACTCGTGTTGCCACGCCACCTTCTTACAGTGAGTGCTGGAGCTAAGGGGAGTGACAATGTAGGTTTTCTAGCCTTCCTGGACCATGAGATGCCAGGCTGGGTGTGAGATTAGAGAAAGGAGATCTGAGTGTCAGTGGCCTGGCCTGCAAAGCAGTTTGGTGGGTCAAGGGGTGAGAGCTACGGCTGAAGGGCCCCTAAGAAACCAAGCACCTTGAATGGGGATGTAGAAATTTGATGATCCCAGCTCCCTTTGGGTTGAGGCAGGTGTAAGGGACATGAAGATGAGTCAGGAGGATAATGGGGCTCACAGATGCCTCCTCCAAGTCTGCATCCACTCTAAGAACCCCTGCCAGCTGCCCCAGCCTCCCTGGGTCCCCAGGGTCAGACCATTACCAGGGGAGATTTATCACAGGCAGGTGTGCTCCAAGACGGTATATTATCCAGGATTATGAACTGTAACAGGATAATCTCTCTAATGTAATTCAAGCTCTCGACATGGCTTATGGCTCCTTAATGTACCTCAGACTGAAGAATTACAAGAACATTCTCCCCCCAACTCCCCATGCTCCTCCCTCCCTCCCCTGTCAACCCCTAAATGATTTAGGCAATTGCCTGAAGCCAGATCCTGGCTTTTAGTCATCATTCAGTGCAGCCCAGTAAACATGATGGGCAAGACGTCTTCCCTAGCAGCCCTTCTCTGACCAAGGTCCCTCCTTGCTCCTCCAAGTCTACTCACCAGGGACAGGTGGGATACAGGGAAGTCCAGACCCTCAGGACCCAAGAATCAGCCCAAATGTACTCTGAGAACCATGGATTGGGTTGTCAGGATTTAGTTTGGAGTCCCCAGCCATCTAGCCTGATGTGTCCTGCAGTGTCCTTTAGACCAAGACAATAACCTCAGACCCACAGAATAATGTCAAAGTTAGAAGGGCGCTTAGTCCTGTGCATCAACCCTGTGACTCATGCTCCTTCAGGGAAGCATTCAAATCTTCAGCCAGCCAAACCTGGGACTATTTTACTGTCTAGAATTTTGCCTCTTCTGCAAGTTCAGGTTAAATACCTTCTCCAAGAAGCTGTGCCTCCCCTAATTGAAACTCACTCATCTATCTAATCACTTTCATGAGGGATGATCTTGCAACTCAGAGAGAAGCACAACAACAAAAACATCCACTGCTAAAGAGTCGATTCCAACTCATAGTGACCCTGCGTTGTTGGTGTCACGTGCTGTCGAGTTGGTTCCGACTCACAGTGACCCTGTATAGTATTTCCAAAGAGCAGCTGGTGGATTTGAACCTTGCTGATCCTATAGTACCACAGTAGGACTCCAGAGTGACCCTTAGCACAGAGTATAACTTCTCCTTCTGGTTTCTGAAGCTGTAAATCTTTAAAAGAGCAGACAGCCTTATATTTTTTGCATGAAGAGACTGATAGTTTGAACGCAAGGTTAGCAGCCCAGTGCTTAGCCCACTGTGCCACCAGGGCTCCTTCCTAATAATAAATTGCATGTATTGAATGCTTTATTCTATGCAAAACGTTTTCCTAAACACTCTACATGGTTCATTCATTGAATGGGTCCAACAATCTTTGAGTATATACTATATTATTCTTCCCTATTTTATTGATAAGCAAACTGTGACTCAGAGAGCTGAGGTCACAGATCTATTACATGGGGAAGCAGGGATGTGAACCCAGGCAGCCAGGCTCCAGATCTAGCTGTCCCAACCACTGTATACACTGTGCAGGGTCATAGAGAGGGTGAAGATTATTACTAGCACCCAAAGCTAAGGCGCTCCACCCCTAGTATTTCTTCCATCTACTGAGGAGTTCTGTAAAGGGCCAATGCAACAAGGCAAAAGGGTCTTCTCTTCGCTCCTAGATAACATAAGTGCATTTTCCCAGGACCCCTCAATCCTACCTTTGTGCTTTAATCCCTGGGAAGGCTGGCCTGACCTCCCATCAGCCAGCCAGTGGGATGGCTCTTTGGAAGCCCCTCAATTCAGCTCAGGCAAGCAGTCTCTTCCACTGGCCACTCCATCATTGCTTCCTTCTTCCTCAGCTGCATCATTATGACCACTCTTCACTCAACCCTTACTGTCAACACAGAGCCAGAGGTCCTCCAGGCTGCCAGGGTCCAAGGAAGACAGGGGAAGAACCTCTGCTCCTAAAATCAGCTCAATAAAAATAAGGCAGTCCACAGGGATGGAAACAGAGAAGATGACGTGGACAGATGGAGCAGCTGGGGACACTGGACTCAAGGAAGGAGAAGGGCTCTGTGCTGGTGGCCAGGGGTGGGGGAGGCCCTGTGTGGTGTATCCTTTGGGGTTATATGATGATGCATGGAGGGGATGGTAATCATTGCAATGAAGCGAAATACTAAAGCTGATGTTCCCCCATGTAAACCTCACAATAAGAACTTATTTTTTTAAAAAATAATAAAATAAGACAGTCCAAAAGAGCCCTGGTGGCACAGTTAAGTACTTGGCTACTAACCAAAAGGTTACCAGTTCGAACCCACTCACTGATTCCAAGGGAGAAAGACCTAGTGATCTGCTTTCGTAACCTGATGGGGCAGTTCTACTCCGTCACATGGAATCTCTATGAGTCAAAAACTGACTCGATGGCACACAATAACAATAACAAAGGCAATCTGTCCAAATCACCATAAATTCTATTAAGGTTGTAAATTATCAGTTGAGTGAAAGAATGAGAACAAAATAAATAAATAGAAAAATAAGATAGTTCCCTGGATAGTCAAAGACATCAATGGAGCACCTTCTATATGTACTGACTTTGTTGTTGTTAAGTGCCGTCAAGTCAGCTCCGACTCATAGTGACCCTGTAGAGGGTTTCCAAAGAACGATTGTTGAGCTTGAACTGCTGACCTTGTGGTTCAAACAACCTTGCAGACCAGGACTCCCTAATATTCTTCCTGGCCTTCTAAATTACTTACTGTGACTTATTGTCCTCATCTCTAATCTGAGCTAATGATAGCATTGTAGACAAAATAGGGAAAATGCAGGTGAAAGAACTTTTGATCATAAAGTACTTCATATCCATACTTCTAATACACACGTATCTGGCTGAATTGGTCATTTTCAATCTCTTAGTACAACTAACCAGTTGCTATCAAGTTGTCTCCAACCCATGGCAACCCTTTGTGTGTCAGAGTAAAACTGCGTCCCACAGGGTTTTCAATGACTGATTTTTTGGAAGCAGATCACCAGGCCTTTCTTCTAAGGTTCCTCTGAATGGACTCAAACCTCCACCCCTTGGGCTATAGTTGAGGGAATTAACTGTTTGCACCAGCCAGGAACTCTGATCTCTAAGTAGAACTGAGTCTAGTTGTATCCTGATCTTCATTCCTGAACCTGCACTTCAATAAGAAAATTCCAGGTGAACTGTCTATCGCTAATCTTTGACTTCAAAATAGCTTAACACTGAGTTTATACCATCTACTCTGAGAGAGATCGTTGAGCAATCAGAGGTCCTTGGAGAGATGCTGTCAGACAGAGAGAATTTCTAATCTATACTGTTTCTTCATCGAGTTGCATAAAATGAATATGTAAAGGAACTAGCACACTTTCAGGAGTGTGTGGACTTCTGAGTTGTGGCCCTGCCTCTAATTTCCCTTTCCCTCAATTTTTTCATCTGTAAAATGGGATGTGGGGAGGAGGTCCCAGGATTCTTCCAGTCTAACACTCTGGTTTAGGACTTACTCTCTTTACATATATACCGGGTTACTTTTCCAGGTCTTCATGCTCTCCTTCTCCTCGTCTCTCTCTTCTTGCTTTCTTCTTTTTTGAAAAACCAGGCCCATCTCTTTTTAATCAGGAGCTACTGAGACCTGTCATTCCAGGAAGTGTCACAAGGGGGAGCCTTCATTTGGATGGCTAGAGTCAGGAAGGAAGCCAATTCAAAAGTAAGGTGAGGGAATCAGCCAGTCACAAGGGACCCTACCAAGACCCACACTAAACTAGAAGTGGGAGTGTTTCGTGTGTCTCTGTGGTCTAGAGAGGGGACTCTGAACTACACAGACCATACTCTAAGTTCTTAAGGACTGATACTTTTCCTTATGTGTCTTTCCCCTCTGTCTTACACTTAAAGTGAATGGTAAGATTATCTCATTTAACCCTCAGTCTAGTCCATGAGTCCTGTAGAGCAGGTGTGATTCCTGATTGCTTCTTTATAGATGGGAGAACTGAAACTCAGAGAGATCCCAGGCTCACCCAAGGTCACACAGAACTATTGACAGTTAAGATCTCCTCACCACTAGTCCCTGTCTTCCCCAGGGTCTAGTCCCTGGATGGGCTCACCAGAGGCCTCCAGGGAATGCTATTTGAAAGAATGAGAGGGTCCTCAGAACAAGATGGTAATCTGCCTGAGGCCAGCCTTCTGTGTCTCACACTGATCTGCATGGGCACAGAGCTAGCTGACAGCTGGGTTCTCTACAACTCGGCTTCCTGAATCACCATGCTTAAATCATGGCCCGGATGATCAGGAAATGTTAGCACTGCAGTTGTACCAGGTACTTGTCTGTGTATCTTTAAGGCTTGTTCAGGGGACCACCTCCAGGGGACCTCCTTTGATATCCACTCCCCTTATGGGAAGAGCTAAAACCCCTTTCTGCCCCCAAGTAAAACATCTAGTTATAAAACATCATTAAAAACACACACACACACAAACCTATTAGATACTAGTGTATTTGTTTCCAGATGGGGCTGTAACAAGGCATGACAAAATGAATGGCTTGTGAGAACAGAAATGTCTTGTCTCACAGTTCTGGAAGATAGGAGCTCAAATTCAGGGAGCCAGCAGGTCCAGCCTCTCTCTGTTGGCTCTAGAAACAGGTCCTTCCTGTCTCTTCCAGCTTCTAGTAGCCCCAAACTGTCCTTGGAGTTCTTTGGCTTCTAGATGCACTTTTCCTTTGATTGATTCTCTTTTATAAAGACACCACTCAGACTGGATTAGGACACACTCTAGTAGTATGGTTGATTATGAGCTGGACTGCTAACCACATGGTCAGTAGTTCAAGTCTACCAGTCGCTCCTTAGGATAAAGATAAGGCTTTCTGCTCCCGTAAAGATTTACGGCCATCTAAAACCCATCTTGAGCACTGTTCCCTTCTCCACCCTGCAGCATCAGGACCTGCATCACTGCCCTGGGAACCTCTGTGCAAAAACATTATAGTCTGTATCTACCACCTCCAGTTGCTGTCATGGAGTCCAAGTCCAATGCATGGTGACCCTGGGTGTGTCCCAGTAGAACTGTGCACCACAGGGTTTTCAGTGATGGATTTTTCAGAAGTAGATGGCTAGACCTGTCTTCCAACAGTTTAACCATTTGTACCACATTGAAATACCTTGTGGTGTACGCAGCCTGAACAAATAACTGATTGATTAGCATTCACTTATCATTCCTGGTCCTTAAAGGATAAGGGTGACTATTTCTGGAGATCCTAGTCTCTTTGGAACGCTCCCCAACCCCTTAAAAACCACCACCTCTGCACCCCTCATGGGGATATTGTACACAGTTGGCATCTCCCGGGTTCTGCTTCTCCTGGTGACCAAAGAGCTTGTATTCAGAATGAAGAAGGCCCATGGAGTGAAAAGAAGGGAGCAGCTCTCTCAACAAGGGCAAGGACTTTTCCTCCATCCCTTCCCTCTGACCAGTCTTTTCCAAGCAACCTGGCCTCAGGTCTCCCCTCCCACAGAGCCCATCCTACACTCGACAAGTCCCTCCTTTCCCCACCCCACCAGGTGTGCTGTAGAAGACCTGGGTCTGGATGTTTGGCAGATGATGATCTAGAAGGAACCATGGGACTGTCAAAGCTGAAGAAGCTTACATTGAGGAAAGTAAGGCCCAGTCAGAGAAAAGAACTCACTCATTCCTTCACTTATTTATTCACTCAATTAATATTGGCTGAGTGCCTACTATGTATCAGAGGGTATTAGGGGATCAGTGGTAAAATTCTCATCTTCTGTGAATTTGACCATGGCCAATTCACCTCATGCACAGTCATTACTCATCTGTCAGTAGGCGCTTGCATGTTGCCGTGATGCTGAACGGATCTCAGTGGAACTTCCAGACTAAGATGGACTAGGAAGCAAGGCCTGGTGATCTACTTCCAAAATTCAGTCAATGAAACTGGGTCAATGATCCACAACCAAGCATGGAGATGTCACAGGACCAGGCACATCTAATTCATGTCACCAAGGCCACCATGAGTAAGGGCCCAAATCAACCGCAGCTAATAACAACTATACTAGATGTCAAACGCTGTTTTAGGGACTGAGGATTTTTTTAAACCTCTGCCTTCAGGTTGTTGTTGTTAGGTGTTGTTCAGGCTGTTTCCACTCTAGCGATCCTATGTGCTTATCCAGTTCTGCTTGATGCACACAGTTGTTATTATGTGTGAGCTCATTGCTATTGCCAATCTCATTGAGGGTCTTCATCTTTTTTGCTGACCCTACACTTTACCAAGGAGTCCTGGTGTGGCACTGTGGGTTAATGTGCCAGACTGCAAAGCCATTTGAAGGACAAGGTCGGCAGTTCAAGTTCATCAGCTGCTCCTTGAAAACCCTATACAGGGTTGCTATGGGTCGGACCTGACTCGATGGCACTTCACAATAACAAACACTTTACCAAGCACGATGTCCTTCTCTAGAACTGACTGACAACACGTCCAAAGTATTGTCAGTCTTCCTGACAACAGTTATTTATTAAGGTCACCCATTTATGCTGTTTTTGTTATAGCAGAAATAGGAAACTAAGGAGGCAGGTTAGCACACTTCTGCTTCAAGGCTTCCTTTCCTTTACTCTCTGACCAACACTAGGAGTCCTGGTGTGGCGCTGTAGGGTAAGTATTGGGCTGCTAACCACAGACTGGCAGTTCAAACCCATCAGGCTCTCCTCAGGAGAAAGATTAGGCTTCCTGACAACACGTCCAAAGTACCAGAGCTAAAGTCTTGCCGTTGTCCTTCCAAAGAGCAATCTGACTGTACTTCTTCCAAAACAGACATGTTTGTCTGGCAGTCCATGGCATATTCAACATTCTTTGCCAACACCATTAATTCAAATGCACCGATTCTTCTTAGGTCTTCTGCCTTCACAGCATGGTGCAGTTGTTGCTGTTAAGTGTCATAGAGTAGGTTCCGACTCATAGCAACCCTGGACAGGGTTTCCAAGTAGCTGCTGGACTTGAACCACCAACCTTGTGGTTCAAAGTCCAGTGTTTATGCCACAGTACCACACCAGGAATCCTCATAGCAGGTTGTTGTTGTTGTTAAGTGCCATCGAGTCTGTTCCAACTCATAAGAACCCTCTATAGGCTTCTGAAAAGCAGCTGGTGGGCTTGAAATGACGACCTTGTGGTTAGCAGTGTAGTGCTGAGCCTACTAAGAAAGTGAAGCAGGGGATGAGATATAGGGAGAGCCCAGGATGTGTGGGGGTCGGGGATAGTGTTGATCAGCCCCACTAAACCCAGTCGTCGTATTGATTCTGACTCATAGTGAACCTCTTAGAGGGTTTCTGAGGCTATAAATCTTCACAGGAGCAGAAAGCCTAATCTTTCTCCTGAGGAGTGCCTGGTGGGTTTGAACTGCCAGCCTGTGGTTAGCAGCCCAATACTTATCCTACAGCACCACACCAGGACTCCTAGTGTTGGTCAGAGAGTAAAGGAAAGGAAGCCTTGAAGCAGAAGTGTGCTAACCTGCCTCCTTAGTTTCCTATTTCTGCTATAACAAAAACAGCATAAATGGGTGACCTTAATAAATAAAAAGTTATTTTCTCACAGTTTAGCAGGCTAGAAGCCCAAACTCAGGGCACTAGCTGGAGGGGAAGGCTTTTTCTCTCTCTGTGAACTCTAGGGGAAAATTCTTGTCTCTTCAGCTTCTGTTTCCTGGTTCCTTTGAAAATCTCTATGTGGCATGGCATCTCTGCTCCGCTCTGCTTACTTAATCTGCTCCTTTGATACCTTTTAAGACACACCCTACACTAATCCTGCTTCATTAGCATAATAGAGACAACCCTTTCTCTAATGGGGTTATAACCGCTAGTGGTGTTTGGTGCTGTTAGCCTCAAAGCAACCCTGTATAGGGTTTCCCAGGAGCAGCTAGTGAGTTTGAACTGCCAACCTTACGGTTCAAACCGACTTTTTGGTCCAGTACTTATCTTACTGGAGCTCTGGTAGTGTAGTGGCTACGAATCGGGCTGCGAACCTTAAGGTCAGCGGTTCGAAACTATCAGCTGCTCC
>NW_006408556.1:12308557-12374437 GCF_000296735.1 Chrysochloris asiatica
CAGGGACCTCTCGGGCGCTCCCTACCGGCCGGGCGCCCAAGCCGCCGAGCCCGGGGCTGCACCTGCGCGCGCTGGGACCCCCGCGGGCGGATGGCCCCCACTCCGCCACCCCGAACTGGCGCGCTCGTCGCCACACAATCGGAGCTTGTTGTGGGCGGAGGAGTCGCGCCGGGTGCGGCGGCCCCGCGCCAGCCCACTGATCCCATAAAATATTATTTGTGTTTAAAAATTCCAGTAATTGGCTATGCAGCTGCTTTTTCCGAGCGCGGTGCCAGGGGCAGTAAAATCGGAGTCCGGGCTGGGGTTATTTTCATCATGCAAATTCACATTTCTGTAAACAGGGTTAAAGCCCCTGGAAGAGGCCACGCTGGAATCAGAGAGAAGAAAAATTGAGAGATGTGTTCTCAAAAGTCTGAGACTTGGTCAAACCCGATCTAGGTATCGGAGATTACTCGGTAATTATTGTTGTTACGTGCGGTCAAGTCGGTTCTGAGTCATAGCGACCCTGTAGAGGATTTCCTAGGCTTTATCATCTTCCTTCCTCTGAGCGTCTGGTGGGCTCGAACCACCGACCTTGTGGTTCGCAGTCCAGTGCTTATCCTATGGAGCCACCGCGCTCCCCACCGGTAACAGTAAGAGAGTTATTCAGGTAATTCCCCCAATCACTTTTGAGTTGAAAACCAACGTTCAGACTCTACTAGGTAACTTTCTCCCTTCCCTTTTCCATCTGAGTAACTTACATTATGAAACCATGGCATTGGGATTCTTTCCTCCTCTTTTTTTGTAGTCGCAAACTGAGACCCAGAGGAAGGGAAAGGACTTGCCAAGATCACTCAACAGGTTTGTACTGGAGTCAAGGCTAGGCACAGAGATGACGTGACTGTCCGACCCCTCTGAGGCTGGGGGAAGGGAGAGGCTGGGAACAGGTGCCCTGTATTGAAAGGGCAGAGGGCCTCGGGCCTGGTTCCCTGAGGCTCACTGTGAGCACAAGAACTAGGGGAGACTCCCTCTCTCTCCAAACACATACACTTCCTGTTCCTCGGGAGTGGGAGAGGGAGCCCCGCCTGGAGAGGAGGAGGGAGTCCCTGCCAGGACCTTGGAAACCCTGAGTAATGGGTAAGGGAGCCTCTGCCTTGCTCCACCCAGGGATGGCTGCCGTCTGAGGCAGGGAGCTACTAAGAGGGTGAACCACACACTTGGGAGGGACCTATTTCTTAAACAGATGCAGAATGGGAGCCCAGATTCTGAAGCTGGAGGGAGAGTTAGGGTTCAGATACAAGTAAGTAATACCAGGGAGGCTTCAAACATTCGTGGAAAAAGTTCATTGTCTTTAAACTCCACGGACTTTTTGAAGCCCATTAATATCTGTATCATAATACATATTGTAAATAATAGCTTATTGCTATGTTGTATTGAACACTTACTTTGTGCCAGACACTACTTCATCATCTTGATTTGTTCACGTGTCTGTAAGATAAAGCACTGAACCTCAAAGTCGGTTTGAACTTCAAAGTCAGCGGTTCAAACCCACCAGTCACTCCTAGGAAATCCTATAAATCCCCATTATGCCCTATTATGCCCACTTTCCAGATGAAAATACTGAGACACTTTTCAACCCTTTCTCTGGAGACTTTTATGAGTGGAAGCTCTCTAAGTTTCCTTCTTTATCTCACAAACCCCAAGTTGTCTCTCCAGCCAAGCCCCCTCCTACATCCTTTCACTTCCCCCTACAAGTCTCTGTGCAGGTACTTCCTCACTTTAGCTGTTCTTCCTCCCCCTTAGTCTCAATCTCACCCTGTCCTCCCTTCCTTCAAATCTAGGCCCAGAGGCTGAGATTTCTAGATGGATAAACGCCCTAGTGTGATACTCAGATCAGCAACTCCGGTGCGTTTAAGGGACACATGGAGCTCTTTGTGAAAAATAACTTGTTTTCCTCAGGAAAGTGGTTCTGTGCTTAGTATTGCATCCTCTGTTCCATTCCAAAAAGGAAAAGAAATCACAACAAAAAACCCACACACACCAAAAACAGGAGTCTAGGTGATGGTGTAATAGAGAAAAGCCATTTCTCGTGGCTAGGGATTATTTTTGGAGTTCTGGTGTGGCACTGCAGGACAAGCACTGGACTGAAAGGTTGGATTGAACTGCAAGGTCGACAGTTCAAACTCAGTAGCCACTCCTCGGAAACTCTATACAGGGTCTCTATGAGTTCTAACCAACTGGACTGACAGCACTTAACAACAACAGGAATTATTTTACAGCAAAGGGGGTGTCTTTGTGAGGCACTGAGCTCCCCATTACAGGTGTTTCAACACAGACTAGAGCTCCCCGCCCCATACCCCCACCCCGTCCCATCCAAGAATAGTGTCCAAGAGATTCCTTGTTTGCTCAGAAATGTTTCAACCCTGACATTTCAGCTGCATTACAGGTCCTAGTTGTAATCAAGTCGAATTCAGTTAGTGTGCACGTTTCTCATCAGTATCTGGATAGATAGACCATCAAATTGGCTGTTATCAAGGGGAGGAGAAGAGAATGTGTTGGCCAGGTAGGGAACAGTTTCTGAGGCTGGGGTGGAGTGGGGAGGATTACACTGTGGTGAAGGAAGGTCCTTGTTGAGAAAGGAAGGAGAAAATGGAAGTGTCTGGTGGAAGACTCTGGCATGGAGAAGGATAAGAGAAAGTCATTACCCAGAGTTCTAAGGGCTTCTCAGCACTCTAGGTTTCCTATATTCAGTCTTACTTCCTGCTCAGGTGGGACCCCAAGTGTGATATGTGCAGGAGAGGTGACGTCCCCTTCCAGCATGGAACAGTGAGCGGCTGCCAAGACCTAGATTCAGGTTTATGTGAAAGGTGCCCCTTCATGTCCAATGCCCCTGCCTAACTCCAGGTCAGAACACTCTCCTTCCCAGAGCTCATCACAAGAATTAAGAAGTGGCATCGCTGCCATTCATCTCTTGGGGGTAGGCAACAGCCCCCAAATGAACTGAGGCCTCTGTCTGTGAGGCTGACTGTGGTACACAGGGTCCTGGGAAGAGTGGGGTGCAGCTGACTTCCAGAGCGTTCAGCCAGCCCCAGCATGGGAAAGCCACAATTGGTCCTTTCAGCTCTGTCCCACAGTGATGATGTCACAATGGCACTTGAAGCCATGTGTTTACCTGTGTTTGCACCTCAAAAAACTAACAGGAGCACTACTTCTTCCCTCAGAACCCCTCTGCTCTGGTACTAGAGAGGGTAGGATGGAATGGGGGTGGGTTCCGTGGCATTTTATCTATTCAGCAAGTGAGTTTGAAGATCCTGCTCAGGGACAGATACAATCAAAGATGACCACAGCAAATGAAACACCTGTAATGATGGGGATCTCAGTGCCTCACAAAGGCACCCTCTTTGCTGTAAAATAATCCCTGTTGTTGTTAAGTGCTGTTGAGTCAGTTGGTTACAACTCATAGAGACCCTGTATAGAGTTTCCGAGGAGTGGCTGGTGAGTTTGAACTGTCGACCTGGCAAAGTGTCCTGGATGGTGGGAACAAAATTCCTACAGCCCTAGAATGTTGTTGTTATTGAGTGCTGTTGAGTCAGTTCTGACCCATAGTGGCCCTGTATAGGATTTCCAAGGAGCAGCTGGTGAGCTTGAACCACCAACCTTATGGCTCAAATTGACTTTGAAGTCCAGTTCATTAACCCACAGCCCTGGAATAGGCAAGCCTAAAGCAAAAGCCTGGGGCTAAGGGGTTACTGGAAGCAATGGGAGAAGATGGAAGAGGGGTCTCCTTACTCCTCCCCAGGATCTACTCTCAATCCTTCCCCACTTCCCAGGCTGATCTTCCTACTCCTCTTTCACTTTTAGTTTTAGAATAAAGGTGAATTAATTCCATCCCTAAACCTGGGTTTGAGAACCCACTAGCAGAGGACACCAGTATTAAAGAAGAGGAGGAGGAAGCAGCAGGGTGTGTGTGACCACGCATCTTCCTTAACTTCTGATTCTTGGCTGTCTCTCCATCTCCTCCCGTTCCAATGTCCTGATCCCTCATGGTGTTGTCTCTCTCTAGGCGTCCCCTCTCAGTATCTTTCTGTCACTTCTTAATGTCCATCTTTGCCATTGTTTCTTCTCTCTGTGTCCCCTCTCCACCCTGATCCGATTCCTTGGTTCCTCCACCTTGGCTCAGGAACCAGGTACTCCTTGGGGTACCCAAGCAGGAGTCAGCTTGGGGGTTGATGGACTGGCCCAAGTCCTCCAAGTAACAAGCTCTGTGGTGGGAAGATGACGTATATTTCTTCTTGTCCCCCACCTCTGGACCCTGCCTGTATAGGTGTAGCCTGAGGACAAAGATGATGTTCCACACCCAACCCACTCCCACCTCCTGCTCTATTCCTCAAACCCTCTCCTCGTCATCCAAGAAGGGGCCCATATCTTTGCCTGACCAGCCTCAGGAAGCACCTCATTCAGAGACTTACAGGAAGACCCTCAAGGTGAGGCCAAAGCTTCTCTCCAAAACCAGATTCCAGGCCACCCCTCGAGTGTCCTCCCAGGTCTCTAGCACCTCCCAGTCCCTGAAACAGGTTTGGCCTCAGATTACTGTCAAACCCCCAGCCAAGAACTTACAAAGGTGGATGTGCCCCTTCTGCAGAGGTCTCCCACATATCAAGTGGATGGGAGACCCCCTAACCTCACCTTTT
This sequence comes from Chrysochloris asiatica, assembly GCF_000296735.1. Taxonomy (NCBI): domain Eukaryota; kingdom Metazoa; phylum Chordata; class Mammalia; order Afrosoricida; family Chrysochloridae; genus Chrysochloris; species Chrysochloris asiatica. The sequence goes on from NW_006408556.1 coordinate 12,313,228, forward strand.
TAAAAAATAAATATATTTGTTAGTTTTAACAACAGTTTGTCTTCTTTTTCCTGTTCAAAAAAAGAGGGAGAAGAGGCACAATTAATTAAGGATTTACTGTCATTTCAGACACATAATTTCATTGAATTCTCACCATACCCCTAAAAGGTTGGAAATCTATTACGTTTTGGAGATAAGAAACTGAAGTTCAGATAGACTGTTACTTGCCGAAGTGGTCTGGATCTGAAGCCTGTGTCCCTTTCTCTGAGCCCCAGAACAGGCATTATCTTGGAAACAGATCAATGACAATACAATGGACAAGAGACTGGGAACTTGCTAGACTTTGAACTCTATCCATCAAGTCCTATTTTCATCTATCAGCTTGCTTTTGAAGATCTGGGGCCAAGTGGCCCCAGGTCCCCCACATCCCCAAAACCTCACTTTCATTACACCTAATGCTCAGACCAAGACAAGCAAACACTCCCTAACCTTTTCTCCTGTCCAAGGTGTATATTGTGCAAATAGATCTTTTCTCCCCTGATATTACCATCACCTCCTTCAAAACGCAGTCTATAACCAATTGCAGTGTGTGGACTTCACTCACGAGTCCTTGGATGGTGCAAATGATTAATGTGTTGGCCACTACCTCAAAGGGTGGTAGTTTGAGCCCACCCAGAAGTGCCTTGGAAAAATAGCCTGGCTATCTACTTCCAAAAAATCAGCGATTGGAAACCATAGAAAGCACAGTACTACTTTGACACATATGGAGTTGCCATGTGTTGGAATCAACTTGATGGCAACTAGTATACTTTATTCCGATTTTCTTATTTTTTACCTTTTTTCTGTGCCATGATCCCATCCAGGATTCCACATTACATTTTATTGTTGTATCTCCTTGACCCCTCTTGGCTATGACAATTTCTTAGACTTTTCTTGTTTTGAATGACCTTTATGGTTTTGTGGAATGCCCGTCAAGTTTATTGTAGGGTGCAATTGGAATTGGATCTTGTTTTTCTCATGATTAGACGGGGTTCGGGAAGGAAGATTATAGCGGCGCTGTGCTATTTTCATCATATCACCTCAATGGTAGCTATTATTCACATGATTTGTAGCTGTTGATGCAGACATTGATCACCTGACTGCGATGGGATTGTTCAGCTTTCTCTAAAGTTATGCCTCTGCTACCCTTCTAAGCCGTACTCTTTGGAGAGAAGCCACTAGGAGTATCTACATAAAGTATTTGTGATTCTTCTGCATGGGAGAGTTGCCTCTTTTCTCCCATTGATTGATTTATTCAGTCATTTATATCAGTATGGAATCATGGATACTTGGAGTTATACTCATATATAGGAGGAACGGGAGAATATAGGCAAGACTGGCTATTTTGTTGAAGCTGAGTGATGGAACATATGAGTGTTCTTTATATTATTCTATGGTATTAATGTAGAATAAATACTAGACTGCTCACCACAAAGTCAGAAGTTCAAACCCACTAGCCACTCCCTGGGAGAAAGATAAGGCTTTCTGCACCTGTCAAGATATGCAGCCTCAAAAACACTTTGCAGGGTCTCTAAGAATCAGAATCTACTCAATAACAATGGATTTAGTTTTGATCTGATCTATGTTAGTATATGTTTGACATTTTTGAGAGTAAAAATTTTTTAATAATAGAACTCAGTCTCACTCACCTGCTCTAGAAGCTTTTCTTGTCCCTATTTTTTCATTGATGACCTTTATAATTCTAGGATTCACATTTAGGTCTTTAATCCATGATAAATTGGGTTTTGTATATGGTGTGAGGTAAAGGTCTTGTTTCAGTCTTGTGCATATCAATGTCCAGTTCTGCCAGTACCATCTGTTGAGGAGACTATCCCCTTCACATGTGATATACTTAGGTCCTTTGTCAAATATCAGTTGGCTGTATGTAGATGGGTTAATTCTGGATTCTCGATTCTGTTCCATTGACCTGTGGATCTTTCTTTCATTGTACTAGTACCAGGCTGTTTTGACCACTTTAGCCATGTAGTAAATTTTGAAATCAGGGAGTGAGAGGCTTCCAACTTTGTTCTTATTCTTAAGCAGTGCTTTGCTTATCCTGGGTCTCTTTCTTTTCCATATTAAGTTTATAATTGTTTTTTCCATCTCTTTAAAGAATGTCGTTGGAATCTGGATTGGGTAGAAGCTATTCTTGATAAAACTTGGCTTCTGCTCCTTCTACTTGCTGGGTGTTTTTATCCTTTCTTTATCACAGATCAGCTCTGTAGGACCCCCAGGAGCTAGCCCTGCTCTTTCCTGACAAAATCATACAGTTCTCTAAGTTTGAGTAAGAGGATGATTTGATTCCCCCACTCCCAACCCACCCCCTCTGTTTCTACTCAATTCCTGCTTTGAGCATATCAGGATTAGGTTTTTCAAATGTCAGAAAAATCTAAGATAAGAGTTGCTTACAAAAGATGAAAGTTTATTTCTCTCACACATCCAGGAATCCTACATACAGGAAGATCAGAGTTGGGTGGATGGGTTCACAAAGTCTTCAGGGATCCAGGAATCTTCAACTCTATTGCTTAGCCTTCCTCAGTACACAGCTTCCACCTCATAGGTTCAGAAGAGTTGTTCAAGTTCAAACCATCAGTCTGACATTCTAGCCATCAGTAAAAAAGTACCTTTTGATTTAAGATTTCCTGGAACCCCACACAGTTAATTAGCATATCACAGGCCAGAACCCTGTTTCATGCCACACTGAACTTTAGAGGAGATCGGGATGTATGTGCAGCTAGCAAGTGGTGGTTCTTAAACTAAGGAAGAAAATGTAATGAATATTACAGTAGACAGCTAGCAGTTTCTGCTTCGACTGGAATGGTTAGTACTGCGGGATTTGGTGATGCTGAGAAGGGAACAGAGGGTGTGTGTAGAGAAGAGTTTAGAGGAAGATTAAGAAATTTGATAAAGGAAGCAAGTGTAAATTGCTACAATTTGATAAACTTGACCTGTACTTACGGATGTAGTAACTCAAAATACCAACTAAGAGGAAATGATACATGCACTAGAGGGTAGACACGTATTGACATGGGTGATGGAGCAGGCAACATACAACTGGAGGGAGGTTGGCAGAGGAAAGATGGGGTGGCAGGAGACACAGGGAGGAAATGCAGTAGTTGAAGTGAATAGAGGTAAATGCTGTTAACTGTTGGTGCATGGAGGGGATTGCAACCATGTAGTGAGGCAAAGTATATGATTCATTGAATGTTAAACTGATGAACTGTCTTGTAAACCTTCACTCAATTCACAATAAAAAGTTTGTTTGTTTTTTTTTTTGTTTTTTTTTAATGGAAACCTTTCAACAAACTGATGCAGAACTGGAAGTGCTCATTCATCTATGCTAAAAAATTTGGAAGACAGCTATCCGGCCAATTGATTGGAAAAAAATCCTTATTTCTACCTGTTCCAAAGAGAGATGACCCAGTACATGCAGAAATCCTTAAACAATAATACTGATATCACATGCAAGTAAAATTGTGCTGAAAATAATTCAATAATGGCTGCAACAGTACATTGATAGGGAACAGCCAGAAATTCAACCAGAAGAGGATGTGGGGCTAGAGATATCATTGCTGACATCAGATGAATCTTGGCTGAAAGCAGAGAATACCAGAGAGAAGTTTATTTGTGCTTTATTGACTATGAAAAGGCTTTAGACTGTGTAAACCATGATCAACTATGGATAACATTGCTAAGAATGAGTATTCCAGACACTTAATTGTGCTTATAAGGAACCTGTACATAGACCAAGAGGCAGTAGTTCTAACAGAACAAGAGATACTGAATGCTTTAAAATCAGGAAAGGTGTGCGCTAGGGTTGTATTCTTGCACCATACTTATTCAACCTGTATGCTGAGCAAATAATCCAAGAAGTTTGATTATATAAAGAAGAATGTGACATCAGGATTGGAAGCAGACTCATTAACAGCCTGAGATATGCAGATGATACTACCTTGATTGCTGGACACAAAGAGGACTAAAAATACCTACTGATGAAGATCAAAGACTACAGTCTTCATTATAATTACACCTCATTGTAAAGAAATAAATAACATAATGATAAATGGAGAAAAGATTGAAGTTGTCAAAGGCTTCATATTGTTGTATCCGCCATCAACACTCATGGAAGCAGCAGTCAAAAAATCAAATGAATTATTACATTAGGTAAATCTGCTGCACAAGACCTCTAAGGTATTCAAGAGCAAAGATGTCAATTTAAGAACTAAGGTGCACCTGACCTAAGTCATGGTATTTTCAATAGCCTCTTATGCATGTCAAAGTTGGAGAAGGAATAAGAAAGCCCATAGAAGAATTGATGAATTTGAGTTGTGATGTTGGAGAAGAATATTTAAAGTACCAAAGACTTCCAGGAGAACAAACAAATCTGTGTTGGAAGAAGTACAGCCAGAATGCTCCTTAGAGGTCAGTCTGGTAAGACTTCATCTCTCATACTTTGGACATGTTATTAGGTGGGACCAGTCCCTGGAGAAGAACGTCATGCTTGGTAAAGTGGAGGGTCAGTGAAGAAAAGCAAGACCCCTAATGAGATGGACTGACACAGCGGCGGCAGCAATGGGCTCAAATATAACAACAATAGTGAGGATGGCGCAGCACCAGACAGTGTTTTGTTCTGTTGTGTATATAGGAGCTCTATGAGTCAGAACCTATAGCACTTAACAACACCAATTCCTCAATATCTCTCTCCTTCTCTGTACTTATACAGAGGTGATTTAAGTCCATCCAGATTTTAGAAGAAAGACCTAGCAATCTACTTTTAAAAATCAGCCATTAAAAACCCTCTGGATTCATAAACTGATGAATGGATAAGCAAATATTGTATATACATACAATAGAATATCATGCAGCCATTGAGAGAAATTATGAACCTTGAAAACATCACACGGAGATAATCCGTTACAAAAAGACAAACCATGTATGTTCTCATTTATATGAAATAAGCAAATATAGAGAAAGTGTTATTAATGATCCTTGATAAAAAAAAAAAAAAATCAGTAACTAGCCAGCCAACTAACCTTTTTTTTTGGTCTCATGGCAAAGGGAGTAGTTTATGAAGGCAAGTAAAGCTGCGTCCATTTCTTTCTCCAATTTCTGGTTCGTCTTCTATTACTCCAGGCAAATAGAGACCAATTGTTGTACACATCTGGGATGTCTACTCAAAAACTTTTAAGACCCCAGGCACTACTTAGCTAAAAGGAAGAACAGAAACACTAAAAGCAACATCAGGTCAATATACTGATAGACTTGCCAAGTAATGACCCTAAACCTTTCAGTGAAGAAATCTAATCTCATGAGGTGTTTAGTTGTACCTAAGTAATACCATCCTAAGCAGTAGTTTCATTCTGTTTTGCATAAGCTCTCAGAATCAGTACCAACTCAATGGCACCTACCAACAACAGTATCAACAAGAGCAGCCTTTCTTCCTTTTATTTCCCCTGCTGCTGTAATTGTTGTAAAATTATATATAGCATTGTATTTGCCATTTCTCTCTTTTTCCCTCATGTGCTCTTAGTTTTATCAGTTATGTTAGTCAAGCTGGGTAACTGTTACCATTGGGGGATGCCAATTTTCCCATCACCATAAATAAAAATGTAATGATTCCCAGAGAAGTACTCCCCCTCCCTCTCCCTGCTCCTCCTCCTGGCAACCACTAATATCCATTGGTCTCTATGTATTTACCTGATTCTTATCATTTCCTATAACTGAGATCAAATAATAGTTATCCTTTTGTGATTGACTTGTTTCACTCAGCATAACGTCTTCAAGTTTCCACCATGTTGAAGCATATCTTAGGACTTCACTTTTCTTTAAGACTGAATAGTATTCCATTATACGAGTATACCACATTTTATCCATTCTTCTGTCTATAGGTACTTGGGTTGTTTCCACTTTTTTGCTATTGTGAATAGTGTTGTAATGAGCATACCTATTACCAATACCCACTGCTGTCAAGTTCTCAAGTCAATTCCAACTCACAACAACTTTCTAGGACAGAGTAGAATGTCTCCATAGGGTTTCTGAAGCAGATGACCTACCTCATCTTTCTCCCTTGGAGCAGTTGGTGGTTTCCAACCATTGACCTTTTGGTTGTTGTTGTTGTTAAGTGCCGTTGAATCGGTTCCAACTCATAGTGAACCTGTATAGGGTTTCCAAGGAGCAGCTAGTGGATTTGAACTGCCGACCTTTTGGTTCAGTGCTGATTCTACAGCACCAGAGCAGGACTCCAACCTTTTGGTTAGCAGTGCTTAATCTATTGTGCCACCAATGAGCATATTGTTGTTGTTAAGTACTGTTGAGCCAGTTCCAACTCATAATGATCCTGTATAGAGTTTTCTAGGAGCAATTGGTGGACTTGAACCACTGACCTTTTGGTTAATAGTCCAATGCTTATCCTGCAGTTCCAAATCAGGACTCCACCGATAAGCCCAGGTAAACATATATATCTCTAAAGGCACTGGACTGCAAGGTTGAATTGAACCACAAGACTGGCAGTTCAAACTCACCAGTTGCTCCTTTGAAACCTTATACAGTGTCACTGTGAGAACCTACTTGACGGCAATTAACAACAACAACAGGGTATATATCAGGAAGCTCTAGTGGTCCCGTGGTTAAAACCCTCTGCTGCTAACCCAAAAGGCCTGTAGTCCAAACCCACCAGCTGTTCCATGGTAGAAAGAGGTGGCCATCTGCTTCCATAAACATTTACAGCTGTAAATTCTGTAAAGTGTGGGCACGTCAACTGGAAATCTTATGCAGCAGTTCTACTCTGTCCTTTAGGGTCCACTGTCTAGTGGAATCCTCTAGACAACAGAGGCTGGGGTACCTAGGAGTACAGTTGCTGGTGTGAGAAGGGTTTTAAACCCTCACTCCCTGCTGCATACTCTCCTACCCTGGGTAACCTGTCTTGCCCTTTAGCCCTGGGGTTCTACCAGTAGTAAGAGGTAAAGAAATACGATGTAAAAAGTCTGAAATTGTGGAAGGGTAGGGTCAAGATGGTAGTGACTGCAGAATGGGGATCAGTCTTGGGCAGGGACAGAGATCTTGCTTCCAGGAAGCAGGGTGGGGGACAGTGTGAAAGAAATAGTGAAAGTAAGGAAATGCTGATGGGGAGGTTGTTGTTGTGAAGTGCCGTTAAGTCGATTCTGACCCATAGTGACCCTGTGTAGGGTTTCCAAGGAGCAGTTAGTGAGCTTGAACCACCAACCTTACAGTTCAAATGACTTTGCAGTCTGACTCATTGATGGGGAGGTTAATGACTCCAGATTCTGAATACTTACGTCTCTCCTTTCCTTGCCTGTTATATAAACATGCTCATGAGGTCATGAGGATTGAAACGTCCCCCTTCAGTGTGGATTCTCAGTTAGGGAGGGAGATGTCCCCATTCCCTATGCCCCCCGTAGTCCCTTCAGAGCCCACCTGCTAAGCAGAGGAATAACTGGAGCTAGGGTAAGGAGCTCTGGGCTGCGAACCTTAAGGTCTGCAGTTGGAAACTACCAGCTGCTCTGCGGGAGAAAGATGAGGCTTTCTGCAGCCTCGGAAACCCTGTGCAGGGTCGCTATGGGTCGGAACCGACTCAACAGCACTTAACAACAACAGGGTGTGTGAGGTGAAAGGAGAAGAGGGATCCGAAGCTCAGGAATAGGGACTTACTTGCCTAAGGGAAGTGGTTCTATTTCTTTTAGGGAGGACGGGTGAGGTGAGAGGATCCCCAAAATCAGGATAGAGGGAAGCAGGGAGGCTTGGCAAATGTTGGGATTGGGGGAAGCCTGGGATGGGAAGCATAGCTTCTAGATCTGACAAATGAGGAGGGGACCTAGCAAGGAAGTACAGGGCTTGGGAAGGAGAAAAGGTACTGCTCTCTCTTCCCCCTGACTTTAGCCTTTCCAGCCTGGGAAGGCTCTGCAACCTGGAGACCCTTTGTACTGTGGCTTTTTGCAGCAGAACAAACTCCTCTCTAATCTGCAACCTCCAGCTTCCAGACTTGATAGGAATTTGCCCCCTCCTTGGGCCTCAAGCAGAAGTGAGTGGGGGAGGTTGGGAAGGGTGGGCATCTCCCACATAGGCTATTATGGGGGTCAGCTGCAGCTGGCAGAGCCTCACTCAAAACTCAGACCTGGTCCCAGCCCAGGCAGGAGGGAGCTGTGACAGCTGGAGCACCCAGAACCAAGGGGCAAGGTCAGGGTGGCCATGACTGGACAGCAGCTGGTGGCTCTGTTTTGTGTGTGTGCATGTGTGTGTGTTTAATAGGTATGATTGCAACTGTAGGAGCAGCGGGACCTCATGATTCTTAGTGACTAGGGATCTAGTGACAGAATGTCAGAGATGACCAAAGCATCTCACAACTGTTTCCTGCAGTGCTCTTTTCCAGTCCTAGTGAGCTTTCTGGAGGAGGTGGCCAGTAGTGGTCACTACAAGTGGGCAGCCCATCAGGAGTTCACTGGGATATCCAGTGGGGTGGGGGATTGTCTTCTCTGGACAATGAGAATACACACCTTTCCCCCCTCCCCAGAACATGTCCCTCCCTCTCAGCCCCAGGACAAGACCCTCAGGACACTCCTATGTCCCTTGCCCACCCACTCCCTAAGGCCCCTGCTGACCCACCCCAGGGTGGGCTGGTCTCCTCTGAGTAGCCGGAGGCCAAAAATGGGCGCGTCAACTGGGGCAAATTAACACGTAGGAAAACAGCCCAGCACCTGGAGAAACAGGAGCTGGAGCTGGGGGAGGGTGGCCCGAGCCTTGAAAGCCAAGCCCCCGGGAGGAGCGATAATTCACGCGGGTGTCCTGCGGCCTCCTGCCGCACTGCCCCCGCCTCCAGCCTCTGGTTTCAAAGGCGGACAAACAGCGCACTGTGCGGGTGCACGGCTCCCTAGCTAAATCTTCCTGTCTTCAAGTTCTTGTAACTGGAGCCGGCACAGCTGACCCTCCCTCAGAGGCCTTAAGGGGACAAGACTGAGAGGAGCGGCGGAAAGGAGGGGGCTGGGGATGGGAAGAAGGACGGGGGAGGGGAAGAGCAGCCCCGCTGGCGCTTTCTGCCCTCACCGGTTCCCCTCTGGGTCAAGTCCTCTTCTCAGCTCTGGGGGTCTCTATGGAGCCAATATTGCTTTCGAGAATGGCTTTGCTTTCAGGTGGTGAGCCAGAGTGAATCTGTGATTCCAGACGCTCCCGAATACCAGCTTAGTGTGTGTTGAGGGGGTCAGGGAAAGTTTTGGGTGGCCCGTGGTGAACTCACACCCCAGCATGTGGAAAAGTCATTTTCATGCTTGAGTTGGGAGCAGAGATAAATCAGAGATAGAGATCAAGGGAGAATCCTCATTCGTCTCTCACTCTCGTCCTACACCAGCCCCCAAAGTGTAGTCGCTGGGGACTTCACGGGCAATCTGGGTCACCACTGGCCTGAGACAGTACTGAAGGAATGCCTGCCACCTAGAATCCTTCTCCGAGGCTCTGCTAACTCCTGAGGATGCCCCTGTGTTTAAGGAAGGAATCCAGGCTGGAAGCTCCATTCTGTCTTCCCGGAGTTCAGGAGATCTGGCAGGGCCTCCCTCCATTAGGTCCAGATTCCATTAGGAATTTCAGTGGGAGGGCCTCTTCCCCTAGTGGTCAGATTCCAGGCCCACAAGGCAACGCCAGCAGAGAAAATTTGCTTAACAATGAGCTGACTGACGGGGGAGAGGAGAGTGTGGAAGGGAGGGGAGTGTGGGGGGTGGTCCAGATTTCACTGGTGAGGGTATGGGACAAGAGGTAATGCACAGCAGAGGTAATGGGCAGGGCTGGTTGAGTTAGGTGTAAAAGAATGAGAGTTAGATTTGAGGATAAAGACAAGAGGGGAAAGGCATAGAGTTAGAAGTGGGTGTAGAGTTGAAGATAGGATTGGAGTTAGGGTTCAGATTTAAAGTAGGGAACTGTATTGTGAGGAGGCATCCTGGTAAGTACAGAATGCATCCATGCATCAGTCAGTGCATACTAACTGGGGATCTATCATATATATGCTAGGCACTGTTCTACCTGCTAGCAACATGATGCTGTTAAATGCCATCAAGTCGGTTCTGACTCTATAGTGACCCTGTATAGGGTTTCCAAGGAGTGGCTGGTGGGTTTGAACTGCTGACCTTGCAGTTAGCAGTGCAGTGCTTATCCTACCTACAGCACCACACCAGGACTCCACTAGAAATTCAGCAGTGAGCAAAGTACAAAAACCCTGGCCCTTGGAGATAACAGAAAATAAAATAACTAAGTTAATAAATAATATGTGAGTTCATGATAACTGCTATGTAGACAAAGCCAGAGAAGGGAAAATATTGTGATCTTAAATATAGCCTCCCTGAGAAGGTGACATTTGAGTAAGAGTCTCAAAGCCAATGGGAAGAGAACCAAGTCAAGAGCATTCTAAGCAGTTGTCATTTGGGGTGCTGTCGGATCTATTCTAACTCATGGTGACCCCATATGACCGATGAGAAATTTCCCCGTGGGTTTTCTTGGCTGTAATCTTTACGGAAGCAGATAACCAGGTCTTTCTTCTGCAGAACTGCTGAGTGGGATCAAACCCCAACCTTTCTGTTGGCAGCTGAGTGCTTGGTGGTTGTGCCACCAGTAGAAGGAACAACAAATGCAAAATCCCTGAAATGGAAATAAATCCAGCGCATTCAGGGAGAAGCAAGGAGACCTGCAAGGCTGCAGCAGGCTAGGGAGAATGAGGGGAGTACGAAATGAGAGAGGGGGAAACCAGAGAGTCAAGAATTGGGGTTTGGATTCCATTCAGAACTGAAGTCTCTATCAGCTCTGTCTTCCGCCTGAGCAACGAGGAACCTGTGACTAGTGTAGCAGAGGTTTACTTGGAGGAAATAGAGAAGGGAGATCACAGTGGGGGAAGATGAAGCAGCTCTCCCCAAAGCCCCCAAATCTGAGCTTAGAGCCAGGAATATTTTCAAAGCCTCTATTTGGGTTAGGGCACCTGAGTTTAGTACCTCTCTCTGCCTCATCTCTCTCTCCCTCTCCACAGCTTGAACTCCCGCTTCACTTGGAGCTTGTCTTCAAGAACTTTGTCATCTGCCCCCCCCCCCCCAACATTTGTTTGCTTAAAAAAAGATGGAGGGGGGTAGGTTGTCTGCTTTTCGTCCTCATCGCCTCTTAGATCGCCAGTTTTCCCCTTCCCTTCTCTCTCCTGCCTGCTTCCTCTCCCTCTCTCCCCGAGAGCTGATGCAGTTAATTGGAGCGTCTTGAAAGTGCACATTAACACACAGAGAGCCAAGGAGACGTCTTGGCAGCGAAATATCATTATCACTTCTTGAGCTCCAGCCAAAATCCCCTTGCGGTCAAAACACAGTTCTTTAAACTAAACAATTAAAGATTTGTGCAAGTGTGGCTGCCATGAGGTATCAGGCTGGGAGTGGCTGCCCCTGCCAGAGTCAGCAGAAGTTAACAACCTGCTCCAAGCTCAGAGCCAGGTGACAGGTGGGGCCAGGCGACTCTGGGAAGGAGGAGAGACAGCAGACCCACAGTTCCCGGACAGCCATGGCCCTGAGAAACTTCAGAGAAAAACAAGGCAGGACCTGACCCACCACCCAAGCCCACCAGGAGTTGGGGTTCAAGACTGACCTCATCATAGCTACTCTGAACTTAGTCGGCATGCATGAGCACCAATCCCTTCCAGAATTTCCAGGATTCTGCAATGCAAGATCCCAACTCTTCTCATTTCCTGCTTCTACCTGCCCATCTTCAAAAGTCCCTTATCCTGGGACAAGGATCATTAGGTATCAGCACCCCTTGTATCTGGGGCCCTAGGTCAGATTACTCTGGAACTGTTGTTAGTTAGGGGCTGACTCATGGAGACACCATGCACAACAGAATGAACCTCTTTCCAATCCTGTGCCTTCCTCAGAGACCACTGTGTTCCATAGGGTTTTCAGTGACTGATTTTTGGAAGTAGGACACCAGGACTTTCATACTAGTGCATTTTAGTCTCGAAACTCTGTTGAGACCTGTTCTGCATCATAGCAACATGCCAGCCTCCCTGACAGAGTGGTGGTAACTACGTAGGGTGTATTGTCTGGGAATCAAACCCACCCACCACTCTCCCCTCTCTGGAACTAAGAAGGTTTGAATGGGATGCTTCTTAAGGTCCTCTGATGCCTGGCCCACCATGCTGTCTACTGTATCACAGAGCTGTCTGTTTCTGCCCACCCTCTCTGGCTCAGCTCTCTAGGCCCACCATGAAGTCCAACTGAGTTCAGAGCAAGGAGTTGCTGGCCCCAACACTCCCTCTACCCCATACGTGGGGTTTCTACTGCACGCTCCAGTGAGAACCCCACACATGGGCCTGAGATAAGACTTGGGCTATATATCCCACTCAAGTGTTGTCACACAGTTCCCATGTCTAGCAAAGATTTACCTGGCCTTCCATATGTGTACTTAGCTCTCCTCCAACCTCATGTCCTTAGGGCTTTCTTCTCCCCTTCCTCTGATCCAACCACTTCCCACCTCCTTGCATTCCTTAATCATGCCACATCTGCAACTTCCTTAGGGCCTTTATACTTGCTGTTTCCTTTACCTGGAGCATTTTTCCTCCTTATTGTCTCACAGCTAGCTCATCCCTCACTTTATTTACTTAAATCCCTGCTTAAATGTCACCCCTTTTATGTGTGGTAGCATGGTCCTGGGTTAAATGTCACCCCTTTTGAGAGGTCTTTCCTGAAACAGTACCTTGAGCCCTATCAATCTCTCTCTCCTCAGATGTTACTCAGAGCTACCTGATACTGTATTACATAGTTATGCATTTATTTACAGACCCTCTTCTTCCCATTAGAATGTAAGAACTTTGTCTACTTGGTTGACAGCAGTAGTTTCAGGGCCTAGAACAGTCCTTGACACATAGTTGTTGTCATGTGCTACTGGGTCAATTTGATTCATAGAAACCTCATGTGACACATCAGGGCTGCCCCATAGGATTTTCTAGGCTGTCATCTTTATGGGAGTAGTTTTCCAGGTCCTTCTAGGTTCAAAAATAGGTCTCAATAAATATTTGTAGTTCAAATGAAACCTCTTTCTCCCAGGCCAGAGAATTGAGGCCTAGACAGGGACTTGCCCAAGGTCACGACTAGCCTGATGCCATCCCAGGGCTTTCTTTTCACACTTGTATCCCCCAGCAGGCCCTTCCTCATCTTGCCTACGGAATGGCAGCCGCTGCCCTCTCTGTCACTCAGGCAGGTCAATCGCCCTCAGCTCTTCCAGTTGTTTCTGTCAAACAGTATTTACAATAAACTTTGTTTGAACTTTTGTCTAAGTGATAATAATAATAACATGATAATTATACAGAGTATAACGTACAGCCAGCTGTATTTAATTAAAGCTGTAATTTCACTAAGGGTTTCTGGAAACAAAGTAAACCGCAAGAGTTGTACCACCCATACTTCTACATGGGGATTACATCCGCATGGGAGCCGAGAGGCTAGAGCAGAGGCCCCACAAGCCAGAGGCCGACAACTCAGTCCAGCTTCCGGAGTCTGGAGCGCTCCCATCTTGGGACCATGCAGTGGGTGGGGCTGGAGTGGCCTCAGGCCAAAGACTGTGTGTGTCTGGAGCTTCTCAGAACATGTGCATGGATTCCTTCTAACCTTTGCTGGCTCATGAGAAAGTCGTTTCCTCAAGACACTGGAACAGAGTGCTGAGGCGTCCTGGAGATGCCAAACAGGAGCAGTGAAGGTGGCTCAGAAGGCCCCACTGTCCCTACAGACAAGAGGTCCAGGATGTGAGACAAGCAGAAAGAATTAGTGCCAGCTGAGGGGAGGGCAGGTTGGGTCCTGGATTCCTTCAGCAATTTTCCACTGAGTTCATATTATATGTCTGGCACTGTGTTGGACACTGGGCATAAGGAGGCATTGGCTTTGCCCTCCTGAGTATTTGTTTGAATGAGGCAATAGCCCCATATACCAAACACCACTGGAGACCCCCAAGAGAAGTCTGGGCAATATAATGACTAAGAAAGCAGCCTCTGGAGCCAGAGTATTCTGTTTTAAACTCTGGCTCTTTCCTTCTTAGTTGGGCATGTGATTTTACCTGTGTGCGCCTCACTTTTTTCATCAGTCAAATGGAGTAGCCACCTCCATAATGATATTGTAAGGGTGAAATGATTGAGTCCTAGTGTGGTGCTGTGGGTTAACGTGCCAGACTGCAAAGCCATTTGAACTGCAAAGTCGGGGATACTTGCCCATATATGAAGTATTGTAAGGGTGAAATGATTGAGTCCTGGTGGGGCGCTGTGGGTTAACGTGCCAGATTGCAAAGTCATTTGAACTGCAAAGTCGGCAGTTCAAGCGCACCAGTCACTCCTTGGAAACCCTATACAGGGTCGCTATGGGTCGGAACTGACTCAACGGCACTTACCACCAACAACAACATGTCAGGTGGTTAGAACAACAGTGCTTGATCTATAGCCAAAATGAGTTGCTGTGGACTCTGCTTCATGGCAATCTCATGTGTATCACAGTAGAACTGTGCTCCATAAGATTTTCAGTGACAAATGTATTGGAAGTAGATCTCCAGAACTTTCTTTTGAGGTGCCTCTGGGAGGATTGGGCCCTCCAACCTTTCAGTTAGCATCTGAACACATTAATTATTAGCACCATCCAGGGAATCCCTGGCATGTACAAAAGGTCAATAAATGTTAGCTATTCTTGTGAGATATTTCTAGGATCATAAGGCTATGGAGTTTCCTGGGATGTGGGACTTTCAGTGTTAAAACTGGGAAACTGGCAGTGTCTTGGACAAATCAGAATAGTTGGTCATTCTACTTGGAAAATCAGAGCTGGGTCTCATAAAGGAAGTGAAATTCCAGTTGGATACCCACTAAGGATGACAAGGACTTCACTCAGCAGAGAAAAAGTGATGCATAAGGAAGTATAGTACCAGGGTTCCAGGTCATGAACTCTCCTTGTGACCCTGGGCTGGTCACATCCCATCTGTAGCCGAAGAGATGGCTCTCATGGGTCACCCAACCAGTCTCCTGCACACACACACACACACACACACACACACACACACACTCTGGTAGGACAAAGAAGGGGATACTTGCCCATATATGAAGTCCCCTTTTGGGGCCTGTAGTAGGGCTGGATCAGTAGGGTTAAGTGGAGAATTGGTTTTAATTGTCTACAGAGGCTTGCTGTTGGAGGTGGGGGTGGAGCGAGAAGATTCTGAAGAGATGCAGAAATATTCCTGGGTAATAAAATATCCCCTTTTCAGTGTCAAAGTTAATGTTCCAGGCCTCAGGTAAAACCGGCTTCTTATCAGCCAGCCTTCTCCCTGGAGAGGGCTGGGAGGCAGGTGGAGAAGGAGGGAAAGAGGGAGAGGGCTGGGGAGACTGAGGACCCTCTTAGCGGCTCAGCTCCCAGTGTGACCCCCTCTCCCTACTGCAGGACTGAGGAGGTGGGTGCAGAGTATACCACCAGCTCAAAAATGAGTCTTTTGGGTTTAATGTGTCTCTACAGCTCTGTTTATGTCCCTCCTCCTGTCTTTTCAATGGATGCTCTCTCCTTCTCTATAGCCCTTCTCTCTCTCATTTGCTCCTTTCTTTTTTCCTTCAGCTTGTTCTTTCTACCTGTCAGCCCCTGTCCCTTTTTCATGGTCCTGTGTCTGGGACTATCTGTGTGTCTGTCTGTCACTATAGGCTACGATGTGAGGTAGAAGCACACACATGTGCCTCTACCTCTTGCACCCCTGGGCAGTCCTGCACACAGAGAAGTAAGGTTGCCATGGTCTCAGCCCACATGCCACACATCTGGCTGGCACCCAGAGAGGCCTCGTGCACTCCCCCATAGGCATTGGGCTCCAACCCCACTGCCATGTGCCGCTGCACAGCACAGTGACTCTGACAGGCCGCTGGTTTAAATATAGAGTTTTGTATGCAAGAAGGGGCTAATTTTAGCAGGAATGTGCTGGAAACTTTTTGAGGGCTCTGTTCTCTAGCTGTCTCCCCTGTGCTCATCGTCAGGTCTGGAAGTAAACCTGCTAAGCCCCTGCTTCTCACCTTTCTACGTCTCTCCCAGTCATTTCCTTCTCCAACTCTGCACCCCAAATGCTGGTCCCAGTCCTTGTCTTTGCAAATGCTTTGTTTCCACCCAGCTGACTGAGTGTCTAAATCCCTGGTGCCCCCTCCTGTACCCTGCAGACATAGTCTTTTGGTCAGTGCCCAAGCCAGCCAGCCCTGGGGAAAATGATCAGTCAAGTAAAATTTCCCTTTGGCCTGTCCCATCATGTGAATAGTCTGATTCGCATATTGACACAGTTTACAATTTACTGAGCAGTCACCCTATGCTAAGTGCTTTATGAGAGTCGTTCATTTAGCCTTCACAACAATCCTGAGATAGATGGGTTTGTATGTCCATTTGACAGGTCAGGACACTGAGATCCAAAAAAGTTCAAAAATGTGTCCAAGGTCACTCAACCACAATGTTGTTATTGTTGTTGTTAAGTGCCGTCAAGTCAGTTCTGACTCATGGTGACCCTGTATAGGGTTTCCAAGGAGGAACTTATGGGTTTGAACCATCAACCTTGCAGTTAGTAGTCCATTGCTTAGTCACAAGCACCACACCAGGAGATCCTTCAGCCACAATATTGGTATCCTATACAGGGAGAAATTTTACCTTTGAGAACCCTGGGAGGAGGTCATGGTTTGCCCGAAGGAATGACTCTGTAATGATGGAATTTCAAGGACTGTGATTCCCGAGGAGTCCTGGTGATGCTGTAGGGTCAGTACTGGGCTACTAACCACAAGGTCAGTGGTTCAAACTGAATAGCCACTTCTCAAAAAACCTATACAGGGTCGCTATGAGTCAGAACCGACTGGATGGCACTTAACAACGCCGACATGATCCTGAAGAGCACAGATCCTTGGGGCAAGAATCGGTGAACCCCTTGTCCCTCATCCTTCCTGTGTCCTGTTATCCTACCCAGGGACCTAGGACTATAGGTCATGCTTATCCCCCACCAAACTCTGCATGTATTCTTGTTCCAATTTTGCCCTGATTTCCCTTAGTCCATTTAAGTAGTATTTATTGAGCACCTTCTATGTGACCAGGGCTCTTGATGTGGTGCTGTGAGTTAATGTGCTGGACTGCAAAGTTGGTTTAAACTGCAAGGTTGGCAGTTCAAGCTCACCAGTCGCTCCTCAGAAACCCTACACAGGGTCGCTATGGGCCTGAACCAACTCGACAGCACTTAGCAACAACAATAAATGTGCCCAGACTGTGACAGTTGCCAGACTGCTAAAACAAAGTGGGCAAAGGACTGGTCTTGGTTCTGAAGTCTTTATGGACTTGTTGGTGGCAGGCACAAGGCGAGAGTAAACAATTAGCTGAATTCTTCTTGGTAAGGATGCTAACAGGAGATCGCAGGACAGAGAGGAGAGAAAAACTTGACACTGGGAAAGGGCTACACACCCCCACCCCCCGCCCCCCTGCAAGAAACTACAGAAGGCATCAACTCTCCCTCCCTGGGCTGCTCTGACTGTTCTCTCTGGCAGCTCCAGAAAAGTGCTCTGTCTCCCCACGGGGCTGTGTAACAGCGCTGCGTGGTTGTTGTGTTTGAGTGTGAGGACGTTTCCCTGTAATGAGGATTAGAATAGTAACAAGGAGGATGACACGTTGTAGTTAGAGAGCAACAGACCTCTGAGGAGTGCCCCCCCGCCCTGCCGCTATGGTGGGCACCACCAGCTGCCGGGGATCAGGACAATGACAGTCCAGGAGACCCCTGGAGCATATGCCTGCCTCTGACCACTGCCCCCAGCCCCCCTAAATCAGAGATGAGTAGCTGGGACTGGGGTCCATAGATCTCTGCCTCACACCAGCATTGGTGGGAACAAGGGCACCCTAGGAAATAGAGAATGCATTTAAAATATCAATGTCCCCATATTACCTTTTCTGCTTCTTTTTTCTCAGTAGCACTGAGTTATTTATCATAGACAATATAATTTGCTTATACATTTTTCCTACTGTCTCCCTGATTAGAAAATAAACTCCACGAGGGCAGGAGATCTTGTCTATTGTATCCCCTGGTGTATCTCTGGTGACTAGAACAGTGCCTAACACATAGTAGGCATGAGCCCATATGTTTGGTTCCCTCGTGCTGTGTGGACTCTTGGTATCCATGAGATTAGAGGTGGGTTTCATGTGACTCGAGTCTGTGTCAGTATGTTTCTGCAGAGAGATGTCTGTAAGCTGTGTGTGTGACAAATGTATATGGTATATGGAAGTGTATCTATGGTGTGCGTGTGTCACGGGTCCATGTGGCATGTGTTATGAGGTGTATTTGTGTATCTGTGTGTGGTGTATGGTTTATTTGGTGTGTGTGTAGTATGTGTGTGCATGTCTGTGTAGGGTGTGTATGTGTCTGCTTTCAGCCTGGTCATTGACTCTGTTCATACATTTCAACTGTTGAATTGCCCACCAACTATGAGGTGCTGGCTTGAGGCAAGGGTGTCCTATGTCTAGCTTGACAATTCCTACTGGTGCCATCTGCTCACAACCGTATCTCTGGGATAGATTCAATCAGGGCTGTGCCCACTTCGAGCCATGTCCCCCCCGACCCCCCGGTGCTGGGTCACTCCAAAGAAGTGTGCACCACTGGCTGTGCCATCCCCAAGTAAGGGTGTCTATTCACTCCTGATGGAAAAGCCAATGCTTATGAGAAATTCTAAAAATGGTCAATACTTTGGATGTGCTTTAATACTCTTACATCTTTGTGAGGGAGAGGTTATTAGCACAGATGAGGAAACTGAAACACTGAGGATGAAGTAACTTGTCCAGTCAGACAGCCAGTGAAGGGGATGTGGACACAGGTGCCCTGGCTCCAAAGTCAACCTTATACACATTTCTTGTGCCACAGATCCTTCTCCACATGCCACTATTCACTCAGACCGAAGAGCAGGACTCTTTGCCTCACCCCCACCCACCACCTCCCTTTGGAGAGAGGAGAAATGGCATAAAGCAGCTGCATGCAGGTTTGTCAAAGTTCAAGTGACAGCCTTCCCTGGCCTTATTCAAGGTCCCCCAGCCTGCTCTGTGCAGAAGGACACACACACATACACACCATTAACTCAGGTTCACAATTACTCAAGTCCACATTTGGAGCCAGGCCCACTAGCTCTAGGGCAGGGTGGTCCTAGTCACAGTTACCCCACACCCAGTAGGGTCCACACTTCCCTGCACCATCACTTCCCCACCAGGAACTCTTAGCCTCCCTGAGGGCAGAAACTCTCCAAGCTCCTTCTTCAGAAGCCCTCTCCTTGGTTTCCCTTTCTTCTCCCCCCACCCAGCCTCCAATCTTCTGGTCTACCTTTCTTCCTGCCTGCCTGTCTGCCTTTGTTCTTTCTTTCCTTCCCCTTCTGCCTCTCTTTCTTTCCCATTGAGTAAACACAGCCCTGTTGCCCAGGCCCCACCATGATCCCCAAGAGCCACACATTGCCACCTGTTGCTATGGAGAAGCCTCTTTATCGCAAACATTGGGTAAACAGCTGCTGCTAGGAGCCCCTTTCTGCTAGCCAGGGGTTTATTTGGAGAAAGTCAATAAGGAAAAATAAACATTCCCGGCCCTGTGTATATACAGCTTTGGGACTAGCCCTCAGCGGCCCCAGTGTCTTGGCCTGCCAAGACCCAAAGGGTCCCACAGATGAAGCCCACCCCAGCCTCAGACACCAGAAGCCTCCATTTAGGGGTGGGGTGAGGCCAGGCAACAACCTCACTCTGGACTTGGGTCCCTCCACAGGCTGCCCCAGGCTGGGACTGAGGATTCAAGGTCAAATCTCCAATTTACCCTTTCAAGGAAGAGGGCATCATGAAGTAGACCTGCTACCCTGCCTCATCTGGTCCCTCTGCTCACTGTCTTTGAGAGAAGCCCACACCATCCCAAACCCACTGCCACTGACCCAATTCCAACTCAAAGGGTTTCCAAAGACGTAAGTCTTTACAGGAGAAGCCTGCCACATCTTTCCCCCACAGAGTGGTTGCTGGGTTCAAACTGCTGACATTATGGTTAGCAGTCAAGTTCTTAACCACTGTGCCACCAGGCTTCTCCTGGCCTTACACAGAGCACTGGGATTCCTGGGAAGAGTCGTGGTTAATTTGGCTTAACTAGGACTCTCTTCTTCAGCATCTTCCATTTGTTGAGTGTTTATTAATACAACAGTCCATTCATTCAGCACATACTGATTGAGCAGCTTTGACTATGTTGAGTAATTATGCTAATGCCTGTCCTCACAGAGCCTATAGTTTAGTAGAGGTGAGGACAGTCATCCAAAATGATGCAACTAGTTAAATATTTACAGGTATGAGAAGTACAACACAGGAGAAGTACAGAGATGAAATCAAAACACTTTAAACTAGTTGAAAACAGTTGCCATCAAGTCAACTCTGGCTCATGGTGACCCCATGTATATCAGAATACAACCAGGGTTTCAGTGGCTAATTGTTCAGAAGTAGAACACTAGGTCTTTTTTTTGAGGTGCGTCTAGGTGAATTTGAAACACCAACCTTTCAGTTAACAATCCAGCAGGTTAGCCGTGTGGTGCCGTAGGATGAGCGAGCACTCGACCTCAAGGGCAGTTTGAACTGCAAGGTCAGTGGTTCAAATTCACTGGCCACTTCTTGGAAACCCTATACAGGGCCATTATGAGTGAGAGCCAACTCAACCATGCTTTAAACAACAACAACAAGGACTCCAGAAGCTCTGTGCTTATTATAGGCATTATTATTTGTTGTTGTTAAGTGCTATTGAGTCAATTCCAACTCATAGAGACCCTGTATGGGGTTTCTGAGGAGCAGCTGGTCAATTTGAACTGCAGACCTTGTGGTTCAAACTGACCTTGAAGTGGGATGCTTATACTACAGCGCTGCACCCTTATTATAACAGTCTTAGAAGAATTGATGCATCTGAGTTATGATGTTGGGGTGGAATTTTTAAAGAACTATGGACTGCCAGGAGAACAAACAAATCTATATTGGAAGAAGTGCTCCTCGGAGACCAGAATGGCCAGACTTCAGACGTATTGTCAGGAGGGACTAATCCCTGGGGAAGGATATCATGTTTGGTAAAGTGGAGGGTCAAAGAAAAAGAGGAAGACCCCCAACAAGATGGAGTGACACAGTGGGCTTAAATGTAGCAGCAATTGTGAGGTTGGCGCAGGATGGGCAGTGTTACGTTCTGTTGGGCATACGTTCTCTATGTGTTGGTACCTACTGGATGGCACCTAACAACAAGTGGTACAAACAGTTAAGTACTCAATTGCTAACATTAAGGTGGGTGATTCAAACCCACCCAGGGACTTCACAGGAGAAACTTCTGGTAATCTGTTTCTGTAAAGATTATAGCCAGGAAAACCCCAAGGGGGTAGTTTAGCTCTGTCACTAGGGGTTGCCAGGAGTCAGAACTGACTGAAAATCATCCACTAACAACAACATTATTATCTATGACATGCATTAGCTCATCGAATCCTCACAACAATTCTGTGCGGCAGAACTAATTTTATTTCCATTTTAAGGTTAGCTACTAAGAGCTTCCCAGTGTGGTGCTATAGGTTCAGCCTTGGGCTGCTAACCACAAGGTTGGTAGTTCAAACCTACCAGTGCTCCTCAGAAACCCTGTACAGAGCTGATATGAGTTGGAACCGACTTGACAGCATTTAACAACAAAAACTAAGAGCCTCAAGAGTTAAACCCAAGACTAACTGAGGTGAATGTCCTAGGCTCTTGACCACTGTGAAATTCTGTCCTAGACATGTGACAGAAGTGCCACAGTCCCCACCCTCAAGTAGCTCACAAGAAAAGTCCTCATAAAGTCCTCATAAAAAGTTTCATGACAGGTGGTGACTGGCAATGACAAGAGTGGCTGATGAGGAAGTGTTATTTGGAGACGACATCAGTGTGACACAGAGGAATAAGAGCAGGGACTCAGGGACTGCACTGATCATTGAGGAAGGGTCAAATTTAGATAGAACCAAAGGAAAGGGGCGAGGCTCTCAGGACCAGCATTGGGGTCAACCTCGTTGGGGTTTGAGGGCACACTGGTGAGCAGTGAACGAAACCTGTTCTAGAGAAAGGTGAGGAGGCTTCTTGTCCAGACCCCCTATGCCTCTCCCAGGAACTCAACTCCATCCATGCCAGCCACTCTTGTCTACATACTTAGGCCACCTCTTCCTGTTCTTCCTGGCCCTAGTCTTACCCAGTTCCAATTTACCTTTTTACCAATCCACAGATCTCCCAGAAACACAAATCTTATTATGCCACTACCTTCCTCTTTGCCCTTTTCATTAAAAAATTCCAAGCTGGCTGGATCTCATCTGCTTCTTCTGTTATTTATGTGTATTCTACACACTTAAGTTTCCCAAATGCCCAGAGCCCTCCCATACCGCTGTGCTTTGCACTTAACTATTCCTTCTGCCCGGAATTACTTCCTGTAACAGGCTAGCAGGCCATGTTAATTCACAAACATTTAATGAACACCTACTATGTGCCTACTGACTCAACAGCACCTAACAACTATGTGCCTGGCACTGATCTGGGCCTTAGGAATAAAACAGTGAACAAAACAGATGAAGATTCCTCATGAAGTTTACATTCTAAGAAGGGATAGAGGCCTAAACAAAACAAACAAGCAAAATGTGCATAATAGTAGGTGGTGCTGAGTGTTATAAAGGGAAATTCAGCAAGAAAGGGAATTAGTGGAGTCTTAAAACCCCTGTGATCCTGGTGTGGCGCTGTGCGTTAATGCGCCAGACTGCAAAGCCATTTGAACTGCAAGATTGGCAGTTCAAGTTCACCAGCTGCTCCTCAGAAACCCTATACAGGGTCGCTATGGGTCAGAACCGACTCGACGGCACTTCACAACAACAGCAACACCCCTGGGATAATTCTGAGTGAGATGGAGAACTACTGGAGGGAATAATGGGGCAGGGGATGACATGGTCTTTCTTTGATGTTACAAGGCTCTCTCTGACTATACTGAGAACAGATTGGAGAGGGACAGTTTTGGAACACAGAGATCAGCAGTTCTCATCCTGCTTGTCCTTCAAAGCTCAAAAATGGCCCTGAGAGTCTGGGCGGGGAGCACAGTGTGGTTCAGTGGTCGGGTTCTCATGGTTCATGCAGGAAGTGCAGGCTTGATTCCTGGCCAATGCCCCTCATGCACAGTTACATCAGCGGAGGCTTGCGTGTTTCCCATGATGCTCAACTGGTTTCAGTAGTGCTTTCAGATGAAGGTGCACCAGGTAGGCCTGGTCAGTGAAACCCCTGTGAATCAAAACAGCCTGAACTGCAGCTGGCCACGGGTGCCGGACAGGACCAGCTAGGGTTTCCTTCTGTTGTGCATGAGACAACTTAGCAACATGGGTGAGGAAGTTCTGTCCTGATTCCTGAAACATAATTTCCTTGTTTATATGATAGCCCTCCCCACAACCAACTATTGCAGTTTGTTTTGACATCTTCCTTCCGTCTTCTCCTCCTAACATCTTCTTTGCTACCTTGGTCCAGTGTGCTGAAACACAGCAAACACTCAAGTCCATTGGTAGGATGAGTCAGGGACCGCTGTCTAGGTTGCCCATGAGGTTCTTCCTATATTCCCAAAGGTAAGTCACACCACTGTGATCACCTCCTTGTTCCCCTGGAGGGAAAGCTATGCAGCCCATCCATTGGAAAGATGGAAAAGTGAGTTTCTGAGACATAAGTGAAGGTCAGGTTAACTGGTCTGAAGCAGGTACATGAGGGCTCTTGCTTCCCTACTACACAGTCCTGGATGTGGACCCATCTGGCCCCAGCCACCTAGTCCCTCCTCTTTGGGGCGGGGCTTCTGATCATACTTCCTGTTCTTCCAGATCTCCTCCAGGGGTAACCAACATAAGAGGACGCCCCCTCCAGGCCTCATCCAGTTCCACAGGTCCCACCAGTGTGTTCTGCTTTACTGCAGCATCCTGCGGGAGGGCCCCCAGACCAGGTTGCCTCCCATCCTGACTCCCTCCAGGCCGCCTGCCCATCTCCCTCCCAAGGCTTGTGAGGAGGACAGGAGCCCCACAGAGCAGTGATCTGCAGATCAGAAGCAAGGGAATTAACATTCCCAGGCTGTAATTATACCTTCTGCGGGTGACACCTAAGGAAGCATCTTTTTATAAAAGCAGGTAAATTGAAGGCTTATGGGATTGTGGGGAATGGGTGTATTTTTAGCACGCTCCCCTCACTACAATGATTGCCAGAACCCTGGTAATTGCTCTGGCGCCAGTGGCCTGAACTGAGAGGCTGGGGGGCTCAGAGTGGGGTGAGAGTTCATTGAGTAGGGGGATCTGGGAGGTACTGAGAACTTAGGCCAAGTGAAAAACTATAAAAGAAGCCTGAAGAAACTCCCCCTAGCAAGGGGAATTATGGGGAGGAACCATCCATGAGCAGGCAGGGAATGCATTTTTAAAATTATATATAGTGATAGTAATAATAGTAATGAGAGCTAACCCCTAATACGGTACTTATTAACTGCCAGGCACTGTTCTAAGTGCTTTTTACATATTAACTCCTTAATCCTCACAAACAATCCTATGAACCAGGTACTACTATCATCCCCATTTTACAGGTGTCATTTTGAATTAGACATTAGATTTACATTCATGCAGCTATGCACATATATGAGTCCTCGTGTGGCGCTGTAGGATAAGCACTGGACTGCTAACCACAAGATTGATGGCTCAAACCCACTAGCTGCACGTCAGACACCTTATACAGGGTCACTGTGAGTCAGAATCGACTCAATGGCACTGAACAATAACTGAACAACACATATAAAAGTTTACGGACTTAATGATTGAATGAATGAATTCCTTCACACTGTATTTCTCAGATGTTTACAAAGAGACCTAAAATTCGGCCAATCAGAAAGTTCCAGACAGGTAGGAAGTCCCTCCTTTTGGGGAGGAGCCTCTGATCAAGCTTCCTGTTCTTCTTCAAGAGCCAAACAGTTCAAAGTCAGCCATTTTGTTTGGTGGGAAGCCACAGTGTTATTAAGCCCAGAAACTGGAGCAAGAGGCTATGATGAGATACCTAAGGAACTGAGAGTTGGGTCTTCGTACCTTGCAGGGTCTTCTGCCCATTTAGGGAACTGGTTGGAATAATGGATCTGCTGCTAATGGAGAAAATATGGAGGGAGAGGAGAAGGAAGGAATAGGGTCTCCTAGAGGTTGTCCAGTGGTGGCTCTGTCTAGAGACATCCCTTCTCCAGGCAAGGACAACGGCAGCATAGAGAAAGCACAAGAGAAAGAGACAGGAGGAAATGTGATTTTTAATGTAAGCCTCGGTAATCAGCTATTTGTGATGGAATTTTATCTGTCCTGGTCTCCAAGGGACTAGAAGCGGGAGCGAGGGAAGAGGGGTCAGAAATTAGTATGCAGAAATATCTGATCAGCCAAAGTAATTTTCTTTAATAATCATATTCATACGGCCTGCTCTCTGCTCACTAGAAGAATTAAGTATTTAATAGTAATATATTTCATCTGGCAGTGGTTCCGTTTCGTTAGGAACCGTGATGCTTCCTTGGGGTACGTGTATGGGTGGAGGTCTGGAAGGGGGACAGGTAGGAGGCGTCGAAGCAAAAAAGAAAAAGAGATAAGCGAGCAGGAGGGAAATGGGCATGGGTGGGCAGGAAAGGAACTAGAAAGGGAAGCTGTGCGCCAGGGTGAACCCAACACCCCTCTGAGATGCTGCTCGAGTGCATCCAACTCCCAGTTCTGGCTGTAGCTGGATGTCCCATCCTTAAGGTTTATTGGGTAGGCCCTCCTTCTCACCTCTGGCCTATCCATGGTCCCCAGCCTTGAGACGCTTTCCCAAAGACTCATGGACTAGCTGCCTGGCCAGTGCTGTTGGAAGTACAGTACATGGGGAGCTGCAGACCACGCCCTGCCTCCACCCCCGGGTCCAACCTTCCGAACTCTCTGGATACGTTCTGGAATGGGGGTGAGGGGCTACTCCCATGTGCTTTCCAGGCTGGAAGGGGGGCAGGCAGTTCCTGCTCAGACTGGAGCACGGCTGATACAGAGAAGTGAGCAGCTTGTGCTGGCTAGAGAGTCTGACAGCTGCCTCTCTGCCCCCGGGGCTGCAGGAGCAGTGTGCTTTGCTATTACATGATTTTAATAGTTAAAAAGCAGGCCCCCGCGTGTGTCAGGGACGTAATTGATGACACTCAGCACTTAGGAACACAGCTTCCATTGGAGAGGCACTTGGAAAAGCTCTCTGACTATTCTGCCAGGCTCCTCCGGGCTCAGCTGTCCCAGCAGCAAACAGCAGGGAGAAAGGGGCAGCCACATTTGCCCAAGGAAAGGGAGACAAAGAGAGGGAGGGTGAGCTGCAGATAGCAGAGTTCAGCGTCTTTTAAGAGCAAACTCCACAATCTGATGTGCAGTGATGCTGGCATTTCCAAGCTCCTGACAAGCTGGAATTAAACACCTGTCCATTAAACTGACAGCTCCAAGAAGGGAAAGGAGAGGGCTGGGAACCCAACTGAAGGCCTGGCTCCTTCCCTGCAGGAGGCAAGGTTACTACTCCCAGAGAGAGGGGCCAGAGTGGGAGCAAGCAGCACCTCTGGGTTCCTCCTTGGTACAAGGCAGACACCAAGTTAACTGGATATTGGAGGTAGAGAAAGAGCATGGGATGCTCCCAGGATGTTAGGCCAAGAAGTTGGGGGATGTATCCTCATTTGCTCAAAACTCCAGCTCAGTGGCTTGTCGTGCCCCGGCAGCCTCCTCAGGCCCTCTCACCCACGATCCTTGTTTACACCCAACTTCCACAGAAACCCTATATAAGGTCACTCGGATTCAAAATTGACTCGATGGCAGTGGGACTTGGGTCTGGTTTTGTTGTTGTTTTTTTTTTAGTTTACCAGGCACTAGAGGTCTCAAGAGAGCCCTGGTGGTATAGTGGGTTACATGTTGGGTTGCCAACCGCAAAGTCAGCAGTTCAAATCCACAAACTGCAGAAAGATGAGGCTTTCTGCTTCCACAAAGAAATATAGCCTTGAAAACCTTATACAAAGTTGCAATGAGTCAGAACCAACTTGATGGCACACAATTACCACAGGTCCCTGGGTGATACAGACAGTTTGCATTTGACTACTAACCTAAAAGTTGGTGACTTAAACCCTCCTAGAAGCACCACACACAGAAAACCCTGGTGATCTGTCTGTGTCCATAAAGCTCACAGCCAAGAAAACCCTCTGGAGCACATGACATCACCGTAAGTCAGAATAACCTCAGAGTTACCAGGCACAACTAACCCACCTACTACTGCCCTGAGAAACCTCACGGGCTATTCTTTGATATTTGAGTGGGTCTTTCCTGGATCCCCAACTCAACTGTAAGCTCATGTCCCACTAGTGTGGCCAGTGAATGCTAGTGGGTAGGGCTAGGATGGGGAGGTAGATTTTGGAATGTATGGAGTTTATGGGATGAATGGATAAATGAATGGATGAGCAAGTGGAAGGATATTATGTCAAGTCATATATAACCAATGGGCCTGTACTAGTTGTTAAACATATTGGCTGTGTGCCGTGGAGTTGGTTCTGACTCATAGCGACCCTGTATAGGGTTTTCGAGGCTGTAAATCTTTATGGGAGCAGAAAGCCTCATCTTTCTCCCACAGAACGGCTGGTAATTTCAAACTGCTGACCTTGTGGTTCGCAGCCCAATTCGTAACCACCACGCTACCAGAGCTCCTTAAACAGTAAATAGCCATTGCCCCTAGCCCAACAAATGCTCTGCCCCCTACCACCCCTGCCACTGCCTGGGACCTGTATGATTCAGCAATGAAATGGTTAGTGCCTGGCCCAGCAGGGGGCCCCAGGACCTTGCTCCAGCGCTGTGACCAGCATCTGTTCTGATTGGTCAGCACATGGACTGATTCGCTTTACCAGCACTCTTGGGTAAGTAGATGAACAGAGGTCCAAACTGAGGACGGGAAGGAATCTTGGGAGTAGATGGTGATGTGAGGGAGAGAAGAACTGAAAGGGAGTGGATAGGAATAGAAGTTGGTCAAACGGTTTGTCAAAAGGCTAGATTTGACTTTTTAAAATATATAATCCCAACCACCTTGGGCTATTCACTTGAACTCTCAGCCTCAGTTTGCTCATCTCTTAAGTGAGGACAATATCTGTCCTGCCTACCTTAGGGGGTGGCTGTGCCTGGTTAGAATCTGTCTCTCTAACCTCTGGTCATTATTCTTTGCTGTGTGCAAGACTGTTTCTTTAATAGATGATGGGTACCTTGAAAACAAGGATGCCGTATAGAACGTCTTTACATCCCAGTGGGCACGTGCTCAGTAGATGTTTGTTGAATGGATGGATGCAGGAGTGATGAAGGAGTGAATGAAAGAAGGAATGGATTCAGAAGAGTGTGATGGGGCGGTGGTTTGCAGAAGAGGAAAGTGATTATGAAATGGGCAGGGGAGGACGGGAGGCAGAGAGGGAAGAGTGCTGCCAGGTATCAGAAGGGAGCTTCTCCTATCCTTAACCAACCTCTCACATCCACCTCCCTGCCCTGATGATGCCCATGTTTCAGATATATCAGTAGAGTGTATATTCTGATCCTGAGTGGGCCCCCGATGCCACAGGGCAGAGGCAATTGTTAGTAACGCCACTGTATCCAGTTTCCCAGAGTGCAACACTGCAATTTCTGGAAGCACTGGGTATTAACTGTGGGATTGTCCCAGAGGGAGATTAGGAGAAGCATCAGAAGAATGAGCTGGGGAGCCTCCGGTGGCACTAGGGAAGGGAAAAGTCAAGGCTTGTTGTTGTTAGGTGCCATGGAGTCCGTACCAACTCATAGCAAACCTATGCACAGCAGAACGAAACACTGCCTGATCCTGGGCCAACCTCACTACTGTTGCCACGCTTGAGTCCATCGATGCTGCCACTTGACCAATCCATCTCATTGGGGGTCTTCTTCTTTTTCTCTGACTCTCTACCTTACCAAACATGATATCCTTCTCCAGCGACCTGTCCTTCCTGACAATATGTCCGAGGCATGAGAGACGAAGTTTGGCCATCTTGGTCTCCAAGGAGCACTCTGGCAGCACTTCTTCCAAAATGGATCTATCGGTTCTTTTGGCAGCCCATGGTACTTTCAATATTCTCCTCCAACACCATAACTCAAAAGCATCAATTCTTCTACGGTCTTCCTTATTCACTGTCCAGCTTTCGCATGCATATAGCGGACCTTAAATTGTTGTTGGTGGTGAATGCTATAGGAGTAGCTGGTAGACTTGAATCATGGATCTTGTGGTTAGCAGTCCATTGCCTATGGTATAGTGCCACACATAGACTCCAGAGGACCTCAGGAGCACCCCTGAATTTAAACCCTGCCCCTCTCCTCCAGTCATGCCACTCAGCCTGCTCCTTCTCAAAATTTTAAACCCAGCTCTGGCCCACTGGCCCCTTCTCAGGTCTCTCTCTGTGCCCTCCCCCCCCCCCCCCCCACACACACATACCCTGGGCCTCCAGCCCCACCCTCGGAGAAGCGCTCCCTGCCTGATCTCCGCCTCCTCCCAGCTCAGTACCACACAATTTATCACTTAATTATTTCCCATCTTGCATGATTCTCCATTTGCTCATGTGAGTGTGTGCTGCATGTGAGGGTGATCTCCCATGACATCTGTCACCCACCGGCTGCCAGGCTGGATACAGCTGATCTGTCTGCCTAGGTCGGTATTCTTTTCTTCAAGGCTTCCAGCAAGCCATCTGGAAGTTGCCACACATGTGTGAGCATGGATTTTAGAGTCAGATGACCTGGATTCAAATTCCAACTCTGTCCTTTATTACCTGTGTGACTTTGGACAAGTAATTTAACCTCTCTGAATCTCACTCTACCTCCCCACCCCCAGTGTAAAGAATTCTTTTGAAAATGTAATGAGAACAGGGGTGTAAAAGCTCTTTACAAACTAAAATGATACCCAAATATACAGACACATTGTTATGATTGGAATCACGATCATGATCACTATTGGCTTAGATACAGCTGAGAAAGCAGGAAGAAGCCATAGCCAGATCTTATTAAAGTACTGCCATGGAACAGGGTGATAATGTGCAGACTTCTAGGGGAGAAGAGTTCTTTGCCATCTGTTTGTGTTATTGCAGCCTTTTGCAGCTACTCCCGCCCAGGCTGGCCTCTTTGAACCTATCCTGAACCCCTTCTATACTCAACTTCAGTCCCACTTAACTTGATGTTCAGCCGTACACTGTCTTGAACTATTATCCGTCTCCTATGTCTATGTCTCATCTCCCACAACCAGATTGTAAATTTTCCCTGGCAGGGATTGCTTCTCACATTGCTAGTATATCTCTATAGCACTTAGCCCTGTAGGGGAAATGAGAGGACAAGAGGAAGGAGAGAAAAGAGAGAGGGACATAGAGGGAGAAAATGCGGGAAGGGAAAGGAATGAAAAAAGAGGGAAGGTAGAGAAGAAAATAAGGGGGAGAAAGGAAGAAGAGAAGGGAAGGAAGGAGGGAGGGCGAGGGCGGGAGAGAGGAAGGAAAGAAGGGGGAGACTAACACTTGATTTGGATCCAACCCTGTATCTCAAACCTAAACCTAATTCACTGCCATCGAGTAGATTCCAATTCATAAGAACCCTGAGTAGGGTTTCCGAGGCTATAAATCTTTGCAGGAGCAGAAAGCCTCAGCTTTCTCCTGCAGAGCAGCTGGTGGGTTTGAACTGCTGACCTGTCCACTAGCAGTCCAGTGCTTATCTTGCAGTACCACCAGGGCTCCTTAACCCTGTATCTACTAAACCAAAGCAAGCAAACAAAAGACAACGTCATAGCTGTTGAGTTGATTCCAACTCAAAGTGTCCCTATAACCTAGAGTAGAACTGTCCCGTAGGGTCACTGTGAGCTGAAATTGACTGAACACAATGGGAATGAATGTAGGGTTTTCAAGGTTATAATCTTTAGGGATTACTGGAGCCCTGGTGTGACATTGTGGGTTGTTAATGCACTCAACTGCAAAGTGGGTTTGAACCACAAGGTTCACCAGTTGCTCCTCGGAAACCCTATACAGGGTTTCTATGGGTTGGAACCTACTTGATGGCACTTAACAATAACAAAACAGTCTTTAGGGAAGAGACCTGGTGTGGCACTGCGAGTTAATGTGCTGGACTGCAAAGTCAGTTTGAACCGCAAGGTCGGTGGCTCAAGCTCACCAGCTGCTCCTCGGAAACCCCATCAAGGGTCACTATGAGTCAGAACCAACTCAAAGGCACTTAACAACAACAACAATCTTTAGGGAGGCAGACTGCCACATCTTTCTCCTGTGGAGCGGATGGTGGATTCAGACCACTGATCTTTCAGTTACTAGTCTCATCAACTGGAGTGGTCTTCACCAAGTTGCTCAACCTCTTAGTGTCTCATCTGCTAAGGAAGCTTATGGCACCTCCTACAAAGAGTCAGACAACCAGAGACTCTGACTCCATTTCCAGGCAGCTACTTCCTCCATCTTTACAGGGAGCCAGGTCCCTACAATGTTCCATTTCTAGACCTCTGGGACCACCACGACCTTCCCCTCCCCACTGACCCCCACCCATATCCTCAGAGGGGCACCCCAGGTCCAAGTCTGTGTTTGTGAGCTCACAAGGAACCACGGGACACGGGCCTTTCTCTCTGCCGTAATGAAACCCTTTAATCATATTCAAATAGGTTACTGTTCAGGGGGAAAATAGAAATATGGATTTGATAGCAATAAATTTCCCTGGCTGGCTAAGCCCAGTTCTTAATTGTCCTGTCCCAGGGCTCGCACATTTCATTGTTCGTTAGGTGCTTAAGTCCCCACTCTCATTTTGTGGCGGTGACATTACCGTTGATGGCTCTAATACTCTCATAATTTGAAAGGGGATTTGCATGATAGAACGCAGAGTATTAAAAGAAAAAGAAAAAAGGGAGAGAGAAAAATGGGGGGGGCAAGATGGGAGGAGGAGCTCAGGAAGGAAAGGGGGGCAGCAAGTGGGGGAGGGGGACTGGGGAGGAACTCAATCCAGCTTTCACTTTAAAAAAGTCACTTTCTTCAAAGTCAAATCATTGTTTTCATTAAAGTAATAAAAAAAAAAAAAAAAAAGAAGAAGAAGAAAGGAAGAAAGAAAGAAAAAAGCCGAGGCGGCACATTGGGCTGACTGGGCACTGGTCTTCTCCTTATTGTTCCTAATGGTTATTAATTATTATTATCCGGCTGTGCAGGGCTCTGTGGACGTGATGTCCCCAATGTCCTTGGGGTGGAGTTGGGGAGGTGTTGGGGAGGGGCTGACTCTTGATGGGGAGGTTTGCTCCTGGGCTGCCAAGAGATGCAGATGCCCACCTTGTGGCAGATGTCAGTAGGAGCTACGCTTTGGGTAGACGGAGGTAATCCAAGTCACCTGGGTCCTGGCCAACTCTTCTTGGGTTTCCTAGAACTTTCCTTTTTCCAAAGACCAGTGATTTGGGCCTCACTAGCCTTGCAGACTCATAACACTCATGGTCGTTGGTTGGGGTCTTCCAAGTTCCTTTTACAAACTGGATTCCTTGCCTTCCCTTTGCCCCAGTCCAGAGCAAATTTGATTGGATTTCCCTACAAATAGCCTCTTGCTGTCTAGAACCAGACATGTCCTCAGGTTTGGGGGACTGCAAATCCAACTTTCATTGGAGTCTATATTCCAAGCAGGGCCACTCCCAGGGGATTCTTGGATCTCCTCAGATATGCCAAATGTGTGTGACATGGTCTCCTTGGACTGAAAGGAGCAGGTGAAGTGTGTATAATGACAGGACTCCTGTCTGAATTCCAAAGAAGGCCTGGTGACACCATGGGCTGAGTACTGGGCTGTTAACTGCAAAGCCAGCAGTTCAAACCTTCATCAGCCTCTTGGCAGAAGAAAGACGAGGCTGGCTGCTCCCTAGGGAGCAGTTCTATTCTGTCATATAGAATCACTATGAGTCAGAACCAACTCAATGGCAGTGGGTGGGAGCACAAGAGTTCAAGTGGATGCTCCCTCCTGGTTTTGTCACTCTCTAATCATCACCCCAGGTCCCTGGGTGATACAAATAGTTTTCATTCCAACTACTAACCTAGAGTTTGGCAGTTCAGAGCTACCTAGCAGTACCACAGAAGAAAGGTCTGACAATCTACTTCCAGAAAGATTACAGCCAAGCAAACCCCATGAAGCTCAGTTCTGTAACACATGAGGTCGCCATGAGTCAGAACTGACTCAATCGGTAACGGTTTGGCTTTGATTTCATCATTCCTGGTACTCTCTCCCATGGGATGGAGAGCAGAGGCAGTGAGCTGTCTACATGCCTCTGGCAAATCTCACAATTGTACCCCTCATATTCCTGCCAGTTCTAACCACCTCCTGGATAAGCCTCACCCCCTCTAGTTCCCGGGGACTCTCTTCTGGATTAGACTTTTAAATCAAATAAATTCTGGGATCGGAATAAAAGCTGTCTGCAGAGAGCCTGTTCATGTCCTCCTTTTCCGTTTTTCTGCATCTGCTGCTGCTGGAATTCAGGGTGCTAGGGAAGCATTCCCTCAGTGCCTCCTTGCTCCCACAGTCCCCTCAGCCTTCCCAGTCAATTTTTTTTTTTTTTTCTATCTGCTGACCCACCTTGTTCTTCATGTCACCAACTTCCCTCAGGGGGAGCCCAGCCACTCCAACGTTTGGGGGCACCTGGTCCCTAAGAAGAGGAGTCTGGAATTGGCTTCCAGCTCTGGACAACTGCAGACATCTAAACCGGTCCCCTCAATGGGGCCTAAGCTGTAGTAGGCAAGGGAGTAAAGTGTCTGGAACTGTAGGAAGTGACCAGGAAAAGAACCTAGATCACGGCAGAAAAACATTGTCTATCCCTGTGGCCAGAGTCCTGGTGAGGCACTGTGGGTTAATGCACCAGACTGCAAAGCTATTTGAACTGCAAAGTCGTCGGTTCAAGCTCACCAGCTGCTCCTTGGAAACCCTATACAAGGTCGTTACGGGTCGGAACCAACTTGATGGCACTTAACAACAACAACAACAACATCCCTGTGGCCCTGAGTCAGAACAGACAGCAACTAACAACAACCACAGCATCCTAGGTCATAAAACCCAAGCTGTTCACACACTCCTTGTTGTTTCCAAGTGGAGGATGGACAAGTGGCAGTCCTGTCCTCATCTCTCCCTGCACACAGTGCTGGGCCTTTCCTTCCCAGGAGTGATGCAATGCCTGGGACACAGCCCCCTGCTCCCAGCCTGACAGAGCAGTGTACACACAAGAGTCTTCAGTGGGGCAGTCTGAAGCCTCTGGAGAAACAAACTTGGTTGCCCTCATCCTCTTTTATCCTTCTCCCAAGACCCCCAAGGAGAAGCTGTCTCCGGGAAAGGAAAGGGTGGGGGGGGGGGGCAGGGAGACAAAGTGATTCTTAAATATTTTCCTTCTCTGCAGTCACTCAAGGAGGAGGGGGTGAGGGGCGAGAGAGGCTGGAAGGGGGGACAAAGGGGGTTTAATAGGCTCCGGTGACAGCACAGTGTCCACATTGGGAAAAGATTAATGACGAAAATTAATCGCCTGACCTTTCTTTCCAGGAGCTGGAGGTGAGGCGGGCCATTAAAGCCTCTTATGTTGTAATTAACGTTGGAGGGGAGAAGAGAGCTGCCTTCAGAATGGATGTGATCATTTAATTAGGCTTAGGCGTAGGTGCCACAACAGGTCCGGAGAAGTCATAATTTAACTATAGCTTTAAATTATACAGGCAGAGTGGGGATGGCAGGGTTTAACGGCAGGAGAGCCGGCCTTGGAGATCGGGAAAAACAATTAAATAAACACCTCGAGAGAGAGACGGAAAGAGACAGAAACAGACAGACAGACAGACAAAGAAAGTAGGGAAGCGGAAAGGATACCAACAAAAAAACGGTGGGAAGGGGGGGGCGCAAAAGTAGGAGGCAAGAAAGGGGATTCCCGATAGTTAGCGGTGCCCGGGAGTGACGGTGCGCGAGCGTCAGTGTTTCCTGGGGCGAGGGCCTTTGAGCATCCTGAACCCCAACTGGAGATGAGAGTGGAATGCCATAAATACATCCCGACCTTCGAGGACATGCACAGACACTGAGCCTGGAATGCAGAGGGGGCCAGACATTTCACTGCGCCCCCGCCTTCCGGGGGCGCCCCTCTCGCCGTAATCTCCCTCCCCGAATTTGGGTGAGACGCCCTCGTTTCTGAACCTGGCGAGCTTGAGGGTTCCCGAGCACCGTGCGGCGCTCACGTCCTAGAGGACAGACGAGAACCAGCCGGCGTAGGGGCTCCGGCCGCGGGGTACAGAGGGCCGGGACAGCAGTGGGCGAACGGGGTCGGCGCGGGGCCGGGCGAGTTCAAGGCCGGGGCACGGCGCCGCGCCGAGGAGGATGACCCGCCGTCTCCCGGGCGCCAGGGCCAGCTAGTTGCTCAACCTGTGGGATTAGTCACTCGGCAGGAGGAGCGGGGCCGTCGGAAAAACGCGAGCGGCGCTCTCCCGCGGAGGGGGAAGGGAGGAGAGGCGGAAGAGCGACGGGGGCGGGGAGAGGGGAGCTGCCCCGCTGCCGCCAGGCTGAATGGGAGGCCGGATGGAAACCCTGCGGGGCTTTTGGGGAACGCTTTCTTGGAAGCGCCGCCACCAGCTTAGTGGGGGGGGGGGGGGGTCGAGTTCTGCCCGGGTATGAGGAGGTCCGCGGGGGAGGGGGAAAATGATCCAAAAAAAAAAAGCTCAATGTGGAGCCCCCAGAAAGGCTGCCTTTAGACACTGGCCAGCGTTGAGGCTTCCTGAATCCCAGAGGGGTGCCCCTTCCCGCTGTAATCCGCCGATGCCACTGGGGGCTGGAGAACCTAGCGCGGAAGGAGAAATGAAGAGATTTGACTAGAAACATCAGGGCCGTTTTCCCTTACCCTCCGCAGAGCTCCGGGTTCTTGAGGCGCGCTCCAGAAACCCTAGTGGCCACCTTTAAAGCCTGGCCGGAGGGCTACACCCCTATGTCCCACACCCCATCATTGGGTGGTTGGGAGAAGAGCATTGTGGACACATCCGACTTCCCATTCACCACTTCCTATCCCAGTTGACCAAGCTACAGGACCCTACCTCCAGCTTATCCCCCAGAGAAAACACAAAAACCACCAACGGCCGGCCGCAAGGAAGGCCATCCTCCCCTCCTCCCCAGAGCTAGGTGGTGTCTGTTTTAATTAAACATTCACAAACTCTCCAAATAAGTGAGCTTCCTCAATTGGAGCTTTGTCCCTGCCCAGCTGGTTCTTGATGAGCCTCTTTGGTGTCTCTTAGCCTCAGAACACTGTCCTAAGGGCATCCAGCTTGCACTGGGGGCAAAGGAGGAGGTGTGACTTGGAAAGAGATGGGGGTGGGACTGGGCAGAGGTGCAGAGCGTGCCAGATGGAGGATAGAGCGCCACTCCTCAGGTCAGGGCTGCAGGCTGGCCTGGGTGGCCTGAGGTCACATCTTGATTGTACCACAGCTGCCTTTGCTGTGTAGCTAGCTGCCTAAGGGACCCAAATGCCCAGACTTACAGCTCCAGAGGCCCTGACCTGAGCCAGATGGGTAAGCTGAGGCTGCTTGGCACCTGGATGCCCAGATGGAGCATGTGGAAAGGTGCAAAGTGGCAGGGTTGGAAGAGGGAAGGGAGTAGGGGATCTCAGACCCAGCCTACAGATGGCTGCTGATGGTCCTGGGTGGAGATTGGTAGACAGAACCCCTGTCTTCTAGCCCCCTAGATGGAGCTCTGCACCCCTCACAGGGAGTCCCAGATCATAGGAGACCTCTTATGAGCCCTACATTTTGGGTGTTCCCGCTCACCCTCAACAAAATTGTGGGATTCACTCCCTGTGGATTCCAAGCCCTTCCCATTTTGTTCAAGATAAAATCAGAACCAGTAAGAACTTGCACAGCCCTCCTTGTCTGCCCCAGTCCCATCTCCGTCCTCCCCATCTTACTGTGCTCCAGCCACATGGAGATCTACTTTCTCACACTAAACCGTGCTCTTTCAACCCTCAAACCTTCGCAGTTGCTGCTCCCTCTGCTGAGAATGTTCTCCCTCCAGATCTCACCTTAGCTCCTTCACTCACTCACCTCCTTCAGGCTTCGAATCCACTGTCACCTCAGGGAGGCCTTGACTGATGATCTTGGCTAAGGAGACATCTCCCCTTTTCCCATCAGCTGGCAAGCCTTGTTTTATATCATCTCTGTAGCTTCACCACTGCCAGACATTATTCTATTTATGAGTTGACGTGTTTGTTGACTCTCTTAGAGTCTAATTAGAATTGAAATCCCATGAGAGCACAGCTCAGGTTTCACATCTGTGTCTGGAAGTGGTGGTGGTGATGGTGGTGGTGGTGGTGGTGGTAGTGGTTAGCTGTCAACCAGCCCAGGAACAACGGATCGGATTGTTGTACTCCATAGTCTTTTAGCTGGCTGATTTTTGGAAGAAGATCACCAGGTTCTTCGTCCTAGTCCATTTTAGTGTAAAAACTCCATTGAAACCTGTTCAGCATCATAGCAACACACAAGCCTCCACTGACAGAGGGGCAGTGGCTGTGCAGAAGGTTTACATTTGCCAGGAATCTAACCCAGGTCTCCCACATAGAAGTAGAGAATTCTCCGACAACCACCCCAGTAAACAATTTGTTAACTAAGTGACTGTCTTACAATTCTGGTTTTGCAAGTTCACCCCCTTCACCAGCTGAGTTGGGCACACACTCACAGAAGGCACCTTTCCTTCTGGACCCCTTATTTCCTGTTTTGGCTCTTCTTCCTTTCTGTAAAGTCTCTTTCTCTGCAGAGACTGGAGCTGAATTTTCTGGGAGGGTCCCCTACAGGGGCTGCCAGATTACTATGTAGTAAGATAAACAGTCCATGTAGGCTTCCCAGAGGGTCAGCATGAAGGGCTCAGCTGGGAAGTGCTGGGCCAGCAACTATGAAGGGTCTTAGTTGTACACTAAAAAAAGTTTGTGGAAAAGTTTCCTTATCTTTCAGTTCCATTTTTCCATGAACTTTTGAAGCCCACTGTTATCTATCCTATGCTGTCCCAAGGACCTGCCAGTTCACTCCTGGAAAACCAGGAGGAAAAGGCAATTAGCAGAGATAACTTTTCAGAATGGGTGCAAGGCTGATTATCCCCTAGAATGGATAGAGAGAGTCCCCGAGGGGCCCTACTTGGAGGAATTTGATGGGGAGGAGACTGGAGATGGGGGAAGAGAAGAGGGGGTCTGCCTCTCTGAGAGAACAGCCAGGCTGCTGGCCTGTTTGTTTTTCTGTCTGACTGTTTGTTGGATGGGGGCAGGGAGATAAGGACTAGAAATAACCTTAAAATAACCTCCACAATTCCCTAGACTGGGTGCTCAGCCTCGCTTGGGCGTTGTGGGTTTGTTGTGGCTGCACAGCTGAGGGGAGGGGAAGGGCTTCATGGGCCATTCCTGACCTCTGTGTGTCTATCCAGAAGCTCCGTGCTCTTGCCCTATCCCCAACCCTCATGAACTTCTCTGTGTTCCCTGGGTTAGCTGAAGTTGATTTCAGCCCTCTCAGCTGACACCAGCGGGGAATAAATAATACCGTGACTTGAATTAAGAGGCAGGGCCCCAAGGAGGCACGGCAACTGCATAAATCCTGAAGATAAGGGGATCAGGTGAGCCCAGGAGCACCCTGGGAGTTATGAGTCCTTAATTCAACACTTACCTCCTCCCTGATTCCTGCCCAGTTGCATCCCAAAATAAGCTTAATGCTGGACTCCTGCATCTATGACCAGTGGGATGGGCCCTGACTTCCCTATAGAATGGGATCCCTACCTTCTCAGGTCCTATCGCCCCATGCTCATCTCCTGTACTCCATTCAGGTGCCTCCTCCCCTAAGAAGTAGTTCTGCCACTCAACCCCCACCCTACAGAACATTCACACCCAACCCAAGGAAGCATGTCCCTCACATCCTAAGATTAACCCAGTACTTACCCCTTCTGGTCACCATGAGGAAGTAAGGACCTCAGGCTTAGAAATTAATTCACAGGGATGCTCAAAATAGCCCTTCCCTCCACACTGGGCCTCTCCTTGCACAGGGTCCTAGATGAAAGTGCAGAATTTGAAGAATTTGTCTTGAAGCCGTTAGTTGTCTTTCTCTGCCCTTCTGGTGGTATGCCATGGCTGTAAATCTTTATGGGAGCAGAAAACCTCATCTTTCAGCCATGGAACAGCTGGTAGTTTTGAACTGTTGACCTTGAGGTTAGCAGTCCTATTAGTAACCACTATGCTACTGTAAAGGAGCTCTGGTAGCGTAGTGGTTACAAATCGGGCTGCGAACCTTAAGGTTAGCGGTTTGAAACTACCAGCCGCTCCGCGGGAGAAAGATGAGGTTTTCTACTCCCGTAAAGATTTACACCCTCGGAAACCCTGTGCAGGGTCACTATGAGTAGGAACTGACTCCACGGTACTTAACAACCACAACAACAATGCTACCAGAGCTCCTTCTCTGTCCTTCTAGACACCTGGATTTGAGCAACAAGTCTGCCACCAACCTACCTATGGGAGCTTGGCCTTGAGCAAATGCCCTTGCTCAAGGTGTCACACCACCCAACCAAGTTCCTTAGCATGTGGGAGTGTGAGCTTATCCAAAAGAGCATCTGAGTTTGAACCTCCAAGGTTTTGCATTAGGCAGATGTGTGAGAGTAGGGAGAATTTTTTAACAAAGGGACTTTCAAATGGATACTCCCTTGCCAATTTGGAGAGCCCCCTCTAAATAGCAGAGATCGCTCAACTGACCCCTCCAATATCAAAGGGATCTGGTCTCTGTCATCATAGCTCAAAGCCCAAAATAATTGATGGTGGAGTTTTAAAATGTTTCTAAACTCAGGGAGACTGAGCCCAAAGCTGCCAAATATAAAATAAATTTCCAGTCTAACCTTAAAAGGGCATGCCATTCTTTCCTTCAGACATCAAACATTTCTTGAGCACCTGTGGAGTGCTGGTGATGCTGAAAGATTATCACTAGACTGTTAACCACAGAGTCAGTGGTTCAAGCCCACCAGACACTCCATGGAAGAGAGATGAGCCTTTCTGCTCCCATAAAGATTTACAGCCTGGGAAATGCTATACAGGGTTGCTATGAGTCTGAACCAGCTAGAGGGCACAAAACAAGAATGTGGTATACAAAGCACAAGGCGCCCACATGAAGATGAAAATCAAGATAAGTAAGACACAATCAAGATTCTAACTGTGCGGTTGATAGTTTACGATCTAGGAAATCATTATAGCCATTCAAAGAGATAGCAATAAAGACAGGAAAAGGAAAGGGAGAGACACAGGAAGAGATAGGGATAGAGTCAGGGCTCTCACTCTTCTGTCCCCATGACTCCATGGGGCAAGCATGTGCTTTCTCTTGCTAGGCAGGTGACACTCACTGCTTTTTACTCCGTTCCAATTGTGACTTCCATGTTGGACCTGAGCTAGACAATTTCAAGGAAGTTGGATGTTCTGAAGCAAGTTAGATGGGGGTTGTCACCTATTCATTTTTTTTTCTTTCACTCATTCATTCATTCAACAGATATATCCCAGGCATCAATTTCGTGCTCACGAGCACACTCATAATCCATGATGAAGGACATCGGTTTTCATTTGGAAAGGTTAAGTCAAGGGTGATGCTGGTTAGAGTGTGCTCAGTATCCCATGAGGGTTGCAGAAGTCCAGGACAAGGAACTTGCACTGGGGTGGGTGGCAATGGATAGTCAAGAAAGGCTTCCAGGAGAAGGTGGTTCTTGAATAGTCTTTTAAAGGATGGGTAAGACTGGGATAGACTGAGTGAACAGAGAGACACTTTGGCATCCAAGAGAGGAAGGTAGGCTGAAATATCACACATTAAGTTAGCAAAATGGAAGTGAGAAAGAATGCTAGGCTTTGTGGGTTGCTGAGTAGACTGGTTTGGCTGGAGCTGAGTTGTTGGAAACAAGGCTGGGGAGGTAGGTGGATGGAGACCCGCCTGGAGATGACCTTGAGGCTGTATTAGTCAGCTATTACCACAATAATAACGCTGCCTAGCACATCACATGAACATTTCATGGTTCACAACAGCAAGCCTTTGTTTTCTCACTCACAGATTTCGGGTTGGGTTCAGGACTGCGCAACTTGTCTCCAAATTCTCCTTGGATCCACATGGCAATCATAGGAGCTCAAGAGATCATGTCAAACAACAGAAACATGAAAAACCCTATGTTCTCATCATGTCCACTGATATGCCACTGTCCAAAGACAGTCACATAACCAAGCCTGTCATCAGTGTGGTGGAAAAGCAGAGTCACATACAAGTAAACACTGGGGACCAACAGCACCAATCTACTCTAACTGCTGTGCCATCACTGTTGAAAGTTCCTCAGCATTTTAATGGCATGAGTAGCACCCTCTGGTTGTGAAATTCCTCTCAGACAACATCTCATTCTCATCTTCCCAAAAATCCTGTGAAGGAGGCATTGTTAGTCCATTTTTTAGATAAGGAAAAAGAAACGCAGGATTGTTGTGGTTCAGCCACATGACCCAACTGCTGAGAGATAAGAGTTCAGATTCTAAATGGGATCCTTGGGCTCCAAGTCCAGGGTTCCTAGCTCTCTACCAGAACTACTTTGTTGTTGTTGTTAAGTGCCGTCAAGTCGGTTCCAACCCATAGTGACCCTGTTTGGGTTTCTGAGGAGCAGCTGGTGAGCTTGAACTGCCAACCTCGTGGTTCAAGCCAACTTTGCAGTCCAACACATTAACCTGCAGCACCGCACCAGGACTCCATGACTAAAAAGATGGGCATGGCTGCTGCTTGCAGAGAGCTGACAGCTGAGCAATGAAGTGACGGTCCTGGCTCTTTAAGGAGGTCCCAAACTAGACTTGGCTGATCATGAGAAGACAAAAGCCTACATTTTTTCAGTATGTTTTTGCTCCCCTAGCCCCTTTATGGGAGTCCTGGTGTGGCCCTGTGGGTTAATGCGTCAGACTGCAAAGTCCTTTGAACTACATGGTCGGTGCTTCAAGCTCACCAGCTGCTCCTTGGAAACCCTACACAGGGTTGCTATGGGTCGGAATCGACTCAACAGCACTTAACAACAACACAACAACCCCCTTTATGAAGGTATAATTTCCATAGAGTAAAATATGCACAGACTGTAGATGAGTTTTGTTAAATGTTTCTGCTATTGTAACCCGGATCAGACAGAGAATGTTCCATAAATCCCAGAAAGGTCCCTCCTGCCTTTCTTCAGCCAATCCTCCTGCCTGCAGGCATCCATTTTTCTGGATCCCTTATCACCATAGATTAGTTTTGCCTGTCTTTGTACTTTATATAAATAGAATGGTAAAATACTTTCTCTTTGGGGTCTGGCTTATTTCACTCAGCATAAAGCCTGGAAGATTCATCCATATTGTTACATGTAGCAGCAGTTAGTTTATTTTTATTGTAATGAATATTCCATTATATGAATATACCACAATTTAATCCATTTTTCTGTTGGTTGGTATTTTTGTCTATTCCTAACAGTACTGCTATCAACATTTTAATACAGATCTTTTTGTGGATGTCTATTTTTAGTTTTCTTTGGGTATATCCTTGGACTCCTGATATGGAATTAATGCCTCATAGTTAGGTGAATTTTCTTTACTTTATTAGAAGCTGCCAGTTTTCCAAAGTGGTTTCACTCTTCTACACACCATAAGCAATGTGAGAGAGTTCTGGTTGCTCCCTATCCTAAGCAACATTTAGTATATTTAGTCTATTTCATTTTAGCCATTCCAGTGGGTAAAAGATTGAAATTGTCAAGGACTTCATTCTTCTTGGATCAACTATCAACACTCAGGGAAGCAGCAGTCAAGAAATCAAATGATGTATTGCATTAGGCAAATCTGCTGCACAAGACCTTTTGAAAGTGTTGAAGAGCAAAGATGTCAGCTTGAAGACTAAGGTGCGTCCGACCCAAGCCATGGTATTTTCAGTAACCTCATATGCATACGAAAGCTGGACAGTAAATAAGGAAGACCGCAGAAGAATTGATGCTTTTGAGTTATGGTGTTGGAGGAGAATATTGAAAGTGCCATGAACTGCCAAAAGAACCAATAGATCCGTTTTGGAAGAAGTGCAGCTAGAGTGTTACTTAGAGGCCAGGATGGCCAAACTTCATCTTTCATACTTAAGACATATTGTCAGGAGGGACCAGTCGCTGGAGAAGGATATCATATTTGGTAGGGTGGAGGGTGAGAGAAAAAGAGGAAGACCCCCAGCGAGATGGATTGGCAAAGTGGCAGCATCAATGGTCTCAAGAGTGGCAACAATACTGAAGTTGGCCCAGGATCAGGCAGTGTTTTGTTCTGCTGTGCATAATGTCGCTATGAGTTGGTACCAACTCCATGACATCCAACAACAACAACAACAAGTGGGTATAAGGATGTATCTCATTGCTGGAAGGTTCATTTTCAAATTCAGTTCTCTTCTCATCTGATCTCAAACCCTTTAGGCAGCTCTCACCAGTTCTTTATCAGTGGGCTGCTAGTCAAGTTCAGCCAACAGGAGATATTGTCAAGAGATTGGAGGGTGAGAGAAAGAAAAGCCAGGATCTTCCTACCTCCTTGAACTGTCTTCAGTCACACAGCTTCCATAGCCCCAGCTCCTGGTTCATAGGCCCATCATCGTTACAGCTTCTGCTAGGAGACCCCCATCCCTGGGTTCCAAAAGTACCATTTGTTCTTTTTTGTCTTTCTAGCCTAAGGGTGGTAGTGGCTACACTCAACTGCTTCATCATACCTTTTTATCTTCTAAGCTTTCTATTATTTATTTAAACATTTCCAGCCTCAAGCATCTTGCATTTGCTAATCCTTCCACCTCCCATGCACTTCCCCCAGATACCTGTAGGACTTTTCAGGTGTTTGCTTAAACCTTCGCAACAATGCATTCCCTTGCCATCCTATTTAATATTAACCACCCAGCACTGACATCCCTCTTCACTACTTTATTTTTCTCCATAGTAAGTATCATCCTCTTTCATACTTTCCTTTAGGCATTTTACTTATTTATACTCTAATTGTCTTTCTCCCTTCATTAGAATGAGAGGTTTGTGAAGGTAGGATTTGTTGTCTGTTTTGTTCACTGCTGTACCCCCAGTGACCAGTGACCAGAACAGACTAGGTTCTCAAACATTTGCTGAGTGAATAAATGTGGAGAAAGGATAAAAGCAGACCATCCCAAGGCTCTGAATTGGAACCCTGGAGCTATCTTTAGATCCTGTCATAGGGGTGCAGTGGGTGAGAGAGTCTCAGCTGAAGAGTGGGGAAAGTGTTTTCTTCCTCTGTCCCCATTTCCTGCATTTGCCAAGGTACTTCCTTGGAAGGAGTGAGCCAAGCAACTTT
This sequence comes from Chrysochloris asiatica, assembly GCF_000296735.1. Lineage (NCBI taxonomy): Eukaryota > Metazoa > Chordata > Mammalia > Afrosoricida > Chrysochloridae > Chrysochloris > Chrysochloris asiatica. The sequence continues at coordinate 12,357,642 of NW_006408556.1, forward strand.
CAGGCCTTTACACTTTGACAGCTCCACTCTGACCATTACTTACAGTCCCAAAGGGCTACTCTTGAACTCAGCTGTCCAAAGACACATTTGCACACAAAAGTTCTTCTTAAGTAAAGTTGATCTTCCATGGGATGTGAATGGGGATCAGAGGTGAAGATTATGCAAGTCTTTATTTTAAAAACAAATCTTGATCTCAGCATACTCACATGCCTCAACTCCAGATTATAGATCTAAATGTGAAAGATAAAGCAATAAAAACAGCTTCCAAAAGAAAACAAAGGAGAATATCTTCATGATTTTGAAAATAAGCAAAGATTTCATAGACATGTCACAAACCATGGAGGACAAAATAATAATAATAATAATAATTTTTAAAAATTAGCCAAGATTACAATTAAGACCGTCTGTTCATCAAAAGACATTTTTTAAGAAAGTGAAAGACAAGCTATAGGGTGGGAGAAGATTCATACCCAGAATATATAAAGACGTCTTATAAATAAATAAGAAAAAGACAGAAAACTAATAAAAAAGAAGACAAAAAAAACTTCATAATAAGTTTATTCAAATAGTTAAACAAAAAAGGTGAGATTCTATTTCATTAGTCATCAAGGAATTGCTAAAATGAAAGTTATAGTGCAAAAAAAAAAAAAAGAAAGTTATAGTGCAGTACCACTATACATCCAGAATAATTGTTAAAATACAATGACAGAGAATATCAAGTGTTGGTGGGTGAGACTGTGGAGCAACTGGAACTCTCATGTACTGCTAATGAGAGTAGATATTAATTCAACAATTATTGAGAACTGTCTGAAATTATTACTAAAACAGAATACTTTATGACCCAGCAGGTCTACTCATAGGTAAATGTTTACAGCAACATTATATGCAATAACAAAACTCTGGAAAAACTCAACAGTAGAATGCATAAATAAATAGAAGTATACTCACACAATGGAACATAACAAAGTAATGAGAAAAATGTGCTATTGTTATGTACAACAATGATTTTCACAAACATTGAGTGAAAGAAGCCAGACACAAAAAATTTATATACTATACGATTCTATTTGTATGCTATTCAAAAACAGACAAAACCTGTCTATGGTATTAGAAGCCAGTAGAGTGGTTCTTTTTGGTGGGGGGAGTAGGTGAGTCATGACTGGCAGGGAACATGAAGCAATATTTCAAAGTGCTAGTCAATGCTCTGTTTCTTGATCTAGTGCTGTGAAAATTAATTGGTACTCTTACAATTTATGCACACACTTTATATGCATCAGTGTTCTTAAGAGGAGTCCTGGTGTGGTGCTGTGGGTTAATGCACTGGACTTTAAGGTGGGTTTGAACCACAAGGTTGGTGGTTCAAGCTCACCAGCTGCTCCTCAGAAACCCTATACAGAGTCGCTATGAGTGGGAATCGGCTCAATGGCACACAACATTGACGTAAGGAGTCCCTGGCTGGTACAAATAGTAAATGCATTTGATTACTTATCAAAAGGTTGGAGGTTCAAGTCTACCTAGAGGTATCTTATGATCTACTTCTAAAATATCAGTCATAGAAAACTCTGTGGTTAGCAATTCCACTCTGACACACATGGGGCCCGCTCTGAGTTATCAGTAAGAATGTTTTCAAAGGAAGAAAGCCTTAGACTTGCAAGTGGGAGCAATGAGGCAAGCGATGGATGACCTGGGGCAGGGGTCCTGGAGGTAGATTTTTGTACTTGCTCCTCCTTCATGAGCACTTGCTGCTTTCTCCTAGAGCACTAAAGCTGCTTCTCGGGCGAGAGTCTTAAGACGCAGTGCTGTCGCGGTAAACACAAGGCAGATAGGGAAAACACACTGAAGGTGGACTTGGAAGCCTTTCACTCATTCAAAATTACGCAAACAGCAGAAAATGCAAGACACCATTTAAATCTGGAGGTGAGCTAGAGTGGAGGCCATCATCTGATGTCCATCTGTCCTTCCTGGTCACTCAGCAAGCCTCTCAGCCTGAACATCTTGCTTCATTGATAGGGATTCTTATGTTTAAAAGAATTTTAAAAAAAAGCCCCTAAACAGAAGCCAGAAGCTTCAACCAATGTGAGTGTCAGACACTGGGGTCTGTTCCAGGACGGAGAGGACAGCAGTGCTTGCTAAACAACAGGAGCCCACTGGCCAGCCGCCAACACTGTGCCTGCTGAGGGCACGTTCAAGGGTAATTTCCACTCACCTTTTATAGTGACTTTAGCTCCCAGACTCTATAAAATGTGACTCCTTGCATTCCAACTGCAAGCAGCTAAGGGATCTGGGGAAGACCCTCAGAGTAGGTGGCATTTGTCCTCCACATGGTTGTGGCTTTGGCCCTAGGCCCAGTCTTGTTGGCACCCCACCAACAGTAGCACTGCCTTGTCTGCAAACCCCAGTGACCCCAGTGCTCGTTGGTCCAGAATGCCCTACATCACCTCCCTGCACTGAGCTAAGCACTCGTTTCCTTCCCCTCTTCATCAGCAGTAGATAGGGACCCTCTCCTGGGCTCCCACCTCTAGGCCCACCTCCAGCACTTACCCCATCATTGGTATCAGCCCACTGATACCATGACCTTTGGCCCTTTAGACAGAAAGCTTCTTGCGTGTAAAATCTGTGTCTTATTCACTCTTATGCTTTTGGTACATGGCACATTATTGCTGTTAAGTGCCATGGAATTGGTTCTGACTCATAGAGACCCTGTATAGGGATTCCAAGGAGCAAACAGTGGGTTTGAACTGCTAATCTTGTGGTTCGCAGTCCAGTACACCAGGCATATATAGGAAGTGATAAATAAATGATCCTAGGAAATGGTTACTATCATCATCCCCATTTTACAGACAAGGAAGCTAAGGCACAAAAAGCTTATGCAACTTGCCCAGAGTCGCAGAACTGCTACATAGCAAAGTAGGGATTTGAACTGGGGCTGGCTGACTCCCAATTCCATGTGCTAAATACTCAGCTGGGGCTCTTGGGAGCCTGAACCATTCTCATCGAAAATCCTCTGTAGGATGACCTCGTAAGTGAAGGCTCCAGACTGCTTGGGATCTTAGAGTTTAAGATGAGCCCACATAAACCAACCAAACCCAAAGCAACCCACTGTGATCAAGTCAATTCTGACTCCTAGTTACCCTAGAGGTCAGAGTAGAACTGCTCCACAGACTTTCTAAGACTGTACATCTTTACAGGAGCAGACAACCTCATTCTTCTCTCGTGGAGAAGTTAGCAGCCCAACACCTAGCCCACAGTGCCACTAGGGATCCTTACCTAAGTCAACAGGGAAACATATATGAAGACTGAGGGAGGTAGATGAGCGTAAGTAGCAGCTATGTATGCATGTATGTGCACAAGTGTGTGCATGTGTGCACCTTGCTCATGTGCAGGGGTGGGGCATGTATATATGTGTCTGTTGGTATGCATATATGTGTGCTACATGCAGAGGGAAGAAGTGTGCCAATTATGAGAAACGAATCTATGTGGAGGCTTTCCCCGTGGGCTGCACACAGTAAGTGTTTGTAGAACTGAATTGAAATACTAAAGAGAGGGCTCTATAAATGTGGGCATTATTACCACTCTTATCTTCAAAGCACAGGCCCTTAGGAGAAGACAGGGTGAATGGAGAGTTGGTGAGAAGGTTCGTGAATCTCTTTTACCTCCAGACTGTGTTGCACTGACTCCCTTCTGTGGTCTCTTTGGGTGACTTTCCTCCTGAGCTTGCTGAAGCGGGGATCTCACAACTGTGAGGATGGTGGTGACAATAGTAGTTGCAGCTAGCATGCGAGGAGCCCTGAGTCTGGACTGGCCCTGTGCTAAGAGCTCAGCATGCCTTTTCTCCTTGACTTCCCACAAAGCAGCCAGTGAGGTGGGTACCATTACTATCTCCAATCTGTGGAGGACAATGAGGTCAGAGGGGATGATGGCCAAGAGAAGATGGGCATCAGCCAGAGGACCAGAGCTACACCTGTCCCACCATGCATATCTGGAGTCTCTGGCACAATGTTAGTGCATAACAGGTCAACAAGTGGTCAGGCTAATACAGTGGGCCAGTTCTAGAGCCCATCAGCCATGATTTAAATTCTAATCTGGGTACTTCATCCCCATATACCTCAGTTTCCTCACACCAAAAAAAAAAGGGAGGTGAATAATTGCTACATAAGAGGATTCATGGGAGTCCCTGGTATGGCACCGCAGGATAGCACTCGACCTCAAAGTCAGTTTGATCTACAAGATTGGTTTGATCTACTCTCCAGCCACTCATCAGAAACCCTATACAGAGTCACTATGAGTTGGAACAGACTTGACACCACTTAACAACAACAAGAGGATTCACGTGATAAAAGAATGCATGTAAAATACCTACTGCATAGCAAAAGGAGTCCTGGCAGTTAGTGACCAATCATATTGGATTATGAGCTAGGTCACTAACTGCAAGGTCAGTAGTTTGAATCTACCAGTTGCTTCTTAGGAGAAAGATGAGGCTTTCTGCTCCCACAAAGATGTATAGCCTCGGAAACCCTACACAGGGTCACTATGAGTCGGAACTGACTCAGTGGCATGCTACCACCACCAGTGAGTACATAACAAACACCAGAGAGGTTAGCTATTGCTATGAATGTTCTGGACTTTACTTAAATCTGATAGTCACTCTTTCCACAAAGTAATGAAATTAGATTCAGCAAACTGGCCCAGGTTTAGAATTTATCTAATCCAGCCTTCTCGTAACAAACAGAGGCCCAATTCACCCTAGACCACAGAGCTCGTAAGTGGCAGGATCTGGATTCAAAGACAGCAGGTCTCTCCATCTCCCAGGTGATGGGGATTTGCAGCTCTCAGATTCAGACAACTGGCCTAGAGTACAGAGGAGCCCAGGAGAGACAGAGAGAGTATCACCCCAAAGCAGCAGTAAGACCTGGGGGAGGGTGCCTGTCACATCTTGCCACGATAGACACCAGTCAGAAAGAATGGACCATCCTGAGCAGACACAAGCTAACCCAGGGAATTATGGGAGGCACCCATGAGAGATGCCAGAGCCTCTCAACCCTCTTTGTCTCATGGGGAAACACTTTGTCTCTGACCCTGCCTACCCAAATCTGCTCCAGTGAAGGTCAATCTTATGGTCTTCAAAAGTTTGAGGGCTGTTTACTAGGACACAAAGATCTTGAGCCTGGGCTGGCTTCCCCCCTTTCCTGCCCCTGCCCCTGCCCATCACTTCCTAAGGCCTCTGCCCTCATCCTCAGCCCCAATGAATCTCCCTCTGCCTACCACATAAACCAGGAGCCACAAAACACCCATGTCACCATGTCTCCTCCCCGGAGGTCCAAGGCCTTAAAACTTAATAGTCTCTCAAATGCTGTAACACTAGAGGGGGCTTTTATAGACTCTACAGGGATAATATTATGAAGGGACATTAGTGGTCTAAAGTTGGCTACTCAAAGTCGAGGACTGGCCCTCAGCCCTTTCCACTGTGAGGACCCGAGCCAGTCAGGCCCCTCTGTGGACTGACAAGGTTGTTACTGAACAGTTCGTTACAAACAGGGACCTAGTGGGAGGTTGGGACCCCCGCAGGCCCTGGCTCTGGTGGAAGCAAGGTGGGTTGGGAGGGGGTGTCCAGGGGAAATATCTTGGTGACTAATGAGCAGGCAATTGAAAGCTCCATGGTGTCAATGGGGAGCAGATGGGGAAGGAGGGGAATTCCTGTGGCCTGGCCCCAGAGGTGTGGGCAGCTTGGAAAGGGAAAGTGGGAGGAATGGGCGGAGAGGAGCAGTGTAGGGTCAGCAGGTGGGGGAGGGGCACGGGGTGGAGGGACTGGTTGGTCTGCCAGTTGAATAAGCTTCTGGGGCCCAGCCACAGGGGTGTGGGCTCAGCAGGAATGGAACCAATGCTTCTGGACCCCCTTTATTGTTTCCTCTTCCAATACTTGGTGTGGCACTGTAGGATAAGTCCTGGACAGCTAACCCAAAAGGTTGGCTGTTGAAACCCACCAGCTGCTCCTTGGAAACCCTATACAAGGTCATTGTGAGTCAGAATTGACTTAATAACATCTTCCAGGGTTCATATATTTCTGCTACTCCCCTTTGTCCTCTTTCTCTCTTCTTCTTGTCCTCTTGGTATCTCCTTGGGTCTGTCCTTATCCTGGTCCTTCTCACTCTCCTTTTCCCTATCTCCCTTTCTCAATTCCTCTTCTCTTTATTCCTCAGGTTGGGCATGTGCTGGAAAACCAGGAATAGGGATTCCTCAGTAGATGTGGGCAGCACCCCCAAAATAAATACAGTACTGAATAGCACCAAATAAAATATGCTGGCAGATTTGCCAACAGACCATCACTCACACATTTACTAAACACACGTGTGTACATACATGCTCCTGCTTACCCCAGACATACATTGCTCACAATTACCCCAGACATACAGATACACACCCAACACACCTGTGTACACACACAGCTATTCTTACCCCAGACACACACATGCACACACACACAGAGACTTGCTCACATATTTTCTTCATTACCTCTTCTAATACTGTCTCTCTTCCATCTTGAGTTCAATGTTGTTTTTTGTCTCTTTTTGACCCTCCCCCTCCACTTCCCCTCAATTTATTCCAGCTGTGAAAACCTTTTTCCCATCTCCTCTGTCACCCCAGCAGATAGGTGAGTGGCAAGCAGAGGAGTCCACTCCACAGCCACCGTTGGTAATGGATGCCAGATGTCAGGCTGGCCCCCAGCCCAGCACCGGGCAGGGCTCCTGCGCCTGGCTTCTGCATCTGGGTGTGAAATGCGAGCTACAGCCCAGGCCTGGGTCCCAGTGGGATCAGGAGCCCCTGCTCAGTAGATGTGGGTGGGGAAAGCTGGGCCCACAGTCTGCAGGGGGAGGAGACTTCGGTGCAAGAGGGATTCAGATGTAGGAGCCCTTGGGGGTAGGCTGAGGGCTACCCACCCCCCACCCCCCTTGTGGAGAATGGAAAGATAGGCTAGGAAGAGAGCTGGGCCTTCTCTTGACCTCTTGTCGGCCATTTTATTTCCTGAGGATTAAGTTTGCTGCTGGTAGTATTTATAAATATATACATTTGGTAAAATCTCTAAAAGTCACTGATTTGTTTGTTGTTGTTGTTAAGTGCTGTCGAGTCGGTTCCAACCCATAGCGACCCTGTATAGGGTTTCCTAGGAGCGATTGGTGAGCTTGAGCCACTGATCTTGCAGTTCAAATGGCTTTGCAGTCTGGTGCATTAACCCACAACACGCAACACCAGGACTGATAACACTGCAGAATACAGGTCTATTCTACTACTATTGGTAATGCGACTAGCTAACATTTATGGAGAATTTTAGGTGCTTTTTGAGTTACTCAACATTCATTCACTTATTTAAGTTTCACAGCAATCCTGTGAGGTTTGTTGTTGTTGTTGTTAAGTGCTGTTGTTAAGGGTTTCCAAAGAGCAATTGGTAAGCTTGAACCACCGACCTTGCAGTTCAAATGACTTTGCGGTCTGGCACATTAGCCCACAGCGCCACACCAGGACTCCATCCTGTAAGGTAGGGACTTTAATTGTCTCTATTTTACAGATGCAACAAAAGCGGTCCACAGCATCTAATTAACCCAGCTAAGATTTGAACAAGACAGTCTGACTTTGGAAACCATAGAAGGCTCTCAGAGAAAGCTTTAAAATCTTAAAATGTCAGAACCGTTTGACAGGTCTTTGTGTTCAATGATAGGATCTAGAAGGATCCTGACCCAAACTCTCTCTTTTCTAAAGGAGTAACTGAATGAGGTCTAGAAAGGAGTGGTTTGCCCAAGGCCACACAATGTGCTAGACCCAGAGCAAGGCTAGACCCAGACCTCCTGGATCCCCATTCAGAGGCCTTCCTACAATACCACGGTCCTGACTTCAGTCCACATCGTTGGTGAGAAGCCAGATTTCCTGGAGGAAGTGGCTTTGGGAGGACTTGGAGGGAAATGAGGCGTAGGCATTGACAGACAGGCAAGAGGAAGCCTGTTGTTCAAAACCCGGTGTGTGTGGAAAGTAAATCAAGGTGTGGTGGCTGGCAAACAGCAGTTCCTGAACCTCTACTGCATGCCACGCACTGGCCACACAGGGACTCAGAGAGGGACTCTGTCCGCAAGGAACAAATGTCAGATGGTGATAAATTCTATGAAAAAAAAATGAATCAATAAAAGCAGGGTCAGGAGCATTGTGATAGTGGCCCATGGAGAGCACAGGCCTGTTATTTTAGATCTAAGAGGCAAGGTGACATTTGAGCTGATCCTGGGAGGAGGCAAGAGGCAGAGCCTTGTGAACATCTGAGGAAGAGTGTCCGGGGAGTTGTTGTTGTTGTTAGGGGCCTTTGAGTCTGTTCCAACTCATAGCGACTGGGTCCTGCACCACAATTGTTACGTTTGAGCCCATTGTTACAGCCACTGTGCCAACCCATGTACTTGAGGGTCTTACTCTTTTTCACTATCCCATTACTTTACCAAACATGAGAACATTTTCCACATGTCCAAAGTACAAGAGACAAAGTCTCACCATCCTCATTTCTAAAAAGCATCTGGCTGTACTTTTTCCAAAGCAGATTTGTTTGTTCTTCTGGCAGTCCATAATACTTTCAATATTCTTCTCCAACACCATAATTCAGATGCATTGATTCTTCTATGGTCTTCTTTATTCATGGTCCAACTTTCACATGCATATGAGGTGATTGAAAATACCATGGCTTGGGTCAGGCAAACCTTAGTCCTCAAACTGACATCTTTGTTCTTGAACATTTTAAAAAGGTCTTTTGTAGCAGATTTGCTCAAAGCAAAACAACTGGTGTTTCCATGAGCATTCCCATGAAGAGGGAACAGCAAATGCAAAGGCCCTGAGGCGGGTGTGTGTTCAGTCTGCTAATGTGTCTGGAGTACCAGGAACAAGGAGATGATAACAGGAGACACGTCTGAGAAATGGGTGCAGATCATGCACAAATCTGTGACAACTGTAAGGGCCTCGCTTTCACTCTGAGTGCTTTAGGGAATCCTTAGGAGAGTTCTGGTCAGAGGAGCGACAGAGTGGCATGGTCTGCCTTAGGCTTTGTAGAACCTGTATGGGGAGTAGCCTAGAGTGGGCAAGATCGGCAGCAGGAAGACCAGGGTGAAGGCTTACTGTACTCAGAAGATGAGGGTGAAGACCAGGCTGGCTGAAGAGGAGGTGGTGAGAAGCAGTCGGAATCCGGATGCATTTTGAAAATAGAACCAACATGAAGCCAACAGTGAGAAGTAAGAGAAAAAGAGATATCAAAGGTAACTCTAGATTGTTTGGCCTGACCAATGGAAGGATGACATTTCCCTTCCTGAGATGAAAAGCCAGCAGAAGAAAGGCTGGGGGTCAGATCAGACATTTTTTCCACACAAAGAGTCTCACGTACCTATTACTACCCTAACCTGCTAATGCAGAAGCATCAAAACAAGGGAACAAATTTGATTTTTCCACTAGACCATGTTCAATTGTTCAGAATCACCGTTGTTAGGTGCCGTGGAGTCAGTTCCAACTTCTAGTGACCCTATGCACAACAGAACAAAACACTACCTGGCCCTGTGCCATCCTCTCAAATGTTGTTACATCTGAGTCCATGGCTGCTGCCACTGTGTCAATCCGTCTCATTGGGGGGGTCTCCCTCTTTTTCATTGACCCTCCACTTTACTAAGCATTGTTCAGATACTGGTGATATTTTCAGCTTGTTGTGGCAAGATGCTAGCGAACATCTCAGAGCATAAATATTTTGCTATCACATTTGTGTGACATCTTATTGACCCAGCTTGATTCTTTACCAGTGTCTATCTTGGAGTCATTGTTGTTGTTAAGTGCCGTCGAGTCAATTCCAACCCATAGCGACCCTGCTTAGGGTTCTGAAGGAGCTCTGGTAGGGTAGTGGTTACGAATCAGGCTACGAATCGCAAGGTCAGCAGTTCGAAACTACCAGCTGTTCCACGAGAGAAAGATGAGGCTTTCTGCTCCCGTAAAGATTTACAGCCTCGGAAACCCTGTACAGGGTCACTATGAGTCGGAACCGACTACATGGCACATAACAACAACAACAACAACAACAACATAGGGTTTCCGAGGAGCAGCTGGTGAGCTTGAACCACCAACCTTGCAGTTCAAACAGCTTTGCAGTCTGGTGCATTAACCCACAGTGCCATACCTGGAGTCCAGTCGTACCTGATGTTTATTATCCAAATTCTTTAGGGAGAGAGGTGATTTCCAATTTTGTTCCTCAGCCAAGAATCTCTTGAACCTAAAAGTCTTATGAGAAGACGTGGTGAGGATAGAAGTTGGTTGTACACATCACCAAGTATTCAAGTGAGCTGTTCTCAGTGGGCAGTGGATTAAGCATTGGACTGCTAACTGAAAAGTTAATAGTTCAAACCCACCAACTACTCTTCTGGAGAAAGATGAGGCAGTCTGCTTCCGTAAAGATTGACAGCCTTAGAAACTCTAAGGGGAAGTTCCACTCTGTTCTATAGGGTCTATAGAATATTGACTCTTCTACTCAGTGACAATGGGTGGGTTTTTTAGAAGGTTATCAGGGCTGTACTGAGTCAATTGGAGGATGAGGCAATGGGGAAAGTCTTTATTAAAGTTGAAAATCCATCAGTTTAAATAAGTTTCTTTAAAATTAAATAAATGCCTTTGTAATTTTTGTTTATTGTGGATTTTTGTACATTCATTTTTTAAATTGCATTAAAATATTCTTTATCTTGAGTAATTGGGGGTTTTGGGCACCCCCTTAAATTTCACACCCTTGTCAGGGGTTGGGTTGACCTCTCCATTCCCAGCCTCTTTCTGTCCACGGTGAGCCATTGGCCTCTTGACCAGGATGGGGCAAGAATGCAGATGGAAGAGTGACCACACACAGCAGGGAGGTCCTGCATGGGGAAGGAGACCGGGGTGGCAAGGAGACGGGTCAGTTCAGCTGTGTGGCTGGTTGACCTAGAGGCAGCCAGGAGGGGGTGAGTCCATCAGCTCACTGCGCCCCATCCGGGCCCCTGTGATGGATGGCATCTGTCTTCTGCTTTATTAAACTCATGCGGCTCAGTTCAGCCCTGGATTTGCAAAAGGCTTAATAAGCATTTGGAAAGGATCGGGGGAGGGAGGCCGGGATTTCAGGGGGTTACCAAGACCCAGACAGGAAATGGCTTGTGCCCCAAGTGGGCCCCAGGAGGGAGTCAGGTGTCTGGGTGGGCAACTGGGGGGAGGATTTGATTTCACAGAAGGCACTTGGGGCCCCAGAGAAGGGGGATCACAGGACTTTGGTCTTCCCTACACCTTACTGCTGTAGTTACCACATTCTGGGAATTCATAGCACCTAAGGGGTGTTCCACACAGAGTGTGTATGGACCTAGAAGGGGGAGAACCAAACTCGGGTGGAAGAGGTGATCCCTGGCATTTAGGATTCCTGGTTGCCAAGGCAGAGGAGTGCCCACAAAACAATGCTCTCCAGCCAGCCCCAGTGTTTCCTCCCACTTCTGAACAGCTACAAAGTTCATAGCATGTGCCATTGGTCTCATCACCTGGCACTGACTGTGGCTGTGGGTACCAAGTGCCTCTTCTCCATCAAATAAGGCTGGAAAGAGGGATACACTAAAGTCATCTCTCTATGCAGACTTTTTGGGTCCTATTTAGTGGGTGTTGGAGGGGCTAACACCAGCTTGCCAGAGCAGATTGCAAACATCTCTTTTCAACTCTGTACCCAGTGATGTCATATCAGTAGCTGGAATTCAGCCATGGTGGGAGTATTTACACCAGGGTAATTGGCAAACACTACCAATCAGGGTCCCCCCCACCCCCGGCCACCTTTCCTTCCCAGCAAGTTGTTGAACACATGCCAGCACAGTACTGCCTCTTCTACTCTTCTGCCAGCAGGAACTATAAGCCCCTTTGGGTATATGAAGAACAATTTTTCCTCCTCTACAGACTGAGGAGGACCTTCTGGAGAGTGGAGATTGGAAGTATATGTCTCTTGTTAGTGGTAGCTAGGACTCAACTGTCTAGGTTCACATAGGGTTCCAGCACTTACTAGTGTTGTGATTCATAATGTTCTTCCATTCGTTCTTAGAGATTAAAATGAAATCATATGCCTGAGATGGAGGCAGAGACAATGGATGACGTGAAGAGATGGAGCAGCTGGGGACTTTAGACACAGAGAGGGGTTAGGGACTGTGTGCTGATGACTGGGGGGGGGGGGAGCAGGCTTGTAGTGTATACCCTTTGGTTGGTTGATAATGCATGGTGGGTATTGTAACCATGGCAATGAAACAATATACGATAGGGTGAATGTAAAACTAATGTTCTCCCATGTAAACTATCACATAATTCACAATAAAACATTTTAAAAAAATGAAATCATATTTGTTAGGTGCTTTTTAATAGGACCTGCAACCAGTAGATTTTAACCCTTACTGTGGAGTCCTGGTGTGATGCTGTGGGTTAATGCACTGGACCGCAGAGTTGGTTTGAACCCCAAGTTTGACAGTTCAGATTCACCAGTCGCTCCTCAGAAATCCTATACAGGGTCACCATGAGTCAGAACTGACTCCACAGCACTGAATAACAACAACAGCTGGGTCTCTATCAATTCCAACCCATGGTGACCCCATGTGTTACAGACTAGAACTGCTCCGTAGAGGTTTCTTGGCTATAATCTTTATTGGAGCAGATTGCCACGCCTTTGTTCCATGGTACCACTGGTAGGTTCAACCTTTAGATTAGTGGTTAAGCATAGAGACCTCTCTGGTCTCTGGTGATAGGTATTTAACCTATCGTAACTTGAGTCTTACTACCTTCTCAAGGGCAATACTGTTGTTTTCCCCACTTTATAGCTGCAGAAAGTGAGAGTATTGACCTGGCTTCACACAAAGTCAGAGGGTGGATTGGAACACAATACTCTGTGGGTCTAGTAGCCTAGCTCTTTCATTACTATGTCGTTGGACGGGGGCAGATTGCCCAATAAGCAAGGTGAGCATGGGCTTACTTGTGCTCACTTGGTAATCTGTAGTGAACACGTTCACATAACGTTTCACTACAAGATGTGTTGAACACATATGAAACTCTTCACAACACATTATTAAGCAAGCATAAGTAAGGTCATGCTTACCTTGCTTACTGGGTACTCTGTTCCTGTCAGGGGCTGTAAATTTGAAAAAAGGCTTTGATCCTGTAGGAAGGTGCTGTGGGATTGAGAGAGACAGATGCCAGCCATGACTAGGAGCAAAATTTTAGATGTGGAGAAAACATGTGAAATTGTTTACTATAGATTAGTAAGTATGTACAAGTAAGCTTGTGCTTACCTTGTTTATTGTGTAATCTAACACTGCCATTGGACCACTCCAACATGGGAATGGCGGTGGGGTTAGGGAAGTGGAAGTAGCCTTTGGTTTTCTTCCTCCCTTCATCCTGCCAGTAGCCCTTGGGATGGGTTCTCTTTCTATACAGCCTCAAGAAGTTTCCTCCCAGCCTAACTCCCTGGGTGTCATCCCCACAGATGTCCATTTCCAGAGACAGAACAGACCTTCTCAAGGAAAGTCACGTTTCCCACTGACGTTTTCTCTCCATCCTTATCAACTCACTACCTTTGTCTGTCTTTCTGTTCCTCTCTTCCTGTCCTGCTTCTCCCACACCATGCTCTATCTACCTCCAGCCCCAGACTTCTGAAGCCTTGGAAAAGCTTACTCCAAAGCTGACTGACTCCTAAGGGGCCCGGCCAGGCAGCAGAGTCAGCCCCAAAGGTCAAGGGCCAGAAACCTTCCTGCAACTCTCCATCTAAGTCTCCCTTCTTCTCTCTCCTTCTTGCCAATCTCACAGCTCTCTTCTGCCTCTTTTTCTCCCTCCATTTCCTTTCTCCTCATCCTTGCTTGTCTCTTTGGCGTCTCAGTCTTTATGTCCCTCCCCTCCCCCCCCAGCATCTCTTTTTCAACCGTCTTCTCTCTCTGGGTCAGTTTGTTCAAAGGCAAATGTGTACGAGAGGGGTTCAAAAAGTTTATGGGGAAATGGAATTAAAAGTAAAAAATTTCCAGGAACTTTTTAAAGCTCCTTCATCTGTGTGTGTTTCTGTCTCTTTGTTCTTTGTGTATGTGTGTCAGTCTGTCTGCATGTCTCTCTCCCTATCTCTCCTTCCCCCACCCCAACACCCTAAAGTGTTTGTGTGTGTCCGTCCTGTCGGTGTGTCTTTCTCAGACTCTCCTTCCCCCACCCCAATGCACTGAAGTGTGTGTGTGTGTGTGTGTGTGTGTGTGTGTGTAGGGGCTCCCAATGTCTGGGGTTTAACTCTACTTCCATGCCTTTTCTGCTCTGTGTGTGTGTGTGTGTCTGTCTGTCTGTCTATCTGTCTGTCTGCCACTGCTCTGTGTGTCTGTCTTCAGGGCTGTCTCTTGGGGTCTCTCTCCAGCAGCATTCATCAGGGCTGCACTTTGGAGGCTCCCGCAGGAGACCCCCACTCACCCCTCCCAAAGTTCACTGCCTTGTCAAACGGAGCTAATCTCCTGCGGGAGGAAAAAGCCTCATTCAAGCGGGGTGGGGGGATGTAGAGGGGGAAGGGGAGGTCTCCTTGGCTGCAGCCTGAAAACACCCCGGCCCATAATACCCCTTTTGTTCTAGGCTGGTGGGAGGGGGTGGGCGGTGGAATGAAAGAGGGGGGATATTAAAGGAGCAGGTGAAAGACATGTGTCTTCAGCAGCCATAGATAAGCGCTTACCCCTTTCTAATCTGACTGAGGCCTATTATCTTCCCGCCACAGTCATTACTATTAATATTAAACACCCCCCAATCCAGCATGGTGAAAACAACCTGAAGGGGCTGACTCCCAACCCCAGCCAGTTCCGAGGGGGAGACCCTACCCTGACACCTCCTCCTACAGCACTTGGCCACCTCCAGGTCTCCCTGGGGCCCCAAATTCCCTTGAACTTTCCTATGACCTTCAGTCCCTAAGAGCCCCCTCTTTCCCTTCCCCTCTCCCAACCTCCTGTAACAGCTTATCCAATCACCAACCCTTTCTCTGTATGTGTGCCCCTGTCCCCACTACAGCTTTATTTCTGGGAGTTTTTTCTGTGCCCCAGCCCTGTTCTCTCTACACCTCAATATATATAGTCTTGGATGAAGGCAGAAACACACAGAGTTTCTTCTCCAATTCTGACATCTGATAGAGTTGGATTGGTGTTTCCACATGGCAGTTCGGTTTCCAGGCTGGGGAACCATGAGCAAGTTCCTTAACCCTGTCTCTGTTTCTCATCTCTGAAATGGGGGACAAACCATGGTATCTATGACAGGATGTAGTTTGAAGGATTATATTAAAGAATGAATGAAAATCTCATAGTACATACCTGATAAGGAACTCTGGTAGCACAGTGATATAAGGTTTGGCTGCTAACTGAACTGTCATTCCAATCCACCAGCCACTCTGCAGGAGACAAGTCTTGATCTGCTCCCATCAAGATTTAAACCCCAGAAAGTTCTACTCTGCCACATAGGGGTGCTATGAGTCCAGATGAACTCTACAGCACACAACAACAACACACCAGGTTGCCATGATCCAGAAGCCACTTGATAACAATTGGTAAATGGTTCCCTCAAGCCAGGCACTGGACCCAGTGCTTCAGGGTTGGGGCCCTCACTCCTTATTATTCATGACCTTATCAGCATATGGGTATTACTGTCTCCATTTAACTGAAGTATAAATAGTCCCAGATAGAGAAAGTGAGTCTCCTAAGTTCACATTACCAGAAAGTGGCAGAGCAAAATCGGAAGCCACATCTCTCTAACTCCAGAATCCATGTTATTTCTAGTCCCTGTCCTTCTCAGACTTTTCCAACCCCACCTCCAGCCCTGCTCAAGTGTCCTTAAAGTCAAAGGAACTTGAGGGGGTAAAAAAATGCTGGAGCTGGGAGACAGTGAGGGATAAGGAAAACAGCTTGCTGTAAGCCCAAAACTTGTTTAACATCTTGTGTTCTATGTTAGACGTCTAAATGAACTTTGCAGTTTACCCCATAATATAGCCATGTGTGTAATAAAATAAAAATACATTATAAAGTATATTTCCCCCCCAAAATTCTTAGAGTAAAATGGAAGCTCCAAGAATGTGTACCAAATCCATCCTTTGTGTGGGAGGCATTGTCTACTTGGTAGTCTTGTCTACTTTCGGTGACTTTCCTACAGTCTCTCCCCACTTCTATGTAGCTCTGTGGGACTGTCCATTATAGTTCCCCAACTCCTCTGTCCTCAGGGTGGGCCTATGAGCCAGATGGCCAATTGTATGCCGTTGTTCTAGCAACCTGATTTGTCCAAGAAATTGGCACGTGACCCAATCTAGGCCAATTGGAGTTCTCCCTTAGAATTTTATAGACACAGAGAATTGGGAGTGATAAATGTGAAAGTGAAGTGGCCTTCTTCTCACCCCTTTTCTCTCCCCAGTGCCTAGCAGGTGAGAGGAAGGCATGAGTCTCCTTGCCCTCCCCACTCCTACACTCTATTTGGCACAGTAAAGAAGGGAGAGAGAATGAGACAATCACACACCAAAGATATGGATGGTATCGAGAGAGGAGGAGAGAGTAAACTCCGGCTGCACTTCTTCCAAAACAGATCTGTTGGTTCTTTCGGCAGCCCATGGCACATTCAATATTCTCCAACACCATAACTCAAATGTGACAATTTTTCTACGGTCTTTCAGCAAGCAAGGTTGTATCATCTGCATATCGCAGGTTGTTAATGAGTCTTCCTCCAATCCTGATACCACATTTTTCTTCATAGAACCCAGCTTCTCGGATGATTTG
>NW_006408556.1:12375502-12388790 GCF_000296735.1 Chrysochloris asiatica
TTCTTCAGATGATCTCTCAATTCAGGTGGGATATATTCAAGGTCATATTTGGGTCTCATGGACTTAGTTTCATTTTCTTCAGCTTCAGTTTGAATTTGCATATGAGTAATTGATGGTCTGTTCCACAGTCTGCCCCTAGCCTTGTTTTGACTGATAATATGGAGCTTTTCCATAGTCTGTTTCCACAGATGTAGTCAATTTGATTTCTATGTATTACATGTGGGGAGGTCCATGTGTATAGTCATCTCTTATGCTATCTAAAGAAGGTATTTGAAATGAACAAATCATTGATTTTGCAGAATTCTATCATGCATTTTCCAGCATCATTTCTATCCCCAAGCCCATATTTTCCAACTACTGATCCTTACTCTTTGCTCCCAACTTCTGCATTCCAATCGCCAGTAATGATCAATACATCTTGATTGCATGTTTGATCAATTTCAGATTGAAGACATTGGTAGAATTCTTCTATTTCATCCTCACTAGCTTTAGTGGTTGGTTCATAAATTTGAATAATAGTGGTATTAACTGGGCTTCCCTGTAGGTGCATGGATATTATCCTATCACAGACAACGTTGTGCCTCATGACTGATCTGGATATGTTCCTTTTGACAATGAATGCAACACCATTCCTCTTCAACTTGTCATTCCCAGCATAGTAAACCATGTGGTTGTCAGATTCAAAATGGCCAATACCAGTCCATATCAGCTCACTAATGCCTAAGATACCGATGTTTATGCAGTCCATTTCATTTTTGACAACTTCCAATTTTCCCAGATTCATACTTCGTACATTCCATGTTCTGATTTTCAATGGATGTTTACAGTTGTTTCTCTTCATTTTGAGTTGTGCCCCATCAGCAAATGAAGGTCCCATGGGCTTTTCTCCCATGGACTTTACTCCATTTGTATCATCAGGGTCAACTCTACTCTGAGGAGGCAGCTCTTACCCAGTCGCATTTTGAGTGCCTTCCTACAGCCTGGCAGTCCCTAAACTGACCCCAGCATGCACACACACACACAAACATAAACACAATCTTGTCCTTCTTGTTTATTCAAGTCAATAAACCCCTTCCTATTGCTGAAGCAGTTTGAGGATGGGTTTCCATTACTTGTTCCTTGGCATACTTGTTGTTATTGTTGTAAAGTGCCATTGAGTCATTTCCCACTCACAGCAACCCTGTGTATAAGGTTTCCCAGGAGCAGCTAGTGAGTTTGAGCACCTTGCGATCCAAAACAACCTTGCAGTCCAGTGCTTATCCTACAGAACCACACCATACTGAGTCCCATTTAATACCTCCCAGCTCAGCAGCCCATTGCAGGCAAAAGAAGAAAAAGGGACCCATGCTTTGGGATTGGAGAAATACACAATTTATGGGGTGCAGGTGCCTTGGTAGCCCAATGGGTTATGCATTGGGCTGCTAACCACAAGATCAGTAGTTCAAATACACCAGCTACTCCTGTGGGAGAAAGATAAAGCCTTCTGCTCCCATAATGATTTACAGTCTCAGAAACCCTATACAGGGTCGCTATGAGTGGGAACGGAGTCAGCAAGACACGGTAACAGCAGCTGTAGCAGCAGATGTTACATTCTCCTACCGAGAAGCTCCTGAGGGCGCTCCCTCACAGAGCTGTGGACTGAAAAGAACCCCAAGCCTTGATGTCTACCTCTAGGAGGGGCGGGGTGACAGAGAATTTATCCCAATCAGAGAACTGTCTGCAGTCTTCAACAACAAGGAACTCCATCATGCTCTGAGACACTACATGTCCTTCCAGCTTCAAGTCAAACATGTTTTCGTCTTGTTCTGTCCTAGAGGAAGCTGGACAATAGTGGATCCCTCCTTTCCTTTTCTATTTCTTCAAAGGCCCAATCCAACCTTCTCTTGGTTGTTCTTTTGCCCTGTTTGTATAGTGTTATACCTTCTGTGTGTACTAAGAAGGCCTAAGAGCTCAGGCTCTCTATAGACTGCCTGGGATCAAATCCTATTTCTAACTATGCTACTAGCTCTGTTACTGTGCAACTTTGGGAAAGTTACTAAATTTATCTGTGCTCAGTTTCTTCATCTTTAAAAATGAGAATTATAACATGATTTAATACATATAAAGTGTTCAGAACCATGCTGGGCACATAGTAAGCGTTCAATAAATATTATATACCATTAATTTTGTTATTAGGTGTCATAGAATCATTTCTGACTCATAGCAACCCTATATAGGATTTCTGAGGCTTTAAATCTTTACAGGAGCAGAAAGGCTCATCTTTCTCCTTCAGGGCAGCTGGTGGGCTTTGAACTTCAGACTTTTTGTTTAGCAGTCCAGTGCTTATCCTACAGCACCACACTGTCAGAAATCCTATACAGGGCCACTATGAGTCAGAACCAACTCAATGGCACACAACAACATTATTAATATCATATATTAATGGTGTGTGTGTGTGTGTGTGTGTGTGTGGCCTCCCCCATCAGACAAGGAGTTCCTGATCGCAGGAGACATGCCTTGTTTGTGTTTGAAGACCCACGGCCTCAGAATGCTTAATATAAAGTTGAAGCTCAAAAATGCTTCTAAATGCAATGAATGGTTTATTAATGGAATAACAGTCATTTGGTTGAATCTTCTGAGAATCTTCTGAAACTCTGAATCTTTAAGTCCCTCAATAGTTTCATACACATAGTCACCAAATTCTGCCTGCTATTCCCACCCCAAGGTGGGACCATTTCTAAAGCAGGAGGGGTCTTGCAATCAGAGTAATAGAAGCACAAACAGGCACCTCTGCCCTGTGTACAGTCCTTCATGGTGTCTGGGCTCTGTCACAGTCCCACACAATACTGCGAGGCAGGTAGATCCAGGTCACCAGTGTCCTGTTTTACAGATGAGTAAAGGGAGGTGCAAAGGAGCTCTGGTAGCGTAGTGGTTACGAATCGGGCTGCGAACCTAAAGGTCAGCGGTTCGAAACTACCAGCTGCTCCGCGGGAGAAAGATGAGGCTTTCTACTCCCGTAAGGATTTACACCCTCGGAAACTCTGTACAGGGTCGCTATGGGTCGGAACCGACTCGACGGCACGTAACAACAACAACAAAGGGAGGTGCAAGTCAAGGACCAACACAGCTAACTGCGTGCCCAGCTGAGGCCAAAGCTCAGTCACCAGATGCCATTAGATGCTCTCTCAACAGCGTCCCATTGACCAGACCTCCCATCTTGTTGTCTCCCAGCCTGGGCCACCAAGTACCCATTGCACTGTGCTGGTCCATTCTGGTCTAGGCAACAGCAGAGGTGTCCCAAAGCAAATACCTACAACTGAATCGGCTGTGTATCATGATATTTGTACAGCCCAGTGGAAGGGTGATGGAGAAGGCGATCCTGGAGTAGACAATAGCCCATTGTGCCCCCCATGTCCTGCTTTTCACCACACCCAGCACACAGCGTCCTGTTTACCTGCCTCCAGGACCTGGCTCCATCTCAGGTGCCACTCCAACTGGGCCCACGCACAGGCATTGCCAAACCCTCTGCCCACGAGCCCTAGGTTTGGCAGCCCAGCACCCCCTTGGGGACTCCCTCTAGCCTTTGTCCTACCCCCACATGCACATCTTCTTCTGGCTCATTGCACAGTACCTGGCACACAGTAGGTTCTCCGGAAATGGCTCCCGACAATAACAAATACTCCCGTGGTGACAATAATAACCAGCAGGCATATGGGGCTCTGTAAAGGGATACTCCCAACCTCAGAGGGGGGAAAGGCACTGTCAGGGACGTGAGTTCAGGAACACAACAGTAGACCTAGGAAGGACTTCCTTCCCTACTCCCGCCTCTGATTCGGGGGGAAGAGCAACGTGGGAATACAGAGCCTACCAGTCTCTGGGGACAGATGACCCATATTAGGCACCCTCTTGGTCCAGCTGGGTTGCCATTCTCCTACTGTCTCAGAAGTCAGAGGTCAAGGGTCAGGGCAAGGCTTCCAGCCAAGAGGACAGATGGAGAAGCCTAGCTCCTCATGTTGAGGTTCTGCTTGGGGGTCAAAAAGCAGGATAAATGTGGGAGGGGAAGCTGTTAAGGAAGGAGTTAGGCATCAGTTATTCAGCAAGCCCTCCAGGCCCTAGGGAAGAGGAGAAGAGAGAAAGAGAGTAGAACAGAGGGAAGAGAAAAGGGGGAAACAGGGTACACCCCTGAGAAAAGACAAGAGGCAGTGGAGAAAGGGGAAAGCAAAAAACCACACCTCCAAATGAGCAAGCTCCAGAAAGGAAGACGAGGCTCCCCAAGCTCAAAAGAGAATCAGACAGACACCAAAAAGGCTACAAGGGAGCTTGGAGAGCATCCAGTCCAACCCACTCATTTTACCTACAGGAAGTCCAAAGAGGGAGCATGTCTTGGACACATAGCAAGTCAAGACTCAGCCCAAACTAGAGTCACAGGGTAGTGGCTTCAGGCCAGAGGACATTTTTTGGCTTTCTACTGAGCAATGCTAAAAGGACTTCGGAGAGACCCTATGATGGATTGAATAATGCCCCCTACCCTGCTATAAATGTGTTAAATTCCTGGTCCTTGTACTTGAGGGTATGGTCCTGTTTGGAAATAGGATTTTATTTTTGTTATGTTAATGACATTATCACCAGTGAAGGGTGGATCCTAGAACTAATCACTTCTGAGTTATAAAAAATGGTTAAAACACACATGCCACACACACACATATGGGGGAGACAGACACCTTGTGAGGAATGTCTATAAGCCAAGGAACACCAAGGAACCAGGGCTACCAATCAGAAATGAATCGACCCTTACAAGATCCTGGCTTGGATTTTGAGCCTCCAGAACTGTGAGAAAACAAAGCTCTGTTCTTTAAAGCCACCCACTTACGGTATTTGTGTTCTAGGTAACTAAGCCAGGCCTTCTCTGCTTGGCTTCCAGAGATGTGGGAGCAGGGAGTACAAGCCATCACAACCAGTCCAGCCCATGGCCAGGTGTCACGGGGAGAAAATAGCTCTCCAGACCTACCACCACCACACACGACGCTTGCTGTCTACTTAGTGTCGTCTGAACCAAGGAATGAGGGGCCTTCTATTTGACCCACTCTTTTATTCCATCACTTACTCCATGTGCCCAGCAATGTGTCAGGTCCTGAGGTTGGGGAGGAGAGTACCGAAGGAGAGTGACAGAGAGGCTCAGAAGTGGTCTGTCCACATCCTTTGGAAAAAAGATTATTAAAGTGGACATTCATTCAGACCTTGTCATTTGCCAACTACGTTCCCCATGTTGTCCCATGGTTCCTCACAAGGAAGTTACTAAGTTCTACTTTCTACATGATTAAAGTCAGTGGCAAAGAGACTAAGATCTTAGAGCCTGTAGCTGATGGGACAGAGCTGGATATTGAACCACAACATCTGACTCCAGGGTCCTCCTAGCTAGCTCTTAACTACTAGGCTGCACCGTCTCCAGGATGGACTTTATAAGTTAGAGTGTTATGAGTTTCCCTTTCTACCACCCTGGAGCCCATTATAGCTCTCTCCCTTGGGAGGGTCACCCAGAAGCAATGTGAGTGCTCCTCTGGGCACACTCTGAAGCTTTTGTAAATACCTCACTTAAGGCCCTTATTTTCAGCTTGTTTTAGGATTAATTGTCAGCGTACAGATCTCTCCAGCAAGTTCGAAGGCAAAAATGGTCTCCTATCATCTCTGAACAGCCAGTGCATAGTACAGTGCCTGGCACATGGCATGTATTCAATGACTGTTTATTGAATACTGTAGTGGGCGATATGACATCCACATATAAGCAGAAAATAAGGCCCAGTAGAGGCTTAAGCATCCAGGGAAGGAAAAGAATCTCATTCACCTTCACATTCTGAATCTAGCATACTGCCTGGCATGAAGTAGATGAATGTGGCATTGTGGGTTAATCACTAGACTGCAAAGCCGTTTGAACTGTAAGGTCAGCAGTTCAAGCTCACCAGCTGCTCCTTGGAAACCCTACACTGGGTCTCTATGGGTCGGAACCGACTCGATGGCACGTAACAACAACAACAAGGCAGTGAGTAGGGAGCTCTGGTAGCATACTGGTTACGAATCAGACTGCAAACCTCAAGGTCAGCTGTTTGAAACTACCAGATGTTCCGCAGGAGAAAGATGAGGCTTTCTGCTCCCATTAAAAATTTATAGCCTCAGAAACCCCGTACAGGGTCACTATGAGTGGGAACCGACTCCACAGCACACCACCACCACTACCACCAAGGCAATGAGTACAGTCTATTTGGAGGGTGCCCCAAGTATGAGACTTCCATGAGTCCTGGAGACTTGGGTCAGAGGACTTGGGAATGCACCTGGATTGAGGTCAGGACTCGGTAGCCTGGGCAGGACTGGGATTCAGGACACTGGGGGATCTTTGAGAAGCACAGGCTGTTTCTGGGGACTCTGCCAGGACTCACAGAGCTGGGGGTCTTGGGAGGAGGAGTGAAGAGGAGTCAGCTGGAATTGAAGCGCGTTGTTCTCTAGTCTCTTCTATTGGCAGGTGCCTGAGGACATCCCTTAGCCTGTTCATTGCTTCCTTGTAGAACTATCCCCAGCGATGGACAGAGAGGTGAGGAGAGAGCAAGACGTAGAGGCCTCTGGGGAGTGGAGGGGAGCCTGCTGTGGAAGGAAGTTTGGGCTGGGCCAGCCCTGTCTCTGGCACCAGCCCCACTGGGCCAGGGTCCCAGGGATTTATTGACTAATCCTCAAATGATACACTTGCCCTGATTTATTCACTTTGCTGCTTGTGCCTTTACAAGTTTCCATTGTCTCCTGACACTGCTGAGTCCTAGGCTTCCACCTCTGGGCCTCCTACATCTAGGATCGAGCCTCCAGGCAGTAAAGTACCCCAACACTGCCGGCCATCTCTAGGCACTGGGTCAAGCCGCCCAGCCCCCAATTAGTGAGTGACAGGCAGTAGGCTGGCAGCATCTAGTCAACCCGAGGAAACTTAAGCTGGTGAGTGAGATGCGGGCCTGGAACTGCAGAAGATGCCATTATTCCGAGGGGGAACGTGACCGCCAAGGAAGTGAGCGATAGGGTGCTGGACGACGGGCAGAGGAAGGTCAGAGTCAAGGTTGTCTGTGGTAAAAGGGATTCGTAAAAAGTTTCTTCTTTAATGGCCTTCCTTCCCTATTCCCGGGCCCAAGCGCGGGAGGGAGGGAGAGAGGGAGGACCCGCGGAGGCGGAGCAGGCCCTCCCCAGTGACACTTAATTCCGGGTCTGGACTGGGCCGGCGCTTGAAAGCAGCTAAATTAGCAAAACAGAAGTCAACTGTCGATTGCTTCATTGGAG
The DNA here is from genome assembly GCF_000296735.1 of Chrysochloris asiatica. Classification (NCBI taxonomy): domain Eukaryota; kingdom Metazoa; phylum Chordata; class Mammalia; order Afrosoricida; family Chrysochloridae; genus Chrysochloris; species Chrysochloris asiatica. Next base: position 12,382,790 of record NW_006408556.1, read on the forward strand.
GATTAAGTGTGATAAATGGGGGGTTTGTTCGCTCCCCAGTCCAGATGTTGTGTCTAAGTGAGGGGTTTTTTTTTCAAAAATTTTTTTTTTTACATTCTTGGCACCGGGCCCATATATATTTTGGATACTGCTGGGAGTATATAATATCATTGGAAAATGATGCGGTCTGCTAACCTTTTAAATAACATTTCCTCCCTCCTCTATTTTATAATAGTTTGTTTTTCTTTCCATGTTTGCCTTTTATTGGGGGAAATTTTTTTTGGAAATTAATGAGGCTCAAGCTTAGAGACCAAAATAAAAAATTAAAAATTAAAAAGGAGGGGGTGGAGTGTGAGAGGTGGAGGGGTGTGGAAGGAGGCTGGGGTGAGGGAGGGCTGCTCTTTGTGTCTGTTAAAACGCTCCGGGTTGGATTTTTTCCTCTCTTTCCCTCTTTAGTAGAGGACTCTCCGCCGCGCCCAGCGCCCGCTTGCCTTGCCCCCGGCCGCGTGCTGAGCGCCGCGGGCCTCCGGGAAGAACCTGCCATTCCCCCCGCAGCCCGGCCCGAAGTGAGAGGCGGTGGGGGTGGGGGCGCCGCCTTCCTGAGTGAAACCTACGGAATCCAGCAGGAATTCGGGCCTCCCAGATTTAAGAAAACAAACAAAGGAAAGATTGTCAGAAAGGGGCCTCCAAGAGCCGCCGCGCCGCCGCACTGCCCTCTGCGCTCACCCCCTGGGCTCCCAGGCCTCCCGGCGGGGGTAAAATAAAAAGCTGTAGAAGGGGGGGCTTCCCCGGGTGGTCCTCGGTGGTCTTCCCTGCCCTGGGCCCGGCTAACCCTATATTGCCCTATCCCCGAGGTTGAGGAGGCCCCAGGTGCGTGGAAAAGGAGGGTGCTTCGGGTGGCTGCCTTGGGACGAGGGGTCCAGCAGAGGTCACCTGGGGCATTTCCCCGTCCCTGCTGCCTCCCAGCCTTTAGGCCTGTTCTCCGCAGAACCCTTCCCAGAGCAAAACGTCCAAAGCGAATTCCGGTCTCCTAGCTCAGATCTGGGAGTGGAATCTCTAGGGCTCGGATTTCTTGGGGCGTGAGGCCTTCTCCGCGTTCTCACTCAGATTCCCCACGGCCACGACCAGGACTCCGGCCTTGTCAGGGTCTTAGGGGGATTTTTTAAGTGAGGATGAGAGAGTTGTTGTTCTTGTTGTTGTTAAGTGCCTTCGAATCAACTCTGATCCATAGCTGTGCTGTATAAGGTTTCCGAGGAGCGGCTAGTGTGATTGAACTGCCGACCTTGAGATTCAAATCGACTTTGCAGTCCAGCGCATTAACCCACAGCGCCACACTAGGACTCCCTGGGAGGTGGAGTGGTGCTGCAAAACGAAAGTGGAGATGCCCTTAACGCATCAGCCACGCGGTGGTAAACACTGGATCTCGTGCGCTCCACGGCCTGAGTTCTCCCAGGCCCTGTTCAGTTCCTTGCTCAGGGTCTTTGTGTAGGGTTTTCTGCCTCTGTTGCCCTCTCTGTGTGTCTCTTCTGACTCTGCCTCCCAAATGTGAATACATGTAATTTTTCTGGTTCTCTATCTCTGTGTCTCCTTTTGGAAAACGTTTCTGTCTCGTCGTGTGTCTTCCTGTCTCTGAACTCTGAGTCTCTTCCTCTCTCTGTTTGCTTGTCTTGCTCTATTGTCTTTTTTGCTCACTCTCCCTCTCTCTTCCTTCGCTCCCATTCCTTTCAGTCCACCACTCCACCCCCGCCCTGGGTAGACTAGCGGGCGGGCACGGGGCCAATGCTGCCCCCGGGAGGGCCTTGCCCGCGCTGACAGAGCTTCGCGCCCGCGGCCCAATTAGCGCGCGGCGTAAGGGACTCGGCATCTGGAATTGCGCTGCGCTCACGGCCAAGGCCGATTGTTTAGTCTGCGCGGCGGGGCGGGCAGCCCGCGAGGTGGCCCCACATCTGGAGCCGCGGCCAGACAGCCCTGCTGGCGGCTGGCCGGGGTGCGTGTGCATTTTTAACTCTGGGATTTGCTGACAAGTTAAGAAGTCAGAAAGTCAGTGGCGGCGGGAACTGGCAAGGCGAGCAAGGAAGGGAGGGGCAGGCTGAGGCCCGGGCGCACACGCCTTAGAGGAGACACACTCCGGGAGCGCGCACAGCCGCTGGGCGCTTTGGCCCAGAGTGGCTTTCCCCTAACCTACCTCCACCCGCAGCTGCCGCGTGTTGATTTTTCTTCCAGAATTACTTCCCTCCCCTGCCTTTATCCTCTTCCCACTTCTCCTTCCTCTTCATTAATTAAGTGGCTGAATTATCCAGAAATCCCACACTCCCCAGATGGCTGGAGTTCCTTGGAGGCCAACCTCTAAGGAGTGAGCCCTAGAATCTCAGGATTTGGAGGAAGCACACAGAACCAGAGAGGACCAGCTGCTAGCCAAGGTTGCTCAAGGGGTTACACAGTAGTTAGGGACACAGAGCTAGGATCAAACGCCAACTTTCTTCACCCCTAGTAGGACTTTTGGCACCGTCCTGGGTCCCTCGTGGGGCTAATCCAGACAATGAACGTTCTCACATTGTTAGAGCTACTTCCCATCTTTAAAAATGTGTTTTGCTCTTCCACTCATTCATTTAGCAAATACTAGGGAACATCAAAAAGGTCGTGGAAATTTTCCATTATCTTTTCATTCCATTTTTTTCTATGAAATTTTTGAAACCATCTCCTATAGCTGTTGCACACTGTGTGTTAGGCCTGGGAGAAAACACAGGCGGTTAAAAAGGAAAGAAAGACAGGCATGTCCCTCCTCTGCAGACCTTATAGTTTAATGGAGAAGACAGCGGCGGGGGGAACAGAAACTTTCTAAGTGATCAAATAAACAGTCCAGTGTTATAAACTGTCAAGAAACAAAAACAAAATTGCTAATGCTTATTGGAGTCCTGGTATGTGTCAGATTGCAAAGCCTTTTGAACTACAAGGTCGGGATTCAATCTCAGCAGCTGCTCCTTGGAAACCCTATACGGGGTCGCTATGGGTCAGAACCGGCTTGACCGCACTTCACAACAACATTGAACACTTACTTGCCAGGCCCCACTCTAAGCATTTTCATTTGTTCTAACTCAGCGAATTCTCATAATGTCCCCATGAAGTAGGCATGCATCCCATTTTGTAAATGGGTACTCTGAGGCCCGGGGGGGTTAAGGGATTTGTCCACAGTCACACACATTCACAGGTGGTGGTGGTGGAGCTCAGATGCAGCTTTGACTCCAACACTAGGGCTGCAAGGACCGGAAGAATTTCACAGCTGTTTGTCAAATCAAGTGTTGTTGGTTTCAACTCACTGCAATCTTGTATCAGGTTTCTAAGGAGTGGCTGGTGGGTTTGAACTGCACACCTTGTGGTCAGCAATTCGGAGCTTATCCTACAGCACCACTGTAAAATTGGTGGTACACAATTTCCTTCCAGCAGTACAACAAATACTCCTCCAGCCTCTGTTATAATGGTTATCACTAACATTTGTGTACAGCTTTTGCTTTCTCTGTGTCATTTTTACTCATTTGGTCTCCTTTAACTTTCACCACAACTTAGAGCTGAAAGCATTATTGTCATCTCTGTTTCCACATCTGGAAACTGAGGCCCGCCCATGTGCAGGAAGGTCTCCGAGCCAGGAAGCAAGGCAGAGCTTTGACTTGAGTTTTAAGGTCTCTGCCTCAGCACTTTCTCTGTAATAAGGAGTTAGTTCTTTTTCTTTCCAGATATGGCCAGGTTTTCTCTTGTTCTGTTTTCCATGGAAATAGGCCTCAGAACCCACCCTTATCCCCAGAGAATAGTGACTATCTGGTGCCTTGGAGATGTCCCCCCCAAAACAAGGAGAGACTGTACTGTGCCGGTAGGCTCTCCTCATAATGTCCTGATAAACTGGGTCTGCTTTTCTGACTGGGCCACCAGTCAGACCTACCTAACCCACCCAGCCATGGGCAGATTACCCAATACACAAGGTAAACATGGGCTTACTTGTGCTTACTTACCAATGTGTAGTAAAGAGTTTCACATGTTTTTCACCCCATCTTTGAAGGGGTAAAAAAGTGAACATTTTCAATATGTTAGCAAGTAATTACAAGTAAGCCTGTGCTTATCTTTAGTTTATTGGGTACTCTGTCCCTGTCAGGGATTTTAAATTTTGAAAAAAAGGCTTTGATTCTATAGGAAGGTGCTTTGGGGCTGAGAGAGAAACAGATGCCAGACATACCTAAAAGCAGAATCTTTAATACGGTAAAAAGCAGGAAATTGTTCACTACAGATTAATAAGAAGCACAAGTAACCTTGTGCCTACCTTGCTTATTGGGTAATCCAACACTGGTACCAGTCACTGGAGCCTTGAGTTTTACCAGTTTCCGAAGGTGTGCCCTGGTAAGTCACTTCCCCCTCTGGGCCTCAGTGTCCTTTCCTTTGAGATGACAAATTTGGATCACAGCAAATCTACTTTCCTTGGGTCTGACACCTTGAACATATACTGGAAACTTCAGACCACCACCAAACAGCAGTTCATGTGAGCATCTATACTCAATTTTGCATATATTTTCAAAGGACTTGTTGTTGTTGTTATGTGCTGCAGAGACACTGCATAGGGTTTCCCAGGCTGTAAATCTTTATGGGAGCAGAAAGCCTCATCTTTCTCCCATGGAACGGCTGGTAGTTTCAAACTGCTGACTCTGAGGTTAGCAGCCCGATTCGTAACTACTACGCTACCAGAGCTCCTTAGGGATTCCTAAAGTTTATCCATGGCCTTCCTAGGGATTCCAAGTTAAGAACATCTGTGTCAATGATTTGTATACTCACCACAAAACTCATTGTTGTTGTTATTAAGCGCCTGTGAATCAATTTTAATTCATACTGACCCATGTAACAGAGTTGAACTATCCCGTAGAGTTTTCTAGGCTGTAATTTTTACCAGAGCAGATTGCCAGGACTTTCTCCTGCGGAGCCACTGGATAGGTTTGAACTGACAAGTTTTTGGTTAGCAATCTGGATCACCAGGGCTCCTTGCAAAATGTATCTGTTGTACTGTTGTTAAGTGCTATTGAGTCAGTTCCAACTCATAGCAACCCTTTATAGAGTTTCCAAGGAGAGACTGCTGAGTTTGAACCACTGACCTGAGGTTAGCAGTCTAGTCCTTATCTTACAATGCCACAAAACACACTGCTGTTGTTAAAATAAAGAACAGAGCACTCCTGTTAGGGAAATCTGGGGCCTTCCCACTGAGGATTCAGTAATTTGGAGCCCCTTGGCCTTTTTTTTTCTTGATCCTTTGCCCTTTGCATGGGGCAGGAAGAAGCAGGAGACATCCTATCAGAAAAGGAGGGGTACATCTTTGTAATTTGACCATAAAGCGTATGTGAATAACATGCCAACTGGCATCTCTCATTTGAAAAACACCCGGATGGGGGAAGCTGCCCCACCACACCATCACAGCCATCTCTTAGCTATCTGAGCAACTCCCAAACACTATTCCAATTCATTACAACAGGGCTACAAGGTAAGCAGAGAGGATAGAAATGTCCAACTTTACGGAAGGAGAAGTTGAGATCTAGAGTAGTCATATGTCTAACTTAGAGTCAATAGTTGAAACCAGCGGCTGTCAAGTCATGTCTAACCCATAGTGACCCCATGTATGTCAGAGTAGAACTGTACTCCATAGGGTTTTCAATGACTGATCTTTCAGACGTAGAACACCAGGCTTTTCTTCGGAAGTGCCTCAGGTTGAACTCAAATCTTCAACCCTTCAGTTAGCACCTGAACATGCCAACATATATGCCATCCAGGGACTCTGCTCAGGGTCCCAATGAGTTAAAGCCGGAGCAGTGGGAAAGTTCAGGTCTTCCCAGAACTTAGTTCAATTCCCATTTTCATCCTTATGTAATTATGATGTGCCTAGTTACCCCAATGTGCAGAGTACAAGTGTACGCCATAGGTTTTGAAACAAGTAGATCATCAGGCCTTCTGAGGCACCTTTGTTATTGTTGTTAGGTGCCATCAAGTCAGTACC
>NW_006408556.1:12390990-12454489 GCF_000296735.1 Chrysochloris asiatica
ACTGATGATATGGAGCTTTTCCATCGTCTCTTTCCGCAGATGTAGTCAATTTGATTTGCTGTATCAGTTTGAGGCACCTTTAGGTGGATTCAAACTGTCAACCTTTTGATTAGTAGTCAAGCACTTACCTGTTTGCATCTGCAGGGACTCTGTGATTGTCTCCTATATGCAGAACTCTGTGCTAGATGTTGTGGTAATACGAAGGTGAAGAAGTCTTCAAGGGACGTTCCTGATGCCACCCTGACATCCCCTAGCCTGCCTTGCAATTCATGTGCAGCTGTGGTGGAATGGAGCCAGCAAACCTGAGGACTATCAAGTAGCTTTCTGCTTCTCACCTGCAGGGTTTTCCAGCACTAGGCATACGGGGGAGCTTACTCAGCCCAGTTGGGAAGTTCCAAGCCTTCAAAGCCTCAGGAGCAAGTTGAACTAATGAGAAGCTGGAAATGGTAGATAAATACACTCCATGGGACAGTTCTGTGGTGCATTCTCAGTTCTCACAGTGCCTCAGTGAGCCCCGGCTGCCCACAGAGTACCTGACTCATTTGTTGCTGTTGTTAGGAGCTGTTGATTCCAACTCACAGTGCACCATTCTTGCAGTCTTTGCTGTCTCCGTCCATCTTGTTGAGGGTCTTCCTTTTTTCTTCATTGACTTCTAGTTTACCAAGCATGATGTTCTTCTCCAAGGAGCCCTGATGGCACTATAGGGTAAGCAATAGACTGCTAACCACAAGGTTGGCAGTTCAAACCCACCAGCCACTATATTAGGGATAAAGATGAGATTTTCTGCCCCCATATAGATTTACAGCCTTGGAAACCCCATATAGGGTTGCAATGAATCAAAATCGACTTGATGGCAGTGGGTGGGTGGGATGTTCTTCTCAGGGAACTGGTCCTTCCTAATACTATGTCCAAAGTAAGTGAGGTAAAGTCTTGCCATTCATCACTTCTAAGGAACATTCTGGTCATACTTTTTCCAAGACAGATTGGTTTATTCTTCTGGCAGTCCATGGTATATTCAGTATTCTTTGCCAGCACCACAATCCAAAGGCATCAATTCTCCTCTGGGATTCTTTATTTATTATCCAGTTTTCACATTATGAGGCCATTGGAAATACTGTGGGTTGGGTCAGGAGCATCTTAGTTCTCAAAGTGGCATCTTTTGCTTTTTAACACTATAAAGAAGTCTTTTGAGGAGATCGTCCAGTGCAAAATGTCTGATTTCTTGGCAGTAAAAAGATCAGTAAGTTGCCAAGAACTCAAGCAGGGAAGAGTGAAGGATGAACAGGTGGACCAAAGGGCATGTTTAGGGCAAAGAAACGATTCTATATGATACAGTTATGGTGGACACTTGAAACTATGCTTTTGTCAAAATCCATAGAACTATACAACACAAAGGGTAAATCCTGATGTAAACTATGGACTTTAGTCAATCATAATGTATCAATAATGGTTCATTAGTTGTAATAAATGTGCCACAGGAGTGCAAGATGTTACTAAGAGGAGAAACTATGTGCAGGGGGGAAGAGAGTATATGGGAACTCCATGCTTTCTGAACAATTTTTCTGTAAACCTAAAACTGAAAAAAAACAAAAAAAAAACCCAAAAGTGTTTTGAAAAAGAAACAAACAAAGACAGAACACAGAGAAGCATACTGTCCGAACCTGAGTAGCACTTTGTGGTACCTTGAATTTATTTGATATGGTTTTTCTATCCAATGTCTTGTTGCTGCTAAGCATTGAGTTGGTTTTGACTCATAGGGACCTTGTAGAGGGTTTCTGAGGAGCAGCTGGTGGGTTTGAACTGCTGACCTTGTGGTTAGCAGTCCAATGCTGATCTTGCAGCGCCACACCAAGAGTCCAAATGTCTTCTTAATTCCCACCAAATGATTGTGTTGGACTATGCAAATAGGGCACATAGGACCTAACACCAGGACTGGTTAGTTTTGTCATCTGGTAGATTTAAAAGGAGTCATCTTAGAAGCAGAAACAGATGATCCCAGGGCCATCAAGAAAGAAGAGCATGAGTGAAGTGTGAGATCCCTACCTGGAAAAACGGTGATAGCAGAGGTGATGGGCAAGGTGGCAGCATGGAGAGACAGAGCAGCTGTGGGCTTCTAGGTCCATGTGGAGTAAAGCTGAGCGCCTATAGGCAGGAGGAGGCTGGCTTACAGAATGTGCCCTTTGAGCATTTACAGACTGACGAGGGGGGTTTTGTAACACTTGCCTGAGCAAGGCAGAGGCTGAGGGGCTATGTGGCTGAGAGGCTTAAGACAAAAGCGAGGCATCCTTGCAGTACAGCAGAGAGGAGGCATTCCTGACTAAAGGAGAGCTGCATCCTGAGTTGTTTCTAATCCTGAATTGTACCCTGTCCACTTCCCTAATAAACCCCATAATTGTAAGTATTGTCTATGAGTTCTGTGTGGCCATTGCAGTGGATTATGGAGCTCGGATGTGAAACAGAGAGCATTGTGGGAGGGATGGTTGGTGTCAGATTAGGGTAAAGAAGGTTTTAGTGTGGAGGCATGACTGACCTCCACTTCAGAGGTATCAGCCTTGGGCTGATTTGAATGTGATTCTCCTTTTCCCTTGTGAAGTCAGAGAAGTCAGACATGGTCCCCATGCCGTTTTTACACACTAGCAGTAGATAGGTAACATACACAACTCCTAGACTGTATATATGCCTTACTTTACTAAGCAACATTCTACAATGCCTTCATTTAACCTTCATGACTATTGCCTGAGGTAGATACCATAATTATACCTATTTTATAGAGTAAGAAACTAAGGCTGAGATATTCATTTGCCCCAGATCCCTCAGCTAAGGCCTGTCCACCTCTGAAGCACATGCCTCATGGTGACTGTACTACAGTAGGGTCGCTAGGGCGGTGTCACCCTCCCCCATGGACCATCTCCCATACAGACCATACAGAATCCTTAATAATGTTTATCAATTTTAATGGTTGGATCATATGCGATAAATCTAGTTGTAAATGTAATATAGCTCAGATTATATGGATATAGGAGTCCCACTGTGGTGCTGTGGTATAAGCACTGGACTGAAGGGTCTGTTTGAACAGCAAGGTCAGAAGTTCAAATCCACCAGCCACTCCTCAGAAACCCTATACAGGCTCACTATGAGTCAGAACTGACTCAACAGTACTTCACAACAATATAGATCTTAAAACAACATTGTTTTGCAACATCTTTCTATTGAATTACAACATTATTAGTTACAAACATTATAAGTAACTGAGCAGAAGCCTTTTTTATTTTTCTCCTTTAATTGCTACTTTGTTTGCAAAAAAGTTATTGAGATAGGTTCACAAATACTATTTAACACAGTAATGTGGTAAAACAGCAAAAGATTTTACAAAATCAGCAACTATAAAAACACCAGCAGCAATAAAAACAACAGGACGTACGTGTGGCACACACAGATAAAACCACATGATTTGAAGTGCTGTTGTCATTGGGTAATAATTAGAGCTCTGGCTGGATGCAGTTGTTATGTGCTGTGGAGTTGGTTCCGTAGCATAGTGACCTTGTATAGGGTTTCCAAAGAGCAGCTGGTGGGTTTGAGCCTGCTTGCAGTCCAATGAGTATCCTACAAGCACCATGCCAGAACTCCAGTGTTGTTGTGACTCCCATCAAGTCATTTCTAACCTTTGGCAACCCTATATAGGGTTTCGAAGAAGTGACTAGTGAACTTGAACTGCCAACCTTGCGGTTCAAACCAACTTTGCATTCCAGCGCATTAACCCACAGTGCCACACCAGGACTCCAGAACTCCAGTTGTTGTTGTTGTTAGGTGCCATTGAGTCATAGCAACTTTATGTACAGCAGAAGGAAACACTGCCCGATTCTAGGCCAATCTCACTACTGTTGCCACGCTTGAGGCCATCGATGCTGCCACTTGGCCAATCCATCTCATTGGGGCCTTCCTCTTTTTTCTGACCCTCCACCTTACCAAACATGATATCCTTCTCCAGTGACTGGTCCCTCCTGACAATATGTCCAGAGTATGAGAGACAAAGTTTGGCCTTCTTGGCCTCCAAGGAGCACTCTGGCTGCACATCTTCCAAAACGGATCTCTTGGTTCTTTTGGCAGCCCATGGCACTTTCAGTATTCTACCCTCCCCCCCCCCCCCCCCCCCCCCCAGTGGCATTACTGCTTCACTGGACTCTCTGTAGCCAGTGTGGTAGGGATGGGACCTGGAATCTAGGACTAGGGGGCTGGCAGACATCTTGGACGAGGTGGAGTTTGAAGGATAGAGCAGGCTTCAACTGGGTGAAAGGAAAGGAAGTTCTAGGCAAAGCGTTTTGAAAATGGTCTCACACTACCCAGGAGTGTGTGTGTGGAAACTGCAGCATGTTGGGGCCCAGCTGTGGAGACCTTAATCCCCATCCCCACCCCAATAGTCTGTGTCTGACCTTCTTCACTGTGAGCTGTGTGATAGGATTCCTGCTCAGATATGGGGGACAGAGCGATCCTGGCTTGCCCCCCATTTCCTGCCCAGACACTGTGGCTTCAGTCATTCTCCTCGGTTTCCAAGCAGTAAATAGATGTAGAAAGCAACCATTTCCATTTAAAGCCCTGCAGACCATAGGGAGGTAGGGAGGAGGGCCTGCAGGCCATCTGGGCCCTTGTTTGGCAATGTTTGTGCTCACAACAAACCTGATAGACAGAGATTTATCACCGTTTTCATTAGCTGGGGTTGGTTTGGTTTGCCATTTTCCATCACGGCCCCCCTCCTGAGTTACAGATTTATGGTGGGTGGGAGGTCTGTGGGCTCAGGGAGCGGAGGGAGGACACCATGAGCAAGGTGTGAGCTTGAGGGGTGGGGTGAGGAGAGAAATCGGGGCTTCTGGAGGGTGGGGTGGTGGGCAGAGCTCCAACTTCAGAGAAAGGGCTGAGGGAGGAAGTGAGTGTGAGTGTCGGGGAGTGGCTAAAAGACACCTGCAGCAACAACTCCCAGCCCCTCACACACACAAACATCTCATAACCACCACAATTGTCAACCATGGAAGCAGGTGACATTCGAAGCCATCATCACTAAGACTAGGCCAAGGCCAAAAATAACACAGAAATTTGGCAACCTCCAAATCCATCCTGGTCTGAATGTATTTAACAGATACTTACTTGGATTCCTCGTGTGCCCAGCACTGTTCTGGGGGCTTTAGATATATTAACTCATTCAGCCTTCGAAATAAGGAGCTTTGGCAACACAAATGGCTAAGCACCCATGTTTGAACTCATCCAGTGACTCTGTGGGAGAAAGACCTAGCAATCTGCCCTCATAGGGATTGTTGTTGTTGTTAAGTGCTGTTGAGTAGGTTCCGATCCTTAGAAACCCTGTGTAGGATTTATGAGGAGCAGCTCGTGGGTTTGAATCACCTACCTTGAGGTTAGAAGTCCAGTGCGCTTATCTGACAGCGCCACTAGAAAACCCTATAGGGCGGTTCTACTCTGTTACATGGGGTTGCTATGAGTCAAAATTGATTTGACAGCACTCCCTTAGTTATCCAGTGCTGCTGTAATAGGGTTACAACAGGTGGATGGCTTTAACAAACAGAAATCTATTTTCTCACGGTTTAGGAGGAATTCCTTGTCCTAGGAGATCTCCATGTATCTTTGCATCTTTAATCCCTTGGGTCTAGGAGGTTCCCAGTGCAGGGACCCTGGATCCAAAGAACACTTTCTGCTCCCAGCTCTTCTTGCTTGGCAGTGGTAGTCTGTCTCCTCTCTTATTTAATTCTGTTTTATATCTCAAAAGAGATTGACTCAGGATACAACCTAATCTTGTAGATTACATCTTGCCGCAATAACATAACTGTCTCTAATCCCCCCTCAGGGCTAGGGTTGTTGCTGCAGGTGTCTTTTAGCCACTGCCCGACACTCACACTCACTTCCTCCCTCAGCCTTTTCTCTGGAGTTGGAGCTCTGCCCACCACCTCACCCTCCAGAATCCCTGATTTCTCTCCTCACCCCTGTTCCAAGCCCATACCTTGCTCATGGTCTCCTCCCTCCCCTCCCTGAGCCCATGGCCCTCCCACCCACCATAAATCTGTAACTCAGGAAAGGGGGGCCATAGTGAAAAAATGACAAACCACACCAGCCTCATAGATCTGAGGATTTACAACACAGGACAATGACATCAGATCACAAAATGGAAGATGACTACTGGGACTCATGGGCTAATCAAGTTGACACATATTTTGGGGGGACACAATTCACTCCATAACAGATGCCCAACAACAACAACCCTCATAATGCCCTTTGAGATTATACTATTATTATTATTATGATGTTGTTGTTGTTGATTATTTATCTCCCCACCCCTTTCCTGTAGGAAGGGAGCCTAGATATATTTTCTCAGTTGTTGCAGAGAATTTTTATCCCATTGATGCTCTTGCTTCATTTCCCTGGGACACCACCTAAGACAATCCCTTTCTTATATTCTTTCCACCTCATTTTTTACCAAAACCAGTTGTCATTCACTCACCTCTGACTCATGGCAACCCCATGTGTGTCAGAGTAGAACTGCACTCCACAGGGTACTCAATAACTGATTTTTCAGAAGTAGATGATCAGGTCTTTCTTCTAAGACCTTTCTCCTGAGATGCCTCAGTGTGGATTTGAACCTCCAACCTTTCGATTAGCAGTCAAGTACTTAATCATTTGCACCACCAAGGAACTCCACGAAGAGCCAGACTGACTCTTTGTGGGCAGTAACCTTGCCTTCTCTGTCCCTGCATCTTTTCTCAAATGGTGCCTCCACACCTCCATTGGTCAAAATCTTTCCATCTTATCCATTTGACTTCTTCTATGAGGTCATTCCCAAACTTGGTCAGTGTCAGGCCTTAGAACCAAAGACTCTTAGCACTGTCTTTAGAAATCATCTGAAAAGAAGACTCTAGAGAAGGTTGGCTACCCACTTATCATAAGTAGAGCAGCTCTACTTTTTTGAAGGGGGCTTCTGTGTTGAATTTAATTAGAATGAAAGGTTGCATCACTAAGAGGAAAACAATGTTCATCCCAGTGGTCAACTCTAACTTTTTCATTTTATGGATGAGAAATCAAGATCAGAGAGGATGAGTGACTTGCCCAAGTTCACACAATGAGTTCACATCAGGCCAGAAGGCAGACATGGATAGATGCTCGATCCACATGATGCTCCCCTAGTGTTTATGTCCATGTCTATCTGCCTATGAGATTATAAACTCTGGAGGGCAGGACCAGAACCGACCATCTCTGTCTCCACTCAACAAGCAAGTGATGGGTTAATGTCATTTAAGGGACTTTTGACCGTAAGTCTGGATGCTTTTGGAGGAGTCCATGTCACTGATTTCTTCCCTTGCCCCCAATAGAGACAGGATGCAGGGTAGAGCTGGAATTGAGGCACGGAAGAAGAGCCCCTTGCCCCTGTAGAATCCCCCCCATCTGGTACCCTCACTGCCAAAAAGAGAGCTGCTTCAGAATTTTCAACATATAAAATGCCTTCGTTTCCAGACTTGCCTATAGCACATATCCTTTGAAAAAAGAACGTTGTTTTTTGAACTGGAAGGTCCTCTGCTATGATCTGAAGAAAACCAACAAAAACGTCTCCCCAAAACACAAGATTATCAATCCATGATACTCCTACTGTAACGTTTTGCCTGCCTTATTGTTGTTGTTAAGTGCCCGTCAAGTTGGTTCCAACCCATAGAGACCTTTTGCATAACAGAACACAACTCCGCCCGGTCCTGTACCATCCTCACAAGTTATTGTTAAGGTGGAGCCCATTGCTGATCCCACTGTGACAATCTGTCTCATTGGAGGTCTTCCTCTTTTTTGCTGACCCTCCAGTTTACCACACCTATGTCCTACAAGGACTGGTCCTTCCTGATATTGTTGTTGTTGTTGTCAGGTGCCATCAAGTCGGAACTGACTCACAGCAACCCCGTGCACAGCAGAACGAAACAATGTCCAATCCTGGGCCAACCTCACTACCGCTGCCACACTTGACACCATCAATGATGCCACCTGGCTGATTCATCTCGTTAGAGGTCTTCCTCTTTTTCTCTGACCCTCCACCTTACCCAGCATGACATCCTTCTCCAGCGACTGTTCTCTCCAGACAATGTGTCCAAAGTAGGAGAGACGAAGCTTAGCCATCCTGACCTCCAAGGAGCACTCTGACTGCACTTCTTCCAAAACAGATCTATTGGTTCTTTTGGCAGTCCACGGCACTTTCAGTATTCTCCTCCAACACCACAACTCAAAGGCATCAATTCTTCTATGATCTTCCTTATTCAGTGTCCAGCTTTTGCATCCATATGAGGTTATTGAAAATACCATGGCTTGGGTCAGGCACACCTTAGTCCTCAAGCTGACATCTCTGCTTTTCACTACTTTAAAAAGTTCCTGTGCAGCAGATTTGCCCAATGCAATACATCGTCTGATCTCTTGACTGCTGCTTCCGCGAGTGTTGACAGTTGATCCAAGAAGAATGAAGTCCTTGACAAATGCCTCAAATATGAGAGACGAAGTCTGGCCATCCTGGATTATAAGGAGAATTCTGGGTGTATTTCTTCCAACACAGATTTGTTTGTTCTTCTAGCAGTTCTTGGTACTTTAAATATTCTTTTCCAACACCATAACTCAAATGCATCAATTCTTCTACAGTTGTCCTTATTCATTGTCCAACTTTCACATACTTATGAAACTTTTGAAAATACCATAACTTGGGTCAGGTGCATCTTAGTACTCACTGACATCTTTGTTCTTGAACACTTTAAAGGGATCTTATGCAGCAGATTTTCCTAATGAACTATATCATTTAATTTCTTGACTGCTTTTTCCATGAATGTTGATAGTGGGTCCAATCAAAATGAAGTCAAAGTCTTTGATAACTTCAATCTTGTCTCATTTATCAAGATGTTATTTATTGGTCCAGAAGTGAGGAATTTTGCTTTCTTTACATTATGCTGCAACCCATACTGAAGACTGTGATCATAGATCTTCATCAGTAAGTATTTTAAATCCTCTTTGCATTCAGCACGCAAGGTTATATATCACAGGTTGTTAATAGTCTTCCTCCAATCCCGATGTCATATATGTTCTTCTTCATATAATCCAGCTTCTTATATTTTTTGCTCAGAATACACATTGAATAAGTAAGGTGAAGGAATACAACCCTGGTGCACACCTTTCCTGATTTTAAACCATTCAGTAGTATCTCCTAGTTTCTGTTAGGATTACTGCTTCTTGGTTTACGTACAAGTTCCTCATGAGCACAACTGAGTGTTCTGGAATACTCATTCTTCACAATGTTATCCATAGCTTGTCATAATCAACACAGTCAAAAGCCTTCGCTTAGTCAATAAAGCACAGGTAAACATCTTTCTGGTTTTCTCTATTTTCAGTCAAGATCCATCTGACATCAGCAATGATCTATTATGATGTCCTCATCTAAATTTGGCTTGAACCTCTGGCAATTCCCTGCCAATGTGCTGCCATAGCCATTTCTGAATTATCTTTAGCAAAGTTTCCTTACATGTGATATTAATGATATTGTCCAATGATTTCCACATGCCATTGGGTCACTTCTCTTTGGAATGGGCACCAATCAGTTGGTCAGGTAACTGTCTTCCTAATTTCTTGGCATCTGCGAGTGAGTGCCTTCAGTGCCACATCAGTTTGTTGAAAGATTTCAATTTGTATTCCATCAATTCCTGGAACCTTGTTCTTTGTCAATGTCTTCAGTGCACTTTGGACGTCTGCCTTCAGGACTATTGGCTCTTGATCATATGCTACCTCTTGAAATGGTGGTATGATTATATCTTTTCGGTATGATGACTCTGCATTCTTTTCATCTTCTCTTGATTCTTTCTACAACATTGAATTTTTTGTCATAAAATCCTTCAATATTGAAAGTGGCTGCTTGAATTTTTTCTTCATTTCTTCTCTTTTGGTTTTCTAACTCCAGGTCTTTGCCCATTTCATTATAATATTTGACTTCGTCTTCTCTGCTGTCCCTTGAAATTTTATGTTCAGCTCTTTTACTTCCTCATTTCTTCTATTTGCTTTAGCATCTCTATACTGAAAATCAAGTTTCATATTCTCTTCTGACATCCATTTTGGTCTTGTTCTTCTTTCTTGTCTTCTTAATGACCTTTTGCTTTCTTCTTGTATGATGTTCTTGATGTCATCCCACAACTCTTCTGGTCTTTGGTCATTGGTGTCTAATGCATAAAATCTGTTCTTGAGATGATCACTAAATTCAGATGGAATATGTTTAATGTCAAATTTTGACTGTTGTGAACTTGTTTTAGTTCAGCATTAGCCTGGACTTGCATATTAGCAATTGGTGGTCTGTTCCACAGTTGGACACTGGCCTGGTTTTGGGTGATGATATGGAGCTTCTTCACGGTCTCTTCTCACAGCTGTAGTCAATTTGATTTCTGTGCATATCATGTGTCTCACAGTCTTTTATGTTGTTTAAAAATGGTATTTACAATGAACAAGTCATTGGTCTTACAAAATTCTATCATGCAATCTCCAGCATCGCATCATATCACCAAGGCCATATTTTCCAACTACTGATCCTACCTACATGCCTCCAACCTTTGCATTCCAATCACCAGTAATTACCAATACATCTTGATAACATGTTTGACCAATTTCAGACTGAAGAAGTTGGTAAAATTCTTCAATTTCATCATCACTGACTTTAGTGGTTGGTGTGTAGATTTGAATAATAGTGGTTGGTATTAAGTGGTCTTCCTTATAGGCATATGGATATTATCTCATCACTAACAGCATTATACTTCAAGATTTGTTGTTGTTGTTGCTAAGTGCCATCAAGTCAGTACCGACTCACAGCGACCTTGTGCACAGCGGAATGAAACACTGCCCGATCCTGGGCCAACCTCACTCACTATCATTGCCACACTTGAGCCCATTGATACTCCCACTTGGCCAATCCATCTCACTGGGGTTCTTCATCTTTTTCTCTGATCCTCCACCCTACCAAACATGATATCCTTCTCCAGCGACTGGTCCCTCCTGACAATATGTTCGAAGTATGAGAGACGAAGTTTGGCCATCCTGGCCTCCAAGGAGCACTCTGGATGCACTTCTTCCAACACAGATCTGCTGGTTCTTTTGGCAGCTGATAGCACTTTCAATATTCTCCTCCAAAACCATAATTCAAAAGCATCAATTCTTCTGCAGTCTTCCTTATTCACTGCCCAGCTTTTGCATGCATATGAGATTATTGAAAATACCATGGCTTGGGTCAGGCACACCTTAGTCTTCAAGCTGACTTCTTTGCTCTTCAACACTTTAAAAAGGTCTTGTGCAGATTTGCCTAATGCAATACGTAGTTTGATTTCTTGACTGCTGCTTCCATGAGTGTTTACTGAAATATTATTTTTGATGATATATGCGAAGTCATTCCTCTCCAATTTAGCATTCCTGGTATAGTAAACCATATGATTGTCAGATTCAAAATGGCCAGTATCAGTCCATTTCAGCTCACTAATGCCTAAGACATTGATCTTTATGTGAGTCATTTCATTTCTGACAACTTCCAATTTTCCTAGATTCATATTTTGTCAATTCCATGTTTCAGTTAGTAATGGATGTTTACAGCTGTTTCTCCTAATTTTTGAGCTGTGTCCCATCAGCAAATGAAGGTCCTGAAAACCTTACTTTCTTGTCACGTCATCATGGTCAACTCTACTTTGAGGAGACAACTCTTCCCCTGTTATATTTTGAGGGCTTTCAACCCCGGGGGCTCATCTTCTGGCGCTATATCTGATAATATTCTGGTACTACTCCCGTAAGGATTTACACCCTCGGAAACCCTGTACAGGGTCGCTATGGGTCGGAACCGACTCGACGGCACTTAACAACAACAAAACAACATTCATCACATTTCAATATTCAGTAATCTGGTGCTATCTGACGACAGTATTCAGATAGCAAAAGATTATTGAGTATTGAAACATGATGAATAGCACCAGAATATTGCTATTCGTAAGGTTTTCAGCAGCTAAACATTCAGAAGCAGTCTGCGTATCCTTCTTTCTAGTCTGTCTTAGTATGAAAGCTCAGCTAAAACCTGTCCATTATAGGTGTACTGTGCTGGTTTTAAAAATACTGGTGGCATAGCTTCCAGCATAAAAACAACATGCAAGCCACCACAGTATGACAAACTGATAGGTAAGTGCTGATAACCTCCCTTGTTGTTGTTGTTGTTGTTATGTGCCATGGAGTTGGTTCTAAATCATAGTGACCCTGTACAGGGTTTCCGAGCCTCATCTTTCTCCCGCGGAACAGCCAGTAGTTTTGAACTTCTGACCCTGAGGTTAGCAGCCCAATTCACTCCCCCAAATTGTCTCCTTTTGAACAAGTCCTCTTCTCCAGAGAGTCTAAAATCTTTATGAGGTAGGAGTGTCGCAGTAGTGTTGAATGAGGCAAGTGTCTTTGAGGTGAAACAAAACCTTGGTGGTATAATCATTAAGTGTTTGGTTGCTAACGAAAAGATCAGCAGTCTGAGCCCACCAGCTATTGAACAAGAGAAAAGACCTGGCAATTTGCTCTTATAAAAGATTACAGCCTACTGCAGCTAAGGCACAGTTCTACTCTGCCACACAGGCTCACTAAGAGTTAAAATCTACTCGAAGTGAATGAACAATGATGACCCTGAAGTCTGTAGTTACACATCCTTCAGCTCCAGGCCTAATTCTGTGTTTTATCAGCAGTTTCTTAACCACTCTGTGCGCCTGTCTACTCTTCTTTGTAATAGGGACAAAGATCTGGGACAGTAGTCTTGAGATTATGAAAGGGATTAAATGAGATGGGTGTTTAAGGCACTTAGCCCCTTCTAACTCACTGACATCTTCTTGTGAATGTTTCTAAAGAATTAACGAGAGAGTTGCTTGGCAAGGCCCCCAGAGATGGTGGGATTCCAAGAGGAAGGGGTTAAGGTGGGGGACAGTTGGATTATTGCATATGTCCTCCCACCCCCCAGTTCATAGACAACTCTAAATGGGAGGAGAAAGGTCTGCCACTAAAACCAACTTCAACTTCTCTGATTTACCAGTAGAAACAGCCTAAATGTGTATCAACAGATGTATGGATATAAACAAAATGTAGTACATACATACAATGGAATACTCCTAGTCAGCCAGTGGAAGAAATAAAGTCCCGACACAATCTACAACATGGATGAACCTTGATAACATTATGCTGAGTGAACTAAGTCGATTACAAAAAGACAAATATTGTATGATGTCACTTACACAAAAAGGCAAATGTATGGAGACCAAAAGTTTAAAGTGGTTACCAGGGACAGAAGAGAGAGGGCAAGAGAAGGTTATTGCTTATAGAGCACTGAGTTCTAAAGTACTGTGATGGAGAAACCACACTGATTAAGGAGAAGGGTTCCACAGCTGATTAATGTAATTGACGTCAATAAATTGTACACCTATAATTTACCAGCTGCTAAAGCTTCTTATGTACCACCAAACACCTCATGGGATTTGGTTTCTTGGTTTGGAGATTGAGGATCATGGTTTCATGGGACATTCCAGCTAATTGACCTAATAATGTGTTTAGTGCTTCAGTTCTACCTCCTAATTTGTTGTGTAGGCCCTGAGGTCTTAAAACCTACAAGCAGCCATCCAAGGCACAACAATTGGTGTCTGTTTGCCTAGGGCAACAGAGGATTGAAGGAGGTTAAGAATGGGAGGAGGAGAAGCAATGTGTGGCTAATTGCCTCCTTGGACACTTGCCTCCTTTGCTGTGATACCAGAAGAGCTTGGATGGTACCCGGCTGCCATTATGGGACAATTTGATCGATGATTCTGTAGCAGAATTCTGATCAAGAGGATGGAGGTAATACAGAACGGAATTTCAAATCTTCAGGGAACCCACACTTCCTGGAGCCTCTGAGGCAATAGCCTGAAACCTAACCCCAAAATATCCATTTTAAAGCAAACAATAGCTTAACTTTATTAATAAAGAGTATCTGTCTTAAGCATTGTACTGTCTTAAAGAACCATCTAAATGATACCCAAGTGACAACTATAAAAAGGTTAGATCAGAAGCTTAGGTGCAATGAGTTCATGTTAATGGGAAAGAACAATTCAAAAGAGCGGGTGAGAAGGGTTACATAACTTGACGAATGTAATCAATGTCACTGAATTATGCATGTAGAAACTGTTGAATTGTTGAATTGCATATTCCCAGCAACAACAATAAAAAATAAAATTAATTTTTAAAAAGTCCCTCTGGAGCCCAGTTCCACTCTAACACACATGGAGTCACTATGAGCTGGAATTAACCCGACAGGAACTGGTAGGATCCCTTAGCTTGCCTTAAAAGTTCCCTTGCTGTTGTTGTTCAGTGCCGTGGAGTCGATTCTGACACATAGCGACCCTGCATAGTGTTTCTAAGGAGCAGCTGGTGAGTTTGAACCGCCAACCCTGTGGTTCAAACGGCTTTGCAGTCTGGCGCATTAACCCACAGCGCCACACCATGAGTCCAAAAGTTCCCTTCCTAGGGACAATTTCATGGATGTTGTAAGTGCTGTCGAGTCAGTTCTGACTCATAACGACCCTGTATAGTGTTTCCGAGGAGAAGGTGGTGAGTTTGAACTGCCGACCCTGTGTTTTGAAGTCCAGTGCTGATCCCACAGTGCCACACGAGGAGTTCATTTCATGTGATGGCAATAGCAAAGGTTTTCCAGCAGTTACTACACCCAGACGCTTATTTCATCTTCCTCCCCAGCCCCACCCACCCGGTACCCTAGGCTTTAGAGACAACTAGGGATTATTATCATTATCCCATCTTCCAAGCAATTAAAGAACTGAGTGCCTAAATAGTCTGCCCCAGGGCCACACAATCCAGAAAAGCAGAGCTGGGATTTGAACTCAGCAGTTTAGGGCTAGTGGCTATACTCTGGGCACAGGGCTGTCCCAGGTGATACCCAAATCACTGGAAGTTTCTCTTTACCAGTCCTCTGAGGCTTCTGCAGTTGCCTGACCAAACTTGCCCTGCCCCCCTTGGGTCACATCTAGTCCACATTTCTCATTATCAGGCTAAGATCTGATTTTCTTCCAGTTGGGTGGAAATTACCACGGCCCAGGGGCCCAAAGCTGGAGGGAGGGTGAACAAGGCAAATAAGACCTCACCCTGGCTCTCGGGGACTTTTCCATTCATCCCTCCTGCACAAATGGAGGCCCACATTCCATATGTCTAAATATTTAAAAGTTATAAATCAAGTTAGCAAACTGTTAAATAAAATATATTCTAGTCTCCTGTGCTGACACATATACCTTCAAAGATCTGGAAGGCCAGGATCAAATTTAGAACTCTGGAGCGTCTTGGAGCTCAGCACAAGTAGGGTAGGGAGACACTGCTTCTGCAAGTCCCCAGCACCTGCCCCCAGCCTACTTCCCCTTTCCTCTGCCCTTGATTTCATTTTAAGCCATGAATGGCTTTCTGTGCCATTCCATAGAATTGCAAGGTCCATCCTCTGGAGGGTGGCCTGAGGAAGCAGGCTCCATGCTCTTTTGGTGAGGAATTCTGGGGCCCTGGATATCTGGAAGGTTCCTGGATGGTGCAAATATTCATGCTCAACTACTAGACTAAAGGTTGACACCGTGAAAGAAAGACCTAGAGATTTGCTTCCGTAAAGATCACAGTCAAGGAAACCCTACAGAGCACAGCTGTACTCTGAAATACTTGGGGCTGCTATGAGTCAGAGCAAGTCAACAGCAACGAACACAGGAGTATCTGGAGAATGGTCTAGAAGGAGGAGGACCCTCTCAGATCTAGTCTAAGGGCCCCAGAGTTGAACACTCTCTAACCCTTTTGATCCAATCAGCCAACATCCGACATCCTGACTACTTTGCTTTCTAAACAGTTCTCCAAAACCCCATCACAGATCCTCTGATGCAGCCACCCTTATCTCTCACTTGGCCACCATGGTGGTGGTGGTTATGTGCCATGAAGTCAGTTCCGACTCATAGCGACCGTGTACAGGGTTTCCAAGGCTGTAAATCTTTATGGGAGCAGAACGCCTCATCTTTCTCCCGCAAACCAGCTGGTGGTGTCGAACTACTGACCCTGAGATTAGCAGACCAATTCATAACCACTCAAGACAACCTCCTGAATAGTCTCCCAGCCTCTAGCCCAGCCCCTTCCCGCCTTCCCGTACCATCAGTGTGATCTTTCTCCAGCACAAATTGGATCATGGTATGACCTAGCCCACAGAGGAAAGTCTGAATTTAAGTCACCTTAGAGGCTCCGAGTGTCCTGTCTTCTCCAAATCCCTCTAGCCTCAGCCCAAAGGTGGGCTGGAGCTAGGGGCATACAGGGCAGATGGAGTGGAAAGTTTAGCTGGGACCAAATTATAGAGGGGCTAGAAGGCTGAAGGAAGATGTGATTTTGATGGGTAGCCATTGCAAGTTCTTGAGGCAAAGAGAGGAATTTTAGGCAGAAGCCAGAACCAGAATTGGGGGGGGGAGGGGTTTGCTGGGAGGGGTGGAAGAGGGGCAGATGAATCAGGAAGACTTGGAAAGATGGAATTGACATTACTAAAGCCCCTGTGCTCCAGTAGAGAAGTGTCATATCTGAGTCAGAAACCTCAAGGCTTGCTTCACGACACTGGGTTAATTACTTTCTGAACAATGACTGTGTAAGTTGACCATGAACACCTGCTCCAATACCACTGAGGATGCTGGGATATGTACAAGAAAGTGCCTAATAAAACGGTGATGGCTTCCTAGGGAAGGGGTGGGAGCGTGTCCGGGTGGGGAAAGGATGGGAAGATAATACCGACTCTGCCAACTGGGGGCAATACAAGATCCTTTTGGGTGTCACCTCTTTTCCAGGTCTTGGTCACTATGAAAGGCCTGGGAAACAGGGCGACAGAATGTCTCGGGTCTCCCCTCCCCCAACCCACCTCCCAGGCTTTACTCTGGGTCAGTTGGAGCCTGAAGTGGCTTTTAAGCAATTAGACTGAGCACTGGGCACTTGCAAATCTAATTGTTTCAAAAGCCTTTGAAGGGTTTGAGTCTGAGCTCTTAAAATACCAGAGAAGAGGGAAATCGGTGATGGTGGGAGGTGTGGAGGTCCCGGCTTCTCTTCTTCCACTCTGCTTTCTACTTGACATCTTCTTAGGGCTGGATAGGGGGAAATCAGAACAGAACCCCCTCCCCACAAGTTCTGAAGGTTCTATAACACACACACACCCCCCCCCGCTTCAGAATTCTTGGATCATTTTCAGTGTCCATTCCCTAGGACACTGAGTTGATAAGAACTGGGGTTGTCCAGTAGAAAGACTCCTGCCCCTGACAGGCAATGTGTCTCACTATTGTCTGAGAAAACATGTCAACAACTTTATTGTGATTACACACAGACTAATGGGCTGGATGCTCAAGATAAAAATGATACCCCTGACCTCCTAGAACCCAATAGTCTGGTGAGAGAGAGAAGACTTGCTCCAGACAAGCACAAAATGCAAGGAGGAATTGTTCCTCATAGAAGACAAAGCTCTGGGAACACTCAAGTGGATTGATGCAGCTGGACAAGAGAATTTCCCATACTCCATAGAGGACACAGCATTTGAAGGATAGGTAGGATTTTGTCGATCAAGTTGAATAGAACCTAAGTCCAGGAAATTAGCATGAACCAAAAGCAGACCATGGGAGGGCCCTAAAACCCATTCTCTTTTCCCTCAAGCTCTGACTCAGTGTTCTTATCTGCAAAATGGATCAGTGAACTAATTAATGGATTCTGTGTGTGTTCTTCCAAGTTTGGGAGTTCCATAGAAGAGCTTTGGACCACTTCAGGGAGCACATGGGGGAACCAAGTGCACAAGATCCAGCTCCCCCACAATTTCAACCAGTTCTTCAACTCCTAGCTGTCTTTCTTACATTTCAAATTTCTGTGTAAATTAAGTTTATTAAAGGCTATTCTATTTTCAAGCCATTTTACCCTCTCTAAAGGAGCTATCGTAGTGGTTACGAATCAGGCCGCGAACCGCAAGGTCAGTAGTTCGAAACTACCAGCCATTCTGTGGGAGAAAGATGAGGCTTTCTGATCCCATAAAGATTCACAGCCTCGGAAACCCTGTACAGGGTCTCTATGAGTCAGAATCGACTCCACGGCACATAACAACAACAACCCATAGACTAGGAAACTGGTAGCTCAGTGGTTTGTGTGTTTGACTGCTAACTGAAGGTTGACAGTTTGAACCTACCAATTGCTCCAAGGGAGAAAGATATGGTCTTCTGCTCCCTTAAAGATTACAGTCTTGGGAACCCAATGGGGGCAGTTCTATTCTATTCTATGGGGTCACTATGAGCTGGAATCAACTCAGTGGCACACATGAACAAAAGTCATCAGACTAGATGATTCCTAGGGTCTCTTCCAGTGCTGAGCTCACGTTTGGTCATTAGCCCCTTACATTATAGAGAAACAAACATTGGTTCCCTTTAGAAACTCCACCCCAAGAGGGCCTCCAGCCCAACTGCCCAGGGGACACCAGCCCCTTGGTCACACTAAATAAACTGGTGATGGATTGATGCTTGAAAATCCACCAGGAGAGCACCACCTTTTCAGCTAAGTTCCCCAAGTCCTCCAGACGTTTTCCATAAGAATGAATTACCTCTCTTTTGATGGAAACTGTGAAAAAGAGAACTGAGTTGCTGCCAACATACCTGCGTGTTGTCGAAGGATGGGGATGCCATTACTGGCAAAGCCCAAAGCTCTGACAACAACTAACAAACTATGTAGATATGCCACAGTTACAGCCTTAAGATGGAATGGAAAGTCTCCAGGAAAGTCAAATGAAATTGTTGAGTAAATCAAAGAATGAATGGACAAACAGAGAGGCTATTGTCAAAATGCGCCTCTCCCTTGAAAGGGTCACTTTAGAGACTGTTATCCGCCATGTTTACTTTGGTGTGACTGAAGAGTCTTAGACCAAGAGTTAATAGGGGGAAGGAAGCTGGGTGCCACTAATTAAGGTGAGAATGATACAGAAATGGAAATGTCAAGGGTGTGTGTGAGACAATCACTCCCATAACTTTGTTCTGTCCCAGACTCCCCCTACCTCTCTACCTTACCTCATCTCACACCCCAGTCTCCTCTTCACACTCTCCCACTTCCTTCCGTGCTAGAAGTCTGACCCAACTCAGGACCCAGGTGCTGAAAGGTGCTTTCAGGGTGAGGGAAAAGGTATTTGGCCTGGGTACAGGAGTACTTGGGAAGGGGTGTCAGTGTGTGTCATTTCCTGGGGGGAGGGGTGTGCATGCCCTGCTGAGAGTAAACACTGAGGAGGGACAGGAGGCAGACAGGACTTCCGGCCTGAACTTAGAGGACTGCAGAAGTGGAAATTCCTACCTGACCTACTGTTCATGGCCACACCTGCCACCACAGTGAGGGGAGGGAGGCACTCCCCCATTTTACAAACAAAGCGAAGACGGAAGTCAAAGACATATGTTCCTGCCTGGGGCCACTGCCTTCAGGAGGTCCCAGGACCTGCCTTGGCTTTAGCTTCCAGGACCCCAGGGACAGTCCAAATGCTCACAGACCTGCTCCCCTCTTGGAGCACCTTCTTCTACAAAAGCCCAAAACCAGAGTAGAATTGCCCCACAGGGTTCCCAAGACTGCAAATCTATATGGGAGCAGACAGCCTCATCTTTTTCCCACTGAGCGCTGGTGGGTTTGAATTGCCAAACTTTAGCAGCCCAAGGTTTAACCCACTGAACCACCACCAGGACTTCTTGTAAGCCCAGGTAATAGTTAAAACGAAAAAAAACAAAACAAACCTCCCATGTTTCTTCATAGGTTGAGAACCGTGACTTAGAACTGCTGTCTGACCTTTCTGGTCTCTGTGTCTTTATCTATAAAATGGAATTAACAATTCAGTCCAACATTCCTCAATGGACACATAAGCATGTAAAGGCAGTTTTAAAGTATAAAGCACGTTGAAGGATCAGAAATAAATTTTAGAACATCTAACTGTGGGTTAAAATCCTGGCTCCCCCTCTTAGTAGTCTTGGTGGTCTTAGGCAACTTATCAAATTCTTGGAGCCCCAGTTCTGTCATCAGAGGTGTTCACATGGCATAGAGTCCTCTGGAAGTTTTGCAAGGGGGATTAAATGAAATAATGTCTGCACATCACCCAGCCCGGAATCCAACAGGTGCTAGACAGTAGTTCCCTATTACTGCAGTTCATCAAATGTCAGAGTCCCTAGTGGTGCTGTAGCACTGGACTGCTAACCACAAGGTCAGTAGTTCAAACCCAGCAGCCACTCCTCTGGAGAACAATGAGGCTTTTGCTCCCATAAAGATTTACAGTCTCAGAAACCTATCTAGGATCACTATGCATCAGAATCAACTCAATGGGACTGGGTTCAGTTTGGGTTTGAGTAACACAAAGGAACCCTGATGGTTAAGCATTGGACTACCAACCACAATGTCAGCAGTTCAAACCTACTAGTTGCTCCTCAGGAAAAAGCTAAAACTGTGTTCTTATAAACAGTTACAGTCTTGGAAACCCTACGGAGCAATTCTACATTGTACTACAGGGTCACCATGAATCAGGATCCACTTGCGATAGCAATGAGTTGGGGTTTTTATTTGGATGACACAGATAGTTAAGCACATCCATCCAGAGATACCTTGGAAGACAGGCCTGCCTGGTGATCCGATAGGTCACAGCCTTGAAAACCCTATGGCACAGTTCTCCTCTGCACACATGGAGTTGGCTTAAGTCGGAATTGACCCCATGACAACTAATAACAAGAAGACTGTAAAATGCACCATGATTTTTCATTCCCCTAAGAAGGAAACTCTTTGGACAATTGTGAGGCACATACCACACAGCAATTTCAGAAACGTGTGCACCTCAGAGTTGATGAAACACTGCTACTGGGAAGTTGAGGAGGAAGGAAAGAAGAATGCCAATCTCTGTAGCAGAAGTTCTCCACTCATGATGCATTTTGAAATAGCCTGGGTGCCCTGTCTGCATCCCAATTAAACCAGACCCTCTTGTACCCAGCCCAGTAATCTGGGCCTTACTGTCCCCCACTTGGTATAGTTATAGCATCTACTACTGGGGCTATGGTTAGTATTATGTGTAGTTAGCTGTCATTGAGGCAGACTCCCAACTCACGGTGACCCCATGCACAATGGAACAAAGCACGGCCCAGTCTTGCACTGTCACCATGATTGGTTGCAGTTTGAACCATTGTAATCCATAGGGTTTTCATTGTGTGAGTTTCAGATATCAATCACCAGGCCTTTCTTCCTAGTCTGTCTTAATCTGGAAGTTCTGCTGAAACTTGTTGAACATCAAAGGCTCCATTGACAATGGCTGGTGGTTGTTCATGATGAGTATTGACTGGGAATGGAACCAAGATCTCCCATTTGGAAGGCAAGAATTCTACCACCAAATCACCAATTCATATTGTTAGTCTTATGTGGATTAATTCATGTAAGGAATCCTGGTGTGGCACTGTGGGTTAATGTGCAGGACTGCAAAGCTGGTTTGAACCACAAGGTTGGCGATTCAAGTTCACCAGCCAATCCTTGGAAACCCTATATGAGGTCACTATGGGTCAGAACTGATTCGATTGCACTTAACAACAACAACAATTCACGTAAGCACTTTAGGACATTTCTAAACTGCGATTGTGTTGATCCCTACTCTTAGGATATGACTTTCCAAGATGGCAAATTTTCATGGGAGTAAACAGCCTTATCTTTCGCCCAAGGAGCAGCTGGTGGGTTTGAACCCCTGACCTTATGGTTAGTAGTCCAGTGCTTAATCCACTGTACCACTAGGTCTCCTTAGCACAGTTCCAAGCCCACAGAAGAGGATAAGGCATATTCCTCTGCCTACCTCCAGGTCCTGGCACACAGTAGGTGCTACATCAGTGGTGGTGGAATGCAGAAACAGACTTGGTTTAAGGATTGCTGGCCTGCCCCCCATCCAGCTGGAAGAGGCCCACTCAGACCTCTGCTGGGGGTGGGAGCCCAAGAAGAGGTTCACCTGCCCAGGGCCTTCAGTCCAAAGTTCAAGGGAGCCTCACCCTCCCAGCAGGTGCTGAGCCCCACCCCCAGGGTCCCCGCAGTGCAGAGGGAGGGAGCCCAGCACCAAGACCTGCCAAGGTCTCCTGAAGTCTATGACAAGAGCCAACTTCTCTTGCCACCCCACCGCCCCCTTTTCTGCGTTTACTATTTTCTTTTCCATAAAGATTAGTCTGCGTTGCTCCTCTATCAAGGCCTGGAGGAGAAACATGTGGTCAAGAGACAGAGAAACCCCAGGCCCAGAGGCCCCGATGCCCCCACCCCCGGCAGAATAAACCCAGGGCTTTTAAGCAAGGAATGGTTTTCAGTAAATCTTTCCTATCAGCAGAAACCTTTGAAAGAGTTTGTTTAAAGGCCAGGGAGATAAACAGCAAGGAGAAGTGTTTGTTTAAGATGTATGTTCTGTGTGGCCACTCTGGGGCCGGGATTTACATCTACGGGGAGAGCAGCCACTGGGAAACCAGGGTGGGGGCCTCCTGGGGCCCCCTGGATGTGGACTCCAACCCCAGCAGAAACCTGGCTCCCCAGGGGACAGAGAGAGTTGGATAGCACCTAAGGCCCCTCCCAGGCCTGGGGGTACTGTGAGGCAGAGAAGAGCTGTGGAAATGGGGAAGCCCTCCTCAGCCTTCTCTGAAGGGAAAAGGCAGCCAGAAGGACCTCCCCATGGAAGCCAGTACCCTAAAGTTCAGAACATGCTCAGGGTACAAACCAAAGGCCTCATACTTAATAGTCCAAGACTAAGAAGGGCTTGAATCTGGGTGGTTGTTGTTGGTAAGTTCCAGAGAGTCTGCTCCAACTCATAAAGAGTTTCCAAGGAGCAGCTGGTGAGTTTGAGCTACCCACCTTGCTTCCAAGGAGCTCTGGTAGCATAGTAGCAACTAATTGGGCTGCGAACCTTAAGGTCAACAGTTCGAAACTACCAGCAGTTCTGCAGGAGAGCTGTTCTGTGGGAGAAAGATGAGACTTTCTGCTCCTGTAAAGATTTGTTGTTGCTGTTAGGTGCCATCCAGTCGGTACCAACCCATAGCGATCTTATGCACAGCAGAAGAAAACACTGCCCAATCCTGAGCCAACCTCACTATTGTAGCCTCAGAAACCCTGTACAGGGTCGCTATGAGTCGGAACCGACTCCACGACACACGACTACCACCTGCAGTTCAAGCTGGCCTTGCAGTCCGGTCCTTAGCCTATAGCACTACGTTGAATTTGGGTATTACTAGGTCTGTAACCCGGGCCAAGCCATTTACACCCAAATTCAAGCCCAACCTTCTTTAGGTGACAATGACAACACCTGCATCAAAGGATAAGCACTGGACCGCAAGGTAGGCTTGAACCACAGGGTCGGCGGTTCAAAGACACCAGCCACTCCTCAGAAACCCTGTATAGGGTAGCTATGAGTCAAAACTGACCCATGACAACTTAACAACAACAAAACCTCAAAGGGTTTTACGTAGTCCTTCTTTCATTAGACTAACATTTACTGAGCACCTACTTTATGTTAGGCACTATTCTAGGTGCTGGGGCTACAAAAGAAACAATAGTCTTTGCCCATTTGGAGTGTAAAGCAGATGGAGACAGACAGTGAGTTTGATAATAAATTATGTATTATGTTAGGAGGTGATACTAACAAAAGAAATAGAACAGGGTACAGGAATTGGGAGAAGATGGTCAGGTTTGGCTTCACTGAGAAGGAGCTCTT
The DNA here is from genome assembly GCF_000296735.1 of Chrysochloris asiatica. Taxonomy (NCBI): domain Eukaryota; kingdom Metazoa; phylum Chordata; class Mammalia; order Afrosoricida; family Chrysochloridae; genus Chrysochloris; species Chrysochloris asiatica. The sequence goes on from NW_006408556.1 coordinate 12,414,785, forward strand.
AGAAGGAGATGCAGATAACTAAGGGGAGAGTGGTCCAAGCAGACTTGACCAGGACAAATGCCCAGGGAATAAATCAAACACCATACAGTAAGCATGGAAGAGATCCAGGTTTGATTCCTGGCCAATATCCATCTTTTGCCTCTGCTACCCATTTGTCATTAGAGGCTTGTGTATCGCCCTGCTATTGAACAAGTTTCAGTGTAGCTTCCAGACTAAGATGGACTATGGGAAAAAGGCCAGCAAGTCATTTCTAAAAACCAGCCAGTGAAAACCCAATGTGTCACAAAGGTCCAACTCAAAACAAATCATGGGGATGGCACAGGACAGGACAGCATGTGTGGTGCATGGGGCCACCATAAGTCAGGGGCCAACTCAACAAAGCACTGAGTACAAACCCTAGCCTAGTTCTGGGGTCAGTAAGCAATGAGTGATGTTGTTATTAATGTCACTGAGGCAGTTACTGAGAGCTGGGGTGGGCAGGAGAGCAGCACTTCAACAGGGTTTCCTCGAGAATTCCTCCTCCCTGTCAAGTAGAGAGAAGAAGAAGGCTTTGGAGAAAAGGCATCTTGGAGACAGAGATAAAGAAGACCAACGACAGCCTGTTCCCCAAACTCAGATGGTGCTACAGGGATATATGGATGAAGACAGCTGGATTCTCAGGGAAAGTTTCAGGCTGAATAAGAACCTGGGCTCTGACCCTGGTTCTGGCCCACACCCACTGGTTGGTTTAAACAAATCATTCTTTCCTATCCGATACGATGGGAATAATATATACTATTACGACTAATGGCTCTTAACAACAACATCCTGACTACTGGCTAAAAAGCACTGGTGGTACATTGATTAAGTGCTTGACTGTTAACCTAAGGATTGATGGTTCAAATCCCCAACGCCTCTGAGAAAGAAAGATGAAGCCACCTGCATCAGTAAAAATTATAGCCTTGGGGCAGTTCTATCCTGAGTTATAGGACCCTGGTGTGGCACTGTTGGTTAATGTGCTGGACTGCAACGTCTGTTTAAACCTCAAGGTCGGCAGTTCAATCTCACCAGTCACTCCTCAGAGTATCACAATGAATCAGAAACAAGACTTTGAAATGACTCGACATCAACGGCTTTTCACTCATGGTTGCAAAAATGACACAAGGTGTGATGTGTTTGGATCTGAAACATATGGTGGCGGTGGTTGTATGCCACTGAGTCGGTTCTGGTTCATAGCGACCCTGTATAAAGTTCCAAGGCTATAAGTCTTTACAGGAGCAGAAAACCTCATCTTTCTCCTGAGGAGCAACTTGTAGATTTGAACTGCTGACCTTGCAGTTAGCGGCCCAGCTCATAATCCACTATGCTACCAGGGTTTCTTCTGGAACATATAAGGGCTTTTTCAAAGTTCGTGGAAAAATGGCATTATTTTACAATCCCATTTTTCCATGAACTTTTTGAAGCACCCTGGTAGTTATTGTGGATTCATACTTCATACATTCCACATTCTGATTATTAATGATTTTTTCAGCTGATTCTTTCACTTTGAGTCATGCCAAATGAAGGTCTTAAAAGCTTTGCTACATTCACATCATTCTACTTTGAGGAGGCAGCTCTTCTCCAGTCATTTTGAGTGCCTTCCAACCCAGGAATTCATCTTCCAGCAGTATATCAGACTATGTTCTACTGCTATTCATAAGGTTATTCAGTGACTAATTTTTCAGATGTGGTCTGCCTGTTCCTTCTTCTTAGGCTGTCTTAATCTGGAAGTCTTGCTGGAACCTGTTGTTATGGGTAACCCTGTTGGTATTCGCGATACCAATGTCATAGCTTCCAGTAACACAACAACGCGTGAGCCACCACAGTACAACAAACTAATAGATGAGTGGTGCTCCATAGATGTTAGATTTGATTTTGTATCCTCCCTAGTCCTTTTAAGTCCCTTTTTAGCTCTTCCAAGGAATGGTGGGATTGGTAGTCAGGAGTGACCCTGTCCCAGAATTGGAAGAGAGGGTGTCTGGCAGCTGAACAACATCTTCATTTAATTGAAGGGTCTTCCCACATAAGACGGGTATACAAACATCTGTTTCCATGACTCTGAGACCAGAAGAACTAGACAATGCCTAGCTACCACTACCAACTGTTCTGAAAGGGATCACATTAGAAGGTCCTGGATAGAGTGAGAGAAAATGTGGAACAAAACTCAAAATCATAAAAAAAAAAAAAAAAGCCCAGGCTTACTGGCCAGAGAGAGACTAGAGGAATTCAAGACCATGGCCTCCAGTCACGCTTCTGAGCCAACCCTTGTAACTCAATTTTCAGCCAAATGGTTTGTTTTTTTTTATCTTGTTAGGTACCTTCAAGTTGCTCTCACACTTAATAACCAACTGAATGAAACACTGCCCAATCCTGCACCATCTTCAAAATTATTAAGCTTGAGCTCATTGCTGCTCCCACTGTACCAATCCAGCTCATTGGGAGTCGTCCTCTTTTTCTATAACCCTCCACTTTACCGTGCATAATGTCCTTCTCCAAGGACTGGCCCTCCTGATAACATGCCCAAAGTAGGAAAGTCTCCCCATCCTTTTTTCTAAAGAGCATTCTGGCTGTATTTCCTTCAACACAGATTTGTTTGTTCTTCCGGCAGTATTTTCAATATTCTCCTTCAACACCATAACTCAAATGCATCAATTCTTATATGGTCTTCCTTATTTACTGTCCAACTTTCACAGACATATGAGGCTATTGAAAATACCATGGCTAGGGTCAGATTCACCTTAGTCCTGTAGTTCTTGAACACCTTAAAGAGGTCTTGTGCCGCAGATTTGCCTAGTGAAGACATTGTTTGACTAAGGTTTGCAAGGCTGTAAATCTTCCAGAAACAGCCAGCCTCACCATTCTCCTGCTGAGTGGCTGGTGGGTTTAAACCACCAATCTGGCAGTCAGCTACCCAATGCTTAATCCACTGTGCCACCGAAGTTCATTCAACACACACTCCTGACTTTCCACATTATCTCATAATAAGCTGCCTAATCTGTGTTCTATCCCCTGGGTTTCTGCCACATGATAAGCTAGTAAGTTAGATAGAGAAATCCTATTCTAAATTTAGAATGATCACAGCAGAGCATATTAGTCCTGCCAGGTAACCCAGGGGTGTGTTAACAGGGCCTAGGATCTATTAACACAAAGGTATAAGGAATGGTGGAATTTCAGGTACTGTGAGAGACAAGTCTAAAGAGTTAGCAAATAGTTCTTACTATTATTAGTTGCCATCAGATAGATTCCGATTCATGGCAACTCTCTGTGTACAGAGTAGAACTGCTCCACAGGGTTCTCAAGGCTGTGATCTTTTGGAAGCAAACTCCAGGCTTGTCTTCCTAAGTGCCTCCGGGTGCATATGAACTGCCAATCTTTTGGTTAGTGGTGCAATGCTTAACCATTTCCACCCTGCAGTTTTTTGTTGTTATTGTTAAGTGCCATCAAGTCGATTTCAACTCACAGTGATATCATGTGACAGAGAAGAACTGTCTCGTGGGTTTCTCTAGGCTATTATCTTTATAGGAACAGATCACAAGTCTCTCCCATGGCACCACTGGGTGGGTTAGAACCACCAACCTTTCAGGTAAGCAGCCCTGTCCCCCCATTGTGCCATCAACAAAGAAAGCCTGCCTGTTGTCATTCAGTCTATTCCCACACATAATGAAACTGTAGGACAGAGTAGAGCTGCCCCATTGGGTTTCCAAGACTGGATTCTTTCTGGAAGCAGATTGCCACATCTTTCTCTTGCAGAGTACCTGGGGCATTCTAACCACCAGATCTCTCGGTTGGCAGCTGAGAGTTGTTGTACTGCCCCACCATGGCTCCTCGTGCCACCCAAACCCATCCTCTGCCGTCACGTTGATTAGTGATGGTTTACAGGATTTTGAGACTGTAAATCTTTGTTGTTATGTTTGTTGTCATGTGCCGTGGAGTCAGTTCCGACTCATAGTGACCCTGTACAGGGTTTCTGAGGCTGTAAATCTTTACGGGAGCAGAAAGCCTCCTCTTTCTCCCACAGAACAGCTGGTAGTTTCGAACTGCTGATCTTGCGGTTCACAGCCCGATTTGTAACCACTACACTACCAGAGCTCCTTACAGGAGCAGAAAAACCTCATCTTTCTACAGCGGAGCAATTGGTGAATTGGAACTGTTGACCTTATAGTTGGCAGTCCAGGGCTTACCCTACAGTGCCACTAGGTCTCCTCAAATCGCTCTTGGTACTCTTCAATAAAGGCTTACTTTAGCTAAGGTCACAGACCACAGCTCCAAAGATTTAAAGGGTCAGAGTCTACTCCTAGGCTTTGCCTTAGTACCAGGAATCTGGGCTCCATCAATGTCTCAAAAAGGAGAGCCAGTCGCCTGGCAGCTGCAAGGCAGTACTTTTCTTTTCAAAGCCTCTGTATCTCCTTCCCCTCCTCCTTCCTTCCCACCAATCCGCCCCCCCAAAGGAGGATGCCCCTTCTGTTGAGTACACAGCCTGTAATTTTGCTGTCAGATCTCAGCCAGGAGGTCAGTGTTGTGACTGACTGTGTAAGGATCGCTCCCTTAAGGGTAATTACACTAAATTCCCCTCTGAAGGACAGCTCTCTCTGGATAGAATACAAGAAAACCCCACAGCCCCCATTCATGGCAATTCACGAGATTTCTGCGGCTGTCACTGGCACCCTGGCAGCGAGACACCTCGAGGCACTCACCTCAGTTACTCTAAGGTGAGTCTGTAGACAGGTGGGTGTAGTAGGACCTTGGCCACGGGGTGGATAGCCAAGTAGCAAATGGGGAGCCCAGTGGGATCATCCCAGGTGGATCAGAGTCAGGACTATCCCGCTGCTGAGCCAGCCACACCAGGAGTCAGGTGAGTGAGAAGGCCCTGCTGACATCCACCCAGGAGGGAAGACCCACCGCCATTCATTCCTTTACTTAATAGGTTGGTTTTGAGAGCCAGTCACCTGCTCAGAACCACACAAGATACAGGAGCAGCATAGCCCCCTCTGGAAAGAACTGGAGAGCCCTTGGCAAAACAAAGCACTCACACGTGCAAAGTGAATTCTTATTCAAGTCCCCACCACCATCCCTAAGCCCCTTCAGAGGGGGCAACACGTTGACCCTTATCCCCAACTGCCCCAAGGGTGGCAGAAATACCCAAGATCTCCAGCTCTAGAATTCTCACTTCATCAGCCCTGCGATCCCATTTCTCCCACCCCTGGGAGACCCCGCGAGAGCTGGGGAGTCACTCACCCACAACAAACAGTTAAAAGGAAGAAAGCGGGTCTGGCGATATCAATGCACTTTGATAACAATAAACTCTGCTTTTAATTTATGCTAATGTGTAGGGCTGTGGTGACAGTAAGAACTAAATTACAGAGTGGCTTTCGAGCTGGTAATTATCCCTCCATTTTTCGCTGCTCTGGAAGATGGACACACAATTATGCTCTCTTGCTGTATATTAATACAGATTCTTGACATCTTCAGCAGACCTGGAGCTGTCATCGAGCTTTTTGTCTCCTTTAATTGAAAATTAATGGTTACTGGGTTGCTACGGAAACAGAGGCCACGGACACCAATGGCGCTCACAGCTCACCGAGGGACTGGCGGCGTCAGGAGTCCGGAATGACCTTGAAAGTTAAAAGAAAAAAAAAAAAACTTAAAAAAGAAGGGGAGAGGAGGGAAAATGAGGATAGGAGGGTAGGAGAGTGTGTCAGAGCTGAAGAGGGAAGAGAGATGGGGAGAGAGAGAAAGAAGAGGAGAGGGGAAAGGAGGAGACAAAAATTTAAAAGAGGAGAAAAAATTGCAGGAGGTTGAGAGCATCGACGCTAAAGAGGGAAATATTAAATTAATAAGTTTTTTTTTAACCTCTTGATGTTTGCCTTTTCCTCTCTCTCTTTTTAAAAGTGAAAGGCCCATGGAAAAGTGGGGAGCTTGGTTTCTTCAGCTCCCCAATGCACAATTCTACAAATCCATAGACATAAGAAAGAATCAGCAGAGAGCCTCCATGAAGAAGAGACAAAGATGCCTTGGTGCCCTGGGAGGTGGCAGGCAGAGCAGGTGGCAGGGGTGAGGTGTGCCTCCTGTGGATGCTTTCTAGGGGCCAACTGTCAGAAATGGGGCTCTGAGAGGGAGTGCCTCACGGGGAGCCCAGAGCTGCCACAACATTGCTGCAGTGGTATGAACAGTTGAGGGGCTTCTGTTGGCTGGGCCTTCAGCTTGAAGACACAACAAAAGAACTCAAAGGAGTCTGAGATGGGGGTTCCAATCTAGCAGGAGGGCCTTGGCAGAGGGAAGCAACATTTGCCTGGAAAATAAGAGATAAAAAGAGACAATTCTGTACCACCAGGACAGCCAGTGGCTCTGAATTTGGGGATGTTTTCTCCTAGGACAAGTTGGCAGACCCACCATAGAGAGACTGGGGATGCCTGAGTGTTCTATCAGAGAGGGTAAACTCCTTCCAGAGCCACCCGCCATGCCAGTCCCTTAACCCAAAGCACAATTGCTCCAGAAATGCAATTGCTTTTAACAGTTACTGGGTGGTCACAGTGATCCAGGTGCCAAGTGAAGCTTTGGGGTCCTGGTGTGGTACTGTGGGTTAATGCATCAGACTGCAAAGCCATTTGAACTGCAAGGTCAGTGGTTCAAGCTCACCAGCTGCTCCTCGGAAATCCTATACAGGGTTGCTATGGGTTGGAACCAACTCAACAGCACTTAACAACAACAAAGATAAATAAGACACAGACACCACCTTAGAAAGACTCACAATTGGAGGTAAGGTGACAATAGAAATAGGAAACTATTGCCCAGTTATCAATCCCCTCAAATATTTCTCTACAAGGATGTCCACTGCAGTGTCTTTGTAACAGCAAAAATGAGGATTGAGGATGCACTCTGGATGACCAGCAACTGAGGATTGATAAAATAATATGCCTTCACAACAGATAGGTCCTGATGATGTTGTTGCTGTTGCAACCCTGTATAAGGTTTCTGAGGAGCAGCTGGTGTGTTTGTCCTGCTGACCTTGTGATTCAAATGAATCTTGTTGTCAAGCATTTATCCTACAGTGCCACACCAGGAGTCCAATCAATGGATCCTGATATAAGGGGAGAGAAACATAAAACAGAACTCAAATTCTTAGAAAGTCCAGACTTACTGGACTGGTTGAGACTAAAGAATTCCCTGAGACTACTGCCCTGAGATATTCCATAAAACTTTAATCAAAACTACTCCTTCAGGTCACCCCTATTGGTTAAATAACATATTGACTCATAATATAAAGAATATTACCGGTAAAAACTACACATCGTTCTCCACTCATCTGTCAGTTTTGCATACTATGGTGGCTTGTGTGTTGCTATGATGCTGGACTGTGTGCCACGGGTATTTCAAATACATGTGCCATTGGTATTTCATCCATACTGGGCAAGTTTCAACAGAGCTTCCAGACTAAGATAGACTAGGAAGAAGGACCTTATAATTTACTTCTAAAAACAAAGTTGGCCAGTGAAAACCGTATGGTAGTAGCAGAACATAGTCTCATAGACTGTCAGAAGAAGAGCCCCACAGGTTGGAAGACACTCAGAATAGGACTGCCGACTTGTAGCTGCGTCCTCAAAGTAGAGTCCACCTTAATGGTATGAATTACAGATGAAGAAAGGCTTTTGCAATCTCATTTGCTGATGTGGGACTACTGAAAATAAGAGAAATATCTGCAAATATCCATTAATAATCAGAACTTAAGATGTACAAAGTATGAATCAAGGAAAAGTGGAAGTTGTCAAAAATGAAATGGAATGCAGAAGATTGATTTTCTAGGCATTAGTGAGCTGAAATGGACAGATATTGGTCATTTTGAATCAGATGTTCATATGGCGTACCGTGCAAGGAATGACAAATTGAAGTAGCACATCGTCACAAAGAACATTTCAAGATTTATCCTGAAGTACAATTCTGTCAGTGATAGGCTACTCTCCATATGCTTACAAGGAATAATGCAACTATTACTTACATTTACTCACCAACCACTAAAGTCAACGATGAATACATTGAATATTCTTAGCAACTTCTGCAGTCGAATTGATCAAACATACAATCAAGACGCATTGATAATTACTGGTGATCAGAATGTGAAAGTTGAAAACAAAGAGGAGGGATAGATCATTGGAAAATATGACCTTGAATATAGAAATAATAACAGAGATCACATGGGAGAATTTTGCAAGACAAAGGATGTATTCATTGAGATTAGTTTTCAACAACAGAAATGTAGGACTAGCCAGGTGCAATACACAGTAGTCAAACTGACTACATCTGTAGGAAGAGACAATGGAGCAGCTCAGTATCATCAGTCAGAACAAGGTTAAGCAAGGATTGACTGCAAAAACAGACCATCAACTGATTCTATGCAAGTTCATGCTGAAGTTCACAAGAGCCAAACTATGACCTTGAGTACATACCACCTGAGTTTAGAGGCCATCTCACAAAATGATTTGATGCATTAAACACGAATGACTAAAGACCAGTCAAATTGTGGGATGATATCAGGATCTCATGTATGAAAAAACAAAAGGTCATTAGGAAGTCAGGAAAGAAATGAAAGATATAAATGGTTATCAGATGAGACTTTGAACTTGCTCTTTTTTTTTTTTTTTTTTTAAGGTTTGTATTGTGGATTGCATGAAAGTTTACAGGGTAGATCATCAGTTTTACATTCAACAAATCATACACCTTGTTTCATTACAATGATTATAATCCCCTCCATGTACCATCAGTTAACAGTATTTCTCTCTATTCACTTTAGCTCTTTTTTTTTTTTTTTTTTTTTTTTTAAACACTCAGGCATATATAATAATTTACACCACCAAAGGGCACATTCTGCAAGTCTGGCCACCAGCTCTTAGTCCTTCTCTTCCCATGAATCTAGAGTCCTCAGCTGCTCCCTCTCTCCATGTCCCCATCTCTGCCTCCATCTCTGGTATTGCTGCTTCTCTGGATAAGGTCTTGCATTCCACTTGTGCTCTTCTCCCCTGATGATCCTAGGGTCCTCTGTTTCTGGACTGTAAGATTAACTACTCCCCCGTTTTTGTTACAAAACTTCTACCTTTGCAATTGTGACAGTTGCAATTAGTCATGATAACAATTACTCACTACTAACTCATAAGAATCTTATCCTCATCTCTTTTCACCAGACCCATCTAGATAAGATGAAAACTATTTAGTGGGGACTTTTTCTCCCCCACCCCATACTCTTAAACTAAACTCCCCCTTGAAAGCTTGTAAGCCAGTCACTTCATGCCATTATTGCCCCCTCATTTTAGGTAGCTAATGTCTAAGTTGCCCATCCCTATCTACCCTGTGTACAGAGGGGATAGCATTGATACTTGATGTGAAGACTCCTTCTCTCTCTGTTGGTATTTAGAGTTACTGCCTCCATGAGTATACGCCAGGTTCATCAAATTGTAGCAATTTACTCTCCTTTCCTTTATATAAAATTGTTTTGTTCTTTTTTTTTTTTTTTTTTTATCTTCTTCTAGTCTAGTTCTGATTATCAAGCCAATGAGGCTAGGGCACATGGGTACTATCTGCAAGTTTGGGTGTTGAACTTGCTCTTGAACATAGAGTCGCTAAAGCAAATGGAAGAAAAAGTGATGAAGTAAAAGAGCTAAACAGAAGATTGCAAAGGATAGCTAGAGAAGACAAAGAAAAGTATTTTAATGAAATGTGCAAAGACCTGGAGTTAGAAAACCAAAAGGGAAGACCACTCTTGGCATTTCTCAAATGGAAAGAACTGAAGACAAAAATTCAAGTCTCCAGTTTCAATACTGAAGAATTCTATGGGCAAAATATTGAACATAGGAAGCATCAAAAGAAAAGAAGATGAAAGGTAAAATGGAAGACACATAGATCAATGGAACAGAGTTGAGAACCCAGAAATAAATCCATCCACCTATACTCAATTGATCTTTGACAAAGGATCAAAACACATTCAATTGGGAAGAAACAGTCTTCAACAAATGGTGTTGGCAAAACTGGAAATTAATTTGCAGAAGAATAAAATAAGACCCGTATCTCCCACTATATACAAAAGACAAACTCAACATGTATTAAAGACCTAATGTAAAACCTAGCACTGTAAAGATCATCGACAATAAAACTGGGACAAACTTAGGGGCTCTGATACCTGGCACAAATACACTATCAAGAATAACTGAAAATACATAATAAGAAGACAAAATAGATGACTGTGACCTCCACTTATGTTCATCAAAGATTTCACCAAAAAAGTAAGACAAGAATCCACAGACTGGGAAAAGTTTTTGGCAATGGCATATCAGACAAGGGACTATTACTATATAAAATTTATAAATTACTTTACCACCTCAACAAGACAACAAATAATCCAACTTAAAAATGAGCAGAATGGCCAAGTTCCATAGACACACATTAACCTGGAGAAGAGAGAGAGAAGAGAAAGGATGGCTGGTCTGAAATGCAAGGAGGCATGTGAACTCCTGAGCCCATGGACACTGACCTACCCACTGGAAGCTGGAGTTGAGTTAAGCAGACAGCTGGTGGGAGAGGCATGCAAGAACTCCCAAACTTGTAGATCATACCCATCTGACATAGATTGGATGACTAGCTGACCAGAATGCCACCAGATGGAGATAAAGAAGTTTGATATAGGGAGCAAGTGCAAATTGCTACAATTTGATGAACTACACTTTTCCTTAAGGATGTGTTGTTGTTGTGAAGTGCCGTTGAGTCGATTCCGACCCATAGCGACCCTGTATAGGGTTTCCAAGGAGCAGCTGGTGAGCTTGAACCGCCAACCTTGCAGTTCAAACAGCTTTGTAGTCTGGTGCGTTAACCCACAGCACCACACCAGGAATCCAAATTTCCAATTGAAAGAGATGGACTCTTCATATCAAGGATCAAGCTTGCCTCCTCAGTACATTGGGTTGATTGGTTGGTTGGTTGGTTGTTTATGTGCCGTGGAGTCAGTTCCAACTCATAATGACCCTGTATAGGGTTTCCAAGACTGTAAATCTTTATGGGAGCAAAAAGTCTCATCTTTCTCTCGTGAAGCTGCTGGTAGTTTCAAACTACTGACCTTGAGGTTAGCAGCCCAACTCATAACCACTATGCTACATTGTGTTGATTGTTGTTAAGTGTCATTGAGTCGGTTCCAACCCATAGCAACCCTGTATATGGTGAGCTTGAACCGCTGACCTTGTGGTTCAAACCAACCTTGTAGTACAGCGCATTAACCCATATTGTCCCACAGGATTCCACATTGGGTTGATGGGGACAGGCAATGTAGACATTGGCTGTCAAAATGGGGGGCACAAAGTGGCTGGCTTACAAGCTTTCATGAGTGTGCTTAGTTTCAGAACAAGGGGAATAAGGTAGAAACCCCAGTGAATAGTTTTCCTCTTATTTAGATGGATCTGGTGAAAGGGAATGGGGGAGGATGAGGATAAGATTTTATGATTCAATTGTGAGTAATTGTTATCAGGACTAATTGTGATTGTCACAACTGTAAATGTAGAAGATGTGTAACTAAGAGGGGAAGTAGTTAATCCTCCATTTCAGGAACAGAAGACCCTAGAACCAGTAAGAGGGAAGAACATGAGTTGACTGTGGGATCTTAATCAGAAAAGCAGTGACTGAGAGACAGTGACAGAGGCGATGGCATGGAGAGATAGAGCAGCTGAGGGCTCTAGGCTCATGGGCTGAGAAAGGTTGTGTGCTTGCGGGCAGGAGGCTGGCTTGCAAAATATGCCCTTTGGACATCTAAACTAATATGTATTTTCTGTTTTGTATGAGTACATCAAAAAAGGGGGCGTGTAGAATAGAGGTAAATACTGTTGAATGACGGTACATGGAAAGGATTGTAATCATAGGAATGAAACAAAATATGATTTATTGGATGGAAAACTGATCATTTGTCCTGTAAACTTTCACTCAATTCACAATAAAAACTTTAAAAAAAAAAATGAGCAGAGGGCATGAACAGCTACTTCACCAAAGAAGACATTCAAGCAGCCAACAAACATGAAGAAATGCTCACCATCATTAGCTGCTGTGGTTATTAATTGCCGTCAAGTCGGTTCTGACTCATAGCAACCGTGTATAGGGTTTCTGAGGAACAGCTGGTGAGTTTGAACCATGGACCTTGCTGTTCAAACCAACCTTTCAGTCCAGTACTTACCCTACAGCAGCACATGTGGACTCCTCATTAGCTATTAGAGAGAGAGATACAAATCAAAACATCAATGAGATATCTTCTTAGCCTAGAATTAAGAGCAAAGTTATGGGGGGGGGGGGGGAACAACAGAAAATGGCAAATGCTGGCAAAGGTGTGCAGAGATTGGAACCCTCCTACACTGCTGGTGGGATTGTAAATTGGTATAACCACTGTTTCTCAAAAATAGAAATCTCTCTACTTAGTAGATATATATATATATCCTCAAGAAATAAGAACCATAACATGAATAGATATATTCACACCCATGCTCACTGCTGCACTATTCACACTAGCAAAAGGATGGAGGCAATCTAAATGCCCATCAACAGAAGAATGGTTAAGCTTTGGTACATACACACAATGGAATACTGTACAACATTGAAAAATAACGATGAATCTGTGAAACACTTCGTAACATGAATGAACCTAGAAGACATTATGCTGAGTGCTATTACGCAATCATAGGACAAGCATTGTATGATATCACTATTATAAAAAAAAGTTTTTTTAAAAAAAGTTTTCAGTCATGCTGAAAGAAACATTTTATGATTGTTTCCAGGGGTAGGAGGGAAGGAAGAATTGACAAGTCACTAGCTAGATGGTAGACACGTGTTAACTTGGGTGACGGGGAAGGCAGTTAAAAATAAAATGAAATAAAGAAGATAGAAGGAATATACAGGGTCATTGTACCAAAAAGAGTTGATCAACTTTCAACCATTTTAGGAAATAGCATATGATCAAGAATTGATGGTATTGAAGGAAGAAGACCAAGGCATACTAATTCTTTGCCAAAAATAAGGTTCCAGAAATTGACAGAATACCAGTTTAAGTGTTTCAACAAACTGATGCAACTCTGGGCACTCATGCCAAGAAATTTGGAAGACAGCGACCTGACCCATATATGTGTTCATTCTAAAAAAGAATGCAGAAATTATTGACATCACATGCAAGTATAACTAGACTGAAGGTAATTTTTAAATGGTGGTTGCATTACATTGACAGACAACTATCCGAAATTGAAGCTAGATTTAGGAAAGAATATTGATGTTGATGTCAAATGGATCTTGGCTAAAAAGAAGAAAATACTAGAAAGATGTTTCCTTGTGTTTTATTGACCATGCAAAGACATTAGATTCTGTGGAGCATAACAAATTATGTATAACATTGCAAAGAATGGGAATTTCAGAACATTTGATTATGTTTATGTAGAAGCTGTACATAGACCAAAAGGCAGAACAAGAGGATACTGCATGGTTTAAAATCAGGAGAGCTGTGTGTCAGGACTGAATCCTTTCACGATACTTATTTGATCTGTATGCTGAGCAAATAATTTGAGAAGCTGTTCTATATGAAGAGGAAAGTAGCATTAGGATTAGAGAAAGACTTCTTAACAACCTATGATTTGTAGATGATACAGCCTTGCTTGCTGAAAATAAGACTTAAAGCACTTATTGATAAATATCAAAGACTACAACCTTCAGTATGGATTACACCTCAATATAAAGAAAACAAAAATCCTCACAACTGGACCAATAAGCAACATCATGATAAACAGAGAAAATACTTAAATTGTCATGGATTTCATTTTACTTGAATCTACAATTAATGACCATGGAAGCAGCAGTCAAGAAAACAAATGATGTGTTGCATTAGGCAAATCTGTTGCAAAAAGTGTTAATGAGAAAAGATGTCACTTTGAGGACTAAAGTGCTCCTGATAAAAGTCATGGCATCTTCAATAACCTCATATCCATGTATGTGAAAGCTGGACAATGAATAAGGAAGAGTTAAGAAGATTTGATCATTTGGATTATAGCATTGATAAAGAATATTGAATATATATATCATGGACTGCCAGAAAAATGAACAAATTTGTGTTGGAAAAAGTACAGCCAGAATGCTCCTTAGAAGCCAGAATGGTGAGACCTAGACTCATGTTTTTGGACATGTTCCCGGAGAAGGATATCAAGCTTGATAAAGCAGTCAAACAAGTAAGATTTGCCATGAGACGGGTTGACACAGTAATTACAACAATGGGTTCAAATATAGCATCAATTGTGAGGATGGCCCACGACTAGGCAATGTTTTGTTCTGTTGCACATAAGGCCGCTGTGAATCAGAACCAACTGGATGGTACCTAACAACAACAACAACACTGAGCACCTTTTTTAAAATATCATCTATATGAGACCAAATGTTCACAAGTTACTCTGAAGCAAAGATGAAAGAGGTCACATGAGGAACAGGAAACCAATTTACTGGAAATGAGGCATTCAGCATGGAATGAATGAGAATGTTACAATGTGGAAAATATAACCAACATCACTGTACAATTTGTGTAGCATTTTTTAAGAGGGAACTTAATTTGTTGTATAAATTTTCACCAAAAATACAATGAGATATTATTTTAAATAATAATAATTCACCTTATGATACACCCAAAAGATGGAGCATTGTATCATTGTTGTTGTTGTTAAGTGCCATCGAGTAGGTTCCGACTCATAGTGACCCTGTATAGGGTTTCCAAGGAGCGGCTGGTAAATTTGAAATGTTGACCTTGTAGGTCAACAAGACTCAAGAACATTGTATAGTGTATAGTCATTTTAAATTGTTTGGGAGAATATTTTATGACCTAGGGAAAGATTCTTGATATTTTGGTTAACGACCAAATTGATTTTCAAAACAGTAATATATTCATAAATCCATGATCATGTTTCTAAAATTTTAAAGATATGTGTTCATTAACTATCTTGTGCTGTAATAAAAAAAAAACAAAGTTACAAATTGCATGTGTAAGTGGGTTTGAGTGTGTGAATATGTGTGGGAGCGTATGAATGTTTATGAATAAGCATATACATGGCTGTGAGTTTGTGCCTATGCATGAGTGTGTGCTTTTAAAAACTAGATTGTTGTTGTGAAGTATGGTCAAGTCGGTTCCAATTCATAGCGACCCTGTATAGGGTTTCCCAGGAGCGGCTAGTGAGCTTGAACCACCAACCTTGCAGTTCAAACTGACTTTGCAGTCCAGCGCATTAACCCACAGCGCCACACCAGGACTCCAAAAACTGGATAATACAGTAAAAATCTTATCATCGTCACCTAAGGAATCCCTATTGACCTCTCCACCTCTTGAACAAAGAAGAGTGAAGAAAATCAAAGACTCATCAGAACAATTAGCCCAAAGAACTAATAGACCACTTGAACCTCAGCCTCCCTGAAACCAAAACTAGACGGTGCCCAGCTACCAATGCTGACTGCTTTGAAAGGGCTCACAAAAGGAGGTCCTGGATAGAGTGGGAGAAAAATGTGGAACAAAACTATCAGGTGTACTGGTCTGATAGAGAGACTGATTGAATCCCGGAGACTATAGCCCTTAGTCACCCTTTACACCTGGAGCCAAATTCATCCTTGTGACTCCGTTTTCAGCCAAATAATAACCCAAACCAAACCTCATTGTCATCCAGTTGATTCCTACATACAGCCATCTTATAGGAAAGAGTAGAATGCTCCATAGAGTTCTGAGGTTGAAAGTCGTTAAGGAAGCAGGCTGCCACATCTTTCTCCTGTGGAGTGGCTGGTAAGTTTCAACTGTCGACCTTTGGATTAGCAGCCCAGTGTTTAACCCACTGTGCCGCCAGAGCCCTTAACTATAAGGTGAACAATAGCATACTTCCTAGGGGTGAGACTGGGGAAATTGAAAAAATAAAATTTTATCACAGTTATCTCTAACTGGTTCAATTATGGCTGATCTTTATTTTACTTTTTGTGCCTTTCTGTATTTTTCAAATTTCCTATAATAAATATGTATAACTTTTATAAGTAGGAAAAAGAAAGTTGCTTTAAAATTGGTTCTCTAAGAGCTAGTGCTCTTAGAGATAAAATCCCCACAGAATATTTCCCCAACCCTTCTTCAGCCACTAGGCCTCCTTGTCTAGGAGAGCTCCCAGAGAAACCAGACTCTTTGATGAATGGTGAGGGGTTGAGGGTCCCAGGAGAGGTTACAGGGTGGGGGCTTTGTGTAGATTCTTGGGGGAACCTTTAGGAAGGCATCACTACCATTACCTCATATTTAAACGTCAGTGTAGACATGCGTTCCTCAAGGGCCAGAAAGGAGTCTCATCACTGGGTTCCTGGTTATCTCATTGGACCTCAACAACTAGTTGCCAAGCTGAAAATTAACAGTGGGTAGCTCTGGTAGCGTAGTGGTTACGAATCGGGCTACGAACCTTAAGGTCAGCGGTTCGAAACTACCAGCCGCTCCGCAGGAGAAAGATGAGGCTTTCTACTCCCATAAGGATTTACCTCCTCGGAAACCCTGTACAGGGTCGCTATGGGTCGGAACCGACTCGACGGCACTTAACAACAACAACAACAACAATTTCTTGAGTAGGGTAGTGGTTATGAATCGGGCTGCGAACATTAAGGTTAGCAGTTTGAAACTACCAGCTGTTCCACAGGAGAAAGATGAGGCTTTCTGCTCCCGTAAAGATTTACAGCCTCAGAAACCCTGTACAGGGTCCCTATAAGTTGGAACCAACTCCACGGCACATAACAACCACAACATTTCTTGAGTAACTACTCATTGCTACAGCTCTGAGAGGGATCTTATTATCCTACTCCACAGAGTAGGTAACTGAGCTCCCCCAACCCCCTTGCAAAAAAAACACAACCCAGTCACCATCAAGCACTTCCATCTCACCACGTGTTACAGAATAGAACTGAACTCCCTCCACAGGACTCTCTTAACTGGAGCCTCCAGGCCTTTCTTCCGCAATGTTGCCGAGTGAGTTCAAATTACCAGCCTTTCAGTTAGTAACCAGAGTGGTCCATTCCCACCACCCAGGGACCTCAGCTCAGGCCCAGACCAGCAACATGACTGTTTGCCCCAAGTCACACAGCTGCTGGTAGCAGAGTGCAAACCAACCCAGGGACTATCTGCCTCTCCTCTTTGCACCTCTCTCTGCTACCCTTGTCCTTCACCAGAGCCAGAGAACCCAGGTGCTGCTGGAAGCCTCTTGGAATCACTAGAATTTCTAGAATGAGCCCCATTCTGGGAGGTTACTATGGTAAATAGCATCTTTTCATGGCCTTTGTGCCCTAGATCTGCTCTTGACAGGACTGAGGGAGGATAGTCATGTTACCCCTAGTTAGAGTAGGAACTTTGAGGGAAGAATTGCTAGGAGTAGACCTCCCAGGAAATGCACCCTTACCATCTCTGACTACACAGGTCCTTAAATCCCTGCTCCAGTTGGGCCCCACACTCACCTGGACAGGGAGCAGCTCTGACTCTCATCCCCAGTTTCTTCCTGACCCTGCCAAATGTCAGCCTCCTAAATCAGATGCCACACTCACTTCTCCCAGGAAGCTTTCAGGGCATTAACTTCAAGTGGCCACTACTACCTCACGACTCTGCCCTGATAATAAAGTAAAGTTATACTTATTGTACAGAGTCCTGGTGCAGTGCTGTGGGTTAATGTGCTGGAATGCAAAGTCGTTTGGACAGCAGTGTTGTCAGTTCAAGCTCACCAGACACTCCTTGGAAACTCCATACAGGGTTGCTATGGGTCGGAACCAATTCGACAGCACTTAACAACAACAACAAATACTTATTGTGCAGAGTCCTAGTGTGGCACTGTGGGATAAACACTGGACTGCAAGGTTATTTGAATGATCAGAAACCCTATTGGGTCACTGAGTCGGAACCAAATTGATTGCACTTAACAACATGTTTATTGCGCACATCCTATGTGACAGGTTCTATCCAAGCACTTTTGTGTGTTTGCTCCTTTAATTTTCTTAATAGCTTTCTGAGGATGTGATACTATTTTATCCCCTCAGAGGAACTGAGAGGTTAGCTAACTTGCCCAACACCACACAGTAAATAAGTGAGAGAGTTAGAATTTGAATTCAAGCCTTCTGAGACCTAGTCACATTCTGAATCACCATACCACACTCCAGTGACAGTGCAAGGATTTGAGGTCTCCTTCGAATTTTACTGCACCAGACATTTGGCTGGGTTTTTGTGACATTTCAGTGCTGAGGCAGGTTGAGGTGATGGCTCTCCCAAAACAGAATCTTGCATACAGCTAGAAACAGGCTCACCTCCTTTCTTGAGGATGTACTTTGGCTGGACGGCCTGAGAGTCTCTAAGGGAAAAGCCAACTCTGTCCCCCTGGTCCTGCCCCCAACACTGAGGAGAGCCTCTGCAATGGGGGAGGAGGCACGTGCCCCTCACAGGGACTGACTTGCTTGACTGGCCAACCAGGGACAGTTAAAGGGGAAGGATCCTGGCTCAGGGATGTCTGTGGACCTGCCCTGGCCCTGGCTGAGCCCTGAGGACCCAAGGAAGCTTCTTCTCCTCCCCACCCTGCCTGCCCTTCTCTACCTCTCCCTGTCTTTCCCCCATCTCCCTACCTTAACCCTGCCCACTTCCCTCCCTGACTCTTGAGAGAAAGAGAGAGAACAAAAAAGACAAACCCAGCAGCCGCGGCAGTGGCGGCGGCGGCGGCGGTGGCAGCGAGGGAAGCAGAGGAACTAGCCTTCTTTCCCGGCTTCCCTGATCCCAACCTTAATCCCCGCTCAGCATCCTGTCAGCCGGGTTGTTCTCAAGCTGACATTGCTGCAGGCACCGTCTCGGCAGCCTTTCCTCAGATCTGCCTCCTCGGGGGACTTCTAAAGAGGAGGCCGAAGTTTCTCTGTTACAGCCGGCTTCACTCGCTGCCCTCCAGCAAAGCCTGTGCTCCCAGGGGGGGCCCCGAGGGAGGAGGCTGCAGGGGGGCTGTGCCAGCCATGAAGTATCGAAGGAAGAGGGGTGGATGAAGGTGGCTGGACCCCAGAGGTATCCAGAGTAAGGGTCAGGTCTGGGGCAAGGACCCAGTCAGTGCTGCTGGTCTCCTCAAAGCAAAAAGGACCTTGCTTAGGTGTGTGGGCCTTCAAGACCGAGGGGAAACTGGGACTGCAACCCAGAGAATCCAGGGCAGCGCTAGCTCTGACTCTGCAGGAGGCAGGGATATCACAGCTTACGGTGGGTTTGAAGAAAAGATCAGCTGAGGCATACATAGCACATGTGAGAGAATTGTTTTTATGCACGTTAGTCATTCAATCAAGTCTGAAGAGACTTCCTGGACACCTAGCGGTGCCGGGTACTGGAAAAGAGAGACAGGAAAAGCAACCCAGAGAAGGAATAAAGTGTGGGCTTGTCCTGGGACATGATCCAGGTCAAAACCCAACCCAGCTGCATGATTGCTGTGTGGCCTTTAGGCCAGTCACTTGACTTCTCTGAGCTCCATTTTCCAAGGTGGAGGGGTGATCATTAAAGTGTCCTAGCAGATCAATGTGACGTTTGGAGAAAACATGTGCAGAGCACCCAACACCTGGGTTTAGAGTGACAATGACTATGTCCCCGGGAAACATTGGAGTCCAGAGCTTTATCTGAGTTTTCATGAATGGGCACTCTGCTTGCAGGGAGTCACACAAGAGCATGTGTGTGTAGGCAGGTGTCTGGGCAGGGCCCCTTGAAACTGCTGTGAAACCCTATGTTGGAACTCAGACTTATCCACAGTCTGAATAAAGGTCCCAGCAGGGACTCTGCCAGCCCCTCCCCTCCCCACATACTCCCACCCAACAGCTTGCAGTGCATGCATCCATCTGTCCAAGGGGACAGGGATGCAGGAGGCTCCTGAAAACCCAGAAAAGGGTGCCCCTTGAGTCTCCCGTACATGACCCCTCTGTTCTGAGACCCCCTCCGAGTTACAAGTGCTTCAAGGACTAAATTGTACTGTAGTAAAGGAGTTTCCAAGAAGTACAACTCCTTAGAAGCCAGGATGGTGAAACTTTGTCTCTCATACTTCAGACATGTTATCCGGAGGGACCAGTCCTTGGAGAATGACATCATGCTTGGTAAAGTGGAAGGTCAGAAAAAGAAGAAGACGGCAACAAGATGGATTAGCTCAGTGGTGGCAGCAAAGGGCTCAAGCTTAACAACAATTGTGACAATGGTGCAGAATGTTTCATTCTGTTGTGCTATGGGAGTCAGAACCAACTAACAACAACAACCACAAAGGAGGTTCTGGAGTTCTGGTGTGGCACTGTTGGATAAGCACTGGACTGCTAACCAACCACAAGGTTGGCAGTTCAAGCCCACCAGCCGCTCCTGGGAAGCCCTACACAGGGTTGCTCTGAGTTGGAGCCACCTTTTTTTGTGTGTTTGAGTTGGAGCCAACTTGATGGCACTTAACAACAAAGGAGATTCCAGGTGCTCCTGACCTGGGCATTTGCCTTCAGGCAGACAACTCTGAGACCAAGGTGCAAGCTGGGTGGGCCTTATGAGGGTGGAAAGCAGTGGTGGCTCAGTGTAGAATCCTCACCTTTTATGCAGGAGACCTGGGCTCAACTCCCAGACAAATGCACAACCACTAGCCCCATCTGTCAGTGGAAACTTGCATGTTGCTATGATGCCAAATGCACTTCAGTGGAGCTTCCAGACAAAGATGAACTAGGAGGAAAGATCTGACAATCTTCTTCTGAAAATCAGCCAATTGGGTCACGATGGTCCTATTCCATTGCACATGAGTTAAGGCCAACTTCACGGAGCAAGGTTGTCTTCCCAACGGCAGGGAAGTGATCTCCATTCTCCATTCTAACGGTTGGGAGGGAGACAGTCCTAGATGGAGGTGTACACACAGGTTCTTGATTTGGTTCCTGTATCTCTTCAATATGATTGCTCCCCAGAGCACTAAAAAGAGCACTGGCTCATTCTATTGCCAAGATATATTACTGGGTAGCTTTAGATATATTCCTTAACTTCTCTGAGGCTTGGTGTCCTCATCAGTAGATAAGCACTAGATTGAGAATCACAAGATCATTGGTTCAAACCCACCAGTTGCTCCTAAGTGGACAATGCTAATATCCATCCATCTATCTAGCCACTCCCCCTTCCTACTTGCCTTTTCTTCCTTCTTCCTTCCTCTCTCATTCCTCCTCCATCCCTCCCTTCCACCCTTCTTTTCTATCAAATCAACTTTATCATACTTCTGAGTCATTCATTCTCACTGTGAGAAAAGTCAATTTCCCTCCTAATACCACCATGATGCTACCTCCTGGGCCCATTTAGGGCACTGTTGTCCCCAAGTCCTAGGGAACCTCCAGTCTCAGACTTCCCAGGAAATTGTTGAACATACTGATACCTGGACACCCTCACCTGCTGAATCAACACCCAGAGGTGGACCAACGTTCAACAAGTTCCCCTTGTGATGTGGATACCCATTCAACTTGAAAACCACTTCCTGGGTGTTTCTCTTTGGCATTGGGTCTGCACCGTGCATGTTTGTGCTTGTCAGACACTGTGGAAAGTCCTTGTCTTAGGAATGTGGCCATTTCCCCCATCATCTGAGGGTGCTTTCTTCAAGAACTCCTTGAGGTCACAGGGTAGCTCTCTGTACCCCCAGCACCTGTACACACACCTTCCCCATAGCCTGCCAGAGTTGGAGGCTTCCCTGCCCATCTTCCACAGTGGGCTCTTCATTCATCAGCAGGTGCCCTGGGACTACATAAGGGCTCTATGTCCAATAAAGGTATTGGCTTCCTGCCCTGGCATTCAGACAGCTGAGGGCAGGTAGTTTTCACAAGAGGAGACTTAGTTGCCTTCAAACCTCTCTTGAACTTCCCTACATGGAAGGTGCTCCTTCTCTTTGCTGGTGCATCACCAAAAAGGAGCTTCCGTGGTATTTGGAAAACGACTGGGAGGAAGTGTACATCTCAGATCTCTGACAGATCACATTCCCCTATATCCCAGTCCACCCCCCACTTTATAACTGCCTCGTTGCTATTAGCGACCATTGAGTTTGGCCCAGACTCATGGCATGGAAAACTATGCACAACAGAAGGAAAACTGCACTATCCCTATGATCAGTGTGTGATCCATAAGGGGTCTTTTAAAGGAAGTTGATTTCAGGTTTCCTAGTCCATCATAGTTCAGAAGCTCCAGTGAAATCTGTCCTGCATCATAGCCACAGGCAAGTCTCCCCTGACAGAACTGACAGCCAGGATGCAGCTGTGCATGGGACGCATTCGCTGCCAATAGAACCTGGTCCTCGGACATGGAAGACAAGAACACCACCCTCTGCCTCAGCCTGAGTCAAATTGACCAGAACTCCACCATGACTGGGCTAAAGGAAGACAGCAGGGTATGTCCTGGAATCAGAAAACCTGGGTTTGAAGTCTTGGCTCTTCAGTGACCCACTGAATAGACCAAAGCAAGTCCCTTCCGCTCTCTGGTCCTGTTTCCTAGCCTGAGAAGCAGCGATGAAAAGCTGTGAGGTCCAGAGAGACCATGAGGATAAAAGTGCTAAGTGAACACAAAATATGAATCTTTTCCTTCACCTTTTATAGAATTAATCCTGTTGCAGCCCCAGCAGGTGTAGGTTACCTAGGAAGCTCTTTGTCCAGTGCCTACTTTCAGGGAGTTCTAGCCACAATCTATCTGACTCTTAAAACAAGGAGAGGTTCAGAGACAGCTGGGAGGAGCCCCCAATGCCCCAGATCCTTCAAAATCAGTGCTGCAGGAGAACCTCTTTCTAACTCAACCTCCTCAAGTGATCATGTCCCCCTAGGGGTGTCAGGGAGGCAGGAAGAAGAGGCACCAAGGGAGGAGAACTCTGGGAGCTAGATCCCCAAACTCCCATGGGCGTGAGAGCAGAAACCCAAACCCCGACACACACACCCCCACCCAAGCCACCGTCCGGAAAAAATAAACGATTTCCTGCAACCAGCTCCGAAACAAAGTCTGTGAGTGAGCTGTGACACATGTTACATAAATAGAAGCCGCAGAGGGGAAAAGCCTGTTTTCTCTTTCATTATTTATCACTCTCTAACCATCTCCAGCTGGGTGAGTAAACAGGCGCATTGGCCCATAATGAAGAACAGACTGCTTAGTGGGGCTGCTGGTGGGGCGTGTGTGGGGGCCAGTGAGTGTGAGTGTATGTATGTGTGTGCGTGTCTGTCTGTCTGCCTGCCCCCGAGAAGGGAGAGTGGGAGTCTGAGAAGGAGGAAGACTTGAGAGTGGAGATCACCAACTCCACAGAACAAGGGGGTATCCACCTGATATCCCGGTGAGGGTGGGACCAGCAGCCCATCTGCCACCTCCACCCCTAAGGGTTGGTAGGGATCAGACGTGCTGGATGGAGGAGGAGTCAGAAGGAAGAGACTTGCTGGGCGGGGAGAGGATGTGAGAGGTACTCACCAAGAATCAGCCTGCAAATGTGCCAGGTCCCTGAGCATGACCTCCACATGATAGCCTCTGAGTGTGACCATGTGGGTGTGTGGGAGTAGGGAGAGGGCACCAGGGTGTGAACATCAGTCCTGGGAAGTGAGGGTGCAGGGCTGTGTGTAGTGAGACTGTGGCACTGAGGAGGAGTGTATATGAGTGTATGAGACAGTCGTATGTGAGTGTGTATATGATTGTCATGTAGGGATGATCTTGGGAGTGTGTGATGTTGGTAGTATATAAGGGTATGTGTGATTTTGCCAATGCATGACTATGTATCCGTGTGACTTTGACAGTGTAGACATGTGCGTATCATTGTGTGACTATAGGAGCAAAGTATGTTCATGTGAAAATCTGTACATGAACATGTATGAGCTTGCGTGAGTGTAAGTAAGCTGTGAGAATGTGCCCATTTGTGGGTGGTGATGATGTACTGTTGAGTCAGTTCCAGTTCATAATGACCCTGTACAGGGTTTGCTGTTGGTAAGTGCCGTTGAGTCAATTCTGACCCATAGTGACCCTGTATTGGGTTTCCAAGGAGCAGCTGGTGAGCTTGAACCACTGACCTTGCAGTTCAAATGACTTTGCAGTCTGATGCATTAGCCCATAGCACCACACCAGGACTCAAGGCTGTAAATCTTTATGGGAGCAGAAAGCCTCATCTTTCTCCTGTGGAGCATCTGGTAGATTTGAACTGCTGATCTTGTGATTAACAGCCCAATTCTTAATCTACTATGCTACCAGGGTGTAAGTGTGACTTCATGACTATTGAAGTGTGTGAATAAGGGTGTGTGTTGAGTAACTTTAATAACATACAAGGTGAGTCAAAAAGTATTGCCAAAAAATCATAGAATCCTTTATTAAACAAAAATATCCAAACATAAAGCTATTGTTTCTTGACGTAGCCTCCATCTAGTTCTATACACTTCGGAAGGTGGTGTTTCCAGCTTTCTAACCTTTCCCTGAAGAATTCTGCACTCTCCAATTTACACCAAGTAAAAACAGCAGTTTTGGCATCTTTGACAGACTAAAATGGTGTTCCTTTTTTATACGTTTTTTTAGTTCCGGGGACAAAACGAAAAGTGGTAGGATCAGGGCTATAGGGTGTATGAGGTAAGGTTTCCCAACAGAATTCTCATAGGACATTCCTTGATACCATCAAAGAGTGAGCAGGTGCATTGCTGTGATAAAAAAAAAAAAAATCCTGATCACAAATTTCCTGGTGTTTTCAATTTTCTCACCAATGTGGTTTTCAATTTTCATAAAATGACTTCATAATAAGCCCCCACGATCATCCTGTGTTCTTCAAGAAAATCTATCAAGATTACCCCTTTGAAGTCCCAAAAAATAGTCGCCATAACTTTCTGAGCTGACCTATCTGCCTAGAATTTAACTAGTCCAACCGATGACCTAGGAAGCCCCTGTTTCAATTGGACATTTTTAAAGGCATCCTAACAAAGTTACGACAAGTGTATTACTAAGGGAACCTGTCTGCTGCCATCCACTGCTCACAAAGACAGGTTTAGATAAGTTTTGTTTGGAATAAAGCCATGCGTGTATAAAGTGGAATCCTGGTAGTGTGCCGTCAAGTCGGTTCCAACGCATAGTGACCCTGTGTAGGGTTCCCGAGACTGTAAATCTTTATGGGAACAGAAAGCCTCATCTTTCTCCCATGGAGAAGCCGACAGATTTCAAACTGCTGAGCTTGCAGTTAGCAGCTCAACGCGTAACCACTTTACTTATCCGTGTGTGTGTGTGTGTGTGTGCGCGCGCGCGAGTGACTCTGACTCTGGGCGTGTGTAAGTATGTGTATGTGTGTGTATGGTAGTAAATGTGTGTGTGTGTGTGTTTATGTGGCTGCATGAATGCATGTATGGCTGGATCAGTATCTACATATTATCATCCTATATCAGAACCCAGCATCCACCCTTCACACTTTCTGCCTCTGCCCACCCCTAGAACTGCTCCCTGACCTTGGGAAGCCATGCCTGGGACCAGGATAGTCCTGGAGAGAGCCAAGCTGGTCCTGCTGAGGGCTTCCCACAGCCTGCCCCTCAACCCAGAGTCATCCCAACGTGACAGTGTCATTCTCATCCTGGCCCCCAGGGCCCAAGAGTGTGCATCAGGGACACAGATGAGGCCAGGTCTGAAGGGTGGAGGCTGGAGGCAATGAGGTGAGGCATCAGACTCCTTGTTTGTGGTCCTAGGCATTCTTGCCTAAAGTCTGACTTCTGTGTGACTCTATCTGTCCTGCTTTGGGAGTTACAAGAGAGACAGGCCTATGCTCAGATATTCCTGAAGTAGAATGGGCTCCTGAGCATCTGTTTTGACTATTTCCATCCCATTCAGCCATTCAATGCCATAGGACCAGCTGAAGACCTAGTGTCTCTGGGCATATCCACACCAGCCTACTGCTTGCCCACAGTCTCTGCCCTCTAACCAGGCCATATAATATGTATTTAATTACTCACTCAACAAGCTACATGTTCTGAGGCCCATATTTTGGAAACCTCCAAATATTTCTGTTCTTTTCTCTGAGCCTTAGTTTCCCCTCTGTGGGGGCACAGACACCTTTGCTCTGCCTACTTCATATGGATGTTGTCAAGATGAAGGGGAGAGCATCCCTCTTAATGGACATGAACTGGCCTTATGAAGAAATGTCATATAAGATGCCCCCCACTGCCCAACTCTATGAAAGGTACATTACAGAGTAGCTCTGTGAGCAAAACCTGTGGTGTAGAAATATCTCCAACATCAGCGTGGTTCGACACTTTCTTTCCCACCTTCTCTCAGTATCTTCTCTTAGCTCCAGAATAGTTTGTTCAAGTCAGAGGTCTGTAAACCAGGGCTTGCAGGCCAAGTCCAGCCCACTGCCAATATTTGTATGGCTTGCAAGCCAGGAATCATTTTTATAGATGAACATTTGCCATTAACTTGATGATAAGGAACATTAACTACAAACCTCAATTAAGAAAAAATGTTATTCCTCTCCACCACAAAAATATTCTTCTCATTATTGTGTGCTGTTGAGTTGACCCAGTCATAGCGACCATATACAAGAGGGCTTCACAAAGCTCATGGAAATGGAATTAAAAGATAATAGAAATTTTCCATGAACTTTTGGAAGCCCTCTCCTATGACAGAGTAGAACAAGTGCCCCATTGGGTTTCCTAGACTGTAATCTTTATGGGAGAGCTTTTCTCCAAGCAACCACTGGATGGATTCAAACCAACAACCTATTAGTTAGCAGCGAGTGCTTAACCACTGCACCATGAGAGTATAGAACTGCATTATTAAAAAAAAAAAAGAGTAGATCTGCATTATTTTAAAAAATCATACTTGGTTAGTTAAAGAAAACAATTTTATTGTGAATTGAGTGAAGGTTTGATACATTTTAGATTCGACAAACAGATGATTCATTTTAGATAGAGCAGATGATACGTTTTAGATTCGGCAAACCCAACACATCACCTCACTGATTACAATCCTTTCTATGTAATATCACTTTATTCCATGTTTACATTCTTCCTCCTTTCCCCACCCTTCAGAATTCTGTCCTTGTATAAATGTTGCTCTTCTGATCTTGAATAGGTGACCATTGAATGATGTGCATATGTCACTAGTGTCATTGCCCACCCTTGATATGCCTGTCTATTGCTTGGCTGAAAATTGAACCACAGAGGTGAGTTCAGTTCCAGACCTGAAGGGTGACCAAGGGCCATAGTATCAGGATTCCACCTGTCTCTAGCTGACCAGCAAGCCTGGTCTTTTCAAATGAATTGGTATTCAATTAATTTTGTTTTTATAATTTCATCAATAGAAATTTTGCGGAAGTTTGTTTCCTCTCTATCATACAAGTACTTATACAACATCCTCAACTTTGCCTCTTGGCCCACAAAGTTGGAAATATTTACTATCTGTCTCTTTATAAGAAAAGTTTGCCAATCTCTGCCTCAACTCTCCAACCCTACTGTTGTGACACAGAACAGCCATAGAAGATAAATAAATGAGTATGGCTGTGTTTCATTACAACTTTATTGACAGAAACAAATGGTGGGCAGGCTTTGGCAATATAAGTAAGCCCTTGGCCATTTTGATGGTTTTGAAGATGGAGCAAACCAGTAACTAGTTGTCATTGGGTCAATGCTGACTCATGGCAATCCCATGTGTCCAAAGCAGAACTGTGCTCTATTGGATTTTCAGAAGCAGATCACTAGGCTGTTCTTCTAAGGTGACTCTGGGTAGATTCCAAGTGCCAACATTTTAATTAGAAGCTGAGTGTACTAATCGTTTGTACCACCCAGGAGCCCCAAAGAGAGGTAAATGTGATTTCCTAATCAGATCCAAAGAACCCAGTGTTTGTTTGGTCAAGTACCCGGACTAAATTGGACAAACTGTGAGCCTGAGTGATGGGCCTCCCTACAAAGAGTGTGAAGTCTGCTCAGAGAAAGGCAGAATTAAACAATATAGACAGTCTGAGTCTGAGGACATCCTTTTCAGACCCCTATACAATGAAAAAGACTTTGAAAGATTTCTCAGCCCTAAGCCCACCCTCTCTTTGGCCCCTGACTCAGTCCTCCCCTTTCCTGACACTTCAAGTGGCTTTCACTCTTTTTCCATTGGTCATGTGTCCAACCCTGAGGGTATTCATGCTTCTTTTTCTATCTAGAACCAGGGACAGGTTATAACTGCCAGCCAGTGGCCCAGAGAGAGACATGGGATTGGGGGCTGGGTGACCTAGAGACATTCTCCACCTCCAGCTAGTATATAGCTCTTCACTCTTGCTACAGAAACCAAGAAACCAAGGGGAATAGCCTCAAACCAGACTTCCTTGGGGGAGAAAGGGCCCTCAAGAAGTGATCCATGAGGGGTGTAACAAATCAGATGGCACTTACAAGTCACGTGACAGTGTACGCATTTCAACCTCTCTGAACTTTAGTCTTGTTCTTTTTTAAATTAAGAATAATAGCAGTACCCACTTGATTTAGACTGGGTTCCTCAGACGTAGTACCAGAGACTGCTCTATTGCACAGGGCTGATTCAGGAGGCTGAGGAAATGAAGTGGGGAAGCAATCAAGGCCACGAAGAGAAACTATACAGTGTATGTTATTAAACCAGTTACTAGGATGGGCTCCATCCTGCTGCGAAAGCCCTGGGAGCCCAGGCCTCAGAGTTATCCCACCAGAGGGGTGGGGGTAACTGGGGTATTCATACACACATTCCCACCAGTCAGAACAGGAATGGGACTCTCTCCCAGCAAGATTTCATTCCTGCCATGCTTGGCCTCCCACAAAGGTGGCAAAGTGGTGCCAACAGTTAGAGAAAGACTTCTGGCAAGGAAAGGCAGGCATTGGCTATTGGGAGTGCTAGAGGTGTAAGTGGTCAGGGCACGGGGACACGGGCAGGGCGCTAACAGCATCTGTTACATCATCTCGTAGAGCTGTTGGGAGGTGAAATGAGGTCCCGCATGAAGAGTGCCAACTCACTCCAGCCTTCAGATCCTGGCTCCTGGGACTTCCTAATAATCATGAGAGAGGTCTTGGGGGCCAGTGGGCCAGGGGTCAAGAGCAGAGGGGACTGGAGGATAGAAGGTTCTGGGTATGTGTGGAAGGTCAAAGAGAAGAGGGCTGGAGGAGAACTGGGAAGGAAGTGGGGCTGTCCCGCATGGTGTTCCATGGAACAAATGGACCATGACATCACGACCCTGTTCCTTCAAGGCACTCCTCTCAAGCCAGGCCTACCATGACGTGTTGTTATGTGGGTCAAGGCATGTAAGTCCCAGGAAAATTTAAGAGGCCAGCTCTGATACCACACACAATAAAGGACTTATAAAGACTCTCTTTTGTCTACCGTTATACCTACCCTAAGGAGTTCTGGTAGCGTAGTGGTTATAAATTGGGCTGCGAACTGCAAGGTCAGCAGTTCAAAACTACCAGCTATTCCATGGGAGAAAGAAAAGGCTTTCTGCTCCCATAAAGATTTACAGCCTCGGAAACCCTGTACAGGGTCGCTATGAGTCAGAACCAACTCCATGGCACATAACAACAACACACCTACCCTATATTCCTTTGCCATTTGGAAAAATAAAATTAGGGTCATTGTGGAAATCAGAGAGACATATATATAGCAAGTGCCTGGTATACGGTAAATGCTCAATCTAAAACCAAACCCACTGAGTTGATTCTGACTCAGAGCGACCTACAGGCTCTAAATCTGTACAGAATCAGACTGCTACATCTTTCTCCCATATAGCAGATAGTGGATTCTAACTACTGACTTTTCAGTTAGCAGTCATGCGCTTTAACCACTGTTACACCAGGGCTCTTTAGATGTTCCATATAAATAAAATCCATTGTCGTGGAGTCCATTCCAACTCATAGCAACCCCATAGGACATAATAGAACTGCCCCGTGTTTCCAAGGCTGCCAATCTTTAACAAAACACACTGCCTTCTCTTTCTCAGAATCGAACAACCAACCCTTCGGTTAGCAGCCCACTGCTTAACCCTCTACCACCAAGACTCCTTAGATGCTCAAGGAAAAGAGCTTAGTAGACATTTTCTGCAAGAGGCTACCTCTGCTTTGACGTCTCTCTGTCACATTCCACCTCTTCTTCCATGTCAGGGTTCTGGTTTCCTCTGGCCTAGTGGCTAAGATTCCAAGCCCCGGGCTCTTAGGGTTCCATGGGGGAAAGGATGTTTGCCTTGATGAACACATAGTTCTGAAGGACTCCATAGTGGACAGGCAGAAAGTGATCAGGGAGGAATCATAAGAAGAATGGAGAACCAGCCCTCTGTGAGGGAGATGACCCTTAGAGAATGAGGGGTTGCCTTGTCCTGGTTTCTAGTCAAGTCCCTCCTTGGCCCTCAGCTCTTTCCCTCCAATTAAGACATCGTAATTGCATGTGTTGTAGAGACTCCAGCACCTGCAGGGCACCAACTTGTCCTGAGATGTCAGGCTATTTTGCTTTTTTTAACTTTGCTCTGAAAGTATCAAATCAAATCAACATGCACTTACTTTGCACCTATTAGGCAAATGACACTATGCAATGGTATTGTTGTTGTTTAGTGCCTTCGAGTCTATGAGATACCCTAAAATGACTAAAATAATGAATCCCTAACCATAAGTAAAGTAAAAAACTGTAGTGCATTATAAACTGGGCTGCTAATGGCAAGGTCAGCAGTTCGAATCTACCAGTTGCTCCATGGGAGAAAGATGAGTCTTTCTGCTCCCATAAATGTTTACAGCCTCAGAACCCCTACACAGGGTTGCTATGAGTTGGAACCAACTTGGTGGCACACAACCACCACCAACAACAACCTCAAGTAGTTTATTACAGTGAAACCTGTGAAAGCCAAACTTGATGGGACTGCCTTCTCTTTCCAGTTTCCACACGGTTTCCACCTTTGACAGAGTGCTTACTATAGCTCTCTTTTAAGAATCTTACCTCGTTTTACTTTTGCGTTTTCCTTCTCTGACAGGTTCTAGCTTTTGCAGGTTTTCTGGTATTTAACTGGAAAGGTGAGGGATACATGGCTAAACAATGAACTAACAATACAATTTGTTTAAAGTTACTTTATTGTTGTTAAGTGCTGTCGAGTTGGTTCCAACTCATAGTGATCCTGTACAGGGTTTCCAAGGAGCAGCTGGCGAATTTGAACCACTAACCTTGTGGTTCAAACCAATCTTGAGGTCCAGTGCCTTATCCTGCAGCACCACACCAGGATTTCTTAAAGTTACTGTTGTTGTTGTTGTTGTTGAGTGCCATCAAGTCGATTCTGACCCATAGTGACCCTGTATAGGGTTTCCAAGGAGCAGCTGGTAAGCTTGAACCACCAACCTTGCAGCTCAAACAACTAACTTTGCAGTCTGACACATTAGCCCACAGCGCCACACCAGGACTCCTGTTTGTTAAATAAAATTAGGTGGCTCCATACAATAAGCACTGGACTGCAAACCACATGGTAGGCAGTTTGAGCCCACCAGCTGCTCTGTGGGAGAAAGATGAGGCTTTCTGCTTCTTCAAAGATTTACAGCCTCAGAAACCCTATCCTGGGCTGCTATGAGTCGGAACCAACTCCATGAAATTGAACAACAACAACACATTACAACAGCAATGATACATAGTGCTAAAGAAAACAGTAAAGAGATGGAAGTGGACTGAGTAAGGCACTGTGGGTTAATGCACTGGACTGCAAGGTTGGCTTTAACTACAAGGTCGGCAGTTCAAGCTCACCAGCCACTCTTTGGAAACCCTATACAGGGTCATTATGGGTTGGAACAGATTCCACAGCACTTAACAACAACAATCTATTCAATGCTGTCTTTGACATCTAGTTCTGCTATAACAGAAATACCATAAATGTGTGGCTTAATAAATAGAAATGTAGTTTCTCATAGTTCAGGAAACTGAAAGTCTGAATTCAGGGAGCCATCTCTGGAGGAAGGCTTCCTCTGTCTGTGGGCTTTGGGGGAAGGTCTTTGTCTCTTCTGAGCTCCTGTTTCTTGGCCAGCCATCTTCATGACGCTTGACATTTCTCTTCCCCCATCTCTGCTTCTTTCACTTGCTTGTTTAGCCTCTTTGATAGGACTCCTGGTTAGCACTGGACAGCTAACCGCAAGGTGGGGGAGTTCAAACCCACCAACTCCTCCTTGGAAACCCTATACAGGATCACTATGAATCAGAACTGATTCATTGAAGGTACTTAACAACAACAAACATATCTCAAAAGAAATGGACTCAAGACACAGTCTACACTAATCCTGTTTTACTAACCTAACAAAACAACCCATCCTCAAATGAGATTATAACCACAGTTCTAGAGGTTAGGATTCACAAGTATTTGGGGGAAGGCACAATAAAATCGCTAACAAGTGTCTATTCTGAGAAGAGCCTACATGAGCGGTGCTGTTCCTCTCCACCTCTCCTCAGACCCTCTTCTTCCTCCCATCTAGCAGATAAGGAAACTAAGATGAAGTCTCTTGCTTTGGAATCTCAGGCTAGAATGTGGAAGAACTGGGATTTAAATCCAAGAGTCTTCACCAGGTAGGTCTCAAAGGAAGAGGAGGAATCACTAAAGGAAGGGAAAGGGAGTCTCTCCCCCTACCCATTTCTTGACTGGTTCTTTCTCCCACTCTCAACCTCTCCCCCCACCCCCCTAGGCATACTCCTCTCCCTGGGTTAGCAGCTGGGTGCAAAACGTGGATGGAGGAGAAAGTGCTGGGTCTACCCATTGCTGTGTGTTCCATTCTTTCCCTAGTCAGGAATCCCTCAGGTGAGGGATTCCATTTTTACCCAAAGATACTGTGTTCTAATTGAGAGAAAACTGTCTAATACTTGTCAGGTTATTATTCATTTCCTGGTTCTTAATGACTGATTTTCTACCAATCAGCCCAAAGTCACATGACCACCACCACTGGACAAGGCCTATGTCTCTGAGTCCCTAACAGTGACTAGGGCTCAGGCACATGGCCAGCCTAGCACCAAGAAGAGCAAGTTGGCCCTGCCCAAGTCCTGGGTTCCGTCTCTTCCACAACCCCCTGGGACAGCTCCCCATGGCCCTCTACTCAGGGCAATATGGTAAACTGATAAGCTTCCCCAGGGGTAGGAGCCCCCCCTTAAAAAAGGGGGGAGTCTAGAGAGTGCCTTGAAGGCTCCTGGCACAGTTCATTAAGATATCCAGCCTTAATGAAATATTTCTTTGTTAAAATCGTCATTTATCTTGGTGAACAGGGGCCTTTGTGGAAAAGACTGCCCCTCCTTCGTCCCTCCCCCATCTCTACTCAGCACAGACCCTGGGCCTTTTTGAGTCAGAAAGTTTGGGAATGGGCTGGGGAGGAACAGCTGGGAGCCAGGGGTGGGGAGAAGAAGAGATTCAGGAATGGAGGAGCCACAGGGGGAAGGGGATGGCTTGGCTGAGAGGGAGGCAAAAGAGAGAGAAACAGAAGGCTGGACTCAAGCTCACTGCAGCATGACCACAATGACCAAACATCAGAAACAACCAACTGTCCATCACCAGGAGGCCAGGCAAAGAAATCAGGACTCACTGATGTAGAGGCATGCTCTCCAGCAAATCTTAACGGACTGTCCTGGAGATAGATACATGTATCAAACCTGAATTCATCTCCGCAACAAGAAGTCAAACACCAACAAAGAGTAAAAGCAAGCTGCAGGATACTTTTTACTTCATTTTTTAAATACCCAAGCAATATACTATATTAGCCGTCATGAGTCCAAGTACACTAGGGGCAGCTAAAAGCAACAAAGAGTCTCAAACTTACTTTGAGGAAGGAGTCCTGGTGTGGTGATGCAGGAAAATAAGCTGAACCCAAAGGTCAGTTTGAGCTGCAAAGTCAGCAGTTCAAACCCACCAGCCGCTCCTTTGAAACTCTACACAGGGTCACTATGAGTCAGAACAGACTGGAGCACACTTAACCACAACAACAAGCCACCAGCTTCAGAAAAGTGGTTGCTTCTGGGAAGGGAAGCATGGAGAAAGGGCAGGAGGAACATGCACAGAGCCTCAACTATAACAACAGCTTTGTGTGTGTGTGATGAAATTTGCCACTTGAACCATTTTTAAGTGTCTAGTTCAATGCTATTAATTAGGATAAGCACTGGACTGCTAACCACAAGATCGGTGGCTCAAGTCCACCAGCCCCTCCACAGGAGAAAGATGAGGCTTTCTGTTCCTGCAAAGATTTACAGCCTCGGAAACCCTATTCAGACTCTCTATGAGTCAGGATCGACTTGATTGCACTTAACAACAATTATATTCACAATGTCACACAGCTATTACCAGTCTGTGTTACCAAAGTTTTTCATCAGAAACTTTCTGTTTTCAAACAGAAGCTCTGCACGCATTCCCCTCTCCCTTAGCCCCTGGTAACCACTAATCTACTTTCTCTCTCTATTCATTTGCCTCCTCTAGATAGTTCATGGTATTGTGTGCTATAGGATAAGCACTCAACTACAAGGTAGGTTTGAACTGCAAGGTTGGCAGTTCAAATCCACCAGCTGCTTCTCTGAAATCCTATGCAGGGTCGCTATGAGTTGGAACCAATTCAATGGCACTAAGATAAACAACAGATAGTTCATAGAAAATGAGACCATACAGTATTTGTCCTTTTATGTCCGGCTTATTTCACCGGTAGTGTTTCCAAGGTTCAGCCATGTTGTAGCATATATTAAAACTTCTTTCCTAAAAGTAAATGAATAATATTCCATTGTATACATATATATATACAACACATTTTGTTTATTTATTCATCTGTTAATAGACATGTGAGTTTTTTTCACTTCTTGACTCCTGTGAATATTGGTGCCATGAACATTGGTATATAACTATCTGAGTTCCTGCTTCCAAGTCTTTGGCATATATACATCCTCACCACCAACATTCGCTATTTTGCTTTTCTCTTTCTTTTTTCTTTAAATAATAGCTATCCTAATATGCTGGACTACAAAGTTGGTTTGAACCTCAAGTCAGTTCCAACTCAAACCCTATACAGGGTTTCTGAGGGTGTAAATCTTTATGGGAGCAGAAAGCCTCATCTTTCTCCTGCAGAACAGCTGGTAGTTTCGAACTGCTGAACTTGCAGTTCACAACCCGATTCATAACCACCACGCTACCAGAGCTGCTTATACTTAGGAGTGTAATTGTCATATGGTCATTCAAAGTTGAACTTTTTGAGAAACCACCAAAAGCATTTTCTGCTGAAGCTGTACCCTACACGCCCACCAGCAATGGAGATCTAATTTCTTCACATCCTCACCACCAACATTTGCTATTTTTCTTTTCTCTTTTTCTTTAAATAATAGCTATCCTAATATGCTAGACTACAAAGTTGGTTTGAACCTCAAGGTTGGCAGTCCTCAGGAACCCTAAACAAGGTCACTGTGGGTCTTACAACAATAATAATGGTTGTGAAGAGGTATCTCACTGTGATTTTGATTTGCGTTTCCAAAATGACCAAAGAAAGAGCCCTGGTGGTGCCGTGGTTAAGTGCTTGGCTGCTAACCACAAGGTCACTGGTTCCAACTCACCAGCTGCCCAAGAGGAGAAATATGTGTCACTCTGCTTCCTTGATTTCAGCCTTGGGAACCCTATGAGGCAGTTCTACCTTGTCCTGTGGGGTCACTATGAGTTAGAATTGACTTGATGGCAATAGGTTTGCTTTGGTTTAGTTTTCCTGACTTAACTCAACAACAGTTCTGAAACCTTTCCTTTTTAAGTACACAGAAAGTTACACAAACATGTAAATTACAGTTCAGTGAACAGACTCATTAACCATCTCTCAAATAAGAAAAGCTACATTCCCAGCCCCTCAGAAGCCCTCTCATGCAACTCCCAGCATCAAACTACCTGCTGTAGTCCCTCTCCTGACTTGTACCACCATTGATTAGTGTGCCCTGCTTTTGAATTTCACATGAATGGAACCATAATGTGTGATCTCATTTGTGGCTAGCTTTTTGGCTCAGCATGTTGGACTGTAGATGGAACTACGTTGTTTATTCTCATTGCTGCATACCGATCCATGTATGAGAATACCTATCCCATGTTGAGGACTGTGGTGAATAGAGCTACTATAAATATTCTATTCCTGTGCATGCTTTTTGATAAATATGTATGTGTTCACATTCCTGGTGTTATACATTTAGGAGTGGAGATGCTTCATTACACTTGTTGCTATTGTTAAGTGCCCTCGAGTAGACCCTGACTCATAGCGACCCTGTATAGGGTTTCTGAGAAGCAGCTGGTGGATTTGAACTGCCAATCTTGTAGTTTATAGTCCAGTGCTGATCCTACAGCACCACACCACACTTATTACACTAGTTGAGTTTTTTATTTCTTCATAATGAAAAGTTTTTTGGGGTTTTTTTGGGGGGGAAGTTGGGGGAGGCCCAAGCAGTCAGGTGAATAGAAATAGAAAACATCTGGATTTGAGTGTGTTGGAGGCATCCCTAAGTAATGCAAATGGTTAATATGCTCTGAATGTCAATACTGGTTCTATAAACAAACTCATCCACTAAACCACTTATTTCATCCCCACAACAGTGTGGCAGCTGCTTCAGAGAAAGAAGAGCTGGGTGTAAATTCTTGCTGCACTGTTTGCTAGCTGTGTGACCAGGAGAAAATTACCTGACCTCTCAGAGCCACCAGGCCTGGGATGATAAAGTTGAATTAGCCAAGTGCCTGGCACACTACAGGTATAGAATCTGTGTCCGCTTTTATGATTTGTCATTTTATGAAGTCAATATTCATCATTTGTAGGTGAGGGGACTGGGGCTCACAAAAGGGAAAATGCACATATATGGGAAGCAGCCATGCTATTTCATGTTGTCTTCCCAATTTGGTGGATGAAGAAACTAAGGCTAGGAGACATCACATAACTTGTCCAGGTCACAAAACTGGTTAGTGACAGAGGTTGAAGGGTATCTAGCTCCAGCCCCTAAATTCGAAACCATGGTCTTCCCTGGAAGACCAGTCCATGAACCCTGGTTCCTAAGGACCCTGCCAGGGAACAAGGACAGAAAGGGGATCCTCCTGATTGCGCCCAGTAACTTCCCCTCAGGAGCCCCTATTCTTTTCAATCTTTTCTCAGAGCCTGTGTACTCTAAGGAAGGGCTTTAGGTTTGTTGTTTTGGTCTGGGAGTGTTTGTTGTATATCTCCTTGTTTTCCTTACTAACCTGCCCTTTCAGGTGATGACAAGACAGGCTTTTGCCTCCCTTGGGCCCCTGACTGTGACTCGCTGGGTGCTGAGAGCAGAACTGACTTGGAGGTGGCAGGCTGATAGAAATGAAAGCAAAAGCATTTCCCAGGGAAATCCCTCTGGGCAAGTGAGCCCACGTGCCAGGTGTGGAGGGTTGCTGCAGGAAGGGCATGGAAAAGGAGTCAGTGGGTATGCCAGCCAGTCAGGAAAGGGCTGGAAAAGCCTAGTGGAGGTTACCTCATTCCACATTCCCACTTCAGGAGTGCCCTCTTTTGTATCCAGCAGTCCTCAGTTCCCACCCCATCCTGTACCACAGGAAAGATGGAGAGGGGGGAAGGATTCGGTCACACTGGTCTGATCCAAAGACCTGCCACTCTAGACTTGGCCCAGGGGTATCTGCACACCCTAATCCCCACCTGAGCTGGTTCTCCACACTACCAAGGTTTTCCCCCGACCCCCAAGTCTCCTCCTTGGGTAACCTGTAAGCTAACAATATGACCTTCAAGATTTCCATGAGCTTCTTCCCTATTCCCACCAATGTAGCTTGGGCTGGAATCCTGCTTCATCACATACCAGTTGTGTAATCTTGTGTAAGCAACTGAATCAGTCTGTGCCTTGGTTTCCTCCTCCGTTATAAAATGGAGACACTCTACCTTATAGAGTTACTATGGAAGTTACATGAGTTCTATGGTTGGCATTTTGATATGATTCAAGTTCTTGTTGTTTTATTCTTATTGATACTATTGCTACATTTGATATCCAACTAAATGACACAGAACGTCTCCTCCTTTTCTCCCTCCCCTCAACAATCTCATACCGTGAAATAGGAAAGGCTCTAGCAAGGCCTGATACACCTGTTCAATGGGGCAAATGCACAGATTTGAATCTGGGCAGATTTCACCGACATTACAGCTTCTGGCTATTGGACCACACAAGAGTGAGGGAGGAAATAATGGAGAACAACCCAAGAGGGAGCCTCCTTTTCTGAAACCCCCTTTTTCCAAAGGCCCATTTGGAAAGGCTTCTCTTCTAAGACATCCTCTCCCAAGCACAGCAACTGACTCACCCACTCACCGATCCTCACAGCACCCTAGCTCACTTTTCACAAGTGGCATCACGTGTCTGTTCATATTCACCTGCCTCAGGTAATTTGGACCAGGAGCGCCTTCAAGAACCACTCCCTTCCTGCCCTCACCCTGCTGCAGGATCCTCCCTTAGTCACGGGGACCTGGCATCGCTGAACTCCTCGGAGGCACTCCTAGGGGAATCCCGAAGTGTCCCTCACCTCTGGGACAGACGGGCGACGTGTTGGGGGTGGAGGGTGGAAGATGTGTAGGAAGTTTTTCAGATTTTCATCTGAGGTTCCTGTTGGATCATGGGTCTTTCCTTATGCCCAGCCCCCTCCTCCAAACTCAAACACACACCACCTCAATCCCTTCAGCGCCCCCCCCTGCCCCCCAGGCAGCAGCGATACTCAGAGACTTTGAGTTTTGTTTACAATCCAATTTGTTTGGATATTGCGTCGACTTTGCACTTCACTTTACCAGTGTAGATCCGGCCTTGGGCCCCTTCTTTACTGGTTCTCAAAAGTACTTTAGGGAAATTCCCCTAGCCGAAAGGGAGGCAGCGTGCGCCCAGGGCGTGAGGAGAGAGAACGTTCACAAAGCTCCGAAGGAGCTTCCCTCATTCCGTTTCAAAAGCCCACCCGATCCCCACGCAATGGAAAACATGAGGGGGGCTTGGAAGGGCAGGGGCCGGACGCCGGCTCCAGGCTCTGGGCCCCTGGCCACTCCCCGCGCCCGACACTGCCCGCCGGGAGCCACTGAACCGTGTAGGAACAGGGCCTGGCCATACCTCCAGACTCTGGGGAGAGGCTGGGGTTTGCAAAGCACGCGGGAGGAGCAACCCCAGAACAGGGTGAATCACTAAGGTCTCTCCACTTCCCCCTTTCAGATCCACAGCCCCTCGTCTTCTCCCCAGGCCCCCACTTGTCGTCCCCTAAAGTTTGGTCCACGTGGTCTTCTCTCACTCCCGGCCGCCAACCTCGCGGGGTGAAAGTTGCTGCACCTGCTTTAGGCGAATTATGGTAGCGCTAGAAGTTGGTCTCCCCTCCCTGCGCCGCTCGCTCGTTCTCTCCCTCCTCCCTAGCTCTCGGCGCGCTCCCTCCTTCCCCCTCCATTCCTCCTCCCCCGCCCCCTCTCGCCCCGCCCGCGCGTCGCCCGCTCGCAGCCCGGGCTCAGTCGCAGCCCCTCGGAGTCCGGAGCCGGCCGCCCCTGCGGACCGGACAGCGCGGCCGGTGACCGGGACGGAGCCCCCAGCCCGCAAAGAGGGTGCGGCGCAGGCGGCGGCGGCGCGGTGGGGAGGAGCCCGGGCCGGAACCAGGGCTGGGCCGGGGGCGGGGACGCCGGGGTCCCGGAGCCCGGGAGCCGGAGCAAGCGAGCGAACGTCGCTGGAGAACCGGGAAGGAAGAGCGGAACCGG
>NW_006408556.1:12454714-12479669 GCF_000296735.1 Chrysochloris asiatica
GGGCTGACGGGCCGGAGCCCGCACGGAGCGGCCGGGCGGGACAGGTAGGTGGCGGGCCGGGCCCGAGCTCGGGGAAGCGGGTGGGGGCTGGGCCAGCGACCAGACCAACTCCCTAGCTCGCGCACTCTCCCGTCCGCTCCCTGGCTCACTTTGTGTTTGCAAACTGCCCGCCGGAGACGCGCCGGGCGCCGGGAGGAGCCGGGCCCGGGCGGCGCACTTTGTTCCAGCCTGGGCCGGCCGCGGCGCACTGACCCCGCGCAGCCGCGACACCCAGCCCCTGGCTCGGGCCCCCGTAGGTCGGAGCTGCCCCGGGAACAGGTGGGGACTACGGCGCGGCGGCGGGAGGGGGGTGCTGGAGAGGCCACGGAGGTTCATTGAGGTTCACCCTCCCCCAAGAATCTGGGCCCGCCCCCTCCCGGCCTCGCTGGGGATGGGGCAAGGGGGCACGACCCCCCCACCCCCACCCCAGCCCCGAGTCAGACAAAGAATACTTACTGGGCCCGGACTTTCCTGAGCTGGGGAAAGAAGTGGTGAAGTGGGATCCCCCCGCCCCAGTCTGTACGGGGCTCCCCGAGACGAGCCTGAGCAGATGGGGGAAGAGGGGATCTCCGTCCCACAGGCCGCCCACTTGGGGTGAAAAGTAGGCTTGTCCTGCTGGGATCGCATCTCGGAGGTGCTGGGGCCAGTCACTTGCCACCACCCTACCCCACCCCCACCCCGTTCTTCGATCAGCTTGGAGATAGAGCAGAAAACTTCTTAGGGATTCGAGAGTATCTGCCAACGGCTCCTGTGAATTTGTGTGCCTGAGATGGAGGATGGGGGAACGATGCGGCTGATAGTTCTACGGCCCCAATCTGACGTGCACCCCTGCCCCATCTTGTGGGGAGGGGCAGCAGTGGGCTCGGAGGCCATCAGCGAAGGGTGTCTCGGAGTGATCAAGCCGGATCTCCCGCCTAGACTCTCGACTTCAGTATCTTCCTTAGATACCCCACACACACATACACACACACTCCGGCTGCCACCTCGGCAGCGCTCCAACCTCACGCTCCCTACCAATGCCAAACAAACTTCTTTAGGCTGTCCTCAGGCAGAGCCTGTGACGCTAGAATATGGGGCTCCCTGAGTGACCAAGAGCTCCGCCGTTCCTACTCGAAAAGGACCGTGTCATTTCGCGGGACGCGGATTCTGAGTCAGAAGCGCTAACGGCTACTGATCCCTACCCTCCCCCCAGCTGGGAGGA
The DNA here is from genome assembly GCF_000296735.1 of Chrysochloris asiatica. Taxonomy (NCBI): domain Eukaryota; kingdom Metazoa; phylum Chordata; class Mammalia; order Afrosoricida; family Chrysochloridae; genus Chrysochloris; species Chrysochloris asiatica. The sequence continues at coordinate 12,455,955 of NW_006408556.1, forward strand.
CCTCGCCTTAAGAACACCCATGCCTCACCTAGACTGCCTCAGTTGGGGAGAATAGGGTTTGGGAACGGGGAGATCCAGAGAACCACCGTGCTAGTCCCCTCGAGACCCCAGATCTCTCTTGCCAAACCTGCTCCTGGCCGGTTTCCTGGCTCACTGAGCACCTAGGGTTTGATGAGTCTGGAGGTCACTGTGCGCCCTAGCTTGGTGTCTCCTGCCGGGTTTACTTCAGGGTACTGAGCTGGGGGTGGCGAATGGAAGGTGGGTGGGAGGTAGGAAGAGCCTGGGTATTTTCCTTCTTTGGAGGAGCAAACCCCAGTCTGAAGCTGCTATCCCTGCAGTGTCGGAGAAAGCCAATAGAGAAAGCATTTTGGCCAATGCGGGTTTTTACTAAACTTAAGTGTCTCCGCTCTGATTTTAAAGAGCCCCGCCTAGATTTGCCTCAGAGTGAACTGTGTTGGTTCTGAAATGGAGGGCTACGCGGACAATTTCTAGGGTTGGAGTGGTGATGACCGCTGCCCCAAATGCCCCCATCATCTACTCAGAAAGAAGTAGCAGTGGATTGTATAATGTCACAACCTGTAGCCTCGAGAGAGGGTCTGACCAGTCCCACTGAAACCCCGACTATGAGAATTCAAACCCAGAAACTCGCTTTCTTCTGAGAATTGGGACTGATTGGTCTCTGCCAACAGGCCCTGCCGGTGCCCAACGATTCAAGTCCCAGATGCCCCAAGCGAGCCAGGGCATGGGCTCAGGGTCCAAGGGGGGGGGGGCAGCTGGGATTGAGCTGTCCCAAGGGGAGCCACCAGTCTCAGACAACCCCTGCCCACTCCTGCATAAAACTGCTCAGGGAAGTCTGCAGACTTGTTTTTTCTTAGTTTTTGTTCTGGTGTGAAATTTTGTCTTTCCTGGGGTTCTAGGCCTCTTTGTCACCTGGTGGCTGGTAAAGGGGGCACTGGCTGGGATTGGCTGTGGGGACATGGATGGCTTGCTCACTGGGCTGAGCCCTTGCATTTGAGCTTCTTCAAAGTTCAGCTGGGCTTTGCTATGCTCTGTCTCTGGGGTTACTCCCACTCTTGTCTGCTTGGTAAGTGACACATATCCCCCCCCCCACACACACACACAGTCAGAACCCCTGGGAGTGCTGAATCTCCCTGCCTGAACTCTTGTGCCCCTATCTTATTCTGCCCCCAGCCTTGGCACTAAAGTGAAGGAGACTACGAAACCTTTCCTCCTGGCACTAAAGCTGGGTGGGCCTCTGGGTGGGTTTTCTATCCTGTCCTCCAAACTGGGCAGATTACCCAGGAGTTATGGGGTTGAGGAACCCTTAAGCCCTAGGAAGGAAAAGGCCAGGTGCAAGGAAGGTTGGGTCTGGTCCAACTTGGCCCTTTCTGTATAGGTGTCCTTGAAGTCATACCTAGGAACCCCCAATCCCTTATAGCCAGAAATTTCTTTGCCAGCTATAGACAGGTAAATCCCTTCTTGTGGGAATGTGCACATCCTGCTGGACCTCTGTTCTAAACACAACTCTTCCCCGGGGTGTGTGTAGCTGGGAGAACAGAGGAATTGGGAAGGATTTTCTTTTGATCTGATAATTTCCCAAATATTTGCGGAGCTTCTACTCCATTGGTGCAGGTTCCAGGCTGGGCTCTGGCATCCAAGCAATGAATGAGGATAGGGGTGTGCCTTCACATTGTCGGGGTAGGTAACACACATGGAGCGTCATCCTGGGAGCCCTGTATCTGTTTCCGTGGAGAGGTGTGAGGTGTACAGAGAGGCTGGGGGTAAGTAAAATATTCTGGGGAGGAGGAAAGGGAAGGATCATCACCCTCCTTGAGCTGCATCCTCCTTCCCAATGTCCTCAGCCTTTGCTGCTTCACTACTTGGTAGTTTTCTTGTCTCTCCAGCCCGAATGCAAGCCCCATCCCAAGTAGGTACACTGTCTTTGCTTTTCTAATAGCCCAACCTCTGCAGAACATCAGTCTCTCCCATCCAAGGAATTCCTCGCTGGTTCCTCCATGCTCTCCCACTTCCCCACACTGAAGCAGGGCATGACAGGACTCTGAGGCTCCACTGCCCAACTTCAAATTAGGTCCCAGACCTCATTTTTGGTTCTGGAACTGTGAAACCCAAGGCAGAATATGTGTCCGAGTGAAAAGGGTTTTTTGGACTTGACAGTAGGGCTGGGACTCAGGGGAACTTAATTAAGCTCTTGGAACCTCTGTCGTCTTCTGTGAGTTGGTCAATAACAACCACCTTTAGAGAGTTAGTTTGGGAATTGAATGGGAGAGCAGATGTAAAGTACCTAGCCCAGTGCCTGCCAGGTGGTAGAGCTGATCAAAAGGTGGATTTTATTATCAGATTCCTAGGAGTCCCCGGCCACATGTTGGGCTGAATATTGGAGATACTAGAGTCTTAACCTCCATTTTATGGGTTGGGGAAATGAGTCCCAGAAAAGAAGGGTCTTGTTTGAGGCCACACTACTATCTGGTGGCAGGTGTGGGTTTGAGCCTCTGGTGGGTATGAGGAGGGGTGATTCAAGGATAAGATGGGCAGGTTCCCTAGGCCTCCTGTCTTTCCTCCAGTATTACCATCTTTTTCTGGCTTCCAGCTAAGGAAGGGTTCTGGATGCAGCACTTGGCATGTCCCACCTGCACTTGACCCTGGGTGGCCCCCAGGCACTCTTGAGATGCTCATGGGGACACAAATATGAGGGCTAATTTCCGCAGGATATAGAGGAGGAAAAACAGCTGGTCCACTTTCTCTCATCAAAAGGGGAGCTTTCTACGTTTTGGAGACCCTAGGAAGACAAGTTTGCCAGTGAGTGTCAGGACCAATTTGGGAGCTACTCCTGGATGGATTATCTCAAAGAAGCAAAAAGAAATGTTCCTGAGCTTGGAGTTGCTGACTGCCTTCAGTGTTGCCTGCCCAGATTCTCCTGGGATATAAGCACCTTCATCTGCCCCTGCCAACACTTGGGTAGTGCTGGGATCACAGCTGGAACCCTGGGTCCTCTAAACATTGCAGATGCAAAGGAGGTGGCTTTATGAGATCTTGCCAGGCGGACCTCTTGGAGCTTAGATTCCAGGCACTGCCTGCCCCTGCTGGAAGGTGAAAGCTCTCAGTACAAGAGGGGCGCAGTAGTAGCTGGTGAGAATTGCATGATGCCTGACTACCCGCAGCTCTCCCTTTCCTCACTCTCTAGTCCCAGGACCCCTCTACCTGGGACTGGGATCTTTCTTTGGCACTCCAGAGCAGCTTCCTTTTTTCTCCCTGGCCCCAGCTCCTGAGCCCTTCGGCCTGTGCCCAGCGTCCCAGCTGCTCTGTCGACCTCACCAGGCCCCCTTTTCTGCCTAGCCTACCTAGCTGGAGCCTCCAGAGCTTCAGCCCAGGGCTTGGGCGGTTGGTTGTTTATTCTCCCACTCGTCATTGGTTCTCACGGCACTGATCCACGCTATCTTGACGGGAGGCATGGAGGTTTGTCCTGAGACAATAACAAAGTGGAATATGGAGAACAGAGACCCTTCTGCATTTGTTCATGGTAGGCAGGGTCCGCAGGGCTGGAAGTGACAGAATTCCAAAAGGGAGCAAGGGAAGCACAAACAATGGCTTCTTGAGTGCAGAGTGGCTCTAGGTGTGGAAGGAGGCCTCTTCATCATATCCACCACACATACTGGAGAGCCTACTGTCTGTGGAGATTAAGTAGGGGACAGCTCCATCTGCTAGCAACTTGGAAAATAAAAAATGGATCAAGTGTCCAAGTGCTGATCTTTCCAATGGCTTTGGGTCCTTATGCCGTAACTGGGATAAGACACAGTACTGACCCCACCCAGAAAGGGGGAGGAGCTGTATGAAGGAAAGCTGGAAGTGGGGGTGGGTGAGGGGGTTTCCCTCTAATTAGGAGACTAAAGAAGTAGATCCAAAATGCATAAGGCATATGTCCTCCTTTCCCTCGGGAGTTCCCCACCCAGTTGAGCATTCTCTTGTACTTGGGGGTATGGAAGGGGGGCGATGAGGCTGAGGAGAGTTTTGTAGAGTGCTGCATGTGGGGATTTGTGGAAGACCCCCCGGGAGTGGCGGCTGTGTAAGCGTTTATGGTGCAAAGCTCTAGGCCAGGAGAGGCTGCTCAGCTTCTTTTGGGCTCCTGCATCTCTGGATCAGAGTTGGAGGCACTGCCAACTGCCGGTGCAGAGACTCCCTCCTCTAGGAAGCCTCCAGGCTCTCTTTCTCCCCTCACTTTGTGCACTGGCCCTGGCTGGCTCACTGGCTAGCATGCTCTGAGCCCGAGAGGGTGCATCAGTGTTTGCGAATTTCGGGAAGCTCCTTGATCTTTGAGACCCGAGCTTCCGGAGCAATGTTGGGTGTCAGAGAAACGCTGGTCCTGGGAATGGTGGAAGGGCGGCTCCCGCATCATGGCCTGTATTTTAGCCACAGAGTGTGCCATTCGCTCTGTGTGCTGAGCTGCTCTTGCTCAGACTGACTTCATGGGTCTGGGTTTTAAACAAAGTCTACAGGGTCTGGACTCTGGCCTATCACTGTGACCCACCATTCCCTTTCCCCTCCCCAGAAGCCCTAGTATAAGCACTGTTACCCACTTCCTAATTTGCTCTGTGATCTTAGACACAACCTGTCTTCTCTCTGGGCCTTGGTTTTCCTACCTGAACAGTGGGTAAAGATGAGAAGAGGCCAGAAGGTCTCAGTGCACACCCCCTTTGTTCCGGCTATTGGCGAGAGCCAACAGGGAACGCTTCCTGAAAGGGGTGCTGTGGAATGAGGGGCAGGAGACCCTACAGCCCAGGCAAGTCTCCTCCTCCCCAATTAGCTAGCCAGATCTGAGCATGATTAGAAGGGCACTGTCCGCTCCCCCTCCATCCCCATCGACTAAAATTCCCTTCATCAGAATCGCACATCCTCCAGAAATTAATTTGATGCTTCTTGTTATCAATTAATTGAATCTCGTTGGGAGAGAGAGCTCCGTGTAGCGGGCTGCGGCTTGGCCCTTGTGCGCCACCATCCCTCTCCACTCCCCGCCCCCCACCACTGCCACCTCCAGGAGGATAGCCTCTCCTCCTACCCCCATTTATTTTTTCTGCCTTTCTTTTAATTTCACTCATTTTCTAAAATCAAATCACTACTCTATACCTCTTTACCCAGATAGACTTGGATGGATCCTGGTGGAGTGGGCACTGGCTGGAATTCCCCCTTTCTGAGCTGTGGGATGGGGTCCCCTATCTCCTTCTTGGGCCCTGTTTGATCTCTTCTCAAATAAGCAAAACTTCACCCTTTGGGAATTCGGCCTTATGCTCCAAGGGCTGCTGATGGGAAATTTGGGGAAGAGAGCTGGGCACAGGTTCCCTGGTGTGATTCCTCTTTCCATCACACATATCTTGGTTGGTAGAGGGGGGCACTAGGGACATCACAGCTATTAGGAGATTGTTGTGTAAAAATTCCGTCTTTTTCAGAAGAGTCATTTAGGAGTTGTTGCCCCTGCCAAGGCTGATACATTAAATGTAGGGGCAGAGTCCAACTGTGTGTGGGACCTGCTAGCTGTCCAGCAGCCAGGTGAGGCATCTGCAGGAACAAGCCTTCAGCATTTTCAAGAGCACTTGGATGTCCTGACTCTTCCCTGTATGGAAGATGGAAGAAGAAGGTTCTAGAAAACATCCTGATCAAAGAATCTGGGAGGGGACTGTGGCAGGTCCTGAGTGAAGATAGATAGTCAAAAGACCCAGACTGAGGAAGTGTACCTTACTGGTTCACATGGTTCATTAGTTCTGAGACATTCTCCAGGTAGTGAGTGATAAGTACTCCCATAAAGCCCAGGCTCAGAGAGGTGATGTGACTTGCCCAGGGTCACACAGCTAATGAGAACTTGCTTTTCTGAATGCTGGCTAATAAAGGGCTTGTTGTTGTTGTTATGTGCCCTTGAGTTGGTCCCCACTCAATGACCCTGGGTTTGAATCACTGATCTTTTTTTTGGGGGGGGGGTGGTTAGTAGTCCAGTGCTTATCATACAACTCCACATCAGGACTTTAATAAAGGGCTCTTGTTGTGGTTGTTAAGTGCCATAGAGTTGGTTCCGACTAGTAGCAACCCTGCCTGTATGGGGTTTCCAAGGAACAGCTGGTAAGTTTGAACCACTGACCTTGTGGTTCAAACCGACCTTGCAGTCCAGTGGTTTATCCCACAGTGTCACACCAAGACTCCAATAAAGGACTAGAGATCACAAATTGACCAACTTGGCCCTGATGAGTTTTGTTGACCCATACTACATTTAGTGTAATGGTTGGTACATTATACATAAGTGCTCCCCACTTAGGCTTCTTTGGAAAAATGCCCAACCCCTGTCCACACTGAGCCAGCATTGTTATTGAGTAAGAACTGATTGGGACTGAGTGGCAGATGCCTCCTTGTGCCCACCACTTCTCAACTGAAGTCCAAGGGCATTTGGGTTAGCAGCATCATAAGGAGATTCCTTATGACATCAGTATTCAAGGAAATCTTGGATATGGATGGAGTGTTGTCTGAGACACTTTGAGGGTCTGTGTGAGAAAAGCTCAAGAAGACCTTAAAGGACACCCTGACCCAAATCTGATTCCCACACAAAAGCTTAAGAATTGATGTAAGTGGCTAACAACATTTGCCACCACCTTTACGTGAAGCAAATTATAGGGTCTGTGTGTCCAGGGGTCTCTCCCAAGTGTAAGCAAGCCTCTGCCTCCTACATTTAAAAAAAACATATATTCTCTGTCAGTATGTTGTGTTGGGGAAGAGGGGAGGGAGGAGGAAGGAAGAGTGCCCAAAGGAAAGGTGTTTGGTTTGCACTACTATTATAGTTTGCACTACTGACCTTGTGGTTCCAAGTCCAGTGCTGATCTTACAGCTCCACACCAAGAGTTCTGTCCTAGAGCAAGGATGTGTTGTTGCTCTGAGTCTCTGCCTCTTCTCATCCTCTCCTCTCCCTCCTAGCCACCTCTTGGCAGACCCAAGGATTGAGCTAGACTTAGGTCAAAAGCAGAAGTCAAATGACCACCTGAATGCCTGCAAGCGTATTTCATCTGCAAAATGAAATTTTGTTCCTACCTCACATGGCTGTTGTGAAAATTAAATGGTATATAACACGTGAAAGCTCTTGGCACATCGTAAACACTCCACTGGGGTTTGGTAAATGGACCCAGCAACTTTTTCTGCTGGAAAGAAACCACCCAGGAGCAGGTGCTGAAGAATTGCTCTGAGAGTCATTCCTCCCTTCCGGGTACCTAGCTCTGTGCTTGGGACCAGCAGAGGACGCCAGGGGAGCTGGGGACCGCTCAGGAAAGCACTCTCCTTTCTCTAGCCGAAAACTGAGCTAAACTTCTCTGTATGAGAGACTCCCTAAGCAGATAGGGGATCAGAACTAGAACTGATAACTGGCCTCACCCTCCTAATTTTTCTCCCAATATTGGAACCACAGGTGTGACTAGAAAAGGATACAGAGTGGGAGATAGAAGTCTCACTTCTGGAACTCATCCCGAACCAGGAAGATAGGAAAGGAGGCTCCATTTTTGCATATTCAAGTATGGAAGTATTTTGGATGCATAGGGGAGATGGAGGGAGACAGCAGGACATGTCAGGGGCAGATTAGGCAGAGCAGCTAGGGCCTAAGGGAAGGAAGGGCAGGCCCAGTCTGACCCAGGCTGGCTAGAGTGCCTCCTGTGCCAAGGAGAACTCAGTGGTGCCAAGGGCACCACCAGAAACTAGGCTCCAGATGGCCACTCAGGCTCAGGATGAGGCCCTCACCCCTTAGCCAGCAGGCCCCCCACATAAGACGTCACTATTTAATTAGCCATCTCTGATTAACCAAACTTGGCATTCCGCTCCTCTTGCCCTCATCTTTCCCAGCTCCGAATCAATGGCTTTGATATGCTAATTAGGGAGTAATTTAATTTCAAAAGGCCGCAATTAACAAGGGTGTTGTGGACATGCTGTAGTTAAGCGGAGTAATCTAATTTGCATTAGTAACAAGCAGGGACTAATTAGAAGCTTAATTAGACACTTAGATGGCTCTTATGTTTACTTTCTTAATGAGATGGAGTGGGATCTTTGGTTCTCTCTCTTTTTTTTAAATTGTTAATTCTTCCTTTTGGTCATGGTACAAGGAAGGAGTGTTGAGGAAGGCCACTTTAGGACCTTTTGGAGCACTTGGGTACTGGAGTCAGTGAACTAGGGGAAGTAGGGTAAAAAGAGGTTCCGATTCCAGGGAATTCCCAGAATGACCCTGTCTCTGGGTTTTGCCACCTTTGAAGTGGGCTGGCTGTAGAGAAGAGCACTGGTTTGAGAGTCAGAAGAGCCACTAGAGTTTCAGTGTGGCCACTTAGCAGCCAGGTGGCATTGTCAAGTCACTGGGAGTCTTTGAAGTATGGTTCTTTTCCTCTGTGAAAGTGAGTGCAAGGTTGTGTGGAGGAGAGAGGAGGGGACTGACTGGGTGTAGGAAAGGACTTTCAAGGACTCTTTGACTAGAATGGTTGTTATTATAAAGAAAATGTATTCACAAAGTTTGTGCTGCAGCCTGACTTCCTTAAGACTCAGCTCAGAAATCATCTCCTAACCCCTTCCTCCTAAGTGGATTCCCACTCACGGTGACCCCATATGTTACAAAGCAGAACTGCTCCACGACCTTGGCTGTTATCTTTACAGAAAGGGACGCCAAGCCTTTCCTCCACTGCCAACCTTTAGGTTAGTTGTCAAACCACCCAGGGACCTAGTCACCTCCTACAGGAAACCTTTTCAGGGTGTCCCACTCCCAATCTGGTTGTTTTCCTCTACTGTACCCTAGCCACCATCACTGTTTCTCTAACATTACATTTGTCAAGTTGTGTGTGCCTGTTGTATAGGCAGAGATTCTCAACTCTGACTGTACTTGGAGTTTAGAATCCCTTGGGAAAGTCATAGCTGAGTCTCACTCACCAGAGTTTGACTTAATGGAGGCCAGGCATTGATATTTTTTTATAATACTCCACAGGTGATTCTGATGTATAGGCGTGTTTGCCTGCCTGTCTCATTTTTCCCTCCACCAGATTGTCATTAGCTGCTGTTGGTTCTTCTCCCAATCCCAAACACAAGGAAATGAAATGCTGTCTGCCCTAACCATCCCCAGGGTTGGTGTGGATTCAATTCGTGCAATCTACAGGGTTTTCACTGCCTGATATTCAGAAGTAGAGCCACCACTGCATCCACCCCAAAGCAAGTTGTTGTTGTTAAGTGTCATCGACCCATAGCAACCTTGTATAGTGACCTTATAGTGACCTGCAAGGTGAGCTTGAACCACCAACCTTACCGTTAAAACAACTTTGCAGTCTGATGCATTAGCCCACAGGGCCACACCAGGACTCCTGAGCTTTATTCACCATCTTCTCCCCAGACCCTAATACCCACTGTGCTCAGTAACAGTTGTAGATGAAGGTCCACTGCCCAGCGGTGTAAACGTACGCTTACTTGCTATAGTATTGGGATCTGTGAATATTCTGGAGAATTGAGGAAATCACTAAAAAGGTCAGAGGCTTGTGAGTCTTCTGGGAAACAGACACATTTCTGAAGGGAGGACAACATTAATACAAAGAGTATGGACATTGATTAGGGCATGAATGTATCAAGAGCCTTAAAAATATGCATGCCATTTGACCAGGCAATTCTACCTGCTAGAAAGGCATCGTAAGCAAATCATCAGAAATGCAACATATCCTGTTTGTATAAGGATGTTTATTGTAGAATTGTGGTATATAACCTTGTTGTCTAACTCTAGAGGATTGACTAAATAAATTCTGACATGTGCACCCCATTTGAGAATTGTGTGACCATTAAAAACTCTCACTTGAAATATTTGATGTCATGTGGAAGTGCTTATGGCAGTAAGTCGTAAGTAGACAAATTAGAAAATTTAAGCCACTTACTGATTATGACCCTTGTTTCACTTTTTTATATATTTATATGCCAAAAGAGTAGAAAAGGAACTAAATGATACACAGTAAATCCCAGGGTTACATCAGACTGTTTAACTCCTGCTTGCCCTTTAGTGTTATGTAAATTGGCCCTCACTTTGAAAGAATGGAACCAAACCTTTTACTCTCAACAAATTCTTCCTCACTGTCATCTTCTCTAGTGCCTGCAGCTTTTAAATCATTGAAAAGACTTTGAGTCTTTTCTTGTATTAAAGTAAAGCTAAATAGGAACTGTATGCAACTATTTTGACTTACTTGCAAATACTACTTAGAGACGCACTTAGGAACGGGTCTCTTTTCTTAACCCAGAAACTGTCTGTATCCAAAAAGACTAGCAGGGGATTTATCTCTGCATGGTAGTATTTTTTTCTGTGTACTTTTGTTCCCCCCACCCCCAAAATTTTCTACCAGGATGTCTGTTGTCTTTATGGCTAGAAAGTAGCATTATTTGCAGCTTGGGAGAGAAGCTTCAAAATCACAGGCTTATTGCAACCTGGTAGATAGGCATGTCTACCTCCACACTGCCATTCTCTGCTAATTCCTTCAGGTTCAAAAGTCCTGCCTCAAGAGCTAAAACCAAGGGCTAGGGGAGAGGATGGGATCACTCAGCAATGAGTTGTAGCAAGAATTTCTTGGATCCCTTGTAATTGTAACTACCTTTCTCGGAGTGCCTTCTTTATGCCCTTGGAAGGAGCAGCAGGTAGGCCTAGGCCAAAAATGCTGCTTCCTTAGGACCTTCCCTCCCCTGGCAGTCTAAAGCTGGTAAGCTATGGGGCTCAAAGTCAAACAGAGACAGCTGTTCCTGAGTCTTGGGATAACTGATTGAGAAGCATCCTTCATGTATAGGTAACGGATAGTGCTCACTGCTCTATGCCTCTCAATCTGCAAGATCTGATAGGATAGCTAGAAAGAAAACATAAGACATCCTTACACTCTGTTACCCACCTGTATGCCTTTTTATATCATCTAAAAATGGGTCCATTTCACACGTTTAACTCTGAAAAAGTCTGAAACTCTCTTTTGTAAGAACAAGGTCCTTTGCAAATGTTGTTCTCCCTGTCTTCAGTGTATGCTTTCTTAACCTGGTCAGTACTTCATATCTAAGGATAAATGCCATTTCCTCTAAAAGATCTTCCCTGCCCACGCCATTTAAACTAGATCCTCCTGGACTCACCCTTCATAGAATTTGCTGTGTTTAAACTTACCTGTTTATTTGTGTCCTCATTTACTTATCATCTGTCTCCCCTGATGGGAACATAGGCACTATTGAGAGTAGGTCTGTGCCCTGTTCTGTTTGGCTCTGCATACGCAGAGCCTGGCATGTTGCAAGTGCTCAATAAATATTTGTTGAACCAATGAATGGAAGAAGGGTCACTGCTGGAGAAATAAACTCCCGGTCAGCCATTGGAGGAGAAAGCAGGACTTCATTTGTGTCCAAAGCCCCACCAGTGGCTAGAATTTCAAAAAGACAAATGCCAGATTTATATGAAAGGGAGGTAACATCTCCAGATTTCAAGAATGCCCTTGCTGCGTCATTTACAAACAGCTCCCAAGCCTGCAGAAGGAAGGGACCACCGTTCATTTTCCTGTAGAGCCTCACCTCTTAGTGATGAACCACTTCACGCCTCCAGAATGAATAAGAGAGTGGCCTTGCAGAGACACCACCTAGTTTTGGCCACCAGGAAGCTCATCACTGAAGTAGGCGCTCTGCTCTTTTACTGGAGCCCTATTACCTTGCAAAGGAGCTCTGTAGCGTAGTGGTTACTAATCGAATCAGGCTGCTAACCTCGAAACTACCAGCTGTTCCACAGGAGAAAGATGAGGCTTTCTGCCCCGGTAAAGGTTTACAGCCTCGGAAACCCTGTACAGGGTCGCTGTGAGTCAGAACCGACTCCGCGGCACATAACAACAACAAAAAATTACCTTGCAAAGCTTGGCGCCTGGACCAGCAGTGTCAGCATCGCCAAGGAACCTTTCAGGCTCATTCCAGGACCTACTAAATCAGAAACCCTTTAGGGTGGACACAGCAAGTGTTTTTCCTTGCAGGTATGTTCAACAGCTTAAGTTTGTCTCAAATGTTCAACTCTGAGAGCCCCTAGTGTAAATTTGGGGTGTTTATTCGCCCCTCCCTCTAATTTCCCTTGATATTTTAAGAAGCTTATATCTGCTTTTTATTGCAGTCTGCACTATAAATTTTAAGTAGATAGCAGCCCAGAGCCTGGCTAAAGAGCAGGGAATTAACTTGTCCAAAGGTGTGGCGCAGTAGAATAAACACTGAACTGCAAGGTTGGTTTGAACTGCCCCGCCCCGCCCCTTAGAAACCCTGTATAGCAGTGGTGGGGAACCTCCATTCCGAGGGCTGTACAAAGCTCAAGAAATCGTCTGGCAACCACAGTTCCAACCATCACACTAGGGGTGAGTTAATAAAATGACCAAACATAGCAGGCTAATTTTTAAATTGATAATTTTGTATGGCCTGCGAATGATGTTATAAATTTTGGTAGAAAAAAGGTACCCCACCCCTGCAGTACAGGGTCGCTATGAGTCGGCACCAACTCGATGCACGTAACAGTAATCACACTGCACGGTGGTGATGGAGCAGAGGCTAGACTTCAGGCCCCCCTCCACCACCACCCCTTCTACTTTCGGGCTCTCGGGCAAGTCCAGGTTCTTTGCGAGCTTCCCTGTTAGATTATAAATGTAGGTTTCTGAGGAGCTGTCAGTGTATCTTTTTTCAACTCCAACCACTTTACGGTCACTGCTCTGGGTACTAGTTGCGTGTGATCACGCCCCCACTGAGACCTGAGCTGGTGTTTGAGTGGGGATAGGGGCGCGTCGGCTTCTGCTGCGCGCGTGCACGTGTGCGCCCTGCGGGATGCGCGTCCCGAGAGCGCGCAGGGGGCTGCCCCGCCCCCTCCCTCCCTAGAGGGTAAACTCCGGGCATCCATCAGTCTGTTAATTGCACTAATTAGAGATCGCGGAGGTGTTAATTGGAAAACCCTGGTATTGTGCCTGTTTGAGGAAGAAAACGTCAATAAAAATTAATTGATGAGTTGGCAGGGCGGGCGGCATGGGTTCGCGACGAGGCGCAGGGTGTCATGGCAAATGTTACCGCTCAGATTAAGCGATTGTTAATTAAAAAGCTACGGTAATTAATACTCCTTACGCCATATGGGCTCACGAAAAGGCACAAAAGGTTTCTCCGTGTGTGGGGCTCCTGTTCTCATTTCCCCTCCCCCACAAACACCCGAGCCCCTGGGGTCCCCCCTTGGCCCCAGGGTAGGTGAGCTCGTCACTTCCGGCAGGGGAGGGGACAGAGGAGGCCCAGAGAGTTCCGTAGGCGACCCTTATTCCTCTCTGCCCGGGGTTCTTCAGGTTCTTCGAAGGGCCAGGAGCCTCGAGGGGAAGTGGGAGCCCCCAGTGGCCCGCAGATTCCCCCAGAGCGGAAGAGGCTACTGTGGCTTTAACCCAGCTTCCTTCCTGAGGCCTGGCAAGAGGTCCCCTGGCTCCCTTAAGGGGAACGTGGAGGGATGGAAGACTAGGACCCGCAAAAGTGCAGCCTGGAGGGTCTAGAAGGAGAATCTAGAAAGGCTGGGGTGGGGTGCTATAAGAGCCCCCGGTTTTAGTGAATCAGAGAAAGGCCTTCTGATCCCACCTCCTTATTTGTTTCACAAAGGAAGGAAGGACAGCCCAGTGACTTGGGCAAGGTCACCCCACTGGGCCTTGATACCAGATAGCCTTATTCTCAGATCTTCTCCCCTCAACAAAAAGCTGTTTGCATTTTGTGGAGGAAATGGGTAACTGAGGGAAGGACAGGTGTGTTTGGAGAGATGTGGAAGGACCACCAAAGAGCTCTTGGAAGGAGCACTCTTAGTACCAAAGCAGGTGGCTCAGATCTGGGTTGGGAAAGGGGTCATGCTGTGGCCCAAACAGATCCTCAGAGATTCCCACCAGCCACTAGAACTCTGTCCACGTAACAGGCTAGGAATTTTGATTCCTGGAGTTCCCAAGCCAGAAGGGATCTTCAAAACCATCTTTCCATGTAAAGATAGGGATACTGAGGAATTGAGAGGGAGGAAACAAAGGATTCATAACTGATTTGTGCCTGATCCAAAGCTAAATCCAGACAGATCACCTGGTGCCCAGGCTGTCCCTTCTCTCCAGGATTACAGCTTTCTCCCTCACCCCCACACTCCTGTCATTACAGGGTACCCCACCCTCTCCCTAGCTGGCTGGGCCCCAGGATCCCAGCGCCTGCTCACTTCCTGTTTAGGGAACATACCAGTGCCATTGCAACACGCCATAGAGAAGGGGGTAAAGAGGTGGGAGGCTGTTAATATCCTCATCTTGAAGGACGGGTGTCCCAGTTCAGAGTTGAAGGCCCGGGGAGCACCTGGGAGCACCTGTCTTGCAGGTTTGAGGGGGTATAGGTGGGTGGGTAGGAGTGTGAAAGGAGATGTATGGGTGTGTGTCATCAGCGAAGGCCCTGGGAGGGGGCAGAGTGTGCCACATGGGAATTAATGCCATTCATACACCCTGCGGAAATGACTTTTCAAATGCATATAATCTCAAGCATGCAAATGAGAGGCTTGCTTCACCCTGTTTAATATGAATGATCGGCCCTTGAATAGCTATTATTACACACCACATTGCAGCAATTATGTTGTTCACTGGGTGTCACTCTGTACCCCACCACCACCACCACAAATAAAAAGACAGAAAAGAAAGGGACATCTCTGTTTGCATCTTCGTTCTTCCTCCTTTTTTCCAAACTTGCTGTATAATCTGTAACTTTATGGTGAGTGTGTGAGTATTGGAAGGGGGGCACTCTGCCCTTACTCCAGGGAAGTGACTGCTAGTTTCTGTTTCCTTTCTCCTGTGCATGCACACACACCCCTGAGCCTCGGGTTTTTGTCCCCTGGGGCCCAGAGTTCTCAGATCTCAGAGAGGCTTGACTTGGATTCTGGGCAGGCAGCTGCTCTCCACCCCCAGCAGAGCCCGGGTTGGAGAGAGGGAGGTCAGGGTGAATCCTTGCTGTCTCCCCATCCCCCTCATGTAGCTGAGTGGGGGGAAGGTGCTCCTGGCCTTGTAAGCTGCTGGGAGGGTTCCAGAGAGAGAGGTTGGGGCAGGGGGTGGCTGGAGCCCTGTTCTCTGGTGGGTGGAGGATGGTGCCTGCTCCATCCATCATGTTTCGGCCACTAGCCCTCAGGCTGACACGGCCATTAAGGCCTGAGACCAAGTGCTCAATCTCTTCCAAACCATCACCCCCATCCTTGCTCTCACCCCCAGCCCAGCTCTCTTAGAACCTAGGAGCGGGAGTGCCAGCTGAGGGGATCATGGGAGCAGGCACTTGGGAACACACACTGTGGGACTCTGAAGCAGCACAGAGGCACCCAAGAGGCCTCACAGCTCAATCAGGGCAGGAACACCAGAGTCACAGGTGGAGGGGAGACACAGGAGCAGCAAGGAGGCACACATATGAACCCAGGTGCTCCCAAGGGATCCCACCCTTCACAGTCCTCTGCCCTTTCCCCCCACTTAACACCCTCACACTCCTCCCTTTTCTGCTTCCAGCTTGGGATAGAAACAGGGCAAGTGGCTCAGTAGAGTGTGTGAAGACAGTCCTCTGGAATGAAAGAAGAGAATTGGAAGGGGCTGGGGGGAGAAGTTGCTCTTGGGAGCTGCTGCCTTGGGGAGGGAGGGAACTAGTGAAGTCATCCACTCTCGTCCCTCATTTTCTCTCATTCCCTACCTACACAATTCCCATTTACCTCCACATGTGGGGTCAGGAGACCAGTGGCTGTGGGGTCTACCTAGACCAAAGAGAATCCAGAAGGGAGGAGTGAACACTGGGCTGGTATCCTTAACCTTGCTAGATGCTAGGTGTGGCTTTGCCCCTTGATGTTCCTGTGTGATCTGGGCCAAGTCTTGGACTTCTCTGAGCCCCATGGTCTTATTTCTATCAGTAGGGCAGGTGGATAAAGGACTGAGCATTACTGGGTTTTACTGTCTCTTAACATTGCTTAACCATTGTGTCACAGTAGAAGCTAACCTAATAGTCAACAGTTCAAACCTACCAGCTGTTCAGCAAAAGAAAAGACTTGGCGATCTTTGCTTCATAAAAATTAGTCTAGAAGCAGTTCTACCCTGCTGTATAGGGTCATTATGAATAGGAATAGACCCGACTGCATACTGCAACAACCACGTCTGGTTTTTTATTTGCTCCTTACAGTGAGCACTCTGAGGCTGGAAAGACTGAAAAGAGCCGTTTGAACTGCAAGGTTCAAGCTCACCAACTGTTCTTGGAAACCCTACCCAGGGTCACTATGGCTTGGAACCTACTCGACAGCACTTCACAACAACAACAACAACATTCTATAGATAGGAGTCCTGGTGTGGTGCTGTGGGTTCATACGCCAGACTGCAAAGCTGTTTGAACTGCAAGGTCAGCAGTTCAAGCTCACCAGCTACTCTTTGGAAACCATATACAGGGTCGCTATGGGTCGGAACCAACTCAACAGCACTTCACAACAACAGCATTCTATAGATAAGGAAGCTTTGTTGTTGTTAAGTGCTCTCAAATTGGTTCTGACTCATAGGGATCCTGCATGGGGTTTTCGAGGAGTAGCTGATGAATTTGAACTGCTGACCTTGTGGTTAGTTTATCCTACAGCATGACACCAGGACTCCTTAGGCTTAAGAATTTAAGAAACATGTTGAAGATCAGCGGTGGACATCTACAATGAGCTATTTTACTCAAGATTCTGGAACTCTGGGGTAGTTGGGGATACCTCCAGAAATTAAGAAGAGTTCTGCACATGAAACTGTGGGCCCCATCTTCATCGTAGTTTGTGTGTGCACGCCCTGAGGTATTAAAACAATATGACTTGTAAAGGGAGCTCAGCCCACCTCCTCGCTACATTTGACCATCCCAAATATACCTTTTCCTTTTCAACCACTCCTTGAAGAGGTAGTGAGATCTAGTAACACTTCCTACCCCAAAAAAAAACGTAAGGCAGGGACAGAATTCAGACCTTGCCTTACCATGAGTGAGTCTGGACTTTCAGTTTTTCCATCTGTAAAATCAGGGTGACAAAAGCTATCGGTTGTTGTAAGGAGGAATAGCAGTGCCTGTAAAAGACGGTAAAGAGCTCTGGTGGTGCAGTGGGTTAGGCATTGGGCAGTGAGCCACAAGGTCAGCAGTTCAAATCCAGAAGCCGCTCCACAGGAGAAAGATGAGGCTGTCTGCTCCTGTAAAGATTGACAGTCTCAAAAACCCTACTGTCAGTTCCACTAAGGTTGCTAGGAGTCGGAATCAACTTGACGGCAGTGGGTTTTTGGATACAAGACAGTGAGTAAATATTTACTAAGTGTCCACTCTGGACCAGGCTTTCAAATGGAAGGTCAGAGGAGCCTGATGAGGGGGCTTCACTGCAGCCTTCCCCTCCCAACTCAGTGTCTGGCTCCCATTAGGTACTTAGTAATTGTCACTGGGAGTCCTGGTGTGGCGCTGTGGGTTAATGCGCCAGATTGCAAAGCCGTGTGAACTGCAAGGTCGGCGGTTCAATCTCATCAGCTGCTCCTTGAAAACCCTATACAGGGTCACTATGGGTCGCAACAACAATAGTCACTTGGTGCTGTCTGATAAATGTGGATTGGAGCTTTACTGTGTCCTGGGGATAGAGACCCTATGAGGAGGCCCAGCTGTGGTTGAACTCCCTAACTAGATTAGAACAAACACAAAGATCATAAGGGGGGAAGGGGAGCAATATGGTAGGTCTCTAGGGACTAGCTCACTGGCTTTACGTTCTTGTAGTACCCCTTTCAAGCTCCCTTCTCAGCTCAAGTCTGCCCTAACCCCAGGCTAGAACAGGTTTAGGGTTCAGATGGATGGCTCCTCCTACCCTACCCTCAAAGACTGAGGTCTCTTAGAAGTCCAGGGAATGTAGTCTGAGGTGGGGGAAGGGTGGTGGGGTTGCCTCAGCTTCAGTCTGGACCGAAGGGCCCCTTGACGTTGAGATGTACTTCCACAAGGGATCCCAGAAGCAGCCTCTGGGAAGTTAAGGTGCAGATTCTCCAGGAGCTGCGGAATTTGGTAGTAGTGGTTATGTTGTGGAATCTGGGTTGGGGGGCGGGGAGGTTGCGGGGTATCTCTTGCTGCCCTGAGTGGACCCAGCCCTGTCCGTCCAGCCTGGCGCTTCAGCCCCTCCCCCATGTCTCTCCTCCCCCTCCAGGTCCCGCTAGAGCGACATGATGGTGGAATCAGCCTCGGAGACAATCAGGTCGGCTCCGTCCGGTCAGAATGGCGTGGGCAGCCTCTCCGGGCAGGCCGATGGCGGCGGTGGCGGTGGTGGTGGAGCCGGAGCTGCCAGCACAGCCGGAGGCTGCGCGGGCAGGGACGCAGCCTCTGGAGCAGAAAGCAACGGCGAAATGAGCCCTGCAGAGTTGCTGCACTTCCAGCAACAACAGGTAGGAGCTGAGCCCCTCCCTGCATCTAGGGAGGGGGAGAGGGGCAGAGCAGGCCACATCCCACTGCAGCCTGGGCCAGCCATACAGCCTCACTTCAACATTCTGGAGAAGATCCAGCATCCAGGGGCCCATGTGTCAGCTCTCTTCGTATTTGGGTGGCCACCTTGATGCGGGGCAGTGCAGTTTTCTCAAGAGATACAACGGAGATTCAGGACCTGGGAACAGC
This sequence comes from Chrysochloris asiatica, assembly GCF_000296735.1. Classification (NCBI taxonomy): domain Eukaryota; kingdom Metazoa; phylum Chordata; class Mammalia; order Afrosoricida; family Chrysochloridae; genus Chrysochloris; species Chrysochloris asiatica. The sequence goes on from NW_006408556.1 coordinate 12,474,624, forward strand.
CCCAGAAATGCTGACAAGAACTCACAGATGCTTAGGGCAGTCTTTTCCCCAGGGTTATCCACTTGAGGGTCTTCATCTTGGGGTGGGCACTTGTGCTTCCAAGGAACTCCCTGGCTGGTAAGTTACTGGGGTTGGGAGGCTGGCCCAGCTTGGGGTGGTGCTGATCACTGCACTCATCATTGGTGGCTAGCTTCACTTCATTTATGTGTTAACAAATATTCTACCTAGAAGTTCAAATCCACCAGCTGCTACCTGGGAGAAAGATGAGGATTTTTGCTCCCATAAAGATTTACAGCCTCAGAAACCCTATACAGGGTCACTATGAGCTGGAACCAACTCCACAGCACCCATCATCACCATCTCTGCCTGGGCCGCTGAGCCAAGCTGTGGAAACATTAAACTTTAAGGCCCACCCCATTTGCCAAGGAGTTCATTCTGATGCCAGCGTTCATTATAGGCCAGAATGGAGCTGCCCATATGATAGGGTTTCCAAGGCCGTGAGTCTTTGTGGAAGCTGACTGGCACATCTTTTTCCTGGGGATAGCTGGTGGGTTGGGACCACCAGCCTTTGAGTTAGCAGCTGAGAACTAGTGTGCCCTACCAGGGGTCAGCCCAGCTAGAAAAAGTCCTCTCTGGGACCCCTGGCTGCCTTCTACCTCAGAGTTCAGGAGTTCAGGACCAGTCTCTCTCGAGGATCTAGAGGCACTTGGGTGGGGAGCCTGGTTGGGTGATGACAGAGCAGGGGCCCCAGATCCCGGGCCCCACCCAGAGAAAAAAGGAAAATCATGCTTGACAAGTTCAGGAGAACCGGCCCAGCCAGCCTTGGCCTTGGGATTCTCTCTTATTTGAATCTGCTCCTCCAATCATGGCTGGTGGTACTGGCCCCTGGGGGCTCTACAGGGAATGCGGAAAAAGCAGGGTCTTGCTTGTGTTTCTTCACCCAGTATCCGCGCTTCTTTGTCTTGGATATAACCACAGTGGCCTCATGCCCCCCCTTCCCCACCCCCCCACCCCCGGCCCCGACTCCATGACACTGGCCTCTCCACAGCACATCTGATATGCCACTGCTTGTCCTGCTACCTCGCTATAACCCCTAAGGGGCCCTATCCAAGAAGCCAGAGGTCAGACTAGAGGTCAGACTAGAGGTCTGACCTGTCTGAAACCCCAAACCTCTGCACCACTAAAGCAAGAATTGCACACACACACAAAAAAAATCCAGCCAGCCCCTTATCAGAGCAGCTAGACCCTTACCAGGGTAGTTAGTTGGTCAAGAAGTCATGGGAGTCCCCAAGTCTGGGCCTTCTGGGTGTCTAAAGAACAGGGTTGTTAGGATCTGATGAGATTTTAAGTGTGGAATCCTGTAGACTGCTGGGCACAATGTAGATGTGAACAGAATTGAGAACTTTAAAAAAGAAATCACGTCCTCTTAGAAACAGTAGAGACTGGAGCAAAAGGTCCTTGGGAATTTATCAGCATCCCACAAGCCATCCTTAAGTAGGTTCTCTGGGAGGAAGATCAAGAGATCTGTGATGTCTGCTGGGACAAGAAAGTCAAAGGCAAAAGTCACATCCTTTATGAAAATAATAACAAAACACACCCCACCAGAAGTCTTCAAGTCCATTCATCTTGTAAGGTCAGCTCTTTTTCTCTTGTACCTCTGAACAGGCAACACCATGAGAAGTGCTAAATAGTATGAAAGGAGCCCTGGTGGCTCAGTGATTAAGCGTTGGACTGCAAATGGAAAGGCTGGTGATACAAACCCACCCAAGTCACTCCTAGGGCAGAAGACTTGGTGATCTGCTTCTGTAAAGATTATCATCTACAAAATCCTCTGGGGCAGTTCTCCTCTGTAACACAGGGTAGTAATAAGTCAGAACTGACTCAATGACATTGCACAACCGTTGCAGGGGAGAATACCAAAACTGAGGGGATTCTTTTAAAAACTGACTTAAAGAGTAGACACAGACATATCTGGAGAACTGGGGAGAAAGATTGTACTCATCCATTTTCTTCTTTGCACACCAGCCAGTCTCACCATCTATATTCCAAGTTCAGTTATTTTTGTTTGTTTTGGGGACTATCCCAAAGTCCTGGAAAATCCTATATCTGTTTCACAAAGAAACTGGGGTGGAGATTGGGAAGCAGGCAGAGAGCTGTTTTATCCATTTGGGCTCACTATGGGCGTAGCGCCCAGGGCCAAGGAAAATATTTGAGACTTAAAAAAAGGTTTTGTTGGCTCCAAACTATGAAAAGAACCCTGAAGAATTAAAATGACAAAACTTTAATTCAAATGAAACCATCTGTGGGCTACCCACTGGACCATCCAATGTACCAATGAGGCTTTGGGGGGCGGGGAACTTCAGGAGTAGCATTTCTGGTACTCCAGTGACAAATATTCCTGACCATCCATGAAAATAGAACAACTGTTGGAAAGAGCCTGGTCCCTCAAGTTTCTCTTCCCTCTTACCCCCAGCCACATCAGGAAGTGCCTTGCAGGAGAAACAAATCATCTGTTTGGGTCTTTGGGTCTTTTTTTCTTTCTTTCTCTCCACATACCATGCATGTGTTATTTAATCGCCTCCATCCCTGAGTTCTTGTTGGTGGTGGTGGTGGGTGCCATGGAGTCATTGTGACTCATTAACAACCTCATGTGACAGAATAGGATTTTCTTGGTTATAATCTTTATGGAAACAGGTCTTCACGTCTTTCTCCCGTAGAGCTGCTAGGTCAGTTTGAACCACCAACCTTTTGGTTAATAGCCAGTGCTTAGATGTTGTGCCACCAGGACTCCTTCCATCTCTGGGAGGCTGATATGATTACTTCTATTTCAGAGATGGGGAGATAGCCCAGAGGTAGGCACTGACTTGTCAGATGACACAGTGAGCTGGGACTTAGGTCTCTCTCAAAGCACCCTCTTTTTGCTCTTATCACACACATCCATGCAATCAATCCCCTGTGAGAGATGACCTTGAACATATTGTTGGTAAGTGCCGTTGAGTTGGTTCCAATGCATGGCGAACCTGTCTAGGGTTTCCAAGAAGCAGTTGGTGAGTTTGAACCACCAACCTTGTGGCTCAAGCTGACCTTGACCTTATCAAGTGATTATCCTACAATGCCACACCATTGTTGTTGTTGCTGTTGTTAAGTGCCATCAATTCTGACCCATAGCGACCCTGTATAGGGTTTCCAAGGAGCAGCTGGTGAGCTTGAACCACTGACCTTGCAGTTCAAATGGCTTTGCAGTCTGGCACATTAACCCACAGTGCCACACCAGGACGCCCCTTTGAATATAATAGCTGGTAAATAAATGTCTGTCCTTGAGTGAATGACGGTGCTCCATTCTCAGTCTAAAACGGTTCATTATGCAAACAAAAACCACTAGCTCTTAGTAGCCACTCTCACCCGATCAGTGAACTGGAGGGAAAGAGATTTGGGAATCAGTCTGCAGACAATTCACTGTTCTCCTTCTTGTGCCCTCCTTGGGTCTCCAACCCTTTCTCCCTTGTCTGTTCACCTGTTGGTCCCTGTCCCTCTGCTCTAGGTAAGCAAGCCCTGAAAATGTGTCCCTGGCCTTTGGGAGTAATGAGTTGACAAAAGAGAGAGAGAGAGAGAAACAGGGCGAGTCAGAAGTCAGGCCTGTGACAGGACTTTAGGCTGAAACAAACACTGCTGAAGAGGGCTTCCACGTCACTTTGGAACAAGAGCCGGCGCTTGTTTCCATGCAACGAAGCTTGTTTAAACAGAGGCTGGAGTGGGGGTGGGGGGTGATTTGACTTGGCTGCCATGCTGGCCTATCTAGAGAGAGGGTCCCAGGCTGGCTGCCTCATCTCAGCATTCAAGACCTCAGCCTCGGCTCCCTCCTCCTCCAGCTCTCTTCCCCCCCCCCTCAAGTTGGGGAGGGACAGGGCCACACCACCTCCACTCTCAGAGTATTTACCAAGCCTCACCTCCCATGGAGAATCTACCCTGAGAAGAATGTGCTGCTAGTGTGATGCAGGCCTTGGGGCCCTCATTCATCCAGCAAACATGCAGTGAAACTTGATTGGTGCTGGGCACTGCTGGCCAGCTGGAGGAGGTACCCCCAGCTTCTGTGAAAGAATACCCTGGGTCCAACAGACACACCAACTGCCCATCAATCCCCTTCCTTCACCAAGGCAAATCCCCTGCCCTGCTGCCCCCTCCCCCACATAGTTCCTCCTCTTTGATGCTTTTTTTTGAGGGCTGCTCTTGTGTATTATCCTAATCTGATTGTACCGAAAATGTTATCCTAAACATTTATGAAAATGTTCCCAGTATGGTATGGGGGTGGGGGCTTCTCTAGAGAACCTACAGACATCCTTTGTGTATGTGATTGGGGGTCATGAGGTCTGGGGGAAGTGGGTGACAGCTTTTAAGAAGTGAAGGTCCTGGGGAAGTCTTGGATGCTGGACTGGGCATTCTCGCTGAAGAGAGCTAGACTTGGGGCCAGGAGGACTGAGCCAGGCAGGGTGGGGGCGGGCTGAGCTGCTGGCAGCTACACTGAAAGGCATCCTGGGCCTCTGGATCGAGCACTTCCATTGTCCATGGGTTGCGGGGGTGACAGGTCAGCAAGGGTCATGGGAGGGTTGCCTAGCGTCTGGGAACTCCCACCACAGTTGCCATGGCAACTGGGGCCAAATCCCACCCTGTTCACATCCTGTGAGGAGATTCAAAGGGTTGGGGGGGCTCTGCACATTAATGGGCTTTTAACTTACCCCCTCCAAAGAAATGGGGGGAGGAGGAAAAGAAGAATGGAAGAGACTTTTCTTCCCTTTTCCTCCCCATCTGGCTCTCCTCTGACCAAGCTACTTACAGGGATAAGGTGGGAGGGGAAGATTTCAGAGGTGAATTAGCATCCCCCACCTACACACACACACACACACACACACATACACCAGTTGTCTTTTTAGGCCTAGGGCACATTTCTCTTTAGAAGTCTCACCCTCATGTCCCAGACTCTACTCTTTATCTGTGGTCCCAACACCTCTGGACTTTCCTTTTCCTTTTGGAAAGTGAGTCCCACTCCAG
>NW_006408556.1:12479799-12520560 GCF_000296735.1 Chrysochloris asiatica
GGTTATTAAGTCAAAGGCCCCTCTGGTTTAGTGTGTTTGCTCCCCGATCCAACAAGGGAAGTAAGTTTCCTTAGGAGGAGTTGCACTGTGAGAGGAATGGGGGGTGTGAGGGTAAGAGAGGCCCAGCACTTGACAAAGGGACCCCCCAGATCTGGCTTTCTTGGGATCAGAAAGGAGCCAACTCACTCTACCACACCTTCCTTCCCTGCTGATAATGAAATTCAGAGCCCTCTTCCCCACCTTGTTGATGCCAGAATTTGTCCTTACTGTTAGGACTGTGGGGAAAGAGCACAGGGTGGAGGATTTAGTGTGAATGATGAAAGTTGGGAGGGCTGTGTGCCAGGGCCACTCCATCAGCCTTATTGTTGTAAAGTGCCATAGAGTCGGTTCTGACCCATAGCGACCCTGTACAGGGTTTCCGAGGAGCAGTTGGTGAGCTTGAACCACCAACCTTGCAGTTCAGGCTTTACAGTCTGGCGCATTAACCTGCAGCGCCACACCAGGACTCCTCAGCCTAGAGGCCCCCAAAACTGTATAAGACGGATTGGGGCTCATTCACGGATTGGGTAAGCTAGTTTTTCTCCTAGTTGTTAAGTGCCATTCAATCAGTTCTGACTCATCGTGAACAAAAGTTTCATCTTTCTCCCATGGAGTGGCGTGGTTTGCAGTCCAGTGTTTATTCTACAGAGTCACTGTTTTTCTCCTAAGGGGCTCCTTAATCCTGAAGAGTCCCAGTGACAGTCTTTGGAAGGGAATCACATACCACCTACCACCACTACTAAGCTCATACTGTAGCCCCTTTGGAATAGCTAGTGAGGATAGAAAGCTCATCATGGCTTTGAAACCAACCCGCCCCCCCAAAAAAAAATCCTTTCTAACCCATGATCCCCACTCATAGTGACCCTGGAGGACAAAATAAAACTACCCCATAGGATTTCTAAGGCTCTGGTAGCGTAGTGGTTACGAATCGGGCTGCGAACCGCAAGATCAGCAGTTCAAAACTACCAGCTCCTCCGCGGGAGAAAGATGAGGCGTTCTGCTCCTGTAAAGATTAACAGCCTCGGAAACCCTGTGCAGGGTCGCTATGAGTCAGAACCGACTCCACAGCACATAACAACAACAACAACAATGCTTACAAATCCAATGACCACATCTTCCCACAGTGGTTTCCAACTACCAAACCCTCAGTTAGCAAGGGGGCACTTAACCACTGCATCACCAAGGCCCCTTTCTCTGAACCTAGACCTTGGAGTAGACCCGCTTCTGAAGAACGCCACAGAACCCATGCTCCGGACATACCATCTGGTAACCAGGGAGACCCACAGGGAACAGCTGACCTTTTACCCCAGTGCTACCATTACCCCATGCTGTTTCAGCTCCTTCCCCTATATCTGCCCTTTCAGACTCCCATCCATAAAGCTGGAGTTGCTGGATGCCCAGGCTGACTGCCCGGCTGCATCCACGGCTACACCTTCACTGGAAACAGAGGCTTGTCTGTTGTAGCCCTGCTGGCTGGAGTTTAAAGTCAGAGAAAGAAAAGGAGTGTTTAAAAGAAGGCATTTCCCTTTATTGTTGAGTTCATCGATAATTATTCCACTTTCTCCCCTCCTGGGGCATTGTAGGCTAAGCATTGGGCTACTAACCACAAGGTCTGTGGATCAAACCCACCAGCTACTCCTTGGAAACCCTATATAGGGTCACTATGAGTCAGAAAGGACTCAGCGGCACTTGACAACAACACCCCCCCTACCACCACCACCAGATGTTTTTTCAGAAAGTAGGCATTTACAAGGTACTTGGCTGGGAAGGATTCCTGAATCCTGGTGTCTGTGCACCCGGGATACGATTCTTCTACCCACATGGGCCTGTCTGTGCGTTCTTGGTTTTCATTTTAATGGTTCTAATTTGAGAATGCGCAATGTCATTTTTACGAGGTTGGTGTAAAAAAAATTTACAGCCTTTTCCAAAAAGCTTTTTTTCTTTCCAAGGGAAAAAAGGTGTAGAATCACTTCGGAGTTTTATGGTCTCTCCTTCCCCACCCTCTTGTAATTTTATTTTTATGTCTCTATGCTGGAGGACAAAACCTTCTGGTGGAGAACCTGGATCTCCCCAAGTCAGTTCTCTCAGTGGTTGGGGCCACCCACCTCAGTTGGGGGGCACGGGGAAGGGGGCATCCTCCCAGTGCCCCTTCCCTCCACTCTCTGGTCCTCTGGTCCCAGGAGTTGGAAGGAAGGGTAGATGAAGAGATGTGGCCTATTTAGTCACCAAGTGTTTTATTAGGTACCTGGTATGGTACTGTAGGATCAGCCCTGGACTGTGAACAAGTTCAGCAGTTCAAACCCACCAGTTGCTCCTCGGAGACCCTACATAGGGTCACTGTAAGTAGGAACTGACTCCACAGCATTTCACAACAACAACAACAACAACTGCTGATTCGCTGTTGGGTGTTTAATGGTTTTTTCATTTGTTGATAGTGAGGCTTTCTTCCAAGGTACCACTGGGTAAACTCAAATCTCCAACCTTAGGTGAGCAGCTAAGCACATTAATTATTTGCACCACCCAGGAACTCTTGGATAATATCACTTCCTGGTTAAAACTTTCCAGCAAAATTTCCTCAAGTGTAGAATGAAAAAAAAAAAAAAAAACACCCCTGTGTGAAGTGGCTCCTGCTTACCTCCGGGAAATCAACTCATGCCATTTTATTCAGCCACACTGGTACAACGAAAAAGTTCATAATGCATCACACTTATTCCCTACTCAGGGCCCTTTCATCAACTGTTTTCCTTCACTTTGGATAGTCTCCCTAGGAAAAATGGGTTCTTTCTTATCTTAAATGTCCCCCCACAATCTAAGTAGCTAAGCGTCATTCTCTGCATGCTACTTACCACTGTCTCATAGTTTAGTGTTTAGTGTCTGTCTCGGACCCCATTAAAGCAAACACATTGTATCCCCAGGGCTTCGATTTTGTGGGTGCCTTTATACACAAAACCCACTGCTATGGAGTTGATTCCGATTACTGGTAATCCTGTGTAGGAGTTCCTAGGCTGTAGATCTTTATACCAGCAAAAAACCTTTCTCCCACAAAGGGGTTGGTGGGTTTGAACTGCCGAATCTTTAGGTTAGCAGTCCAGAACTTATCCTGTAGCAAAACCAGGACTCATAGATGCCTTATAGGGCTTAATGAATACTTGTTGAATCACTGATAAATAAATTATGGCACTAGTGGGGTGAAAGGAATGGGGGTGAAATGAGCCAGCACTCTCAAATACTCTCCTAGTACCTTTCCCTAAACCTAGACTGCCCCCGGTTAGAATTAATTATCAAGATAATTCAGATAAGATTGAATCTCAGTTTTGCCAAAATTAGTCAAATGCTTGTAAACAAAATGAGTTTGGATTTTATTTTGGCTACTCCTTACAACAATTCAAATGAGACCAGAATTTAAAAAAAAAGAATTGATTGTTTGAGGTGAAAGTTTACACAGTAAATTAGTTTCCCAGTCAACGATTTATACAGATTGTCCCGTGACATTAATTGCTGTCCCTTCAGTGTGTTGTTGGCACACTCCTATTTCTGCCCTGCCTGCCAGGGTTCCATCCACTCAGTTTCCCTTCCTTTCCTTGCCTTCTCATCTTTGCTTTTGGACAAATGTTGCCCATTTGGTCTCATAAGCTGATTATTCTAAGTAGCACATTTCTCATGGGAGCTATTGTTTACTTTATAGACCACCATATTATTTGGCTGAAAAGTGACTGACCTTTGGAGTAGCTTTAGTTAACAAGGTAAGAGTGAGTGTCCAGGCTTCCTCTAGTCTCTAACAATCACTGAGTTCGGTCTTCATGAATTTGAGTTTTGGTTTACATTTTTCTCTCATTCTATTGTGTCCCATGATATCAGAATTTTTTAGTGAGGCCTCCACTCTGCCTGCCCAGCCTTTGACCCTTCTTCTGAGGAATATGATGCTCAGAAAAGCGGAGTGCAGAGACCAGTTAAGGGCAATCTAGATTCAGAATCTGCTTCTGCCACTGAGTGACTTTGGGCAAGTTACCACCCCTGTCTGGACCTCCATTTCCTCATTTACAAAGTGAACCAATAGATTATGCTCAAACTTGTACACACACACACACACACACACACACACAGGTGAAGTCCCTGGGCAGTGCAAATGGTTAACCCACCTGGCTGCTAATTCAAAGGTTGGAGGCTTTAAGTCCACCCAGAGGCACCTCAGAAGAAAGGCCTGGTGATCTACTTCCAAAAAATTAGCCACTGAAAACCCTGTCAGGCACAGCTCTAATCTGACACACATGGGCTGGGACCAACTAGATGGCAGATAGTTTATATTCATTTTTCCTGAATACGACAAGGCTTCAGAAAGTTCATGGAAAAATCCATTACTTTTGATTTCATTTTCCCTGAAGTTTTTTAAGCCTCCTCATACATGTGTGTGGAGCTGTGAGTTAATGCACTGGACTGCAAAGTCGACTTGAACTCCAAGGTCACGGTTCAAGCTCACCAGGCACTCCTGGGAAACCCTATACAGAGTCAAATGCTGTCGAGTCTGTTCTGACTTACAGTAACCCTATATAGGGTTTCTGAGGAACGGCTGGTGGGTTTGAACCTCTGACCTTGCAGCTCAAACTGATCTTGCAATACAGCACAATATATTTATATATAGTTGTTAATTACCATGGAGTTGGTTCCAATACATAGCAACCCTGTATAGTATTTCTGAGGAGCAGCTAGTGGGTTTGAACCACTGACATTGCAGTTAGTCCAGTGCTTATCCTACAGCGCCACACTAGGACTTCTTATTTTTTGACCCACTAAATTGCTATCATGACCCACCATTGTTGTTAAGTGCCGTCGAGTCAGTTCCGACCCATAGTGACCTGAGTTTCCGAGGAGCTGCTGGTGAGCTTGAACCACCGACCTTGCAGTTCAAACGGCTTAGGTCATGATTATTTGAAAATCACCCAACTCTGAGGAACTCTGGTGGCGCAGTGGATTAAGACAACTAACCCCAGTGCCGGAAATTCAAGCCCACCTGCCACTCTGCAGGAGAAAAGAGGGGGCTTTCTACTCAGCTAAAGGTTTACAGCCTCACAAACCCTAAGGATCAATTCTGCTGTTCCTATAGGGTCACTGTGAGTCAGCAGTGGGTTTTTATAGACTCGAATGCTTCCTGCTCACCAGACCTGTGGTTCGTGATTCTTCTCGATTCTCAAAGTTCAGCCTTTCCAGCTTGTCTCCCTAAACCATGTTCCTCTCCCAAAACACACAATACTGGGACCCCAACATAGACCTGTACCCTCCAGCCTAGAGAAAGAGATAGTGCCCCTGCACCTGACTTCCTTAGAGAGGATGCCCATCCCCTCAAATTCTCAGAGTCAGAGATTGGGATGTAGTCCCATCTTGGAGAGACCCCACTGGTTTATCTTTGCAGCTCCCTGTTACTTTTAAAGTTCCAGCTTCCCTTCCCCTCCCTCATTGCCGTCAGTTATAAACCATTTGTTCCTAATTGTGGAGATCCTGATAATGACTTCTGAATGGGCATTGGGGGAAGGGGAGTTCAGCTTCATTAGTGGGACTGGGTTTTCAGGCTTGAAGAAGAACTCCGGGGGAGGAGGGGGTAGACACGAAGGGAGAGAGGGTGATTAACAAGGCATTCTGGGTGGGACCAGGCAAATGACCAGGAGCCTGGGAAGGTGAAAGATTAATTATAATTTTGTTGTTAAGTGCTGTGGATTAGGTTCTGACTCATCAGGACCCTGTATAGTGTTTCCAAAGAGCAGCTTGTGGGTTTGAACTGTCAACCTTGTGATTAGCAATCCAATGTTTATCCTACAGCACCACACCAGGACTCCTTAATTACAGTGTTGTTGTTAGGTGCCATCGTGTCGGTACCAACTCATAGTGACCCTATGTACAACAGGACAAAACACTGCCGGGTCCTCACAATTGTCATCCTTGAGCCCACTTTGCCAATCCATCTCGATGGGGGTCTTCTTCTTTTTCTCTGACCCTCCACCTTACCAAATATATCCTTCTTCAGTGACTGGTCCCTCCTGACAATAGGTCCGAAGTATGAGAGACAAAGTTTGGCCATCCTGGTCTCCAAGAAGCACTCTGGCTGCACTTCTTCCAACACAGATCTGTTGATTCTTTTGGCAGCCCATGGCACTTTCAATAACTCAAAAGCATCAATTGTTCTACAGTCTTCCTTATTCACTGTCAAGCTTTCACATACATATGAGGTTATTGAAAATATTCCATGACTTGGATCAGGCGCACCTTAGTCCTCAAGCTGATATCTTTGTTCTTCAACACTTTAAAAAGGTCTTGTGCAGCAGATTTGCCTAATGCAATATGTCGTCTAATTTCTTGACTGCTGTTTCCATGAGTGTTGATAGTTGATCCAAGAAGAATGAAGTCCTTGACAACTACAATCTTTTCTCCACTGATAAGAATGTTGTTCATTGGTCCAGTGGCAAATGCTCATCCAGGACACTACTGTAGATGCAAGCTTTGTGCTAAGTACTGCTGGTCCATTGTCCTATATATGAGGAGTTTCAAAAAGTTCATGGAAAAATTACGGTCTTTCAGTTCCAGTTTCCCACAAACTTTTTGAAGCCCCCTGGTGCTTCTCACAACAATCCTCACAAGTATTTCTGTTTTGCAGAGGAGGAAACTGAGGCTCAGCAAGGTAAAGAGGCTTTCTCAAGGTCACTCAGCATATGATGGAACCAGGATTGGCATATATATATATTTCTTCTCAGTGTCCATGAAAGGACCAGAACTGCCTTCTTTAGAGGAAAAATAGACCTTTTCCCCCGAACCACAGAGACGGGACATTTGTTCTCAATCAAGTTGCCTAATCAGTTCTGAATCATGGCAACCTCAAACTCCACTCCTTAGAGAAACAGATCATTTCTTCCACAGCACCTCTAGGTGGGTTCGACCACTAAACTTTAGGTTTGGTAGTTGAGTGCTTAGCCATTTGTGCTACCCAGGTACTCCTCCAGAGGAAGAAGGAGGAGGAAAATAAATTTCAAGGATCCACATGGTTCACAGTTTTCCTGAGCCCCCTCTTCTTCTCCATCCTGGGTTTTCCGTCATGGCTTCTCCCTGATGTGGGCTATGTCTGGGTGACTTTGGCCACTAGAGAAGGGACACCCAGGTCCGCCTGATGCCAGAAACCACCTTTCTCCTGGGGATTTCTGTCTCAGTGTTCTTCCCACCTCAATCAGCATCACTTCTCCTTCACACCTTGAGAGCTTGAAAGGAGAGGTGCATACAGGATTAGGGGGAGACAGGAACATGCATGAAACCATTGGGCCTCCCAGTGGAGTGCCAGGGTGCTGAGCAGCCAGAGGTGTCTGGATCCCACCATTTCCTAGTGAGGGACCTCAGCTTCCTTGTCTGTAGAATGAGATGATGGCCCCGTTCTACCTCTCTCAGTGTTGTGAAACGCCACTTTACATGCTTGTAGAAGCGCTGGGAGAACTGTGAGGCACCATACAGATGTTAGCTCTGAAACTCTGAGCCAGCCTGGGCCTGCCTCCACTTCTGCTTCAACAGGTACAGGAAGATTACAGGGGGCTGGAGCACGAGTGTCCCTTCCAGGGAGGTTGCAGTCTGGTTGACATCAGAGGAGGAGGATCTGTCAGGGCCCCAAACCGAAAAACAAAACATTACCATCAAGTTCATTTCAATTTGGGCTGGCCCCACATGTGTCAGACTGCTCCATGGGATGTTGAATGGCTGTTCAATCTTACTGCCAGATCTTTCTGGCATGACTGGGTAGATTCAAGCCAACAATTCTTTGATTAATAGCCATGAGTGAACTGTTTGTGCCACCTAGGGAACCTCTGTCAGGACCCAAAAACACAAAAAACTAGACCTACCACCATAAAGTTGATTCCTAACGCAAAACAACCCTGTGTAGGGTTTCGAGACTGTAAATCTATATGGGAGCAGACAGCCACATCTGGTGGGTTTAACTGCCAACCTTGTGGTTAGCAGTCCAGTGCTTAACCCACAGTACCATGGGGGCTCCTCTCTATCAGGGCTGTCATTTCCCACCCTCTCTTAGAGGTGGGTGGTCCTGTGATTTATCAGTGCCCCCACCCCCGGTGCCAGCAGGGAGTGGAGATACTCAGAGTGATGGATGTGACTTGGCTAGTGCTTTGGAAATTCTTAGACCTAGGTGATCACTGAGGGGATCATGGAGGGGGTCATCCGGAGCCTGAGTGACCAGGAGGCTCCCAGAGTCCCCTTCCAACTGGTGGGGAGGGTGGGGAGGAGTTAAATGGCAGCTCTCTGAACACTCAGTGACATATGCATGACATTTGGGGAGGGGAGCTTGGAGCTCAGGCCCAGAATCTGACCCCCAACCCCAGCACTGGGCACCTACAGGGTGACCTTTAGGTGGTACCAAGTTGGGCCTAGATTGGGCCATAAGCAATTTATATGAAATTGTGTTGTTTCCCATCAACTCCCCACGTCTTCCAAGCACAGGACTTGTACCTGGTGGGTGGTATGAATGTGAGTAAGTATGTGGAAAGAATCAGTGAGTGAAGTACATGGAGGCTTTCAGACCCTGATGACCTGGGGGGCCATGCAGACTCTTCCAGCCTCTCTTTCTGCTACTCCCAGCAGAACTCAAGTTTCCTGCCCCAGGTGACTCGCTGGGCCTTTCCACACCTCTTGTGCAGGACCCTGTGCCTGGAAGACTCTTCACCCTCCTTGGTCAGTTGGAGAACTCACCCTTCTGAACTCCCATCAGAGCCGCCACCTCCCCTGAGAAGCTCTCCCAGATTTCTCCAGACAGAGGGGACCTTTCTGGGCTGTGGGGGCACCCGGTATCCACTTCTATTTGAAGCTGACCACCTCCTTGTCAGTATGTGGCTGTCATCACAACACCCAAGTCGTGAGCTCCTGGGAACAGAGATACTTGCTCTGTGCCTGGATCCCCAGTCCCTGTGAATGAAAGGATGGATGGATGAGTGAGCAAGTGAAGAAGGAAGGAGACACGAGGAGCTGCAGGATGGGGGAATGAAGGGCATGTCAGAGGAGAGGACAGCCTTGACCAGGACTAAAGGGGCAGAGTAGGAGGGAGGTCTGGTGAGGAGCTGCAGAGGGGGTGGGGGAGTGGAGGGCATGTCATAGGGAGGGCTCACAGGACCCCACCATCACTGAGTCAGTTCTGATTCATAGGGACCAGATGAAGGGTTTCTGAGACAGTCAATCTGTACATTGTCCCGAGGAGTGACTGGTGGGTTTCAGCTACTGACCTTGCAGTTAGCAGTCCAGTGCTTAAACTTCAGCACCATCAGGCCACCTTTTTCCTATAAATCTTGTAATTCCATGATCCAGGGGACCACAGAGTGGACAGTCCATGGGGAGTGAATTCAACTCCCCTCACCACCCCCTAAGAGACTGAGGGAACTCCCCTGAAAACTTCTCCCCTGCTGCTTCTGTCTCCCAGGGATCTGGGGTGCCGTCTCATGGACTCCTCCAGGTCCTCCTCTTTCCCCCACCTTGCCCCCTGGCCTCTGGGCCCTGTGCCCCCTCCCTTACCTCCTCCACCTTTGGAGGACAGAGATCATTTGCCCAACTCATGTCATTCATTAGACCTGGAGGCTGTTACTGAGGTAGACAGAAGCAGCAGCCCTGTTCCTCATTGCCACTTGCACAGTGGTCTCCTTTTCTCATCCTTGGAGTCTTTTGATTCATAAAGATCAGCATTCTCCTTTCTGAAGTGAATCTTGGAAAGAAACATCCCCCTCCCTCTGGAAACCCAAGGCACTTCCCAGCTATGAGAGCCTGGGGGGCTGGTGAGGAACATGCTTCTCTGGACTCTCGGTTTCCTAGCGGGATGAATTCCCATAGATGCACCAGTGTGTATTTAGATACTGTCCTAAATTAAACTCACCTCGGCCTCGGAGGGGGAGGGGGCTGGGGGCGCAGCTGTTCAAGAAGGTGTTGGAGGGACTGTGAAGATGGAGCTGTATATATGCTTGGTATGCAGTGGGTGCTCATATGTCTTTCCTGAGCTGGTGGGGGGGAGAGTATGTACACGTGCATCCATATTCCACCTTAAAAGATTTTGCCTTGAAGGTTTTTAGTGTGTGTGTGTGTGTGTGTGTGTGTGTGTGTGCACACGCGCGCACGCATGCTCGGCAACTCATAGCAACCCTTATAGGGTTTCCATGGAGTAGCTGGTGAGTTTGAACTACCAACCGTCTGGTTAGTAGTCCAGTGCTTATGCTACAGCAGTGGGGTGGGGGAGTAGAATTCTATGGGAGATATGGCGAGAGAGCCCCTAGTGGACACATTTCATTTAATAAGTGTGCCTGGCACAGGCTGTGTTGGGGGGAGGCTGGAGGAGGTGAAGTAGCCAACTGTGGAGAGATTCATGACAAGGGAGAGAAGTGAACAGGTCCCAAATACAGCTAGGTGCCAAGCACTGGTCCTGTAATTCCCCTAGTTACTCGGAATTGAGGTTGCCCAGTTTTGGCAGATCAGAAACCAGAAACACAGAGAGATGGAATAACTTGCCCCAAGGCAACACAGCTGGTAGGTAGCATAGTTAGGATCCAAACCCAGGTCTGCCTGATGCTGGAGCCCTAGGTCAGATGCCTCAGGCTCTCAAGGAGGTGCTGGAGGAATCTGGGGTAGGCAGGTGGTTCCAGGACAGGCCCCCACGACTCCTGCCTCTAACTCGGAGTATGGGGATGGAGGGCTCAACCTTCTGGACCACCCCAGGCCCACAGCCACCTCAATTTTCACATGAACCCACTAATTGACTAGAACTGTTTCTCCTGCAAACTACATACACTTTCCACCCCTGGAGCCCTTCTGGCCCAGAGTCCAAGCTCAAACCACCACACTCCATGGAAGTCTGCTGCAAGTTGAAAGGCACTCTTCAAGATTTGGCCTAAATCCCTCAGTGCCACAGGGCCCTGCAGACCCACCCAGATCCTCCAAACTGAGAAAGTCACACACTTTTCAGACCCTGTGACCCTACCCCCAACACCCTTAGTCCCCAGACTGCCTGCCTACCAGATGGCCTTGAAGTCATGGGCTCAAATTCTAGCTCTGACAGTTTTAGCTGGTGATCTTGGATCATAGCTCCTTGAGCCTCCATTTTCTCATCTGCAGCAAGGGGCTGGTAATTCCTACCTCACAGCCTTGTGGGAGGACGGAAAGAGATCTTGTCTACACAGTGCCTGACACGTAGTAGCTACTCAGTAAATAGCCCCTACTTTAATCAACAAGGAGCTCTGGTAGCGTAGTGGTTATGAATCAGGCTGCGAACCTTAAGGTCAGCATTTCAAAACTACCAGCTGTTGATTTTATGTAGATCCTCACTAGTGGCAACTCCGTATGTGTACACAGTAGAACTGCTCTGTAGGTTTCATTTGACTGTAAGCTTTCTAGAAGCAGGCCTTTCTTCAATAGCATCATTTGGTGGGTCCGAGTCACAAATCTTTAGATTGTTTTTGTTGTTAAGTGTCTTCAAGTCAGTTCCAACCTATAGTGACCCTGTATAGGATTTCTCAGGAGTGGCTAGTAAGCTTGAACTGCTGACTTTGCAGTGCAAGCCAAACTTGTAGGCCAGTGCAATTAACCGGCAGTACCACACCAGCATTTGTTGTTGTTTAGTACTGTCAAGTCGGTTCCGACCCATAGCGACCCTGTATAGAGTTTCTGAGGAGCAGTTGGTAAGCTTGAATGGCCAATTTGTGGTTCAGATGAATTTGCACCACACCAGGACTAGGTGTGTGCACATGGGTTGCAGTACCCAGGGACCTTCAAACCCTGACAGCTCTTCTTAATGACCCCTACCTGCCTCTTTCCTTACCCACAAGCCCATATGGACCCTGCTCACCCCCAAGACCTTCCACCTTTCCCTGACCACCTCTCCTTACTCCCCAACCCTACACCTCCATGAATCTCAGACTGGGTGCCCTGCCCCCAGCTCAGCGTCCTCACTGACTCAGCCCCTACCTTGCAGGCTCTCCAGGTGGCCAGGCAGTTCCTTCTGCAGCAGGCCTCAGGCCTAAGCTCCCCCGGGAACAATGACAGCAAGCAGTCAGCTTCTGCCGTTCAGGTGAGGAGGGCACCCCATGGGCTGGGGCTGGGCTGGGGCCAGGTCTGGAGGGTGGGCTTGGCACAGAGAGAGGGGAGGGCCAGTGGGAGAGCTGTTCTAGCCAGCCTCCAATGCCAAAACCGTGGGCCAACTTCCAGAAGGAACTACAGTCACTGCAGGGGTGGGCTGAAGAAACGTCCACTTTCTCGCTTCTACCTGATCCCAGGCTCCCTCTAGTTCACTTTTCCCCCACCAGCCACTTTGTCTCTGTCTTCAGCCCTGCCTATCTCTCTCAACCTCTTTCCTTCTGCTAGCCTCTCCCTTCTGGGTCTCAATCACTTCTTGTCTATCAGTTTCTCTGTCCCTGTGAGTTACTCACTCTGTCTGTCCCTCTCTCTCCCCCAGTCTCCAGCTCACCCCTCCCAGGCTGATCAGTTGCTGTTGTCCCCTTGCCTCCGCCTTCCCTTATCTCTGCCCCAGTCTCGCTGTGCTTCCTGTCTCTCCATGTCTCGTCTCTCTGTCTCTTTTGTTTTCTTTTGCACAATCTGCCCTTTTTCCCCCTCTCCCTTCCTCCCAGCTTGCTGGCCCATCTGGCTGATTGGGGGAGGGGAGATCTGTAGGGGACGCGTGGGGAGGGAGTCGGGCCTTCTGTTTACCTTTTGTGTCACAAAGAACTTGGGAGAATTGCAGTCTGAGTCCAGGATGGGTCACTACTGGGGCAGCCTGCTCCCCTCCCCCTGAGCCCAACAGCCCTGCTTCCTTGTCTTTCTCTAGACCTGAGTGGGGGGTGGGCACCCCTCAGCTCAGGGGAGGCTTGGAACTGGGTAGAGGATTAAGCGGGGCTTTGAAAGAAACTTTACCTAAGAAAGGAAGGGTGAGCCTGCCCCTGAGTTGGAGATGCTCTACAAGTCTGGGGCTTGGTGGGGACTGGGGTAGGGTGCTGAAGGAAGTGAGGAGAAGGGCAGCAAGGGGTTTCCAAGTGCTCTGAGAAGGGCCCAGGCCTGGGCTTTGTCCTAGGGCGCTGCCAGTATATCTGGGGTCTTTGTCAAAGAACTTTGAAAGCGCTTTGAAAAAGTTCAAGGGGCTAGGCAGATATGAGGTGTTAGTAGTAGGACAAGTTTAAAAATCTGGAACCTAACGACCCAGCCCTTAAGAGGGAGGAGTTAGGCAAAGAGGGGGTGGGGCAGGGGAGAACAAAACCTGGGAAGTCAGTAACTGAAGGCGAAGGAGAAACTTCTCCCACCCTAAAGATGTAGAGTTTTGGGGTGCTGCTGTGGCACTGTAGGATCAGCACTGGACTGTTAACCACAAGGTTGGCAGTTCAAACCCACCAGCTGCTTCTCAGAAAACCTGTACAGGGTTGCTATGAGTCTGAACAACAACAGCAATGATATAGAAGATTCTTACTCCCCAGTGGGGTCAGGACTGGTCTCTTTGAATTGGGGACCTCACACACAATTCCTGAACCTGAAATGCTCCTGTCTTGAGTCCCTCTGCCCAGGCCCAGGTTAGCAATCCCTTTGAAGAACAGAGAAGGGGATGTTCCCTCAAATCAGAGCAATTGGAGTGACCAGGGTCCGACATTGGACCAGGGATAATGAGCCCACCACTGTCATTGAGTTAATTGTGACTCATAGGGTACAGTTGCTCCTTAGAGTTTCTGAGACTATAAACCTTTATGGGAGCAGATAGTCTCATCTTTCTCCTTCAGAGCAACTGGTGGGTTTCAACCACCGACCTTGCAGTTAGCAGCTCAACGCTTAACCCACAGCACCACCAGGGCTCCTCAGTAGAAGGGACAGGAGCTCTGAAATAAAGAGAAGTCAGTCTCTGGAATCTTCCTTAGGAGACCCCCTGAAAAGGAGGGAGATCACTGAACAGTTTAAGCAAGGTTTTGGGGTCAGAGGAACAGATAAAATGCCTCCTAACTTCCCAGTAACTGATTGACCAATTTGTTCAACAAATAAACTTACTGAACACATCCTGTAAGAACAGCTAGCATCTACAAAGTGCTTACCATCCGCAGAAACCGTATGCTTTACATTATTAAGTGCTGTGTAGTCAGTTCTGACTCATATCGACCCTGTATAGGGTTTCTGAGGAGCAGCTGGTGAGCTTGAACCACCAACCTTGTGGTTCAAACCGACCTTGCTGTTCAACATATTAACCCGCAGTGCCACCTTCTCATTTTATCCTCACAGTCCTATGGGGGTGGGGGGGGGGTGGTCTTAGGTGACATGGAGCTGGCTCCCGCTCATAGCCACCTTAGGTATAGCAGAGTGAAACCTTGCCTAGGCTTGCGTCATACTCACAGTTGTTGTTGGAGCCATTGCTGCAGCCACGGGTCAGTCCATCTCATTGAGGGTCATCCTCTTTCTCATTGGCCCTCTATTATCAAATATTATCATTATCAAATATGATGTCCTTCTCTAGGCACTGCTCCCTCCTGATAACATGTTCACAGTAAGTCACCTGACGTCTCACCAGCCTCACATCTAAAGTGCTTCTTGATTACTAGTCCCATCTGGAAGATGATGAAATTGGGGCCCACAGAGGTTAAGTAACTTGTCCAAAGCCACACAGCTAACTAGGGGAAGAACAGGGTTTTTAATGCAAACAACTAGCTCCAGAGCTCACACCATTACCCCCTGAACTGTGAGGCTTCCTTTGTGTTCAGCACAGTAATGAACACCAGTAACCCCTCAGGTAGGTTCTTGGAGTCTCGGGGAGATGGGAGTTCTTGGGGCCATAGCTGAGCTTCTCTAGGACCCTGGAGCCCCATCTGTTGATCCCTTGTCCTTTTCCTCTAACGGTAGATACCTTCCTTGCCTCCTCATCCCTGCCCCCAACTTACTCTCCAAAGAGAAAGGAGTCTCTGTCCCAGAATGAGCCCCAGGGCCTAGGATGTGAGCTCAAGGCTGGTGGGGGGGATAGGGAAGAACCAGGGATTGGCTCCTCACCCCTGTAGAGAGTGTAGTTTGTTGATTTTGAACTTAAGTGAACTAGGTAATGAAAGGAAATCAGTGGCAGCCCCTTTCCCAGTGGCCCCTGTGGGTCACTGCTCGCCCTGCTCCTTAGAGGCAGGATTCTCTGCTTTTTTACCTCCTGACCTTACACCCTCCCCACACTTGCCCTAGAGTTAGCTTTCAGAAGAGTTTCTAAAGCCCTCTTAGGTCTCTACTCCAGCCCAGTGAGATTACCTGGTTTGTACCCAGGTGGGAAGACGTCAACCATGAAAAATCTCATAGGTATCCTGGAGTTGTGGGTTGGGGGGTAGCAAGGGACAGGCTTTTTAGCTCTGTCTGCTCCCCAGCCTTTATCTCATCTTCTTAGTCCCCATGAGACTTCCTCCTCTGGAATTTTTGGAAGTTCTTCCTGGTATCTCACCACTATCTTTCTTGCTTCAGCTTTAGCCCAGAACTAGTCTGAGGACTTCCTTCTGGTCATTTGCTGGGGGGTTAACCTAAACCAAGCTTCATTCTAGTCTTCCCACCCTACATTGTCCCTCAATTATTCCACCCAGGAACTCCAGATCCCATACATAGAGGGTGAGTTTGAGTCCTGGCACCAAATTGTATTTAACCCCTCCCCCTTCCCCCCCTCCCCAGATAAGCTTCTTCTGTGCAGATACCACCCCTGCTTTTTCTGGCCAACGTAGCAAACTGTATTTGTGGTGGGTGGAAGGCTGGGGGCCTGAGAGGGTCCCTGACAGAGGACTGGAGGCATCTCTGGGCAGTTAGCCCGGGGCTCCCACTGCTGGGGCTTTAGTAAGCATCTGGCTATCCTGGCCATGCTCCAAATGGTGACTCATGAGCCTTGCTGAGTTTACAGGCTGATGGGTGCTCATGCTGGCACAGCCCCGCCTGGTAAGGGGCCAGCAGGGATACCAGGGAAGTTCTACCTGGGTTCTCAGAGCCCCAGAGGGCTGAGGAGAGGTGGGTGGAGCTGGCTATCACATGTACACACAGGTACTCAGTCTACCCAGGTCATTGCAGCCAGGGATGGCAGAGGCCAGGGAGGTATTCCAAGGTCTTCTATCCCCTGCCACCAAGTAGAAAAGCCCCAAGGAAGGAAATGCCACATCCGTTGTTGCATGCCACTCTTGGTGACTCACGCGCCTGATGCCTAGAAAAATCCAGGTGTCTGGGCTCAGGTTTACCTCCTGACGGTCATGCCATCTCCTCTAATTTGGTTCTCACTGCTGATGAGAATGAATGATCAGTTCCTTCGGTTCTAAGTGACCCTTGCCAGACAGAGTCCTCTGGGGATCCCAACATGCCTAAGGCACAATGTAGGTGGTAATGTGGAGATGGGGAGGAAAGAGACTTGAAAAGAGAAGGAAAGGAGAATCTAAAATGTAAAATCTAAAATTAAAACAAAAAAATTGTTTTTACATTGGTCTAGAATGTAATACAGATTGATCACTTTTACTTACCAGATCTCTTGTGTCCCATGGTAGTGGGACAAGTTATTTCATCTCTCTGGACCTGTATCCTCATTGCTAAAATGCCAACAGTACGTTGCCCGTCACAAGGTTGCTGTGAAGATTCAATGAGAGAATCCCCGCAAAGAGCTTAGTACAGAGTCTGGCATGTAAATACCTTCAGCACAATGCATGTGTGCAGGCCTGTGGCCGGGCAAGTGTTCGGAGCCCAATTAGCAGATGGGGAAAGTCAAGTGTGGTAATTTTAGAAAATAGTGACTGCCAGGTATGAGACAGTAAATCATCCCGTGCCCTACACCCATCACTGCCTATCTGTTGAGAGACCCACGGGTCAGAGGCAGGAAGGGAGCTGGAAAAAAGACCATCCGTGATATTATGGAACACTCCAGCCCATCTTGCCACCTAAGCATTTAGACAGCAAAACCCAAGTTCTTTAAGCTACTGCCTCAAGGCAACTGACAACAGGTACAAGCTGGTGCTGCAGGGGACAGGTTAGGGAGAGTGACAACCGGAACACCCTTGCAGCCCAGCTTTTCAGAGAGCCCTTTTGGGATACAGTTACGAAAGTCTTCAGTCCTTTGGATTGTCCAGCTTCCACATCCTCTCTTTATCTTTTCTCAAAATTTGCTTTGGGCAGGGGAGTCTGTGTGGGACACATACATAGGCCTGGATTCAATCCCACCCTCTTTCATTTTGACAAGTTATTTTCACTCCTGATCTCAGGTTTCCTCATTGGTAGAAATGGGGTAAACATACTCCGAAGGGTTAATGCATATATCATTCCCCTACCCCCACACTCCACCTCCCAGCCTTGCTTAGAAGCCTCAGACTTTTATTCCCACAGTGTGACCATGACTAAAAGGCTAGGCTATTCCCCATCCCCACGTGTTTGGACAGCCGTTGGCTGTGGTTCTAGTGTGGGCTACAAGAGTTGGGATACTAGAACTTCTCTGATGTTTCTGGACTCACTGCCCTCTCTGGTTGCTCCTTCTGCCTGGGAATCCCCCAATGGGGGACTCACATCTTAGTCCTGTCCCTGCCAGGGAAAGGGAACAACCACAGGTGGGGCTGGTGCCAGGGGTACTGCCCCAGATATACATCCCTGTAGGGCACTCCTCCCTGACTGGGCCCTACCCCTCATCCCCATCCCTTCCTCCCTCCCAGCCCCAGGGCAGCAGACACTTTGTGGTGCCTACTGTCTGCCCAGCACTCCTTTATAGGGTGGAAGTGAGAGAGAGCTCAGAGAAAAGTCCTGTACTCATGGGCTCACAGAGAGGGGGCAGATGGCAGACAGCACCATCAGGGCACTTGTCCTGCTAACATGGGGACAGGATACCACCACAGCTTGGACCTCCCTGGTTATGGCTACACAAGCTTCTGTCTCAACCTTTGGCCTGCAGCTGGAAGGACCCAACCCATTGCAGGGGACAGGAAGCACCTTGACTTTTAGAATCCTGATGTTCCAGCTGGAAAGTGTCCCCTCTTGTAGACAGTTTCTGTGCTATGTATTTAAGAATATTGACACATCAGAGAGGGCAAGTGCCTTGCTTGAGTTCACACAACACATTCAGTGCAAAGTTAAGAACAGAAACTTGCCTTTCTAACTCCCTGCCTGTAATCCAACCCAGCTGTAGACAGCTACACACATACCCACACCACACAGACCCTAGGATGGCGATAGCAAGTACTTCCTGGGCTTCAGTTCTAAGCCACTGTGTGTGCCTTCTGGACAGGTGTGCTGGACTGTGTGGCCCACAACTGAGGTCCTTATACCATACAGGCCACTTTTAAATCCCTCCTGGCCAGGCTTGCCTTGCAGGTAGTGGTCTCAGAATAGACTCAGTGAGTCAGGAATGATTTGGTACCACCCTTCTCCTGGATGGGGGAGAACCCCTCCAAAGCCTGGGTTCTACTGACTGTCTGTCACTAGGGTCTAATCTTTCTGCACCAAGGATAATACATCCTCACTATAGTGAGAGCCAAGCCTTGTAAGAGCTTCCTCACGGGGCCCTAACGAGATAGGTACTGTAGCTACTTCCATTGTAAAGACAGAGAATAGGAGGTAAAGTCACTGGTCCAAAGACACAGCTAGTAAGTAAATAACAGAGCCAGGCTTGGGGCCCAGGCAGCCTCTGTGCCACACTGAGTATGGTGTCCTGGGTGGGTGCTTGGCCTGGGGGCGTGGTCCAGGGGAGCAGCCTAACAGGGCCAACTCCAGCAGGTGCCGGTGTCGGTGGCCATGATGTCGCCGCAGATGCTCACCCCCCAGCAGATGCAGCAGATCCTGTCGCCCCCACAGCTACAGGCCTTGCTCCAGCAGCAGCAAGCTCTCATGCTCCAGCAGGTGAGTCTGACCCAGGGCAGCAGGGGGGACAGAGGGAGGAGAGACCAGTGAGTTGGGCTCTGTCCCCCCTCATCTGCCTGGCCTCCCACCACCCTTCCTGTTTACTACCAACATCACTGGGCCCCAAGGCAGCTGCAGAAACCAGTTTGGTGCTCAGAGAGACAGTTTGGGCTGGACTGGTCTGCATTCCTCCAGAGTAACTGGGGAGGTCAGAGGGCAGGCTTCTCCCCACAGCAGCACCCCCGACAGCTCTCCCTGTGTTCTGGCCTCACCTCCATCTCTAGAAGCTTGGGGAAGAGCAAAGTACAGGAACACCCAGGCACCTTGTCACGACCTGTTCAAGAGACTCACCAAGAGACAGGGAGGGGTCAGAGCTGCAAGCTGGGGGTCCTGTTCCCTGTCTCTTCCCTCCCTGCCCTGTCCTGAAACTCCCCACCCCAGGCTTCATCCAGAGCCTAGGGAGAACAGAATTGGAGTTGCTTTGGGGCCCTTCATAACCACTCCCTCCCTCAACCTAGCTGCAAGAATATTACAAGAAGCAGCAAGAGCAGCTCCACTTACAACTCCTCACTCAGCAGCAGGCTGGAAAACAGCAACCCAAAGAGGTAAGAGGCTCTGTCAGCCTCCCCCCCACCCCCCACCTTGTAGGATGCTCTTTCCTTCCCCATCAGCTGCAGCCCCAGCGGGGCTGGAGTTCCTAAAGTGCTTAAGAGAGAATTGTCTTGTGGGAACAACAGAAAAATCCGGAAAAAGTTAGGGAAGTGGAAATCTCACTAAAATTTCTTCCTCTACCCTCACCCTGCTCATTCTTTCCCTCCTGGCATGGTACTGTTGGATTCATATGAGCAAGAAGGCTGAGCACTGTGTTGTCTCTTTGTGTGCATGTGGACATGCACGTGTGTGTCATCAACCACGTTTGTGAGCATCTAATGGTCCATACTCATGTCTAGCTGCCTTGTTTTTATGCCCACTTCTCAGCACCACAGCCCTCCACTTCTCTGCCTGGGAATCTTCCAGCCCCTCAGAACCCCTGCTCTCAACTCCTGCTGCATCTGACGCTATCCTGCCAACAACCATCCCTTCCCCTACCACACAGCTTTGTCCTTAGAACTCCCACACTCCTGCTTCATTGGGTCACAGTGCCCCCCTGGACTTCCATTCCAGGCCTTTTAGCACCCCTCACCAAACATGCTGCTGGCTAAACTGCCACCTCTTCTGGGAAGGTGGCCCTGATGAAGCCCAGTTCTCTTCCAAACTCCCTGGGCCTCCCTCTCTCCACTCTGGTAATTGTGGCATTATCTGCCAGTAAATCTCTAGGCCTGGTTTCTCTGTCTTGTCTTTTTATTGAGTAGTCAGCCCCCACCACCACCACCACCACCTCACCCCACCCCCAGGCCAGGCAGGCAGAGACCCGGGACATGTTTGGCTCCCGGGCTCAGCAAAGACTTGCTGACAGCCTGGCTTGTCAGAGCCTGTGTGAAGACCTGAATGGGGGGCGGGGAGAGAATGAGAGAAAGAGAGAGAATGAGATCGCCCGCCTGGGCATTGGTACAGTGATTGTTCTCTGAGCCGGCTTCCAGAGACCTGCTGATTTTCCAAAGTGCTGTCTGACTCCTCAGTTCTTATCTAAGGAGCAAGAAAGAGGAGCTGGAAGGGAGAAGGCCCCCTCCCCAGAGCAGGCGGGGGCACCCCGGGCATGTGGGGAAGGGTGCCTGCCAGGCGGGAGTGGCCCCCAGAGCCTGACAGACTCATCGATCATTGTGATGAGAGGGGCTACCCTGCACCCCCCACCCCCCAGGCGCTCACACAGCTGCCTTAGGGGCGCTGGCGCTGCTGGAGGAGGGTAGTGGGCGGGAGGGCGGGCTTCGTGCTGCGTGTGTGTCTGGGTCTGGCTGTGTGTGTTTGCGCACGTGCGTGTGTGTGTGCGTGCGTGCGTGCATGCGTACATGCGTACATGCGTGTGTTTACTGCGAGGAGGCATGCAGCCTTATGGAAGCTGGGCCGGGAGCAGAGAAGCTGCAGCTGCGGACTCCGCCACGGCTGCTCCGGGGGCAGACAGGCCCTGGGAGGGGGTGGCCGCAGGGTGGGGACCAGATGGCACTCCAGGGGCTGATGGCGCCCCTCTCTGCCCGCCCCCTCGGGCTCCCCACCAGGCTCTGGGGAACAAACAGCTGGCCTTCCAGCAGCAGCTCCTGCAGATGCAACAGTTGCAGCAACAACACCTGCTCAACCTGCAGAGGCAGGGACTGGTCAGCCTGCAGCCCAACCAGGCCTCGGGGCCCCTCCAGAACCTTCCGCAAGGTGAGAGGCCCTCGCCCCCTGTGCCTCCAGCCTAGCCCCACAGCCCTCCCTCGTACCTGCGGGCAGACAAGCCCTCCTCCCGGGGCGAGTGGGGTGGCTGTGTGCTTTTTTGGGACCCTGCCAGCTTCCTTCCCTCTCCTGTAGCAGCCGTGTGCCCGACGGACCTGCCCCAGCTGTGGAAGGGTGAGGGTGCCCCCGGGCAACCCGCCGAGGACAGCGTCAAGCAGGAGGGGCTGGACCTCACTGGCACAGCCGCCACCGCTACCTCGTTCACTGCGCCACCCAAGGTTTCCCCGCCCCTCTCCCACCACACCCTGCCCAATGGACAGCCCACTGTGCTCACGCCTCGGAGAGACAGGTGAGGGGCCCAGGCAGGGACAGACCTGGACCCAAAGGATAATACCTATAGGGGGGCGGGCGGTGGGGGGCGGGGAGTGGGGCACAGCTTTCAGGGACCTGGAGTGCTCCCTCTTGTCCAGGCCACACACCAAAAATGTGTGTGAGGTGAGTGCTGGACCTCTGGGGAGCCCATAGGGGAGGGGTGTGTGTGTGTGTGTGTGTGTGTGTGTGTGTGTGTGTCACTGACACACACCTGGGGTCTCTGGGTCCCTGCCTACCACCTCCTTCCTGCCCTTGCAGCTCCTCCCACGAGGAGACCCCCAGCTCCCACCCCCTCTATGGACACGGTGAGTGTAAATGGCCAGGCTGTGAGACGCTGTGTGAAGACCTGGGCCACTTTATCAAGTAGGTTATCACTCTCTTCTTCCCACCGCACCAGGGCCCCCCCACCACCCCAGCCTGCCACCTAGCCTAACCCCTGTTGGGCCTTCAGTCACCATCTGCCTCACTGTTTGCACCCCAGGGGCCCACCCCCCTCCCTAACCTACATCCCTGGGACCTGCAGTCCCCCACTTGTCCCCAGGCTGCCAGAGCAGAACAGGGAGGACAGATGCAAGCATTTGTTGTCTCCCCCCACCCCAGACTCCGTCTGAGAGTGATGGCCTAGTGACGGGGCCCTAGGCCGTTGGCCAGGCGGATGGCCAGCTGCCACAGCCGTGCCAGGCTCTGTCACTGACTGATTAACTCCGCTGTCTCCCAGACCCTTGCAGCATCAGGGTCAAACAAATTGTTTTCACGCTTCGTCAGAGGTTTACTTAATTAGTTCATTTGCAATTAGATCTCTCTGTAGCTGGGATTTTAGCAAAGACATCAAAGGAGGCTGAGGAGGAGGCAGCTTCCTCCTTTGCCCCTGTTTCCACCTCTTCCTTCTTTGTAAGTTCTCCTGGTCTGGCTGCATTTCAGCCCGTGGGTGGGGCTGGGGGAGGGGATTGGTGGGCTAGGGACTGCAGGGAAACCTGGGTCACTCTCTTCTCTCCATCCTTCTTCCTATGAAGACACCTCAACACAGAGCACGCCCTGGACGACCGGAGCACGGCCCAGTGCCGGGTCCAGATGCAGGTGGTGCAGCAGCTGGAGATCCAGGTGTGGCCCCGGGAGGATGCAGGGAGGATGATGTGGGCTCCACCCACTGGACCACCCACAACACTGACTGTCCAGGAGTGGTTGGGGGGCTCATGAGAGGGTTATGTGGTCAAAGCCACCATTGTATATATGCTTCCTAAGTCCCAATTAGGTCATGAGGTGAGGGCGAGTGAGCCACTGAGGTGACTGGAATGCACAAAGTCCCAAAAAAGGTTGGAGGTGTCTCTACTGAGAGGTCCAGAAGAGATTCGCTACCTAAATACACCAGCAAAAAGCAGTATTGGTCACTAAGTGTGTGCCATGCTGAATAACTCAGTCCTCAGTCATGGCTACTATTATTATACCCATTTTGTTGATGGAGAAAACTGAGGCACAGAGAGTTGAAGTAGTGAATGACAGTGCTGGAATTCAAATCCAGTCCAACCTCCTGTAACTAAGTACAAATACCGGAGACTACCCAGGACAGCTTGTCCATCTTTACCCATCTCCTTTTGGCACAGAGCTGAGTATACTGCCATGAGAGGGTAGTCATGGGAGACCTGAATGTGGGGGTAGGGGTGAGGCAGTCATCTGCTCCTCTGCCTTGTCCTTCAGCCAGGGAAGATGCAGTCACAGCTAAGTGTCATGGAATTAGGCAGGGTTCAGAGAAACAGCAACCATGGCCCTGCCTTCACGGGGAGGAAAAGGCAGGTGGTGCTGGTGGAAAGAAGTCTCCTGATATGTAGTGTTCCTAATGAGCTCTAGCCAGGGACACCCAGGGAGGACAGAGGGACAGAGGGAGGACCTTATGAACAGGTAGCCCTCAGATCTGGTGTTGAGGGGCCAGATGGGCTGAGAAGAGGCTGAGCCCTTCCAGGAGTAAGATGTAGAGGGACCAGGGATGTTCAGATGTGGAAGCTAGTGGTGGTGAGGCTAGGGGGCTTTCTAAGGAGAGTTGGATGTGGAGGAGGAAGAGGAGTGGGCCCCTAAAGTTAGTGGAGCCCAAGCTCACCTCCATCTCTCCGCAGCTCGCCAAGGAGAGTGAGCGGCTGCAAGCCATGATGGCCCACCTGCACATGCGGCCCTCTGAGCCCAAACCCTTTAGCCCACCGGTAAGTGACTGGCCCCTCCCAAGCCCCTTGGGACCCTGTCCCTTCAGCGCTGGTCTCAGCGCCATCCCTGTTGCTCACAGCTGAACCCGGCCCCCGGCTCCTCCTCATTCTCCAAGGTGACCGTCTCCGCAGCTGATTCCTTCCCAGATGGCCTCGTGCACCCCCCCACCTCAGCTGCAGCCCCTGTCACCCCCTTGAGGCCCCCTGGCCTTGGCTCTGCCTCCCTGCACAGTGGAGGTCCCACCCGACGGAGGAGCAGCAGCGACAAGTTCTGTTCCCCCATCTCCTCAGGTAAGTGCAGATGGGAGTGGCAGGAGTCTCAGGAAAAGATTGCTGCCCCCACTCTGGGGCTGGATCTCCATCCTTCTACCCCCCACCTTCCCTCTGCCTGTCTCCCCAGAGTTGGCCCAGAATCATGAGTTTTACAAGAACGCCGACGTCAGGCCCCCGTTCACCTATGCCTCCCTCATCCGCCAGGTGAGCCCTGTAAAAAGGAGCAGAGTGGGGGAGAATAGTGTACAGGTTGTACACCCCAGCCCTCCCTATACCCTCACCTCACCTCCCCAGGCTCTAGGGGGCTCCAGGGCCAGAGGATAGAGTCCTTTCTCCTATATTCACAGGTATCATGTGGTTTTCCTTTTGTTTTCTCAGCCCAGTCGGCCTGCTGGTCACACCGACATATCTCTAGGGGGGCACACACACACTCTGCCACTCATACCCACTGTGCCATTCACTTTCCCATGAGGACCGTTAGCCTGCTCCCCAACCACACACACACACACACACACACACACACACCTGCCTCTGTTCCCTCCTTTATGTGCATAATCCTGTGTCCTCAGTGCTGACCTAATAGTCATATCACACACATTTGGACACTGTCCTCTCTCTCTCGCTCTTGGGTACTGTCCCCCCCCCCCCAATACACACACACACAGTTTCATGTTTAAGGGTGCCTTTTTCCAGAATCAGGATAGCCTTCCCTTTCCAGGACAGCAGGCATTTGAAGTCATTTTCTCTCCAGATAAAAATGTCCACATGCTTCTTGCGCAAGTGCACAGCGCTGGGGGAGCATGTGTTCTGTTCAGCATGTGGCTGGGCAGTCACCAGCCAGGTCCCCTCAGGCGACACCAAGCACCCACACATTTCTGCAGCAGGTCTCTGCTCACAGAGTGGGTCGTTTGGAGGGGGCCAGCCAGGAGAGATTCTTGGTGGGGAGAACACAGGGCTGTGACCCTTCAAGCTGGGACTGAGGGTCTCTGCTTTGTCCTTACCCACAGGCCATCCTGGAAACCCCTGATAGGCAGCTGACCCTGAATGAGATCTATAACTGGTTCACCCGAATGTTCGCCTATTTCCGGAGAAACACTGCCACCTGGAAGGTGAGGCCCTCCCCTCTACCTGCCCCAGGCCCAGCCAGCCTTGGCCATTCACATCTTTTGAACATCAGTGCTGCCCAACAGCTGGCCCCCTTTGGGAGAGGTGGTTCTGCAGGCACCGCTGAACCCTAGTCCGTTGCTGCAGGGCTCCAACTGTTTTTTCCTCTCCAACTGCCTTTTCATGAACTTTCACTTCTAGCCTGGTGCTGTCTTCTTTCTGGGACAAAACCCTAGCCCCACCAAGTAGGGCTGAGCTAAATTCACAGGGACCCTGAGGCTGTAGATACATACATGTGCTGAAGCCCTGGAAGGTGGGAGAGGAAGTGCAGGCCAGGATGTGTGGCTGGACCAGGGCCTGTGTACCGTGCTCTGGGACACAAATACACGCACTCACACTCTCTCCCCCACTGCCATCAGTGGCAGGAAGATAATTGACTCCATCCAATTAGTCATTTCAGCACCTTCAGCCATAGGAGTTTTCCTGGGGGACCAGAAGCAGGAAAGGGAGGGGAGGCTAGAAAAATGGAACTCAAGAGTTATGGGCCAGGGCACTAAGCCATTTGTTTTTCTATAGCTAATATGCTATGTGTGTGTTTCTATTGGGTGAAAGAATTAGGACCTGTGCAGCAGCATGGGAAGGGGCTCTCTAAATTGGGGGAAGGAGGGAGTATTGGAGAAGGTTAGAACTGGGAGGGAGTCCTTATCTCTAACCTTGATTGGCTCTTGAGTCCCCCTGCTGGCCACTGTAGAAATGGCAGGTAATAGGACACCTGCCCTCATCCCACCAGCTTTCAACAAGTGTCAGTTGCTGAGTCCCCTCCCCACGGGTGCCCAGGACTACTGGGTGGGAGGTGACCTTCTGATAGAGCAGTGTGCTGGGTCCAGCAGGAGGGACTGCTCCATGACCCTGGGCATCCTCTCACGGAGTTCCCAAAGCCTGGGAGAGAGGCTGGTAGACTAGACAGTGGCTCTGATTGGCTGTGAGTGATATCATTTCCTGCCAACCACAGTCCTGTCTTCTTTCTAAACAAGCTGGGGCCTTCCTGAGGTCACCTGGTCTAGTCCCCAACTTCCAGACCAGTTTAGAAACCCGGTTTTAGAAACGACAGAGTCCTACACAAATGTAAATGGTTGTTGTGATTATATTTTATACTTTCCAAGCACATTTCCTTTATAAGGTGTTAAGTACCGTCCAGTTGATTCCAACTCATAATGGCCCTGTATAGCAGGGGTGTTGTTGTTAAGTGCTGTTGAGTTGATTCCAACCCATAGGGACTCTGAATAGGGTTTCCAAGGAGCAGCTGGTGAACTTGAACCACCGACCGACCTTGCAGTTCAAACAACTTTGCAGTCTGACGCATTAGCCCACAGCGCCACAGCAGGACTCCTATAGCAGGGGTGTTGTTGTTATGTGCTGTTGAGTTGATTCCAACCCATAGCGACCCTGTATACGGTTTCTGTGAGCTTGGACCGCTGACCTTGCCGTTCAAACGGCTTTGCAGTCTGGTATATTTACCCACAGCACCACACCAGGACTCCGTAGCATGGGATTCTACAAGAACATATAGCATCATTCACAGGCCATACAAAATTATCAGCTTAAAAATTAGCTAGCTGTATTTGGTCAAACATTTAATTAATTTGCCCCTCATGTGTGGTGTGGAGTCCTGGTGTCATGCTGTGAGTTAATGCGCCAGACTGCAAAGCTGTTTGAACTGCAAGGTCTGTGGTTCAAACTCATCATCTGCTCCTTAGAAACCCTATACAGGGTCACTATGGGTCGGAATCAACTTAACAGCACTTAACAACAGTGTATGGCGCTATAGGATCAGCACTGGACTGCAAACCACAAGGTCGGCAGTTCAAACCTGCCAGCTGCTCCTTGGAAACCCTATAGAGGGTTGCTATGAGCCAGAACCCATTCCACTGACACTTAACAACAACAGTGTGATGGCTAGAACTGTGCTTGCCTTGGTAGGACCAGGTGTGGCACTGAAGGATAAAACACTGGACCGTAAGGTCGGCTTGAACCGAAAGGTTAGTGGTTCAAATTTACCAGCCGCTCTTTGGAAACCCTTCATAAATAGAGTTGCTATGAGTCAGAACTGACTTAAGAACACATAACTTAACAACAAACATGACCTGCTGGCCAGATGGCCCCCAGCCCTGCTGTATAAGGTTTCTGAGGAGCAGCTGGTAGGTTTAAACCACTGACCTTGCGATCTAGTCTTCTATCCTGTAGTGCCATACCAGGACTCCCATGTCCTTTACTATTACATATTATTTTAATAATCACATGTTAATATTACGTATTAGTATAGGACCTCGTTTCCGTAACTTCCTCCTTGGGGGCAGAGTCCCCTCATCTCCTTCCTTCTTGGTCTCTTACTTGCATTACCCACTTCAGTGTCTGGGGCTTTCTGCAGCTCAGGAGGACTAGGTTTAGGTGATTGTCCTGAAACCTCTCAGTGACTCTATCCCCTATAGCCTAGCCCATACTGTCTTCCAGACTCCCAGCCACACTACCTCCTGTTCCTACCTTGCAGACTCCCAGCCATACTGCTTCCCGTTACTCCCTTCCACACTCCCATCCATATTACTTCCAATTACTATATTCCAGACTCCCAGCCATTACTACCGTCCCTACTTGACTTCCATACTACCTCCCATAACTGCCTCCCATTCTCCCACCCATACTTCCTCCCATTATTACCTTCCATACTCCCTTCTACTGGTTATCCCGTCATCTCAGTGGTGTGGTTCTCCCTTACAGTCCTTCACTTCCATCTCCTCTCACCTGGTCTGGTTCCAATAAGAGGCTGGGCTGTTTGGGTGGGGGGGAAAGTGAATAACCAAGCAGGTGACCTTCCCCAGTAACAGTGTCCAGCTGCTTTTTCACCCCCTTGAGGATTCTAGCACCTGTGTCCTCCGTATGATAGAGCAGAATCCATCTCAGCTTGAGGTCCA
Source organism: Chrysochloris asiatica (assembly GCF_000296735.1). Lineage (NCBI taxonomy): Eukaryota > Metazoa > Chordata > Mammalia > Afrosoricida > Chrysochloridae > Chrysochloris > Chrysochloris asiatica. The sequence continues at coordinate 12,507,905 of NW_006408556.1, forward strand.
CTTGGACCCTCAGGTTAATGCAGCCTTGCTTCACTCATGTTACTTGGGAGATGTGCCCTGTCAACACATCTTTCCCGTCCCCCCTGTGTCTGCCTCTTGAGGTGCCACCTCTTCCTCTCCTGAAGTATTTTTGACTCCTTCCCTCTCTCTTCCTTCCCCTTCCTGGCCTCCACCCTATGATGCTGTCCACTACAGACCAGGGCAGAAGGGTTGGGAGCAGGCATGGGCCAAGCCAGCTGCCGTGCATCCAGGGACAGAGCTGCCATCTGCCAAGCTGATGGGCCTCCCCAGCCCTCCACTGTGTCCATCCCCTCCCCAGGCCCGTGTTGTGGGCCCGTCCTTTTGTTTACGCAGCCCCCGCCAGACCCCTTAAATTGCCGTTAATGTTTCAGCGTAACGAATTAGTCTCTCATCACGAATCAGGCTTCGAAATGAGGGAAAAAAGCCCCAGTGAGGCCATCCTCGGAAATTGGGGTCATTCTCATTTGCAAAGCGGAGGATCGGAGCCCCGTAATGCGGGCAAATTTATTCCGAGGCAGGAGCCCCAGCGTGATTAGGCCCTTTGTAATTATCGCTCCAAGAGATTCCACTCCAGCCGCCCGCCTCCCTCGTGGATTAGCAAGCGAGTCAGAAAAATACACAGGATTTAATTAGAGGCAAATTAAAATTGGTAATGAAATCGGGCCAGTTGCAAGTGGCAAGAGTTGGAAGGGAGAGAGGGAGCGTGGATCTCCAGGGGCACAGGCTGCCCGCCCTGCCGCTTTCTTCCACGTTTAGAAATGTAAAGAGGAGACAAGGATGGGGATGTGGCAGGGGAGGCTGAGGGAGGACAGGTAACAGGGACAGGGATGGTGAGGGCTGGGGATGGGGGTAGGGGAGCGCAGGATAGAACTGGAGGAGGTGGTGGATTAGGGCCCTAGCCCATACTCCCACCAGGGAATTGGGCCAGCCCCACCCTCACCCAAGTGTGTCTCATAAACCAGGTGACCTCAATTCCTCAAGTTATCCTGCTAGGAGGAGGTGGGGGCCCACAAGGTGACTTTTCCTCTTTTCTCTCCTCTTCCTTCTGCTTGTTCATTTATTTCAGTAAGTATGAGGAGGCTTCAAAAAGTTTGTAGGAAATGGAATTAAAAGATAGTGGAATTTTCCCACGAATGACTTGAAGCCCCCTCATATGTGCTGGGCCTCTACTGTAAACCTTGATTTCTCAGTAGCTGTCTGCTTTGAGCCAAGGCCCCCAGACTCCCAAGGGGGTCTGTAAAGGACCGCGAGGGTCCTTGAGGGTCCGTGAGTGAAATCTTGTAAATCTTGTGTACCGCCAGCTCCCTGCTTTGGGATGGAGATGGAGTGCTCTCTTGTGCTGATCAGAAGTCCTGATGAACATGTGTCATTGATTAATCATGATGAGGAAACAAATTATTACTAATTAGATGTCGTTAAGTTGGTAGACTGTTTTCCAAATGTGGCAAGGAGAAGAGGGGGGCAGGCAGTAGCATGCGCTGGTGCTGGTGGTGGAGTGAAAGCTGGGAGGCCCTGGCTCCAAAGGCGGAAGAGGGGCCTTCTGCTCTGGCTGACTTCCTGTCAGCCGGGCCCCTTGGCCTGCTTAGTCCTGAACTACTGCTGCTGCTGGGAGGACCAAGGATTTCCCATATATATTCACCTGAGCAGAGGGGGCCCGAGAAGTCACCTCTGAGCATCCGTCCCTTCTTTGCTGCACCCCCAGAACGCTGTGCGTCACAACCTCAGCTTGCACAAGTGCTTTGTCCGCGTGGAGAATGTCAAGGGTGCTGTGTGGACCGTGGACGAGCGAGAGTATCAGAAGCGGAGACCGCCAAAGATGACGGGGTATGTGGGCCAGCCCTAGTGGTTCCACCCCCTGGATTCCCCCCAAGTTATACCATAGGTGCCACATCCCTGTCATTTTGGGAGGGTGAGGTGAGGGGAGAAAGGGCAGGGGTGCTCAGTGCGTGGGGAGAGGAGGTCAGAGTCTGGCAGTGATGGAGGATAGAAGGTGGACACATCTGTCTTGTCCTGTCTTCACTCCTGACGAAGGAGGAGGGGACCCAGGGGGACCTAGAACCAGAGGGCGAGAGATACAAAGTAGCCACGGGCAAAACTGGGATTCTGGCAGAGACCAGCCACTGGGACCACTGGTGAGCGGGCTGCCATTCCCACAGCCCACACTTTCCCCGCTCAGACAGGTGACAGCAGTCATCACAGGATGGCCTCACCTCTTTGTTTTCTACAGGAAGGAGGCCCAGAGAGGGCAAGGAGCTGGTGGGAGGCCACACAGCAGGCTCATAGCAGAGCTGGGCCAAGGACCTGGTCTCCGACCCCCTAGTCCTGTGCTTTCTGCTGTATGTAACACAGCATTTTAAATAGAAACTGCAGAACCCAGAGAGGGGCAAACTCTCTCTTGACTTCCTTCTAGCTGCAGTGTGACCTTCTCCCTACCCCTGGCAACACATTTGTGGGCAGAGAGGAAGAGAAAGTTTTGACGCCCCTTAGATGGATGTGTCCCCAGTTCTTTAAGCTCCTCCCCCAAGGCAGTTGTGGGTGTTGGGGCAGGGTGGGGGCCTGAAATGGGGGAGGGAACCTCTGTACTGGTAACCACACCAGATATTTTCATGCCTCATTTTAACTAGTTGCTGTTGAGTCAGCCCTGACTCATGGCAACCCCATCTGTGTCAGAGAGAGCTGACATACGTCAGTCATAGAGTTTTCATGGGCTGATTTCAGACATAGATTGCCAAGTCATTCTTCTGAGGCACCTCTGGATGGATTTGAACCTCCAACCTTTCAGTTAGCAGCCATGCCCACTAACTGTTTGCAGTACCCACAGACTCCTTCTGCCTCATTACCTACTTAGAATCAGGAGACCAGGGTTCCAATTGCACCTCTGCTTCTCATCAGTTGTGTGATCTTGGATCAGTTCTTTAACCTCTCCTAAACAAAACAAAAAACCCCAAAAACCCCACTGCTATTAAGTTGATTTGGACTCACAGAGATCCTATAGGCTAGAGCAGAACTGTTCCAAGATTGTAAATCTTTACAGGGGCAGACTGCCTCTTCATTTTCCCTCCGAGCAGTGAGTTCGTACTACTGACCTTTCTGTTAGCAGTTCAACACTTGACTCACTGTGCCACCAGGCTTCATAACCTCTCCTAGACTGTCCATTAGGGTAATTCCTTGGGTCATTACTTTTCCTGACCCAAATCTCCACCACAGCTCCATGCAGAAAATCCTATTGTGTGGAGATGGACTGAGCTCAAAATTATAAGAAAGTGTGGGTTTTACTAATAAGGCCCCCTCAAGGCTATGGCTCAGGCCTTGCTGAATGTGGAAGAAGGCTGTTGGGAGCCACACAGTGTGAAGACCGAGCTGGGGAGGGATCCCAGGGCGCCCACTGTAACTAGATGCACCTGGAAGAAGGAAGTTACTATCGATGATGATGGAATAAGGCCAAGCATGCCCAAGGCAGGAGTCTCACAGAACTGTGGATGGTGTCTGGGCCTACTCTGGCCTCACAGGTCATTGGGAGGCACAAAGATAACAAATGGGACAGTAGCAGTGGGTATAGCCAGTCCAGAGATGGGAGTGAGGAGTCAGAGGCTGTGAGCCACTGCTTGTCTTCTGTCTCCCTCAGGAGCCCTACCCTGGTGAAGAACATGATCTCGGGCCTCAGTTATGGAGCACTTAATGCCAGCTACCAGGTGACAGGCCTTCAGAGCCTACCCACCCCTCTGTTTCCTGCCTCCTTGCTTTCCCTCCAACACATGCTGGCCTTCTAGAATAGTCCTTCCCCAGCCTCCCTGGCAGAGGGCCCATTGGAGGAGGGGGAAGATAGTGCTGTGCTGCTGAAACCCCAAGTCTCTGCCCACCCCAACTCAAGCCCCACCTCCACGTCTAGTTTTTTGTCTGGGTTGCAATGAGGGGAATGAGGCTGGAAGCAGGGAGGTTAGCCTAACCTTCTGTGACTTGTCAACTCAGGTCCCAGGAGAGCTGGGAGACAGTAGGCTGAGGGTCAGAGCTCTGGATTTGTGGGGGGTACTGTGTTCAAAAGGGTGAGTCAGGGAGGTTTGCCAAGATAGATCTGCCAGCAGACAGACAGATAGACACACACACTGGAGACTCTTGAGGGGGGTGGAGAAGGGATTGAGGACTTGATCTGGTGTGCCGGTCCCATTGGAGCCTGCTGACTGGGCCCAACTCTGTGCCCCTCCAGGCCGCCCTGGCCGAGAGCAGCTTCCCCCTCCTCAACAGTCCTGGCATGCTGAACCCGGGCTCCACCAGCAGCCTCCTGCCCCTCAGCCACGAGGATGTGGGCGCCCCCGTGGAGCTGCTGTCCAGCAATGGCAGCAGCAGCCCCCCTCGCCTCTCCCCACCGCAGTATGGGTGAGCACACCCGCCCTCATCCCTAAGGGCCCCTCAGACATCCCAGAAGATGGCCCCATGTTGTCACTCCCACCATACCTCCTCCCAGGACTGGGGCCATGCCCCTCCTTTCTCTCTCAACACTCCCTCCCCACTTCCTCCTCCAATTCCCCATTCCCTTCCCCTCCCCACCTCCTGCTCCTCTTTCACTCAGTCCTCTCACCATCTCTCCCTTCCCATGTCCTTTCCTCTCCTTCCTCTCTTTTTATTCCCTCTCTCCTCCTTTCTTCTTCTCTTTCCTTCTCCTTCCCCCCCCCCCCTTCTCCTGGTGGCCCCTTCTTCTCTCCTCCCACCCTTTATCCTAGCACTCCTTCCCAGCCACTCTGGCCCTCTCTCCTGTTTCTTCCATGAGACCCCTGGGGGGAGACCAGACCTAAAATGTCAGGCCCCAGGGACTCTGAGTGATGGGGTCCTGGAAGACTGGCAGTCCTGGGCTGTGGATACCCCCATGGTGCCCCCAGCCTTACCAAGTGGGTTTTCCAGGGTGGTCAGGGACAGGCACTGTCAGTACCCACCTCGTCCCTTCTGCCACAGCCACCAGGTGCAGGTGAAAGAGGAGCCAGCAGAGGCTGAGGAGGATGGGCGACCCAGGCCCCCCCTGGTTCCCCCCAATCCCAACACCACTGGGCCTGTGGAAGACAGGGACCTGGAGGAGGAGCTGCCGGGAGAGGAACTGTCCTAAGGGCCTCAAGGGGCAGGCAGGGCAGGGGTGAGACCCTCCCTCCCAGAACCCAGGCTCCACCTACCCCCACTCCACAGCCCCTCCCAACCCTCAAGGCACTTCCAGGGCTCAAAGTGGGGTGGGGAGGGGGTGCTCCTGACAGCCGCCCCAGGAGACATAACCCCTGGTCTGGGACCAGTGGAGGGCCTAGACACCTCCTCAGACCCTCCCCCACGTCTGGATACCCCCAACCACCAGCAGCAGCAGGGCTCTCCCCCCCCCCACCAGCTCTCCCCTACATGGCCCCTCAGCGCCAGGGAGACCCGCAGGCGGGGCTGTCACCCCTCCCAGACCCAGGGCCCCCAACCCTCACTTGACTCCGCACCTGGCTCCGGCAGTGTTTTATGGCCAGAGGCCCCACCCCCCCCCCCCCCCACTTCCCTATTCTGTGCTCCCTTCTGCCTTCTTCTCTGGACTGTGAAGAAATAGCTCTACCCCCAACTCTTATGCCACCGCCCTGGCCTGGGGGGCGTGGAGGACTGAAGTTGCAGACCATCCCCAGAAGAAACACGCTATGCCCACCCAAAAGCTGTGGTTGGGGTAGGAACAAAGCTTGTGCCCTGGGTCATGGGAACACCTACCCTTGGTCTCAGGTGGGACCCAGGCTGATGTGGGCCTGTATCCCCATTTTCTGGGTGCTCTCTGGCAATCCCTATGCCAAGGAGCTCAGGAAAAGGCCTGTGCCCACTGGGCATCCGGAAGTGGAGGAACTGAAACAGCTGAGTGACCAGAGGTGGTGTCCAGGCAGCATGAAGCTTCCAGCCTCAACCAGGTCCACATCTTGGGGGAAAGACGAGGCTGAGCCGGGACTTGAGGGCCAGGTGGCATTGAAACAGTGACTGCTGTGATCAAGAGGTCACCCCCCCCCCCAGCCTGCAGGTTCCCCCATTGCAGTCCTTCTCTCGCCCTCCCTCAGCTCCCCTGCCCCACTCCCTCCAGTTAAACGGATGACCAAAGACCTTTCTTAAGCCGGAAGCAGAAACCAAAACTTGTTGTTGGCTTTTTCCTTTGTCACCTCCCGTTCTCCCTGCTTCCCCGTCCCCCACCTCAGCCCCAGGCTAGAAGCCCGCCCTCCACTTAAGTTATTGTTTTAAACCAAAGTTTACAGTGTCTGTTGGTGGCCAAGACCCTCTCCCTCCTGCCCCTCCCGCTCTGAGGACTCGGGGACTCAGCGGAGGCTGAGGGACCTGCTCACCTGCCCTCTGCTCTTGCCCAGCCCAGCGGGGAGGCTGTGGGCAGCTCTCAGTATCTCCCAGAATTCACGTCCCCTCAGGCAGTAGGCACCTGGGCTGCTTCCTGGGGCTTTCCAGATCCCTCTCTAGGACCAAGTCCCCCCATCACGCTGGAAGTGTGGATTCCAGCACTGGAGCTGGAAGCAAAGTGAGACCCTCCACTGACCCCCTATGGGGGACCCCAACTTAGGCCAAGGACTGGGTGTGCTCCTACCCACCACACCCCAGGCCAGGCCCCTTTGCTGAGAAGACACCTTGGATATTTCCCAAGACCCCCCACATACACCCTTCACAAGGCACCCCTCCTGAGAGGCAGGGGACCCGTTGCCCCCATCCCCATGTATTCCCCACCTGTGTTCCGTTTGACCAGCACAGAAATATTAAACATCCTCTATTCACCCGGCCCTGCCTGTGAATAAAGGAAGCCGTCTCTGCTTCGGGAGCCTCGGGTAGGTGGGTGGGGAAGTGGGCACCAGCTGGACCATGAGGGCCACTGCAGGGCTGCCGGCTACCAGCACATGACTGCGGCTGGGTGGACAGCATAGGGCAGTGATTCATGCTCCAGGGCACCACTGGCTTACAGAATAGGGCCTTTCGCCCCTCTCTCCCTGCTCCCCCAGCCCCACACTTTGTGGTGCGATCTCTGTCCTGATTTTTCCCTTTCCCTGGTGCTGGTGCAGCACTGTTAAGATAAGCACAGTAGAATAAGGTTGGCAGCTCAAAACCTCCAGCTGTTCCTGGGAAACTGTACACAGGGTCTCTGAGGCAGAACCGACTGGGTGGCACTGAACCACAGCAGTTCTTTCACGGGGTTCAGGGTGTTTTCAGCCTTGGATTGGGTTGCTTGCAGGCATACAGAGGATAACTGCTGCAGGCGAAGCCGCCTTTCCATAGCCACCACCCTTGGAGGCATCAGCTGTTCACCCCGTTCCAGTTCCCAGTGGGGAGAAGGCTTGGGTCCATGGTGCAGGCCCTCATGGGGGTGCCTGGACAGGTGGGCACACATGCACACTTAGGGGGTGGCATTGTGGTAGGGAACCTGGATGCACACCTGCCATGTGACACATGTATGCAATGACAGTTGTACTGGAACAGGAAAAGGAGTGATTCACACTGTGCAAAGGGGACCCTGGGCAGCCAGGAGAGGGCAGGAAAGGGGAGCCATACCTGACACCACACCAGCCCACAGGCCTCAGTCCAGGTCAAATACTGACTTTCCAGCCCACCCCTTACAACAGGGCAATTCTCTCCGTGCTGCTCAGACCCCAGTGTCTGTTCCAAAGCCTCCCCTGCCTTTTCTACCAGCTTCCCTCCTTCCCCACCAGGCTTCTCCCCAACACCAATTCTTCGGAGCAGGAGTTGGGGGGGAGAGAGTGAGAGAGAGAGTGAGTGACAACTGGGGGAAGTTGGAGCAGGAAAGAGTTGGATCTGAGCCTGCCTTTCCTACACCTATCCACCTGCCCCCCTCTTTTCACTTACCCCATACACTCTACCGAAATACTCTGCACACTTGAGTAAGAGGCTGGTGTAAATTCCTTGTCCCCACTTAGGGCAGCTTGGGAGGGGTCAGGTCAGGGAACCCCCACCTTGCTGGGCTTGCCCCCCAGACACTGTATAAAGAAGTAGCTCTGCTGTGTGTATTGTAACCTGGCCCTCAGCAGAGGCTGCCGGCACCTGTAAGGTAGAACTGTTGTTATGTGCTGTGGAGTCGGTTCTGACTCATAGCGACCCTGTATAGGGTTTCCGAGGCTGTAAATCTTTACGGGAGCAGAAAGCCTCCTTAAGGTAGAACTAGCTGCATGTAAATTGGAAGCGGGCATTCTCAACAATGTAATAAAATACCCATGATTTTGCTGTGAACGCTTCCCCTCCACCTCCCCCCTTTTCCCTTCTGGGGACCCACAAGCCCCCAGAAAATCCAGAGGTGCTGGCTGCCCTGCCTCCGTATTTCACTACTGGAAGAAGAGGGTCCTTTCTAGAGGCTGACCCCAGGGGCAGAGACTCTAAAAGGACAAGACTATACCCAGCCTCACTCTCAGGGACTGTTCTTCCAACAGCCTTACTTCAGTTTCTCCTGCTTCAACTAGAGTCTTTTCTTTTAACCCACAGGGATATAGCAAATGTCTGGTCAGTTCATTTGGAAATGGGGTGAATATCTATCTCAGGCATTGGCAGAAGAGAGATTCTTGCAATCTAAGGAACAAGGGGCTGCTGTGGACCACCACCCTCTGGGTGCATCAGACTTACAACTCAATAATAAACTTATTTATATGACTGATCTGACAGATTCCACCTGGGGTACCTCCCTTCACCCACTGTCACCTTTTAAATAGAGCCAGTTCTCCCCCACTCTCAGCCATCAGAAAGTTCTGCCTGCTATCTAGCCTTTCTCCTTAACTATTGTTGTTTGCATCTATTGGGGTAGGTTGATAGCTCTGCCTGACAACTCTTCCTGGTCTGAGTAGTTCTGCCCTGCTGGGAGATGGACGCTATCTTGGAACCTTCTGTCTGTCTGGCAAAGAAGAGACACAAAGGTGGACACTTTGAAGGTGGAATATGCAGCACTCTGGGCTCTGTATCAAGGAGCCTGGGTGGTGCAAATGATTAAGTGCTTAGCTGCTTATCGAATGGCAGTTTGAATTCACCCAGAGGTGACTTGAAAGAAAGGCCTGGAGATCTACTTGTCGCAACCATTGAAAACCCCACGGAGTGCAGTTCTACTCGGACGTATACGGGGTCTCCCTGAGTTGGAATTGACTCTGTAGCAATTGTTTGGTTTTGGGGAGGGTGTTGTGGCTCTGCATCTGGCAGAAATGCTCCCCCTCTCTCCTTCGGAAAGATTTTCCACCTGTCTTAACGCACCAGCTTTGCCCAAAACATCATTATTGGCCAGCAGAGGGCGCTATAGACAAAGCTGACCTCCTGGACAAACAACTCATCAAAGTGGAGGGCATAGTAGGGTTAGGAGTGTGGGGATGGAGGATCTCACTTTCTGTGAGAAGAACCCCACAACCCTATGTCCCAGAGAGCAGCCCCAGGCCTGGGTCAGAAAAGGGGTCTTCTGTTGTTTGGGACTTCCCAGACCCTCCAACTCTTGATCAATCGTAAGTAGAAATTGGTGAAGGCAAGATGAGAGGTCTGGAGGAAAGACATCTCTGGAGACTAGCACACCAAGCACAAGGAAGGACTCCATAAGTACTTTTCATAGTGATGATACTCGCTAACATTTAACAAAGGAGCATGGTTACTCCATACGACAAGCACTGGACTGCAGGCCACAAGATTCGTGGTTTGAGCATGCCAACAGCTCTACAGGAGAAAGATGAGGCTTTCTGTTCCCGCAAAGATTTAAAAAGCCTCAGAAACTCTACACAGGGTCTCTATAAATTGAAACTGACTCAAAGGTATTTTAATCCACAAAACAACTCTGAGTTAGATCCTATTACTTATCCCCATTTTACAGATGAGGAAACCAAGGCACAGAGGACCAAAGAGGTCAACTGAGACAAAGCATTAAGAATGAAAGGTCTGGTTTACAGTGGGGGAAAGGAAGGTGAGAGGCTCTAAGGTGTAGTCCCAGCTTCAGAGTGATACTAGTTACTCTCCCCCGCCCCCGCCATTTTGAAGACTTCCAATAAGGAAACTGAGGCACAGACTGTCTCCGATTCAGTAATTTGACACTCGCCTGAATTCTCTAGCTGCCATTCTTTAAACAGAATGTTTGGAATAGTAATAGAGGGCCAGAGGGAACTGGAGGAAGGAGGCTGAAACACCCTATAAAAATAATCAAACAGGGGCTGTTCTGATGGAACAGGGAGTCAGAGTAGTACAAACAAAGAGGTCCTTGTTGGAGGTGAGGAATTCACAATGACCACACGTACACACACACACACACACACACATGCTGATACTCAGATATGTTACAGCATGAGACCCTTCAATCTCTGAAGCTTGGGACCAGTGAAGGACACACAGACAACAACAGTCACCGTGTTGTCCTATCACACAGCTAGCTACACAGGTCCCACACACAAGCCTGTACTCCGCTTGCACCTCAGGATCAAACGTTTGGAAAAAAACAGTCCCTCCCGGAGAAGGTGGCCATGGTACAAGCCAATGCTGAAAGGCCCTCTGTCTTAGCTAGGAGGGACTAGGGGCTAGCTGTGAGGGGCTGCCCACCTTCTGAAGATGTGCCAAATTACCGGGGAAACCTTTGTCTCTTCACCTCTAGAATGGGGAGAGGCAATAATCTCTACATCACTGACTTGCTGTGAAGATTAATGATATATAGTTAATCCTCATTATTTTCAGTAGCTATGGTCTATAAAGTCACTATAAACATTGGATTAGTGAATACTGAACCATTGTTCCTTGGGGAAACAGTGAAGTTCCTTCAAGCCTCTGGTGGTAACACTCTCATAAGCTGATCATGACATCACTTACTTTTATGAGTGTTTCTGTTTAAAGGTGCTTCATTTGATGCATATTGCTGGTTCACTAACACGGAGCTCACGGTCAACAGCACTACCACTCATGCCTGAACGAAGCGTATCCAACACTTTCTCCATAAGGCACATCACAGCTCCCTGTGTTTAGGAATGCTAGTCAGAATTTCACCATTATACTTGCTGACCGTATTAAACACCAAAAGCACCAACAAAATATTCTACTCAGAGCAATAAGGCAAGAAAGGGAAAGACATCTAAATTGGAGTTCTGGTATGGCATTGTAGGATAAGCACAGGACTGCTAACCACAAGTTTAATAGTCCCAACCTACCAGTTGCTCCTGAGAAGCCCTAACAGGATTGCAATGAGTCAGAACTAACTCAATGGCACTTAACAACAACAACAAATTGATAAGGAAAAGTAAAGTTGCCCTTATTTGTGGAGTCCTGGTAGTGTAGGATGACCACTGGACTGCTAACCGCAGGGTCAGTGGTTCAAACCCGCCAGCCACACCTTGGGAACCCTACACAGGGTCGACAAGAGTCAGAATCGACTCAATGGCACTTAACAACAACAATAACAACATCCTTATTTGCAGATTTTATAATCCCATACCCAACACTTGTTTGTCAGTTTGTCGTACATACTGTGGTGGCTTGTGAGTTGCTGTGATTCTGAAAGCTATGCTACTGGTATTTTAAATACCATCAGGGTCACCCATGGTGGACAGGTTTCAGATGAGCTTCCAGACAAAGACAGACTAGGAAGAAGGAGTGATGAACTACTTCCGAATATTTAGTCACTGAAAACCTTATGAATAACAGAGAAACACTGTCAGATATAGTGCCGGAAAATGAACCCCTCAGGTTGGAAGGCACTCAAAATGCAATGGGAAAAATCTGCCTCCTCAAAGTAGAGTTGACCATGATGACCCGAATGGAGTAAACCCTGTGGGAGTAAAGCCCACGGGACCTTCATTTGCTGATGGGGCACAACTCAAAATGAATAGAAACAGCTGTAAACATCCATTAATAATCGGAACATGGAATGTAAGATATATGAATCTAGGGAAAGTAGAAATTGTTAAAAATGAAATGGAATGCATAAGCATCGATATCTTAGGCATTAGTGAGCTGAAGTGGACTGGTACTGGCCACTTTGAATCTGACAATCACATGGTTTACTATGCTGAGAATGACAAATTGAAGAGGAATGGTGTTGCATTCATTGTCAAAAAGAACATATCCAGATCAGTCATGAGGTACAACACTGTCTGTGATAGGATGATATTCATGTGCCTACAGAGAAGACCAGTTAATACCACTATTATTCAAATTACATGCCAACCACTAAAGCCAGTGAGGATGAAATAGAATTCTACCAATTTCTTCTATCTGAAATTGGTCACACATGCAATCAAAATCATTACCGGTGATTGGAATGCAGAGGTTGGGAGCAAAGAATAAGGAGCAATAGTTGGATAGAAATGATGCTGGAGATCACATGATAGAATTCTGCAAAATCAAATGATTTGTTCATTTCAAATACCTTCTTTAGACAGCATAAGAGACAACTATACACATGGACCTCACCAGATGTAATACACAGAAATCAAATTGACTACATCTGTGGAAAGAGACGAAGGAAAAGCTCCATATCATTAGTTAAAACAAGGCCAGGGGAAGATTGTGGAACACACCATCAATTGCTCATGTGCAAATTCAAACTGAAGCTAAAGAAAATGAAAACAAGTCCACGAGAGCCAAACTATGACCTTGAATATATCCCACCTGAATTTAGAGATCATCTGAAGAACAGATTT
>NW_006408556.1:12522370-12529878 GCF_000296735.1 Chrysochloris asiatica
GTCTGCTTGTCCTTTCAAGTGGAAATTTCTCATCTCTGGAGATCTGGATGTGGTTCCAGTTTCTACCTATAGTTTTATGTATTGCAAAGGCTCCACAGGAAGCCTGGTTCACTGGGTACGCTGTAACCCCATTTTAGGTATTCCGATCAGTTATAGGCAGAAGACGGACTTATAAGCCTTCTGTGGTGATGTTTCTGACTATTCCTTTCTCTCCCCCTCCAGTGTCTACTCTATATTATAATGAAAGGAAAACCAAGATTAAAAAAACAGCCAAGCATCTTAACACCACCACCCCCCCCCATTCCAACCATGATTCAATCCCTGTATCCCAGAGCCCTGCAGTTCCAAGGCTGTGCATGTATCATCCTTTATCTCTGTCCCATTTAGCCCATTCAAATGTTTCGTTCTGCTGTGCATAAAGTCACTATGAGTTGGTACCAACTTGATGGCACCTAATAACAACAACGATTATCCTATAGAAAACTTGAACACCTCAACAACAAAAATACGAACAATCCAATTTAAAAATGGACAGAGTACATGAATAGACAATCAAAGAAGACATTCAAGCAACCAACAAATACATGAAGAGATGGTGGAGATCATTAGTCATTGTTGTTGTTGTTATGTGCCGTGGAGTCGGTTCCAACTCATAGAGACCCTATACAGGGTTTCCGAGGCTGTAAATCTTTACGGGAGCAAAAAGCCTTATCTTTTTTCCATGGAACAGCTGATAGTTTCGAACCGCTTACTGTGAAATTAGCAGCCTGATTCGTAACCATTGTGCTACCAGAGCTCCTTAGAGAGATGCAAATCAAAACAGCAATGAGCTATCATCTCACCTCTGTTAAAATGACACTGATTGCAAAAACAGAAAACAACAAGTACTGGTGAGGGTGAGGGGAAGTTGGAACTCTCATATACTGTTTGCTAGCAGGATTGCAAGATGACACAACTATTATGGAAAAATGGTACAGTGCTTCCTTAAAAGTTTGAAAATAGAAATATCATAGATCCAGCATCCTAAAGAAATAAAAAACATAACATGAATAGACATAGGCACACTCATGTTCATCACAACACTGTTCACAATTGCAAAATGATAGAAACAACCTAAGCGTCCATTAACAGTGAATGGATAAACAAACTACGGCTTACCACACAGCAGAATACTATGCAATGGTAAAGCATAACAATCAATCTGTGGAGCATCTCACAACATGGATGAACTTGGACAACATTATGCTGAGTGAAATAAGTCAGTCACAAAAGGACAAATATATGAGACCACTATTATAGTCTAGGAAGGTTTACACACAGAAAGAAACAAGGATGACAGTTACCAGAGATGAGAGAGAAAGGGAAGGGAAATCACTAGCTAGAAAGTAGACATGTATTAACTTGGGGAAGGAAAGGCACTATGTACAAGGGGGACCAACATGACCAAAGCAAAGGAAGACACTGGGAGGTATGCAAGAGTAAAGGCAACAACGGTGAATACTATTACATACACAATCCTGCAAGACAGTAATAAAAACAATAATTTACAAGTGGATACACAGGTAGATATGTAAGCTGGACAGATGTGGGATTGTTTATAGGGTACAGCTATGAGCATATACAGGTTTAGCAGAGGAGATTTCTACATATTTGTATGTGCTGCAAATATATCCAGGTATATAATAAGAGCATATAGGGGGCAAAGTTATGCAAACTTCTTAACCATAACCAAATTCCTGGAGGGTCTGAGTGACTGGCCTTGAGGATTTAGGACCATAGTCTTAGAAACATCTACATGAATTGACTTAACATAGCCTGTAGAGACACTATTCTACATTCTACTTTGGTGAGTATCAACTGGGGTCTTAAAAGCTTGTCAGTCACCATCTAAAATGAAGCTATTGGTCTCTCCCTGCCTGAAGTACAGTAAAGACAAAGACTCAAGGAAACAATTTGTCCAAAGGACTAATGAACCACATGAACCACAGCACCCACTAGCCTGAGACCAGGACTAGCTGGTGTCCAGCTACCACTACCAACTGCTCTGATCGGAATCACAATAAAAGGTCCTAGACAGAGTGGGGGAAGCTTGAAGAACAAAATTAAAAAAAACATTAAAAAGACCAGACTTAATTCTATACCAGGACTCCTTTGGGAAATATTAACCATCAAATATTAAAAACAACCAGATTAGCATAAATCCTCAAACTGAGGGCAAATTTACCACGCTTCCGGCTCCTGCCCCATTCTGTACCATCCTCACAGTCATTGTTAGGTTTTAGCCCATTGTAGCCAGTCCATCTCATTAAGGGACTTCCTCTTTCTCACATATGCTTCATTTTACCTCACATGATGTCCTTTTCCAGGGATTGGTCCTTCCTGTAAGAAAACAAAAACAAAAACAACAAAACCAGACTTACTGGGCTGATAGATACTGGTGAAATTCTGACACTGTGGTCTCTAGATACCCTTCAAACCTGGAACTGAACCCACCCCCAGCAATCACTGCTGTGGGGAAAAAAACACTGGACCACAAGGTCGGTTTGAACCACAAGGCTGGTGGTTCAGACTCACCAGCCACTCCTTGGAAACTCTACACAGGGTCTCTATGAGTCAGAACCAACTCGACAGCACTTAATAACAATATAGAATGAATAGGAACACCCATGAGGACTGTGGTCCTCAGAACAATAAACCATACAAGACCAAATGGGTAGCATTTGACCCCAAACAAGGTCAGAAGGCAGGAAGGGACAGGAAAGATAGGTGAATGGAGAGGGGGAGCCCTAGGAAGGAAGTGGGAAGAGCACTCTTATATTAAGGGGATTGCAACTGTCACAAAACAAAATGTGTATACATGGTTCAATGGGAAGCAAATTTTCTCTGTACTCTTTCACCCAAACCACAATAAAATGTTTTAAAAAGAAAAAAGGCGTAAAAATATGAAAAGTGTGGAGTCCTGGTGCGGTGCTGTAGGATAAGCACTATCTGCTAACCAAAAGGTTGACAATTCAAACCCACCAGCTGTTCCTTGAAAACCCTATATAGTGTCACTATAAGTCAGAACACTTTAACTCAACAACACTTTAACAACAACAACAATAAAGAGACCATGTAGACTTCTGGCAAGATGGCAGACTAGGCAGCCACACAACATGGACCTTCTGTATCAATGATACGAAAGACAAAAATAAAACAGAACTAGATGACAATTCTGGCACCTTGAGCTTCAGAAGAAAGATTAGCGAGGTGGATGGAGTGCTTGCTGGGAGGACAGGCTGAGTAGGGACGGCGAGAGAGCGAGACTGGACCACTCAACCATCTTGTGATCAGGCTTGAAACAGTAGATTCACAAGGGGCACGGAAAGGGTGTGATTTCTTCTTTTTCCCCACATTCCCCTGGTGACCAGAAGTGTGGCCAACTCCCACCCTCATCCACTCCCAGTGAAGACCCCGCTTTCCCAGAGTTTGGAGCTTCGTTGGGTGGGAGCCAGGCCAATGTGAAGTGAGTGTTGGCTGCGTCATTCTGATTGATGTCTGGATTCAGGTGGGCTCAACTCTAGACCTACAAAACCCTCAGAGCCACCAGGCCAGCACTTAACCAGTCACCCTGTCCTCAACTTCCCTGTGGTCCTAACCAACACTGGCCAGTTCCATCAAGGCCTCCCACAAACTACTTCCTGATTGAGTGCCCTAAAAAAAGGTAACACCAAGGCCAATAGGAGTTCCATTTAGGGTTACAAACTCTGCTGTCACATCCCTCTCGCACCAACTTCAACAGCTTCTTGAATTGCAGGAGCCCCCAGAAATTTCTCCTCTCTGGGCCCAACAACTGCACAGTTTGTTTTTACAGTTACAACAATCTCACAATGCCCCGGAGACAACAGACCATTTTAGCTCACACAAAGAAACAAGAGAGAATGGCTGAAACAAATGACCAAGATGCAGATTTCAAGATAAAGCAGACTGTTTTAAGCAGGGGGAAAAAATTAATAAATTACAGGGTAACCTCAAAGAGAAAGAATACACCTGCATATCAGAATTCAAAAAGAGGAAAATCAGAAAGATTTAGTAAGCCTTAACACAACAGAAATGAAAATGACAAGAAAAGCCACTAACAAAATTATCTCAGCATCGAAAACTATGTCGAACAAAGAATCTAGCAGCACTACAAAAAAAGTACACACAGAAAATGACAACAATCAATTTATATCTATTGATAATTATATTGAATGTAAATGGATTAAATGTACCAGTCAAGAGACATAAAGAGTAGAATGGATAAGAAAACAAGATCCTTCAACATGCTGTCTACAAGAGACACATCAAAAAAATGGAGACAGTCTAAATGCCCAACAGCAGAAGAATGGGTAAACAGACTTTGTTATATACACAACGTAATACTACAAAATGCTGAAGAATAGTAATAAATCTTAAGACACCTCACAACATGGTTGAACCTAGAGGACATTATGCTGAGTGAAATTAGTCAATCACACAAAAAACAAACATTGTATAAGACCAATGCTGTAAAAAGTTAAAAAAAAAAGTTTTCTCGATAAAAGAAATAATCTATGACGGTTGAGGGGAGGGTAATTATTCATGTGCTAGAGGATAAACACATTGTTAACATGGAACATAGGTGGCAGGACAGGAAATATACAACAAGAGGAAGGTTAGCAGAGAAAAGATGAAAGTAGCAGGAGACACAGGAGGAATGCAATAGTTAAAGTGAATAGAGGTAAATACTGTTAAGTGATGATACATGGAAGGGATTGCAGTCATTGTAATGAAGCAAAGTGTATGGTTTTGTTGAATGTAAAACTGATGATCTGCTCTGTAAACCTTCACTCAATTCCCAATAAAAAGTTTAAAAAAAAAAAAAAAAGACTATTGTTCACAGTATAATTGCCTTGATCAGTTTCAACTGGGAACATGAACATAGCCAACTCAAAATTGTTTGCCACCCAGTACACCATGGGTACTGATTTTGCAATTACAGGATACATATCAGTGAGTCAATGAATTCGGAAATACAGACAGCAAATAATGAATATCAACGTTACATGAAAAGGTGTTTGGCACATTTGTTGTTATTATTAAGTGCTGTTGAGTCAGTTTGGATTCATAGCGACCATGTATAGCATTTCCAATGAGCGGCTAGTGGGTTTGAACTGTGACCCTGTGGTTAGTACTCTAGTGTTTATCCTACAGTGCCACACCAGGAGTCCTAGTTGACCCTCAACACATCTTAGCTATTAATAAAACACAGTAAGTCTTGAATGCCTGTTGCTATAGGGGATCAGGGACCAGAGGGGTCAGTGGAGATTAATGTGTCCTGGAAGACTCCCTGGGAAAGAGGCTGGAGCTTGGGAGAGAGGATTTGGGTAGGAAACGGAGAGATGAAAAACTGTCTAGACCTGTAGAGAGTCTTGAGGAAGATCAGTGTGGAAAACCTACCACCCCCACTGCCATCAGGACAGAGTAGAATTGCCCACAGGGTTTAAAGGAAGGGTGGAATGGAGTAGAGAGAGGCAAAGGTAGGGTGGCCAATGGGACCGTCAATCCACATTAACATCCTAGGTCACTGAGGCCTTGGGCAAGTGAATTACCCAGCAATTTCCTCAGCCATAAAGTGGTGTGGGATAAAGCCCTGGACCGCAAGGTCAGTTTGAGCCTCATAGTCAGCAGTGCGTGTCATTGAATGGGGGCAGTGGAGGCTCTGTAATAGAATTCTTGCCTTCCATGCAGGAGACGCGGGTTTGATTCCTGGTCATTGCACCTGTCTGTCACTGGAGGCTTGTGTGTTGTCATGATGTTAGACAGGTTTCAGCAGAGCCTCCAGGTGAAGAGTAGGAAGCAAGGTCTGTTGATGAACTTTCAAAAGTCAGCTCATGAAAACCCAGTGGATCACAACACAGTGCATTAGCCTGGAAGAAGCTGATCTTGCAACCTTCAGCCCTGAAAGACCTTCTCTCCCACGTTCACTCTTGCCCTATCACACACACCACCCCCACCCAACTGTCCGTCTTTCACACTCATTTCTCTTCTACTATTCCTCTATCCAAGGAGCTCTGGTAGTGTAGTGGTTACAAATCAGGCTGCAAAGCTTATGGTCAGCAGTTCAAAACTACCAGATGTTCCACGGGAGAAAGATGAGGCTTTCTGCTCCCATAAAGATTTACAGCCTCAGAAACCCTGTACAGGGTAGCTATGAGTTGGAACCGACTCCACGGCACATAACAACAACAACAAATTCTTCTATCCAACCCCTTTCTCAAGTTTCTCTTGCTTCCTGGATCCCAGGTAATACTTGGCTGTGACTCATTGGTCCCAAATCCCTCTCCCATATTCTTCTCTGGTTCTCAGCTATTACACCTTCACCTCCACCTCCCAAGCCTGACCCAGGCCTAGTTGGGTTTCATGATTTTACTTAACTACCAGAGAATCACTCCAAACTGGCCCACTTATTTCCCACTTCCTTAGAGCACACACTAGCAAGCCACAAATCTTTATTGAGCAATTATTATCCCATCAGACTGGGGCTAGGTGCTCTGGGCACTACCAAAAACTGTTACAAAACACAGGCCCTTATAGGGCTTATGGTTGGGTAAAGAATACTGATACACAAAGAAATATGAAAATAAGTCAAGATAAAGGACATCCTTTGCTCCTTTTTTATTGTTAGCAATTCTTGATATAAGGAACATCCTTCTTTATAACACTTCCAAAGAGTTGAATCATTAGAAAGGTCTTCCTATTAAAAAAAAAGTATGTTAATATAGTGACATTGAAGGAAGCAGCATAGAATGGAATAGAAATAGAAAATAATGAAGCATTACTATAATGTTGATTATTCATTCATTCAAATTTTATTAAGCACTTATTGCTTACAAGACACTACATTTAGACTTGAAAGTACAAGATGAATAAGACACAGTCCCTCCCCTCAAGGAGCCCCAAAGATTTTGTTGTTTATGTTAGGTGCCGTTGAGTCAGTACCGACTCATAGTGACCTTATGCACAAGGTAACGAAACACTGCCTGGTCCTACATCAATCTCGTAATTGTTCCTAGGCTTGAGCCCATTGCTGTTGCCACTGTGCTAATCCATCTGGCTTGGGGGGAAGTGCGGGCTTCCTCTTTTTCACTGACCCGCCACTTTACCAAGCATAATGGTCTTTTCCAGGGATTGATCCCTCCTGATGTTGTTGTTGTTAAGTGCCGTTGAGTCGGGTCGATCCCTCCTGATAGTATGTCCAAATATGAGAGATGAAGTCTCATCATCCTGGCGTCTAAGGAGCATTCTGGCTGTACTTCTTCCAACACAGATTTGTTTGTTCTTCTGGCAGTCCATGGTACTTTCAAAGTTTTTATTGTGAATTCAGTGATAGTTACATGAGAGAACATTGGTTTTACACTCATTGTTTCATTGCAATTACAATCCCCTCTGTGCATCATCATTCAACAGTATTTGCTTCTATCCCCTCTGTTTTTGGAGGAGTTTTT
>NW_006408556.1:12530448-12535069 GCF_000296735.1 Chrysochloris asiatica
CCCCCCCCATTTTAGGTAGCCAATGTCTAAGTTGCCCATCCCTATCACCTCTGCATATAGAGGGGATAGGATGATAACTTCTTGCCTCTCAGTTGGTATTTTGAGCTACTACATGCATAAGTATAGGTCAAGTTCATCAAATTGTAGCAATTTACAATCTTCTTTTAGTCGAGTTGTGATTTTTCAAGCCACCAAAGCTAGATCAAATGGGTACTATCTACAAGTCTGGGTGTTCTTGTGCATCTCTCCTCACTTCATATCAGCTGGACACTCCACTCTCAGCTCTAGCCCTCCACCCTCCGTGGCTGTGTCCCTGTCAATGGACTCGGGAGACTCCAGGTCTCACCATGTTTCAGACCAACCAGCCCTTCCTCTTCTCTCTCTCATCTCCAGGTTGATGGGAGTCTATGCAACATGGTTGGACTCTGCCCATATCTTCATTGTTGCCTTTCCCCCACTTTCACTCACCAGTAGACCAATGTGGTGGCCAGCAAGCTTACATGGCTGCTTGTGTGATCCCTTTGAGTTTCAGTCTTAGAGTGGGTTTTGTCCTGAAAGGACTTGATTGCTTACCTTGATGGCTCTCCAATGAACAATTTGCTTGCCCTTGTAGTAGCCATTCAGACTGCTTTTTTTTTCTTTTTCCCTGATGGTCTTTCTTTCAAGAAGTATCTTCTGTTCCTCTACATGCTCCAGGCCATAGTACTTTTAATATTCTCCTCCAACACCATAACTGAAATGCATCCATTCTTCTGCAGTCTTCTTTATTCATTGTCCAACTTTCACATGCATACGAGGCTATTAAAAATACCATGACTTTGGTCAGGCACACCTTAGTCCTCAAACTGACATCTTTGCTCTAAGACGCTTTAAAGAGATCTTGTGCAGCAGATTTGCCTAATGCAATATATCATTTGATGTCTTGACTGTTGCTTTCATGAATGTTGATGGCTGATCCAAGCAAAATGAAGCCTTTGACAACTTCAATCTTTTCTCTATTTATCATGATATTATTTATTGGTCCAGTGGTGAGGATTTTTGTTTCCTTTACATTGAGGCACAACACATACCAAAGGCTGTGGTCTTTGACCTTCGTCAGTAAGTATTTTAATTCTCTTTGCATTCATCAAGCAAGGTTGTATATCACAGGTTGTTAATGAGTCTTCCTCCAATCCTGATGCCACGTTCTTCTTCATATAATCCAGCTTTTCAGATTATTTGCTCAGCATACAGATTGAATAAGTATGGTGAAGGGAAACAACACTTGTGCACAACTTTCCTAATTTTAAACCATTCTGGGTCCCCTTGTTCTGTTCCAACTGCCTCTTGGTCTATGTATAGGTTCCTCAGGAGCACAAGTAAGTGTTCCGGAATATTCATTCTCTGCAATGTTGCATATAGCTTGTCATGGTCCACACAATTGAAAGTTGCTGTGTAGTAAGCATCTTTCTGGCATTCTCTACTTTGAGCCAAGATCAATCTGACATCAGCAATGATACCTCTCATTCCACATCCTCATCTGAATCCAGCTTGAACCTCTGGCAGTTCCCTGTCAATATACTGTTGCAGCCATTTTAAAATTATCTTTAGCAAAATTTTATTTGCATGTGATATTAATTATATTACCTGGTGATTTCCACATTGGGTAACCTCTCTTTGGAATGGGCACAAATAGAGATCTCTTCCAGTCAGTTGGTCAGGTAGCTGTCTTCCAAATTTCTTGGCATAGATAAGTGAGTGAGTGCGTGCCTCCAGTGCTGCATCAGTTTGCTGAAAGATTTTATTTTTATTCCATCAGTTCCCAGAGCCTTGTTCTTTGCCAATGCCTTCAGTGCACCTTGGACTTATTCCTTCAATACCATAGGTTCTTGATCATATGCTACCTCTTGAAATGGTTTAACATCAACCATTTCTATTTGGTACAGTGACTGTGTATTTCTTCCATCTTCATTTGATGCTTCCTGCATCATTCAATATTTTGCCCATAAAATGCTTCAATATTTCAAGTCAAGGCTTGAGTTTTTCTTCAGTACCCTCAGCTTAGGACCAGTCTGCTGTCGTGCTGTGGTGGTTTGAGTTGCTGTGATTCTGAGGGCTATGCCACCGGTGTTTTAAATAACCAGCAGGGTCACCCATGGTGGAAAGGTTTCAGATGAGCTACAAAACAAAGACAGACTAGGAAGAAAGAGTGACAAACTACTTCCGAATCGCTAGTCACTGAAAACTCCACTACCTTAGCTGTGAGCAAAAACAGTCAAAAAGGGTAAGAAACTGGTCTCTGCTTCACTCTGTCTTCCAAATATCATCAAGTGCATGGACACTGGACAAAACTATACAGGGTCACTATGAGTCAGAACAAACACGACAGCACTTAACAATGATAATTTTTTCCAGATCCTTTAGTTGCAAGTGGGTTTTGAAAAACACTGCTTCCATACCCCAGCATTAATAGCAAAGTTAAAAAAAAAAAAAAAAAAAAAAAAAAAAAAAAAAAAAAAAAAAAAAAAAAAAAAAAAAAAAAAAAAAAAAACAAAAAAAAACCCCAGAAAATAACGAACACTGAACAGGTGTAGAGAGACTGGGAGCCTCCTACACTGCTTGTAGGGCTGTAAAACAGTACAACCATTGTGGACAATGGTATGGAACCTTCTTAGAAGGGTGGAAATAGAAATATTGTATGATCCAGCAACCACTCTACTTGGTAAACATCCTCGAGACATAAGAGCTGTGTCACCAATACATATTTGCATGACCATGTTCATTACAGCATCATTCACAATAGCAAAAAGATGGAGCCAGCCAAGATGCCCATCAGCAGAGGAATGGCTGAACAAACACTGGTACATACACATTGGAAAAGTATGTTACATTAAAGAATATGATGACTCTGCAAAACACAACATGATATGTTGGAACCTGGAGAACATTATGCTGAGCGAAATTAGTTGGCCACCAAGGGACAGATATTGTATGAGACCACTAGGGTAAAAAGTCAAGAAGAGGTCTTCGTTCTAACGTAACCATTCTAAGACAGTTATCATGAATGGGAGGGAAGCGAGAATTATTAAAGGAGAGTGTAGACATGTGCTAACTTGGGTGACAGGGAAGGCAGTTAAAAAGAAAAGGGAGGAAGAAAAATAGAAATTGCTTTCTTATTTTCTTTTTTCCTTTCATGTACTGGAATGGTAACAATCTATACTTATTTTCTCATTAGGACAAACCATTGGGAAATTTTCTACAAATAGACAAAAGGGGAAAGAAAGACGGTGAGAAAGAAAAAGGAGAGAGAGAGATAAAGAGAAAAAAGAAAGACTTGGAAATGCATATTGGTGATAATTGTTTAACCTGGGGAGTGTGGTTGGCGTGACTGGATTGTACATGTGAAAACTGTTGAAATGGCAAAAGTTTTGTTGTATGTATATTGCTACAATTTAAAAAATTTATGGAAAAAGAGAAAAATATAACTTCCTAAAATCTGCTAAAAAGAAGGGTGCTCACTCCAAGCCTTCACCATCTCCTCGATTGTCTTCATGTCATCCTTCCCAGGGAACTACACCCGAAACTTCCTTCTCCTTTCCAGGTCTCCAAATGAATGCCTGCCTGCCTATCAGTGAAGTCATGCAAACAGATGTCTGCAGGAGTCTCCAGTCAGTCAGTTCTGCAGGTAGACAACTCTTCCTCCCAATGTGGGCTTGGTACCCTGTTCTACATATCTGTGGACGTAGTAGGATCCTTAATGAGCTTTCTTGCCCTCCCCTCACATTAATCAGAGAAAACATCCAGAGGGTAATGAAATTTCAACTTTAACTTGATGACTGTGTTGTTGTATGCCCCAAAGTCGGTTCTGACTCTTAGTGACCCTATAGAGGGTTTCTGAGAGCAGCTGGTGTGCTTGAACTGCCAACCTGTGGTTTTCAGTCCAATGCTTATCCTACAGCACCACATCAGTGCTTCGATAAAGATGTGCCCACCTGGAACTTAAGAGTTCGATTTTATTTGGGGGAAAAAGTCTTTAAACACGTAGTTAAGTCAAGCATCTTAAGATGAGATCATCCTGGATTATCTGCTGGTCCTTAGATCTAACATCAAGTGTTCCTATAAGACAACACACACAGAAGACAAAACTCAAAATCAAGCCCCTGACACCGAGTTGATTCCGATTCAGAGATACCAAAACCTTTCATTCCTGGGATAAGCCCACTTGGTCATGATATATTGTGCTTTTAATATAATATTGGATTTTTCATTTTTGCTAAATTTTTTTTTAGAATATCATGGGACATATTTGTCTGTAGCTTGGTGAGGTACTGTACTAATTCTACACCATTCAGTGTTGGAATTTGTTCTGGAACACAGTTAACACACCTGGAATCTGTTGAAACTTTTAAGGCATGTTTTTAAGATTCATTAGGACTGATACTGACCACCCATCTGTTAGGTTGTCATGTTGTATTGCTATGATGCTGGGAAGTCCTGGTGTGACACTGCAGTATAAACATTGAGTCATAAGGTCAGGGGTTCAAACCCATCAGTCACTCCTTGGAAACCCTATACAGTGTCGCTACGAGTCAGAACGAACTCGATAGCACTCTTAACAACAATAATGAAATGATGCTGGAAG
>NW_006408556.1:12536934-12549838 GCF_000296735.1 Chrysochloris asiatica
AACCTTTGGTATGGATTTCATCTTAATGTAAAAAAAACAAACAAACAAAAATCCTCACCACTGGACCAATAAACAACATTCTTACCAATGGAGGAAAGATTGAAGTTGTCAAGGACTTCATTCTTCTTGGATCAAGTATCAACACTCATGGAAGCAGCAGTCAAGAATTCAAATGACGTGTTGCATTGGGCATATCTGTTGCACAAGACCTTTTTAAAGTGTTGAAGAGCAAGGATGTCAGCTTGAGGACTAAGGTGTGCCTGACCCAAGGCATGGTATTTTTAATAACTTCATATGCATGCAAAAGATGAATAATGAATAAAGAAGATCATAGAAGAATTGATGCCTTTGAGTTAAGGTGTTGGAGAAGAATATTGAAAGTGCCATGGGCTGGCAAAAGAACCAACAGATCCGTGTTGGAAGAAGTGCGGCCAGAGTGCTCCTTGGAGTCCAGGGTGGACGAACTTCATCTCTCATACTTCGGACATATTGTCGCTGGAGAAGGATATCATGTTTGGTAGGGTGGAGAGTCAGAGAAAAAGAGGAAGACCCCCAGCAAGATGGATTGGCAAAGTGGCAGCATCAACGGGCTCAAGTGTGGCAACAATAGTGAGGTTGGCCCAGGATCGGGCAGTGTTTTGTTCTGCTGTGCATAAGGTCGCTATATGTTGGTACCAGCTCAATGGTACCTAAAAACAACAAAATAAAGGCATAAGGAGACTGGCTTACAAGTTTTTAAGAGGGAATTTAGTTTCAGATTATGTGGGGGAAGATAGAATTCCCACTGAATAGTTTTCATCTTGTCTAGATGGGCCTGATGAAAGGAAAGGGGATAAGATTCTTATGATTCAACAGCAAGTAATTGTCATTATGATTAATTGCGACTGTCACAACTGTTAAAGTAGAAGTTTTGTAACAAAAAGGGGGGAGTAGTTAATCTTACAGTCCCGAAACAAAGGACCCTAGGACCATCAAGGGAGAAGAGCACAAGTGGAATGTGGGACCTTATCCAGAGAAGAAGCAACAGCAGAGATCGAGACAGAGATGGAGAGGGCACGGAGAGAGAGAGCAGCTGAGGACTCTAGACTCATGGAAAAAGAAAGGCTATGTGCTGGTGGCCAGGAGGCAGGCTTACAAAATGTGCCCTTTGGTTGTTTAAATGATTATATATTCCTGAATGTTTTGGTGGCCATCCCTCCATCCCACCCCCACCCTACCCCTAAAACACATAAAAACAAAACAGAGGGAATAGAAGCAAATAATACTGAATGATGATGCATGGAGGAGATTGTAAGCATTGCAATGAAACGGTGAGTGCAAAACCAATGTTCTCCCATGTAAACTATCACTGAATTCACAATAAAAACTTAAAAAAATTATTAGCCAATGAAAACGTTATGGATCACAAAAGAACATTCTCTGAGTCGCTTGCTTTGAACATGTCATCAAAAGAGATCAATTGCTGGAGGACATTATGTTTGGTGATGTGAAGGAGACCCTCGGATAAATTGGCTGACTCAGTGACTCACAACAATGGATTTGAACATGCTGGTGATTGAAGATGACACAGGACCGGGAAACATTTTGGTTTTGTTGTACATGGGGTCACCAGGACAATAGCCAACTCAAGGGCAGCTAACAATAACAATAACAACAGGACAGAGACAGAGTAGCTGTTGGTCTAAGGCTAATTTAGATTCAGACCTCTAGTAAGGCAACATCCTCGGAAGAAAGAGAAGGCTGTCTGCTCCAGTAAAGGTTTATAGCATCAGAGTCAGAATGAGTTGGAATGACTGTATGGCACAAAGCAGCAGCAAGGCAATATTGTACTGAAAGCTGTACCTAATACCCCTACATGCTAAAGTATTTCCACTCAGACTGATGTGAACAAAAACCCAGCCCTGTGTGAGCTCCAGGCATTACTCTGCCTGCTATCTTTGGTGGTTCTTTACCTAACCTTTCCTGTATGTGCAAGTACGTATTCAGCCAAAGACTTGAGGAGACACCTCTGTAGATGCTTCCTCTCTGGTATCCAGTCCTGAAAATTCCAACTGCCTTTGCTTTCCCGACTTCTGAATCTGTCCCTTCAGTAAGCAAGACATTCAAACTCTGGACTGCCCCATTCCTGCACTGAAGCCTAGATATTACCTCAGGCAGTCAGTTAGGGAAATCTTGTTGTTGTTAAGTGCCATCGAGTCGATTCCAACCCATAGCGACCCTGTATAGGGTTTCCGAGGAGCATCTGGTGAGCTTGAAGCACCGACCTTGCAGTTCAAATGGCTTTTGCAGTCTGGCGCATTAACCCACAGAGCCACACCAGGACTCCAGGGAAATCTTAGGGCTCACTTAATTTGTCTGATGTGCTGGTGTGGGTTAATGTACTGGACTGCAAAGCCAGTTTGAACCACAAGGTTGGCGGTTCAAGCTTACCAGTCGCTCCTTGGAAGCCCTACACAGGGTCACTATGGGTCAGAACTGACTCAATGGCAGTTAACAACACAGTTAACTGTTTGTTAAAAATCACAGTTCTGAGTTGCCTTTGTTCAAAACTGGAAAATAATTGTTACATATATTTTATCTGAAGTCCTAAATTTTTTAAGACAAAAAGGAAAATTGAATCCCTATTACTTTACTATGGCCAGAAGCAGAAGTCTTGTTTTTCAAAACAAATTTATTTTTTGTGTGGTTGTGGCAGGCATGTTGCTAATCCTCTATGTGCTTAGTTTTCATAACTTCCCAAAAGAAGGATGATAATACAGTAAAACCTGCAAAAGTCAGAACCTGTGTAATGTAGAAACCCTCAGAGAAGGAAATCTGCACTATTTTCTCCTAAAATGAGGTGGAAACCTTTCCAGACCTGGAAAAAAAGGCTTTCAGACTCCCACAGGTTTCACTTCAATGTAGGTTGTGAGAAATTAACACAATTAACCTCAGGGTTAGTTGTGAGAAAGAGCTAAGATGTTATGTTGGTACAAGACCACCCAACTAGGGCTCCCTCAACCTCCCCTATGTTTACCCAGACAAAGAGGGGAGATAAGTCTATCATTTATCCTGGCTGATGAGGGGAAATGATCCTTTATTTGCTATTTTAATTTTGGTAAGCAATATACACAGTAGAAACATAAACCCACACATCAATTTCTACACATACAACTCAGTAACATTGGCTACTTTCTTTCCATTATGTCTCTTTTCTCCATGTCCCTACCCATATTGTTTCACCAAGGCTGACTTAGACTCACTCACAGACCCACAAACTTCTCATCCATGCTTTCTAGTTACTGTTGACAATTTCATCGCCCATAGATCATTCTTTAAAAGAGCACAATGCTCATGGAAAATATTCAAAAAAGGATCCTGCTTTTTAAAAAAACAAAAAACACTTTCTCTTCATTCCCTTGTTTTTGTTGAATTTCCACCCTTTTCCTCTTTTCCCTCAGTCTAAAACATGTGCCTGTCTACTGCCTTCTAGATACAAACAAAAGCATTCCCTCTTTCCTAGGTCCCCCTTAAGCTTCATCCCTCCAACTTTGCTTTCATTGCCAAAGTTTTTGAAAGGGAGCTCTGTGCTCTCTGCCTTTCCTCCCTCACCTCTCACTCACCGGCCATCTCCACACACTCTATATGGCTCAGACGCTGTTCTCATACAGCCCTGGGACCTTCTAATGCAGTGACTGCTGTTTAATCTTTGCTCCACTCAGTTTCTGTCAAATTTGGCACTAGATGTGGTCTCTTCTTAGGGCCTCCATGATTTGATTCTATCTAGACCTGGACACCCAGGACTTCTGACAGAGCAATGAACCCCTGGGCCAGAGGAACATGGCATCCTAACTCATGTTCTAGTCTCTGCTCCAGGTACCCAATAGCTGGAATTCTTTACCCAAACAGACTTAATTCTGCTTCCAGAGCCTACACAGGCATCTAGCCTAGTTTGCCCTCCTCAAGGTGACGCCTGACTCTGGTGTATGCATCCCTGGGCCTGAGGAGTGACTGAGGACAGCTGTTTGTAGAGCTTGGTGTGGGTTTGAAATGTTTGTGCATGCTAACTTGAAGTCACTCACTTTGCAGGACAAGCTGGAGAGCCAACTATGAGCCAGGGTCTTCACGTACGAATTACCCTTGCAAGTGATTGGGGTGGGGTTGGGGGGTTGATTCTGCCTCCTCTTAGCTTGCCACACCCACACCCCAGCCTTCTGAACATTTTCCATTGTCTCCTTTTCTGATTTTGCTTCCATTTCCATCCTCCTAAAAAGTCTTCCTCAGAAGTCATCCTTTGGCCTCCAAACTCTTCCTTCTCTCTCCCCATCTCTCAGAAGACTCACTGTGTAATGAGGCACCTCACCATCTACACGTCTGCTTTCTCTTTGGTTCCCTAGTACAGAACCGACACCCAATGGGTTCTTAATCGATACTTGTTACCTCACCATCTACACGTCTGCTTTCTCTCTGGTTCCCTAGTACAGAACTGACACCCAATGGGTTCTTAATCGATGCTTGTTATATGAAAAAGGGGCTAAATGAATCTCACTCATCCTCCCTTATGGTTTAAATTGCCTAGTTGAGCTTGCATTTCTCCCAGAAGCTGTGGTGAAAGGACCAAGAAAGTGAGTTCTGGAGTCAGACTGAGAGGCTGCACATCCCAGCTCAAGACTGATAAGCTGGCTATACTTTTGGGTACGATCCTAACTCACCTTTTGACTTTCGTATGCCTCAGTTAATTCTTCTGCAAAATGGGATCATAATACAGGTAGGCCTTAACTTATGACAGGGTTATGTTCTGACACTTCCATCGTTGAGTCCTAAATCAGTTCTGAAGTAAGTGAATATCCACCCCCATTTTTAAAAAAGTTTTCATTATTATTGCCTTTTATTATCAGTATCTTCCTAAGTTCAACCTCTATTTGTCTTGAAAGTTGGCATGAGAATGATGTTGTTGTTGCCAAATACCATCAAGACAGTTCTGACTCATAGCAACCCTATGTAGGGTTTCCAAGGAGTGGCTAGTGAGTTTGAACCTTCAACCTTGCAGTTAGCAGTCCAGTGCTTATCCTACAGCACTATACCAAGAGCCCCATAAGCAAATTACACACTGCAATATTATATGTAGTATATATTACTAACCATAGGTGCAGAATAAAGAAAAGGACAGTCATAAGGGTGATTTGTCATAAATTGAATATATTATAAGTCAGGGACTGCCTGTAGTGTCTATTCAATTGTTGTTTATTGTTGTGAAGTGCCGTTGAGTTGGTTCTGACCCATAGCAACCCTGTATAGGGTTTCCAAGGAGTGGCTGGTGAGCTTGAATTGCCAATTTTGCGGTTCAAACCAACTTTGCAGACCAGCTCATTAACCCACACCAGGACTTATCTATTCAATAAACTGGCTTATATGTTGCTGTGATGCTGGAAGCTATGCCCACTGGTAGTTCAAATACCAGTAGGGTCACTCACAGTGGACAGGTTTTGAAGGTGCTTCCAGACTAAGACAGGGTAAGAAAGACAAACTAGATCAACTTCTGAAAAGTAGCCAATGAAAACACTGTGGATCACAGCAAAATAGTGTCTACTATAATACTGGAAGATGAGCCCCATAGGTTGGAAGGCACCCAAAACACACACAGACTACAACAATAACGTGAGCAGACAGCACAGGACTGGGCAATGTTTGATTCTGTTGTACATGGAGTTGCCGTGAGGTAGAGCCAATTTGATGACAAGATACAATAGCAACTCAATAAAGACGCTGTGAAGGCTGAAACAGCTAGTCCACAGACCTCCTCATGATGTTTGCCCTACCTGAAAACCGCCAGTGCCATGTCTGATCAGTGAAACCTACCTGTTCTTCCAAGCCCAATTTAAATGCACACCTCCTTAAAACCTTTGTAGATTCCCATAGCCTGATGTCTCCTCCCCAGTTAAACAAACACGGCATGCCATGCTTTTTCCTGAAGCCATAGTTCTACCCTGCCCCAGGTTGTGGTTTT
Source organism: Chrysochloris asiatica (assembly GCF_000296735.1). Lineage (NCBI taxonomy): Eukaryota > Metazoa > Chordata > Mammalia > Afrosoricida > Chrysochloridae > Chrysochloris > Chrysochloris asiatica. The sequence goes on from NW_006408556.1 coordinate 12,542,921, forward strand.
GTCTGCCCCAGAGTTTGAGTTTCCTGACAGGTACAACTCATAGCAAATCTGTATAGGGTTTCAGTTAGCAGCCAAACATTAAACTCACTGCACCACCGAGACCCTTGTTGTTGTTATTAGTGGGTATTGTTGAATCAATTCTGACTCATAGTGACCCAGGATTCCTTAGTTGGTGCTTGTTGTCATGGTTGTGGTGGTGTGCTGTCAAGGTGGTTCCTAATCATAGTAATACAACCCTGTATAGGGTTTCTAAGAACGGCTGGTGAGTTTGAACCACAGAACTTGTAGTTAGCAAGTTGTTGTTAATTGTTATTGTTAAGTGCCCTCGAGTCAGTTCCAACTCATAGCAACCCTATATAGTGTTTCCAAGGAGCAACTGGTGGATTTGAACTGCTAACATGTGGTTAGAAGTCCAGTGTTTATCCTACAATGTCACACCAATTGGTGCATAATGTATACTTATTGGATGTAAGGAAGACTGGTTGCAGGATACTCCAGCAACATCCTAGTAAATCTACAGGAACTGGGTATTTTGTGTGTGTATGAGTGTTTTTGTTGTTGCTGTTGTTGTTTAGGGATCCTTGAGCTGAAGCCTGTAAAATCCCAAACAAACCTCCTTCAAATAACCCTTTAGATTTAAAGGAGCTTTTGCTTGTCAAAGAGCCACCTCCAAGTTGTTGAGAGTCCATTATGAAGAGGTAGCTGACCTGGGAGGGAAGTAAGGCAGGTCTCTCCTCCTGGCCGTGCTATAAATGCAGGAGAGTATGATATGAAGAGTAAATGACAATGTTTCAAAGGCTGAGCTGAGAGTCTGGCATGAAGATGGCCCTCGTTAAATGGTAGACTCTCCCTCAATGTTTTATTATTATTTTTTTATTATTGTTAGAAGGCAAGCTGACTCATTTGCAGTTAGTAAGTAGTCATTTTTGCATGAGGGCTATATTTCCTGTGCTTATTATCGCACGTATCAGTTTCCTATTGCTGCTGTAACAAATTACTCCAGCATCAGCAACTTAAAACAACGTGAATTTACTGTTTTATGGTCTGTAGGTCAGGTGTTGTCAGGGCTGCATTCCTTTGGGGGCTGTGGCCCCCTTCCTCCATCTTCAAAGCCAACAACAGGAGGTTAATCCTGTGCTTTTTCCTGAAGCCACAGTTCTACCCTGCCCTAGGTTGTGGTTTTGTCTGTCCCAGAGTTTGAGTTTCTTGAGGGCTACAACTCTTTCATCCTATCTTCCTCTTTGACTATAGTTAGAAAAAGACTGATCAAAATCCTCCCATCTCAAGACCCATATCCTTGAGCATATTTGTAAAGTCCATTTTTCTATGCAAGGTAACTTACTCATAAATTCCTGGGATTAGGATGTGGATGTCATTTGCTATTGTGGTTGTTAAGCATCGTAGAGGGAGTTCCAACTCATAGTGACCCTGTATAGGGTTTCTGAGACTTTTTTAAATCTTTGTGGGAGCAGAAAACCTCTGCTTTCTCCCATGGACTTGAACCACTGACCTTGTGGTTCACAGTCCAGAGTTTGTCCTATGAAGCCACTGCGCTCTCCACGGACATCACTGGGAACGATTATATTCTGCCTAGCTTAGTACAGACTTAATAAGAGACTGTCTGTCCATTCTCCCCCTCAACCTGTCACTCTGTCATCATAATAATAGCAAAGCATCATATAGGGCTCCCCACCTACCGGCCATTGTTATAAGGGCTTTACCTTTATTAATGCATTCAATCTTCACTGAAACCCTCTGAGGCTTCCCACTCCTTAAGTGACTTCCTTCCGAAGCGCACAGTATGGAATGGGGGAAGTGATGAAACCGGATAAACACAACCCCCACAGATGATCAAGGTTAACATTAACTGCCATAAATCAAGTTTCCATGGTGTGGTGCTGTGCGTTGATGTGCTGCACTGAAAAGTCGGTTTAAACTGCAAGGTCGGCAGTTCAAGCTCACCAGCCGCTCCTTGGAAACCCTATACAGGGTTACTATGGGTTGCAACTGACTTGATGGTACTTAAAACCACAACCATTGATATGATGTCAATCAAATATTCACCTCTGTGGTCTTCTACCCCAAACACCAGAACACCAATCTAACCATAAGGAAAGCATCATAAAAAGTCTAAGACTGGCACCCTACAATTTACTAGACTATTAGTCCTGGCAAGCCATCAAGGTTACCAAAAAGAAGAGTCATCCAAAAAACTCTCACAGCCAAAAGGAGCCCAAGTAGACATTACAACTAAATGTCATGTGGGACCCTGGCACAGAAAAAAGGCTTTCGGTAAAAACGAAGGAAATCCAAATAAACTATAAATTTTAATGAGGCATCAGTGTTGATGCATTCATTCTAACAAATGTATCATACTCATGTACGACATTAACAATAGGGGAAACTGGGAGGGACATATACAGGAACTTTCTATTCCATCTGCTCTATTTCTTAGTAAGCCTAAAACTGTTCCCAAAATAAAATCGATTAATAAAAAAATTACTGAATTAATGAAACTCTACAGGGTTGTTGTTAAGTGCCATAAAGTCAGTTCCGACTTATAGCGACCCTATAGAGGGTTACTGAGCAGCGACTGGTAAGCTTGAACCACAGACCTTGCAGTTCAAACAGATTTGCTGTCTGACGCATTAACCCACAGCACCACACTAGGACTCCTCTACAGGGTGATGGCTGGTGGCTGTGTGCCGTGGAGTTGGTTCCAACTCATAGCGACCCTGTACAGGGTTTCCGAGGCTGTAAATCTTTACGGGAGCAGAACGCCTCATCTTTCTCCCGCTGAATAGCTGGTAGTTTCAAACTGCTGACCTTGAGGTTCGCAGCCCCATTCGTAACCACTAAGCTACCAGAACTCCTTAGGTATGGTCATTTATCCCCTTATTTTACAGATAACATGGCTGAGGCACAATGAAGCAGCTTGTCCTATAAATGGTAGAGCCAAGATTTGAACCCAGGCTTTCTGAGTTGAGTTCGTGCTCTCATCCACCATGTTTTTTCTGCCTCTCTACGGACTGTCCAATTTCCCCATTAGCCCAGAAGTTCCCCAAGAGCAGGACTCTGTCTGCTTCTCATACTAGAGCCAGAACTGTGCTCTCTCCCTTGAGGCGCATCTCTCCTTGTGGGCAGGAACTATGTGTCCCTGCCACATTGGGTACCATCCCCTGGCCACCCAATCCCTGGTCATGACCAGTGCACAGATACAGTCTGCATTTGGGGATAGACCATGGCTTCTCAACCCTGAGGAGATATTAGATATAGTCTGCAGACATTTTTGGTTTTTACAGCTGGGGGAGATGTTACTGGCATTTTCCGGGTAGATACCAGTGATTCTGCTAAACACCCCTCAATGTACAAGACAGCTCCCCCAAACAAAGACTTATCTGGCCTAAAATCTTAATAGTGCTGAGTTTGAGAAACACTGGGAAAGACCCTATTTCTAACCCTTCCTCCTGTTTTCCTACTAAAGACAGTCAAATGTGTCTAATCACGAGTACTAACTTTTGGGTTGGGAAGTATGGTCACTATAAGGATAGCAGTGACTCTGTGGTTGACAACTCCACCCAGGGGGACAGAGAAGGATGTGCCAGCACAAAGCCTTGCTCCTGTCTCTTCCAGTCCCTCCTCAGTTGCTCAGACTACCTGACCTCCTGCATGGTCCTTCTGGCAGAGCCTGTTTCCTGGGACAGCAAGAAGTTACTAGTCCTGAGAAGGTCACGACTGAGTCAGCCCGTCTTGGCCTTGATTCCAGGAGCACATGGAGACTTGAAAGAGGTGTCTACATCATAGCTCATCCACTTGCTCGAGGCAGCAGACGGGGAGGCGTGGAAGGAGCAAATGGCAGCTGAGCCTGTCCTGTCGTTTCCCAAAACCTTCCTGAGAGCTGCCTGGCAGGGCAAGTTATGGTAGCTGATCCCTTTGGGGAAATCACACCCCTTTTCTGAGTCTTAGTTTCTTTGTACGTTAAAAGTAAGCTACAAAAGTTCAACATAAAATTATTATATGACCCAACAATTCCACTCCTGTATATATACCCACAATAAGCAAAAGCAGGAACTCAAATAGATACTTGTGCAACAGCATTCATTGCTGAGTGGTTCATAATAGGCAAAAGGTGGGAATAACCCAACTGCCCATCAACAGAAGACTGGATTTAAAAAAAAAAAAAAAATGTGGTTTATATGTACAATGGAGTATTATTCAGCCATAAAGAGAAATGAAGATCTGATACATGCTTCAACATGCATGGACCCTAAAAACATTATGGTCAGTGAAATAAGTCAGACACAAAAGAACAAATACTATATGATCCCTTTCATATGGAATATCTATAATAGGCAAGTGCAGAGAGACAAACGTTTATTACTGGTTACCAGGGACAGGGAGGGAAGGAGAATGGAGAGTTCTTGCTTAATGGGTACAGGATTTCAGTTTGGGATGAAGAAAATTTTTAGAAACAAATAGTGATGATGGTTGTCAAACATTTTGAACATAATTAACGCCACAGAATGGTTCACTTAAAAATGGTTAAAATGAGAAAAAAAAGTATGTATTTTGCCACACACACAAAAATTTTAATAAAGCCAAATAAAAACCAACAGTAACAAAAAGTGGCCAATGCTTACTCACTCTCAAACAGAGTCACTATATGCTTATAGAGACCGTATTTCCCAAAACAAAAGTTAGTGCATAAAATTAGACACATATGACTGTCCTTATCTAGAGAGGACAAAGGCAGTGAGAAAACTGTATTGAACACTGACTTAGGCACGATTCTAGGTGCTGGAGAAAGTATGGTGGATAAGACAGCTCCCTGTCCTCTAGGGCGTCGCATTCCAGTGAGGGAAGACAGAAAATACACTTGGAAACAAGAACTTTCTAGTGTAAAGGCTATGAAGTAGTTAAGTTAAAACAGGGCAATGTGGTGAAGTATTGAATATACAATGGACTGCCAGAGAATTGACAAGTTGGTCTTGGAGGAAATACAACCAGAATGTTCCTTAGAAGTAAGGATGGCGAGAATCAAGTCTCATTTACTTTGGAAACGTCATCAGGAAAAAACAATCACTAGGAAAGGAGATCATATTTGGTAGAGGGTCAGCAAAAATGAGGGTTACTCTCATTGAGATGACTTGACACATAACCGCAACAATGGGCTCTAACATATCAACAATTGTGAGGATGATGTAGAACCGGGCAATGTTTCATTTTATTATACATAAGGCGGCTTTGAGTCAGAGCTGACGTGACAACAAAAACAACAATGTTGAGAACAAAGAGAGCAAGAGACTGGGAATCTGCACTAGCTACTATGGTTGTTGGTCATTTGGCTGTTGATTCTCAGTTTTATTTCCTCCTTTCTGTATTTTGCAGGGGCTGGAAAACTTCCCAAACTCCAGTTAGGTTCTACCAATGGGAGGAACTAGTGAGAGATGAGAAGGTATGAAGAAGGGAGAACCCAGCTTTATCTGCTTCTGGAGGTGACATCTTAAGTGACAGTAGCTCCAATAGCTTCCTCAATCAATAGTGTTAATTACAGTGAGATGCTCATTGAAGAGCTGAAGCCTAAACTTCGGGTTAAATGCAGAGGACTGCTATCCAAGGGTGTTGTGATCTTGCATGGCTATGCACGTCTGCACACTTCTACCCACACTCTCAATGCTGCAAAAACTTTTTTTTTTTTTTTTGAGGTGTTAAAGCATCCTCCTTACAATCCTGATCTTTCTCCATCCAACTTCCACCTTATTTAGATGCCTGAAAGCATCCCTTTGAGGACAAAGATTCACCTCTGATGAAGATGTGAAGGCAGTGGTGCATTGTGGCTCACAGAGCAACCTAAAACATTTTAAAATAAGAGAATACTAAAGCTTATTGACAGATGGACAAAATGTATTGGAAAAACAAGGAGATTACATTGAAAAATGATGTTTTTATCTTTTCTAAAAGTTGATTAAAATAAATTCTACAGCCAGAGTGTGGATAATTTTTACTCACCCTCATATATGTGTGTGTGTGTGTATACGTATATATACATACACACACATCAAAACTATAACCACTGGGTAAAGGCAAGTCTCTTGATAAGATGCATATATCCCCTCAGGAAGAGAAATAAAACACTCATTATCTTCAAAGTGAGATGCAGGAAGAAACACCTACAAGGGTAAGATAAAAAGTTTTGCTACAAAATAATAAAAATATCAAAATGTGATTCTATTGTTTCTAAACATGTCTTTCATCTAGGCCTATACACTTCTCTTTTTTTTCTGCTTCTCTGGTTAGGGTATCATCCTCCGCTCTTCTCTTTTGATGGTCCTAGGGTTCTCTGTTCCTGGAACGTAAGATTAACTACTCCCCTCTTTTTGTTACACAACTTCTACCTTTACAGTTGTGACAATCATAGTCATTATAACAACTACTTACTATTGAATTGAATGAATCCAATCTCCATCTCCTTTCACCAGACCCATCTAGACAAGATGTAAACTATTCAGTGGGGATTCTATCTTCCCCCACACAGTCTGAAATTCAAGTCCCTCTTGAAAATTTGTAAGCCAGCCACTTCATACCTTTATAGCCACCACCACCCCCATTTTAGATAGCTAATGTCTAAGTTTCCCATCCTTATCAACCCTATATACTAAGGGGATAGGCTTGATCCTTGATGTGAAGACTCCTTCTCTCTTGGTTGATATTTTGAGCTATTACAACCACAATTATAGGACAAATTAATCAAATTGTAACAACTTACACTTGCTTCCTTTATCAAATTTCTTTACCTTCCTCTAGTCAAGTAGAAGGAGCTCTGGTAGCGTAGTGGTTACGAATCAGGCTGCAAATCTTAAGGTCAGCAGTTCAAAACTACCAGCTGTTCCATGGGAGAAAGATGAGGCTTTCTGCTCC
>NW_006408556.1:12564673-12565577 GCF_000296735.1 Chrysochloris asiatica
GTGTCATCTTCAACCTCCAATCATTCATTCCGGGGTCCTGGCCAGGCTGTCAGGAAGAGATAGTAGTGGGGCCTGGTCTAGGGTAAACATGTGAAGCCTAGAGAGTGAGGTACTTGGCTCAGGTATAAAACTTAAGGAGGCACCAAACACATAGTAATTAAAATAATCAATATTTTACTACACATTTTAAAAAACCATCTATTATGAATTGGGTGAACAACGCATACACATTTTGTTTCATCTCATTGATTACAATTCCTTCAATATAATATCACTTATCCCACTTCCTCCCTGTTTCTTGATTCCCAACTCTCTGAACTTTGTGCTTCAGTAAATGCTGCCCTTTTGATCTCTAATGATTGGCCATTCTATGATGGGTGTACCTCACTAGTGTTATTGGCCCTCCTATATACCCTATTTATTGCTTGGCTGGTAATTGACACATGGGAGTAAGTTCAGTACTAGACCTGCACTTCTTTTCTTTTCTTTTCTTTTTTTAACTTTTTACTGTAAATTCAGTGAAGGTTTACAGAAGAGATCATTAGTCCCACATTCAACAAATCATATGCTTAGCGTCATTACAACGATTGGATTCCCTTCCATGTACCATAACTTAACAGTATATACTTGGCTCACGTGTAAAAGTTGAAGAGTTTTTAACTTTAACTCTTGCATTCTTTCCTGCGTCTTCCACTACCTTCATTTTTCCTGTGCCTATTTCCCTCTTGTATGTTGCCTTCCCTATCACCCAAGTTAACAAGTGTCTCACCCACCAGCCCCTCTGAGGGAAAAAGATGAGGCCTTCTGCTCCTGTGAAGATGCATAGTCTCTGAAGCCTCACACAGGGTTGCTATGAGTTGGAGCCAACTCAATGGCACTTAACAACAACAACCCTCTACCAAGT
>NW_006408556.1:12565677-12570265 GCF_000296735.1 Chrysochloris asiatica
AAAAACAAGATGGAGGGAATACACAGTCACTGTACCAAAAAGAAATGGTACAATGTTCAACCATTTTAAGAGGTAACATATGGTCAAGACCCAATGATACTGAAGGTGCACTGAAGGCATTGGCAAAGAACAAGGCTTTGGGAATGGATGGAATAAAAATGGAAATCTTTCAACAAACTGATGCAGCACTGGAGGCACTCACTCACTCATCTATGCCAAGAAGTTTGGAAGACAGCTACCTGATCAACTGACTAGAAGAGATCCATATTTGTGCCCATTCCAAAGAGAGGTGACCAATGGAATGAGGAAATCATCGGACAGTATCATTAATGCCATATGCAAGTAAAATTTTGCAAAAAGTAATTCAAAAATGGCTGCAGCAGTACATTAACAGAACTTCCAGAGGTTCAACCTGGATTCAGATGAGGAGGCAGAACCAGTGGTATCATTGCTGATGTCAGATGAATCTTGGCTGAAAGCAGAGAATAACAGAAAGATGTTCACCTGTGCTTTATTGACTATGTAAAGGCTTTGGATTGTGTGGATCATGACAAGCTTTGGACAACATCTTGGAGAATAAGTATTCTGGAACACTTAATTGTGCTCATGAGGAACCTGTACACAAACCATGAGGCAGTCTTTGAAACAGAACAAGGGGACACTGAATGGTTTACAATCAGGAAAGATGTGTGCCAAGGGTGTATTCTTTCACCACACTTATTCAATCTGTATGTTGAACAAATAATCTGAGAAACTGGATGGTATGAAGAAGAATGTGGCATCAGGACTGGAGAAGACTCATTAACAATTTTGCTTGCTGAAAGGGAAGAGGACTTAAATTCCTTACTGATGAGTATCAAAGACTACAGCCTTCAGTATGGACTACATCTCAATGTAAAGAAAAGAAAAATCCTCACCACAGGACCAATACATAGCTTCATGATAAATAGTGAAAAGATTGAAGTTGCCAAATATTTCATTTTGCTTGGACCCACCATCAACACTCATGGAAGCAAAAGTCAAGAAATCAAACGCCATATTGTATTAGGCAAATTTGCTGTACAAGACCTCTTTAAAGCAAAGATATCAGTTTGAGGACTAAGGTGTGCCTGACTCAAGTATTGGTATTTTCAATAGCCTCATATGCATGTGAAAGTTGGACAATGAATAAAGATTGATGCATTTGAGTCATGGTGTTGGCGAAGAATATTAAAAGCATCACGAACTGCCAGAAAAACAAACAAATCTATGTTGGAAGAAGACTAACCAGATTGCTCCTCAGAAACCAAGATGACAAGACTTACTTCGTCTCTCATACTTCAGACATATTATCAAGAGGGACCAATCCCTGAAGAAGGACATCATGCTTGGTAAAATGGAGAGTCTGTGGAAAAGAGGGAGACCCCAACCAGAAGGATTAGCACAATGGAAGAATAACACTTGTGGCATTGATGCAGGACGAGGCAGTATTTCATTCTGATGTGCATAAGGTTGCTATTAGTTGGAACCAACTGGGTAGCACCTAACAACTACAAAATTTATGTTGGATTCATTTATACATTTTCTTTTAAGGGAAATTATTGCAGTTTTATTAAACAAGTTGTTGTTAGATGTCATTAAGTCATGATGGCCCTATACACAGTGGAAAAAAACAGTACTTGACCTTACACCATCCTCATAATCGGCTGTGGTTCAGATCCATACAATTTTCAAGGCTGATTTTCTGAGGCAGATAGCCAAGCCTTTCTTCCTAGTCTGTCTTAACCTGGAAGTTCCACTGAAACCTGTTCATCATCATGGCAGCATGCATGTTTCCACTGACAGATGGGTTGTGCTACATATGAGGGAATGAAATCCAGGTCCCCTGCATGGAAAACAAGAATTCCACCACTAAGCCACCAAGGTTACACTTACTTTTTGCCTCACCTTTTTACTTTTGACTTTGATGAATGTTTATTATTTACATTACAGATTAAAGCAATGTTGTCATTGGTTACCGTCTACCTGACTCTTATTCATGATGACCTTACATATAATAGGATAAAATGTTGCCTGGCTTTGTACTATCCTCATTATCTTTGGTGTGTTGAAGCCCATTGCTGGAACTACAGTGTAAATCCATCTCACAGAAGGTTTCCTGTAGCTTCATTGACCTTTCACTTTACCAAACATTATGTCCTTTTCTCACACTCAAATACAACAGCACATACATGGAATTTACAAGTAAATAGACATGCATTGAGGTTGATGTGCAATTTTTTTTTTAAATTGAGGTAAGTGTCCTGTCGAAAGTTTGAAGGCCCTCACATAAGGAGGGCATTACATGGTTAACACTTCAGAGTTCATTAAATGATCAGTGGGATGAAGGGGAAGAGGACCTAACATGATAGGGAAGAATCAGGGATGACCAGAATCCTCTCCCAGCCCACCAAGGGAAGTTGGCACTGATGGGAAGCATATGGAGACAACAGGCAGGGGTGCAGGACAGAGGGGTTTAAATAAGTTGCTTAACTTCTCTATGTTATAAAGTAGGGAAAGTGTTGACATTAAATATTAATTGGCATTTACCACTGTGTCTATTCAATTGTTGATCTGTAAACAATTGTAAAGTGCTATGAACTCTGTCACACAGTAAGCACTGTGTGTTGTTGTTATTGTGTGCTGTTGAGTCCACTCCAACTCCTGTCGATCACACAGAGTAGAACTGCCCCAAAAGATTTCCAAGGCTGTAATCTTTACAGAAGCAAGCTGCCACATCCTTCTCCAAGGTGCGGCTGGTAGCTTTGAACCACAGACCTATTGTTTAGGGGCCAAGCACTTAATCATTGTGCTATCAGAGCTCCTTAAGCACTGTGTGATATTGGCAAATAAAACTCAATACAATGGAAATGTTCTATCTGAAGCTCCCATGCTCGCTGCAAATAAAGCACTGGGGAGGGGCATATTGGGTATCAATTAACATTTACTGAGAGCTGACTATGGACCAGGTGCTCACTTAACTCTCCCCACAATTAAGATGTGAGAACTATTCTGTTTAGGAGATATAGAAGCTCAGAGAGTTTGAGCAATTTGCCCATGATCACATAGCTAGGTAGAAGTGACTGAGCCAGGATGCAAACTGGTTCTCCTTGACACCAAACCAAGCCCCATTCCTTCTACAATTCTCTGCCAACCTCCTGGCACCTCAAGTATCCATGAGATAGAGGAGGCAAGCAGACAGCCACGTTCCCATCTTCAGTTTAGGGAGGCACCTTAAGGAGGACATCTCAGCTCTCTTTCTGTGCTAGAGATTGGAATGAGCTCTGTGCCTGGCCTCAGTCCTGGTTCCACTCATTACTAGTTGTGTGGCCTTGGGATGCTGTTGTTGTTGTTAGGTGCCACTGACTCAGTTCTGACTCATTGTGACCCTGTATAGGGTTTCTGGGGCTAGAAATCTTTACAGGAGCAGAAAGTCTCATCTTTCTCCCATGGAGTGACTAGTAGATTTGAACTGCTGACCTTGTGGTTATCAGTCTAGTGCTTATCCTACCGTGACCTTGGAATTGTCACTTTATTGTTTTCTATGCCTCGCTTTCCTTACCTGTAAACTACGGATAAAATCTATCAGCACTGCTGTAGATATTAAAGGAAGCAATGAATCTAGAAGAATCCAGCAAGAGCCTAGCATATAGAACATATTCAACTCACATTTGCTGAATTTGACTCATCATCATCCTTCCATTACCAGGGCTAGAAGTGATGGGGCCAGAACTTCCTCACTCCACTAGAAACCAGCTCCTCCTAGGATGGAAAGGGTTAAAGGCCCATTTCCAATTCAATATCTACCAGGGAGAAAGTAGGGGAGGGCACTGTTCCTACTAGGCGGTCCCTACCCACCACTCATAAACTCACCCCCTTCTACACACACCCCTTCTGAGAGGGTGAGAATTTCCCTTACCCTTTCTAGAACCACAGTGTCCTGTCCCATTCTTTGGGGTTCTGAGACCACAACTGTAGCCCAGCTGCAAAGTCCAGCCCAGCTGCCCACTGGCCCTCTGCCAGAGGCAGGAAACCTGCTAGACAGATGCTGTGGTTGGTACTGGGACAGGACTTGTGAGAACAATTCTGTGGAAAGGAGATGAGAATCCTGGATTGGCCAACTCTACATTAGGAGGGCTAGTAGTATAGTGGTTACAAATCGGGCTGCTAACCTCAAGGTTGGCAGTTCAAAACTACTAGCTATTCCACAGGACAAAGATGAGGCTTTCTGCTCCCGTAAAGATTTACAGTCTCAGAAACCCTGTACAGGGTCGCTATGAATCAGAACCGACTCCACAGCACATAACAACAACAACAACATTTTAGGAGGGCGGGTGAGGGGCACAGCTTGTGGAAGGGGGGACTGTCACCCTTCATTGCCTGGAGGATTTAGGGGATGGAGAAGAAGTCCTAGGGGCAGGAAAGTGCACTGAGTTGGAGTCTAGAAACTGGGTTTTGCCACTACTCAGAACACTTAATTGTACTTCTGAGAAATCTGTACCTGGACCAATAGGCAATTGTTCGAACAGAGCATGGTAACACTGAATGTTTTAAAATTGGGAAAGGTGTG
>NW_006408556.1:12573435-12610284 GCF_000296735.1 Chrysochloris asiatica
CCAGAGAAGCAGTGACACCAGAGATGGAGGCAGAGACGATGACATGGAGAGATGGAGCAGCGGAGGGCTTTAGACCCAGAGAGGGAGAGGGGAGGGCAGGCTTGTAGGGTATACCCTTTGGTTGGCTGATGATGTATGGAGGAGATTGTAACCATGGCAATGAAACGATATACAATAGGATGAATGTAAAGCTAATGTTCTCCCATGTAAACTATCACAAACAGGTAGTTGGTTTGTTTGCTTATTAGTCTTTTATAACTATTGCATTTGAATATGATTTCTCTTTTCTTACTGTTGTTGGGTGCTGCTATTACTTTTTGAGTCATAATGGCCCCATGTGACAGGGTTTCTTAGGCTGTAATCTTTATAGATTACCAGGATTTCTTCTAGCACCTTCTTAAATTTTGTACCCCAGGCGAGTGCCTCACTTGCCTCACCCTGGCCGGGGTAATAATCCAATGACAGGGTTACATATAGAGAGCCCCATTGCTCATCTTTCCTGAGGCTCAGAGAGGTGAAGGGACTTCCCCAAGGAAACACAATGGAGGTATAGCTGGGATTTAATCGAGTCCCATGCCAAGGCCAGCTGTCTGGCTACTACATCCTACTGATGGTGACTTTAATGACTGTTAATTTTTTAAAATGTTTTAATCAAGCAGAATTGTCATACCAAAAGTGCATCTGTCTTAAACTATTGGTCTTTCGCTGTCTGGAGGAAAGAAGAGTGAGGAAAATCAAAGATGCATGGAAACAATTAGTCCAATGGATTAACAGACCATGTGAAGCCCTGAGACCAGAAAAACTAGATAGATGGTGCCCGGCTACCATAACCAACAGCTCTGAAAGAAATCACATTAGAAGGTCCTAGACAGAGTGGGAGGAAAATGTGGAACAAAACTTAAAATCACAAAAAAAGACCTGGTTTACTAGTCTGATAGAGACAGGCGGAACCACCAAGACTGTGGCCGTTAGACCCTATCCAGAGAAGTAGCAACACCAGAGATGGAGGCAGAGGTGATAACGTGGAGAGACAGAGCAGCTGAGGACTCCAGACTCATGGAAAGAGAAAGGCGATGTGCTGGCTGCCAGGAGGCAGGCTTGCAGAATACACCCTTTGGTTGGTTGTTTAAATGATTATATATTCCGGAGTGTTTCTGTGTACATTCAGAAACAACAACAGAGGGAATAGAAGCAAATACTGTTGATGATGCATGAAGAGGATTGTAATCATTGCATTGAAAAGAAACACAATAGGGTGAGTATAAAACTGATGTTCTCCAGTTTAAACTATCACTCAATTCACAATAAAAATTTAAAAAAAAAAAACTATGGCCCTTAGTTCTAGACTCGAAGGTCTAGAACTGAACTCACTCTCATGCCTCAACTTTCAGCCAAACAGTAGACAGATCTATAAGGGGAAAAATACATACCTTAGAATGTGAGGTACACACACCTTACCCCAAGGACAAAGTTCAGAAAGGTTAGGAAAGAAGAAGGAATTTAAATAGGGAGGAGAGTGGGATAAGTGATGTTACATGGAGGGAATTGCCATCAATGTGATGTAACAAAATATGATGAACTATTTAATATAAAATTAATGATCTGCTCTGTCCACTTTCACCCAGTTCACACACACAAAAAATTTTTTTTAAGTTTTTTTTTTTTTTTTTTTTAACGTGTGTGGTGCCTTAAATGCTCAGCTTGCTGAATTTTCACAAACTGAGCACACCTGTGTAACCAGCATGCTGGTATTAAATTCACTATCTATTTTTACATTTCCAGCAAGCCAGACATTAATTAGTACTGGGCCTGATTCAGCCGGCTTTTGAGATCAAGCAGATGACTTTAGACAGTAAGGCTAGGGACTGGGCAGATCCCAAGTTTAGGGGTCCAAGATTGTTGATTGTTGTTGTTACAAGCCGTCAAGTCAGTTCTGACTCATAGCAACCCTGTATAGGGTTTCTGAGGAGCAGGTGGTGAGCTCGAACCTCCGACCTTGCAGTCCAGTCCAGCACATTAACCCGCAGAGCCACACCAGGCCTCCTGGATAGAGATTGAGAAATTCTGATGGGGAACGCTGCAATCTGTAGTTAAGGACAGGCACTATGTGCAGTGATAAGATGAGGGAGTCGGTAGGGACTGTCCCAGAGACAATGTCCACACCCCAACTTGACCCACGGAGGCGGGTGAGGGCCAGCCCTCCGGCCCAGGTAAGCCGGTAAGAATGTAACAGCTGCCAAGCCCCAGCAAGGGCGCGTCCCGGTGACTCAGCCTGTGCCAGGAAAGGGGAGCCCGCCCCGCTCCCCAGAGCGCCCAGACAGCACCCTGCTTGGGACTGGCTCCCGGGGCTACAGGACAGGCCCCCAAAGCTTGCAGCCCAGCCCCGGGGGCGGGACCCCTCCTCCGGCCCGGCCCCCTCTCTCCCCGCCGCAGCCACCCGGGCCCAGCGTCGGAACGCGGCCGCGGGTGGCGAGAGCACGGCCGACGCCGTGGGGGCCACGCTGGTCCTGGCCCCGAGAGCGCCCAGAGGACCTGCAAGCACCGTAAGTAGTGACTGAGGCGGGGCGGGGAGGGACCAAGGAGAAGCTCTGAGTCCCTCGCCAGGCCCCAGGCGTCCCAGCTCTTCTACAAACCCTGGCCGAGTCAAACGTGGGACTCGGAGAGCTGGCCTGGCGCCGCTGCCGCCGCCCTAATTGCTCCCTGGCCCCAGTGGTGTGAAGCCCAGACGGGCTCCGAGGCGGCTAAAACGCTGTCACCCCAGCGGGCCACCCCACCTGAAGATGACCCCATAGAACCAACCCAACCCCACCCAGCGGCCTCAGACCCTGCGCCTTCCCTCGTTCTCGGGAGCGGGGGGTGGCGAGGCTGGGGTCACATTGAGGGTCTCTGAACTCCCTCGAACTGTCTCGCAGCGTTGATTCCCCACCTCCACGCCCCTGAGAAAGGGCTCACAATTCCAGACTGGCAGACTGGCACGTAGCGAGAGTCCCCGTCCCTCCCCTTTCTCCATGCACCCCCACCCTAGAAGGCCTGATCCCAGTCTGAAGCTGAAAGAAGAGAAGCGCTCATTATCTTCAAAGCTGGTTTTCGGACACAAATTCCCACGCACAGTGGATGGGGTGGGGGTGGGGTGGGAGGGATGCTCCTTGGGGTGTGAGGCTGCCACGGGACAGAGTAGGGAAGCACGCAAGGAGAGTCCGTAACCGGATTTTCCAGAGGGACAACTTCTGGCAGGGTGGGCGGTGGTCTCCGAGCTCTAGATCTGGGACATCTGGCTTAGGACCCCCAGACAGAGGCCGAGGGGGGCTAGGCGAAGGTTCCTGAAGAATCTGCTCACCCTCCTCTTTGAGACAACAGAATTTGTGGGCCGCAGTTATCCCGACGATTGACCCGAGATGATGCAGTCACAGTGGTTTTTCTCTCTTCTAATTTGTCGCAAACTTTTGCAGAGTTTAGGAAAGGCGAAAGAAGCGCGTGGCCCCTATGCAACCCGCGGGTCTCTGGATCTTGAGCGGGGGCGGGGTTGGGGAGTCTGGGGCCTCACTTGGAGAGAGAAAAAGCGCGCGGAGGAAACGCGCCGAGTCGGCTTCCTGTGGGGGCTTGGGCCGTGGCGCCCCGCGGACAGACGTGTCCGGCCCGCAGAGCTCAGCTCGGCGCGAGGGAGGGGACATGGGGGGAGGGGTGCTGGGCAGGGGAGGAGGGGCGGGAAGAGGGTGGGTCGGAGGGGAGAGGCGAGGCGAGGCGAGCTGGGGAGGAGCGAGGGGGCTGGAAGGAGCCGAGGAGGAAGGAAGGGGGCGAGCGGCGCGAGCTGGCGCCGAAATGCTAGAAAGGAGAGAGTGAGGGGCGGGGGCGCCGGGCGAGCACCGAGTGGCCTCCGGCTGGGGCGCTGGCTGAGCGCCTGCTGCTGGCGCGCATGGAGAGCCCCGCGCCGTGACCCTGGCGGCGCGACAAAGTAAGTTGGTCCGTGGCCGCGGTGGAGGGAGAAAGGGGGAGGTGCGCTGGACCCCACTGCACCCCCGCCCCCATCCCCTCCGCCAGTGCCCCTTTCTCCCGCACGAACTGGTGAGCTGGCGCAACTCCTGGTTCCTGGGGGAAGATCTACTGAGCCCTGTGTTCCGCAGGTCCCGGGCCGATGTCCCAGGTGAGTGGCCAGCGCTCCCCTCACCGCGACGCGCCCCATGGAGCCCCCAACACAGACCCAGACCCAGGTAGGATGGGGATGGAGAGAGTTTGGGCGAAAGCCAGGTAGACGGCTGGGGGAGGTGGGGTGAATTCTCAACCGAGACAGTCTGAAGTTTACGTGGGGGTGGGGTATATGGGAATTATATAGGGAGAACCGGCTCCTAGGAGAGTGGAGGGCGGGGGTTAAGGACCCTGATCCCGAATCCAGACGGTGGCTGCGCCAAGTTGGCTGTAACCCGTAACCCCCACCCCCAACACCAGACACTCACACCGTGGTGTCTGTCTGTCGGTCTGGGATTTGTATCCCAACTGGTACTGCCCAGTGTGTAAATATTTATGGGGGCCTAGGAGGGAGGTGGGGGTGTCTGAGTCTCTCTCCCTCCCTTCCCCCAGCCCAACCCAAGCTGAGCGCTTCCCAAAAACTTCTGTCAGCGCTGAGCCTCTGCACTACCGACCTCTACACTCTAACTCACTTTTCTCCTTTCCTGGGTCAGTCGGATCCCACCATCCCAACATAGACAAACACTCTTGTTTCCACCCAGTAGCTGCTAATTCGGGTGCTCCACAACGGGGTCTGTATCCTAGCGCAGTTTCCTGAGGGAATCTCCCATCCATAGCCCTCACCAGACACATTTGTAAACTGAGCCAGGGAGAAGTCATGAGCTTCAGGGATACGTTGAAGGAGGAAATGGGGCCTAGATTTCATGACTGTAATCCCACCTCTGTTGTTAAGTACCCTGGAGTCCGTTTCATACCATAGCAATCCTGTATAGGGTTCCGCGGAGCTGCTAGTGAGCTTGAACCACCAACCTTGTAGTTCTAACCAACATTGCAGTCCAGTGCATTAACCCACAGCACCACATGAGTACTCCAATCCCACCTCTGTGTTGATGTTATATGCCGTGGCGTCGGTTTTGACTCATAGTGACCCTGCACAGGGTTTCCAAGGCTGTAAGTCTTTACAGGAGCAGAACGCTTCATCTTTCTCCTGCGGAACAGCTGGTAGTTTCAAACTGCTGACCTTGCAGTTCGCAGCCTGATTCTATCCACTACGCTACCAGAACTCCTTAATCCCACATCTAGTTCAGTCTAATTCGCACACACCTCATTCTCCCTCTCTCCCCTCTCTGATTCTTTTAATAATGACTGTCACTGCCCTGGATGCTGACACTAACTCCCTGTGTGGCCTTGGACAAGTCCCTTCCTCTCTAGGGCCTTAGTTGCTCCTTCCACCCACAGGGGCTTGCTGCTGTCAGCCCAGCTAGTCTCTAGGTCCACCTGGTATGGATAGTGGCACTCTGGCCCCCAGGACTGTGGAGATATAGGGGGTTCTCCTTAACCCCCAAGTTTAGGAGTGAGGACAAGTGAGAGAGTCTGGCCAGCAGCCAGCGTGTGTACTTGAGTTTATGTTCTGCTGTGCGTCTGTGCTCACGCTCAATTCTCTGTCTCTGTCTCGAGAGATCTCTCTCTATATATATATCACACACACACCAAGAACTGAATTCCTTCAGCTTGGAAGGAAAGCTAGGGCCAAGGGGCTGGGAAGGGTCTTCTTCTATGGCTGGGAGCCTCTCTCCCCTCCTCTCTTTCCCAGCCTATCACTTTCCCCCATCCTTCCATCCTCCCCTACTTTCTTTCCCCCACTTAGCTATCTTCTCTGCTCCTTCCTCCACTCTCCTCCTGCTACAAATCCCCTCCCCTACCTGACCCATCCTGGAGAGGAGGGCTAGATGTGCTCTGGGCAGGCAACAAGGTCCAAGGTAGGCCACTGGGAGGGTTAAGCCTTGGATTATAACTTGAGGCCCCCCAGCCCCCCAGTAAGCCCCCTCCCCAGCCTCGGCTGGGTCAGACAATACTGCTTTCATAACACAAGAGGCCCTGCTCTGCTGCAGCCACCTTGGGAGAATGAGCCTGCTGCCCAGGAAGCCCAAACCGCAGGAGACCCAGCCAAAACCCCACAGACGCCTGAATTGGAGACCAGAATCCCCCACGCTCCCTCCTGAGCGCTGACAGATGAGCAAGGCCACAGCGCTACTCCTGGGGGCCCTGCTGGCAGCACAGCCAGGGAGCATGTAGACCCTATTCTAAGTTGCCCAAGATACAGATGGGGCACAGGGGACTCAGGACAGCTTAGCCTGAGGCAGGTGGCCAAACCCCTACACCCTTGGCTCTCCGCAGTGGCCTCCTCCCTACCCACCCCTAAGAGCCCCAGGAGCCTGGCTCCCTAACCCACAGCAGATTTCTGCCCAGCACTGGGCGTCGCATTCCTGCTCTAGGTTATAAATTGAATTTCCTGGGGAATTGGAGCCTTCGGACCTAAAATAAAATCAAATTGACCCAGCCTAACTGACCAGTTCAGGCCCTCCTCAGTCCTCAGCCTGGTGCCCTGGGACTCCAACCATTGGATTCACATGTATCAAAGGAGGCCACATTCTCCTGCCTTCTTGAGGCTCAGGGCCCCTAATGCTTGACCCTCGCTCATTCTCTCTCCTTCCCCTTACCTGGAGCATTACAAACTTCAGAATTCACCAACAGACATTTGCTGAGTGCCCACTGGGTATGCAGAGATGTGTACCAACGCTGCCCCCAAGCCCAAGGGATTGAGTCTGGTTGAGGAACCGTGCTACCAAGTTATAATAAACACCAGGAGACACGATGCCAAGTTCTCAGCAATTGGACCTCTTAGAGGAGGGACTGTAGCTAATTGTTGTTGTTAAGTACCGTCAAGTCAGTTCCGACTCACAGTGACCCTGCATAGGGTTTCTAAGGTGAGTTTGAATGCCAACCTTGTGGTTCAAACCAACGTTGCAGTCCAGTGCTTTATCCCACAGTGCCAGGGAAAGCTTCTACAGGAAAAGGTGAAACTCAAGATCGATTGTGAAGGTGGGTGGGATTTGGGGAGTAGGAGACAAGGGAGGAAAGAGCCTCTGGTTAGAGGAACAATGTAACATATAAGACTGGTCAGAAGGCCCTGGATGGCCCAGTTCCTTTTGAGCGTGGAGATCAGTTTGCCTGGATTCCTTGTACAGTAATTAGATTGACGCTGTAGACTAAGCCATTGAACATCAGGCTAAGGAGTGATTGAAGTGTGAGGTTCCAGCCACTCCTCTAGGACCAGATCACATCCTGGCCCTCTTTTGCCAGAAATGGTCAGGGCTACATGAAGGAAGCCTAGATCCACTGTCCACAAGGACAATGGAGAGGGCTGGACTTGAGGGGCCAAACGTTGGCGGTCCTGAAGATAGGCTTCTCTTTACCCCAGCCAGAGACCTTGTGGCTGGAAGCCTGTGAGCACTGTCCAGGCTTAGAGAGTGAATCCATACATCTAGAAGAGGTTCCTCTACTCTTGCTAGGTGCAGGACCACCCCTCAGCTTAGTGACAGCAGGCAGCAGGCGCACACAGGGTCCCTGCTGAGATTATGGGTCTCTTAGCCCTGTCTTCTTGAGCTTATAGATTTAAACATGACTCTTCCATTCCCTTTGGGGCAGGTTTTCCAGAACTCAGGCCAATGACCAGAACCTTAGCTAATGTGGGTATGTGCGAGTTTCTTGGTAAAGGGACAGCTCAGACTTTAGTCCTAATTCCCAGGAAGAGAGGGGACTTTCCTAGCCCCACACTTTGGCCTCCAGAGGCATCTGTGTTTCCCCCTTGTGGACAAGGACCCTACAGAGGAGGAATATAGAGCTGAGGGCTTCTGCTCAGAGATATCACCAGCATGTATGAAACCCTTGTGTGAATGAGAAAATGGAGCCCTCTTCCCCCCACTCATGGAGCTGGTGTGCAGCTGGAAGGAAGAAGTGCCAACCAAGCACTCCAGACTTACCTACCTCACCCTTAAGTAGGTGCTGTTATGTAGGACATAAATCGCACATCCACACAGGGGCCCTTTTTGGCCTTTGCAGCGACCCCTTCTCTCTCGCCCCTCCACTGCTACCCTTTTGAGCATCTCTATAGAAGTTTCTCCGAAAAAATATTCTTCCCACTGTGAGTGGGCCATGGGGTATCTCAGTCACAAAGAGGAGAACTGGGCTCTTTGGACTTCTTGATGTGTGAGCACTTGGGCTCCGTCTCCTGCCATGTCTGCTCCAAGTCTGTGCTGTTTTCTGGACCAATGTCTTGGGATCTGGACTCTTGGTGGCAATTTCCCCACTTGTATGCAGGTCAGGTCTTCTGTAGTTTCTTCTTCCTTCTTATTCTGGTCCTACGTCTCTGGACGCTCCTGGTTCTCATTCCTCTCTGAGTTTTTCACAAGGGCCAACGGCATTCTAACATGGCAGGCTTCTTACGGAGTGGCCCCCATCAGGCCTGGGTCTCAGCTCTTTATGCTGTCTTCTTCCTGCTCCCCCCTTCCCCGCAATTTCAAGGCTGGCAGTACTATAGGTGATGCTTAGAAGAGACTGCCCCAGACAGTGGAGACAGTTTGGATGAAAAAGGTAGATATGGGGACTCCATTCTTCTTGCCTTTTCCCTGGCCTCCCTGTTTCTCCCACCCTGGAGGACAAGAAAGTAGAAATCCTGGTTCTCCCTCCATGACAGGACTGATGGTGTTGCCACTATGCATCCTGATGACCTTAGAAGAAATCTCTCCATGCCCCAGCCAATGTCCTAAACTTGCCTGCCTTGACCCACCAAAGGCCTATGGCGTCTCTCTTTTGCTCTGCAATTGTTCACAGCTGTTGACTCCGAGGTCTTGGTTCCTGCTGTTGGTATTCTCAAAATGCCCTTTTCCCTTTCTTTGCTAATTCTTCAGGACTCAGTGTGGCCATTGCCTTCTCCAGAAAGCCTAGTCACTCCTTCCCTTGCCATCTAAGCTAAGTGCCCATCGTCTGTGCTTCCACAGTTCTTTCAGAAAATCCAGTTACCATCCAGCCGGCCCTGACTGACGTGTGTCAGACTAAAACTGTGCTCCACAGGGTTTTCTCATATTTTAATTTAATTTTTATTTTTTTAAATTGGGACTGTGAATTGGGTGAGGGTTTACAGAGCAAATCCATTTTTCATTCAGTAATTCAGACACATTTTGATCCATCCATTGATTACCATGCCCACAATGTAACGTCATTTAATCCACTTCCTCCATGTTTTCCATGGCTGATTTTTCAGAAGTAGGTGTGCAGGCCTTTCTTCCAAGGTACCTCTTGGTTGATTTGAATTTCTAGCCTTTCTTTTAGCAGCTAAGCATGTTAACTGTTTGTACCATCCCCAGGACGCCATTACTCTGTGTCCCAGTGTACATGACAGCCCTGCCTCTCAGCCCATCAGAGAACTCCTGAGGGATGGCCTTGTTTTTCTCATTGGCTATCTCTAGTGCTTGACATATTGTTCAGTGAATCATAGGTGCTTAATAAATGTTTCACTAAACAGCATAGGAAGAAAGGGAGAGAAGGAAGAAGGGTAGGTGAGCTGGCTTACAGATGACCCCTGCATGCCAGGGAACCACCTGAGCAGTTTACTTACTCCTTGAGACCCTGAGAGAGTCACATTAGGATCCTCCTTTACAAATATGTCATGGTAACTTGCCTAAGCTAGTAGTTAGTAAACACCAGAGCTTGGATCTTCCAGGCCTTTCTCATCACACCACAGGTGCAGTTGGGACTCCTGGTTCAGGGCCTGGGCTTATGACAAGATGCCTCTGGGGGCCAAAGTATGGGGCTAGGAAAGCCTCCTCCCTTCCTGGGAATTAGAACTAAAGCCTGCACCTCCCTTTTACTGCAACCTGGTCTTAGCCCCAAGAGTCCCGTCTGAGTTGAAATGGACCGGACTCAGGATTGGGAGAGATACCATCTAACAGAGAACACATTCCTCATTGGGTGTCATCTCTGCCTGCTCCCCCTTGCTCCCGACAACTGTGAGATTTGGGAAGAGGTAACCAAAAGGTCAGTGGTTGGAACCCACCAGGGGCTCTGCCAGGGAAAAGACCTGGTGAGCTGCTCCTATGAGTCTTGTTATTGTTGTTGTTGTTGTTACATGCTGTCGAGTCAGTTCTGACTCATAGTGACCCTGGAGAGGGTTTCCAAGGCTGTTCATCTGTACAGAAGGAGACCTGGTGATGTACTCAGTTACGTGTTGGGCTGCTAACCACTAGGTTGGCAGTTTGAGTTCACCACTCACCCCAGGGAAGAACAATGAGGCTTTCTACGCCAGTAAAGTCTCAGAAACCCTACATAGGGTCACTATGAATCCGAACAGACTAGATGGCATACAACCACAAATCTTGATGAAAGCAGAAAACCTCATCTATCTCCTGCCCTGTAATGATTGCAGCCCAGAAAATCCTTGGGGGCAGTTCTACTCTGTCCTACAGGGTCGCTGTGAGTCAGAATTGATGAGATTCACATGGTCAACAACAGCCAGCTTCAGTCTGGGTGGTCAAGAGCCCCGTTTTGCTGGTCCCTCATGTTTCCTATTTTGTTGGTCGCCTCCTCTGATACCTGGAACACTACCTGGTTCAAGGCCCTTGTCACAGTCCTGGTATGGACTATAGCATCTCCTGCGGTAGGGTGCTTTCTTCCCCAGCTGGGTTACCCTCACAAGGCCTTTCACTGTTTCCCAGCATCCTCCGTCTTTCTATCTCTGCCCCCCCACACACACCTGTACCCTCTCCATTTCTTCCCTCCCTTCCTCAATTATTTTCACCCAGTGACTCCCAGGCCCACCCACTGGGTGACCTCACCCAGTCCCTGTGACCAAATCTGCTTGGGGATATGTTCTGAGGGTGCATGAGGAAAAGATGGGCCCCTTCCCATGGTAGGACTTCAAACAGGCCAGAGTCATGCTCCCCAGAAGACCACCCCTGCTCATGGGCCCTCCTCCCTCCTCACTCCCCCTCTTTCTCTCCTCTCAGGCTGTCTCCTGTTTGCTCCCTCTGCCTCTTAGGATAAGCCCAGCCCCTGTCTCTGGGCAGGTGTGAGCACACCAGCCTGGACCTGCCTCTCTCTGCCATTCACATGGGGCCTGTGCACCCACATTGCCCCAGCAGTGCGACAGTGGGGGGAGGGGCATGGAAGGGCCCCAGGAACTCTGAACTGAGGAGATTCCTTAGAGATTTCAGAAGGCCAGAGGTCATGGAGGAATGCTGGTAGCCCATGGAAGAAGCAGAGCTATTGGATCCTCCCCTCTGGATGCTGTGGTCCCATCCTGCAGAGCTACATACCCAAGACTTCCCTAATCAATCCTTCTAATCTTCTTTCTCCTGTTCTTTCTCTCGGGAGATTAAAGATGTATGAGGCTGTTGCTTCCCCCAAAGGTTTACAGTCTGGAAACCCTAAGGAGCAGTTCTTCTCTTCTGTAGGGTTGCTGTGAGTCAGAGTTGACTCAGCAGTAGCGGGTTTAGTTGGTTTTCGCTCTCATTTGTGGAGACAGCTCAAAGAAACACAGCATATGTGAGCCCCTCTCTGTTCTCTGTTGTTGGTAAGTGCCGTGGAGTCAGTTCCAATGCATTGAGACCCCATATAGGGTTTCTGAGGAGCAGCTGGTGGGTTTGAACTTCTGACCTTGTGGCTCGCAGTCCAGTGCTGGCCCTACAGTGCCACACCAGGAGTCCTTCTGTTCTCTGATTGGTTCCATTTCTAAGACAATTCTTGTTTCTCCATGTCTGTCTCTAAGTATCTCTTTCCTAGGCTCTGTGTCCTGTGTACAGTGCATTTTGGTTTTTGACTTTTTGGATTTCTCTGTGTCTCCTCCCTTGCTCCTTCTCTTTCTCCCCCCATTTGTGTGTGTAGGGTGGTATTCCCCCCTCTCCTCAGACCTCTGTCATTTAGATTCCACAACCTGGGTGAAAACAGCTTAGGCTGCACCCACCTCCCAGCCTCATCCTCACAGTGGCTGAGGGTGTGGAGTGCAGACACCTTCTGCTCCCTCCCCCCACCTCCCATCCCTCATAACCTGCCTCTCTTGGGCCCATGGATCCCTAGTCCTCAGGAGTTGTGGGTTTGAAGGTGGCTCCATTTCTGCCTTCCGCCCACCCTGGACAAAGGGGCTGAGTTAGTCACTGTAATTACATGTGGCTGCGGTTTGTCATTCCTCAGCCCTCTTGGGACATCTCCCCGGGCTCTCTTCCTGCCTCCTTGTTCTTAGGTCTCTCTGTCTTTTCTTCTCACTATCTCTCTCTCTGACTCAATTCCTCAATCTGTCTCCTTCTCGCTTCCTTGGCATCATGCTCCCTTCTCTGTTGCCTCTGCTTTTGACCCCATCTTGATCTTCCTCTCCATCACTGACTCTCCCTCTATTGTGGTGTCTCCTTCCCTGTCCCTGGCTGTCTGTCACTGGGCTTCTGTGTCTCTCTCCTCCTGCACTCCGATGCTCTATCTCTCTCTCTTTGCTTCTACCTCTCACTGCACTTTTGAGTCTTTCTCTCTGCCTGTCACTCTCCATGCCAGTCCCTATCTCCCCATCACTGTCTGTCTGTTCTCTTACTCTCTGTTTTTGTCTGTTTCCCCATCTTCCCTTTATACTACACGTCTCCGGCCCCTCCTCCCACTACCTCATACACACACGTGCACACACATGCACACACACACACCCTTGCTCATCCCCAGGTTGTGGTTGGGAGCTTTCTATTTTGGAGTGTGGCACAGTTGCCAGATATGGTAAAGACTGGGCTGGGTGACCAGTGAAAGAGAATGAGAAGAAGGGTTCATTGGGAATTCTGCATTGTGGGCAGGACATTGGGGCTGGGCCAGTGGGAGGGCACCAGGAAAACATGCCTCAGTTGTCTGCTTTTTCCCTAGCCCAGAATCTATCCCTCCTACCTGGGTTGGAGGTAGTAATAGGATCTGCTCATCCTGCGGAGGCAGCACCACAGGAGGGCTCCCTGGAGGAGGAGGCGCCCCCCATGCCCCACGGTAATGGCCCTGGGGCCTCCCAGGCCCTGGACAGCACTGACCTCGATGTCCCCACAGAAGCTGTGACACGTGAGTCCTAGGGAGCTGGGAGGAGTCGGGGTGTAACATGCAGGGGCTCCCCCAGAGAATTCAATCCAGATGGTGGGCAGAAATGCAGTAGGTGCCTACAGGTGCTCAGCGCTGGGCCAGGACTCCAGGAGAGACGTGTGGAAAGCTTTGTCATAACCTGTTGTGTATGGGAAGAAGAGCTGCACATACAATGTGATTGGTCAACAGGAGAGCATGGACAGCCTCTATGCAAAATGGTCCAGCACAGGAGAGACGAGGCTGGATGGAACGAGGTTCCTCAGGAGGATGGCTGGGGACCAGGCAGAACTCGGGGGGCAGGGGAGCCTGATGTATCAGGGTATCAAAGGTAGAAGGAAGGAGAAAAGCCCTCCCCTCAGTTGCTTTCAGGCAAAAACAAAAACTCCATTCCCAGGCCTGGCTTAAGGTCTCTGAGCTCTATCCTGGGAGAAAGTGATTCTCCACCCTTACCCTCAAGAGTAGGGGAAGGGACAGCCAGAAGCATTTTACAATTACTGATGCAAGTCCCCCAGATCGGTAGGCACATTCTTACTGTTTCATATTCTTTCCCAGAATGATCTCACATGCTCTTCAAACCAGCCTGTGGTAAGGCAGCAGGCTAGTGTGGCCAAGCCCATTTTACAGATGAGGTAACAGAGACACCACAGAGTTGCTCACCCAGGTCACAAGCCGGGAAACTCATGAATCCTGGTCCATTGCTCTTTTCCTCTGCCTGCCTGCCCAGCTGGCATGGTCAAGCAGAGAGCCGCCTCCAGCCAGGGCATCTGGGGCTAAGTTGGACTCCTGGAAGTCAGGCTTACTAAATCCCGCTAGTGCTCTGCCCTGGGCCGCCTCCAGACACACCCACCAGCAGAACTGAGAGAAAGAGGTCAGGGCTGTGGTCACAGAGCAGAGGGACTGGATGGGAGTTGGACAGACACTCCTGTGTCCAGGGACCCCGGGTGTTTTCTCTGTGACTCAGCCCCCATCCCTGCCCCCACTGCTACCCCATGGCTACAGCCATAGGCAGGCTGTGTGTCTGTCCACCTCTCCTAGGGCCCTCAGCTCACCACACACTCCCATCATCTCATTACTGTGCCCATGTTTTTAGGTAGCAGGGCAGGGGACACTGAGGCTGCCCAAAGTCTCAGCCCAGTCACCTTCCAAGGGCCAAGAGCTGGGGGAAGGCGGGCAGGATGAGTCAGGCCTGGCCACTTCCATGGCCTTAACCATTTGCCCAAATGCAAGCACCTGCCATACCTCAGGACCAGCAGCATGGGGGCTTGTCCCAGAGAGCCCTGTCTCCCAACCTCCTGATCATTCCTACTTTATGTTGGCCTCTGTTCTTCCAATCTCTATCCCCTCTCTCCTCCACTTCCTGGCTGTGAGTTCTTCAGCAAGTTTGAACTTCTCTGGGCCTTAGTTTTCGCATTTGTGAAATGGGGCCAGTTGTGGCGTTTTAAGAAATCACTATACGTCTATACATGAAGCTCTAAGCAGCCCTGGTGATGTAATAAGTTAAGTGTTGGGCTGCTGACCGCAAGGTCCATGGTTCAAATTCGCTCTGTGGAAGAAAGATGAGGCTGGCTGTTGCTGTAAAGATTTACAGTCTCACAAATCCAAAGGAGCAGATGTACTCTGTTCTGTAGGGTCGGTATGAGTCGCACCCGACTGGGTTAGGGTTGTGTTCTTTCTATAAAGCTCTTAAGCACTGTACCTGGCACATCATAATTGCTCAGAAAAAAATGTAAGCTACCAGCAGTTCTAAGAGTGGTAACTGTTAAAGTAACAGCCTAGCCCTCATCCCTTGCTTCCCAATCTCTCTGCCTCTGTCTTTGCCTCCCTGCCTGCTGAGTTCCACTAGTCCTACCTCTACTCCTATTAGCTGTGTGACCTTGGCCAAGTTACTGTACATCTCTGAGACTCAGTTTCCTCATCTGTCCAATGAAGATACTGCCCTAGGAAGACATGAGAAGATCTATTGTGGAATTGATTACTATGCTAAGAACTTAGAGCAGAGGCTGGCATGCAGTAAGCGCTCAATCAGTGCTCAGTCTTTTGACTACATTCCTCTAGGGAAGCCTGGAGGTCACCTTTTCCCCAGCCTTCAGAATACCCCAGACATCTCCCCTCAATGACAATTCAAATACCACAAAATGTCCCTAAGGGGCCTCGGGGCCAGAGGATTCTGCTGAGGAATCAGAGACCCTGAGCAGCACAGGGTGCCCAAGCTCTCAGGGCGCCTTCTCAGCCACGTCCTTCATAGACACACATACCTGCCCATCTCTCTTGAGACTGGAACTGTTGAGCATACAGAAAGTACAGGTGAAGTAAGGAAGCAACTGGGTGTATTTTTTTTCAGGAGGATGTTCGGGGTCAGCTTCTCTGCATTCCTCTGATAAAACTGAAGTTTGGCCCTCAGCCTGGGATGGGGAGTCATTGTTCCTGGCCTTCAGGGTCTCCCCGCCAACTTCCCTCTTCCTCTCTTCTCTCCTCTCATGCAGACCCCAAGGTCTCCCCTCTCTGTCAGCTGCCCAGACAGAAGCAGGATGTGGGGAAGGGGAAACTGGAGGCTTGCACGGGAGAGCTCAGGAGGAAGGAACAGGAGATAGAGGGGCTGCTGTGAGGAGCCCCTGGCTTCCAGGGCCAGGGCGTTGGACTCCAAACAGATGTTTCCAATAAATCAACCAGCACACCAAGGGCAAAAACAGCTGGGGGCTTGGCAGAGGCTGAGGTGAAGGTTAACCGCTTCGTTGCTGTTCTACCTCACCCCAGCCAATCCGCCCCCCAACACACAATTACCAAATCCTAGGATCCCAAGAGCAGGAGAATCTATTTCACATGGGGTGAAAAGACCACCTGGGTGGGGTCCAGAGTCTGAGCTCCTCCCTTTGCCTTGCATCTCTGTCTTCTCTGGAAAACCAAGCAGGACTGTGTGTGAACTGAGCACTGGAGCCGGCCCAGCTCTTCTGCTTTTTTATGATGTGCTCTCTGGCCTCAGTTTCCTCATCTGCACAATTTAAGTCTGGCCAGGTGGTATACCTAAGAACAGAGCAGGGCCCCCCAGAAGCTGGGTGGTTTCCACTTTTCCCCATCACCTTTTCTTTCATTCTCCAGGCCAGCCTCAGGGGAACCCCTTGGGCTGCACCCCACTACTGCCGAATGGCTCTGGCCACCCCTCGGAGCTGAGTGATGCCAGGCGGGTGGGGAATGGTGCCCTGGGTGGCCCCAAGGCCCACCGGAAGTTGCAGACGCACCCATCTCTTGCCAGTCAGGGCAGCAAGAAGAGCAAGGGCAGCACCAAATCTGCCGCCTCCCAGATCCCCCTGCAGGCACAGGAAGGTAAGTGTTCTCCATCCCACCTTTCCAAAGCCGAGCTCTTCAGTCCATGATCTGCTTTAGCATCACTGGGCTGCTGGTTACAAGGGCAGATGCTCAGCCCCACTCCATGACCCTGTGCTATAACAAGCCCTCTGGAAGTCTGGGAACCTTGCAAAGGACACCGGTGGGGTAAAGTCAGGCATGTCATCAAGGACAGCCCTTCCCCATCCCTGTTCTCCTAGAGTTGCTGTAATAAGAAATGGAGCCATCTGAGCTAAGGCAAACTATGTCCCTCCATTTCTGCTAGCAGGAGTTTTCCTCAAGGGGTGGACCATCTGTTTAGAGAGAGCAGAAGAGCATTTAACAGACTAAATTGATGCCCCCATCAGATGCTTCATCAGGGGAACTATGTGGTGCAGCCATTGTTCCTGTGACACAGATTCTCTGTAGGGCCGCCCTGGGCAGCCAGCTTCTCTGCTCACCAGGTAAGAGCTGTCTGCTGCTCACCAGCTCCCTGACCTGTGTACAGAGAGAAAGCCCCCCGTCAGTGCTCTCGTTACCTATTCTGAAACCCTCCCACTGTAGAGAGCAGGTTCTGCCCAAACAGCCTTATTTGTGAAGGGCTATGCAGGGTCACTGTGGGCTTGTAGGAGAAGTACTGGACAGTTAACCATAAGGTTGGCAGCTAAAACTCTACAGCCGTTTCTTGGAAACACTATACATGTTCGCTAAGAGCCCGCCCAAACGGACTCAGTTGCACTTTAACAACGATAACAACATTGATGGTTCAGGAGCCCTGGTGGCATGATGGTTGAAGCACTTGGTTGTTAACCAAAAGTTCTGTGGTTCAAATCCACCAACTGTTCCACAGGAGAAAGATGGGGCCATCTATTTACGTGAAGATTTACAGTCTGGGAAACCCTATAGAGCAGTTCTCCTGTCCTAGATGGTGAGATGGAAGCAACTTGACAACAATGGGTTTGGTTTTTTTGGTATTAGTGGTTCAGTAGTCCTGGTCATGCAACCATTAAGCGCTCAAAAAGTGGGCGGTTCAAACCCACCCACTGGCTCCATGGGAGAAGAGCTGGCAGTCTGTCACATGAGGTTGCTATAAGTCAGAACCAACTCAATGTCACCTAACAACATGGAATGGCTCAGTGTTAGAATTCCCACCTTCCATATGGGAGACCCAGGTTCAATTCCCAGCCAGAGCACCTCATGTGCAGCCACTATCTGTGTGTCAGTGGAGACCTGAGTGTTGCTGAACAGGTTCCAGTAGAGTTTGCAGACTAAGACAGACTAGAAAAACAGGCATGATGATCTATTTTCCAGAAATCAATCACTGTGGATCACAGTGGTCCAGTCCACAGGGCATGATGGGGACTGGCAGCATTCTGTTCCATTTGCATGGGCTCAGCATGATTTGGGGTTGGCTCAGTAGCAGCCAGCAACAGCATTCATTGATTTAAAATGTGTTGGTTGTCTGCTGCTGTGTGCCTGCTGCTGTTGTGGGTACAGAGGTGACAGCCCAGGCCATGCCCTCATAAAGCTCTCTTGAGAATGACACAAAATAGGTCATCACTCTACGATGTGGTAAATGCAGTAATAAAGTCACACGAGGGAGATTATGCAAGCCCAAGAGGATACCCACACCAACCCAGAAAGTGGGGAAAGAAGTCTGGGAAGGCTGTCTGGAAGAAGTGACATCTTACTTAGCAAGTCTTACAGCGTGAGTAGGAGGATCTGGCTAGGAGAACATATACACAGAGTTGAGAAATGGCTTCCCATGTCTAGATTATCAAATTCAAGGTGAATGGTGGGAGGTAATACTGAAGGCAGGAAGGATTTCTTGAAGCCTTGAGGCTTCGTAAACTCTGCTGTAGACCTGGACGTAACCTGGAGGGCATGGGGAGCTCTAGAAGAGTTTTAAACAAGCTAGTGTTTTCATCAAATGTGCTTCTGAAGACAACGACTCTGATCCAGTTTGGAAATAGATTGCATGGTTTCCACTGTACAAAACCCTAATCCCTGCACACAGGAATAAGGGAGGCAGGCAGGGCTCAGCCGGACACTCTGTCCCAAGGCCTGGCCCCTTGAGGGACGCCAGCTCAGCATCCCCACAGCACAGCAGAAGATCAGAGCATGGACTCTGGAGCCTGCTGCCCTGGGTTCAAATCTCAGTTCCACCACTTGCTAGCTGTGATTTGTCCAAGGCAAGTTCACACATTAACTCATTTGGCATTTATTGGGCACCTCCTACTATGTGCCAGGCACTGTTCAAGGGGCACACACAGTGGGCAAAGACAAATCTGCCTTTGTAGAGTTCACTGTTTAGTAGAAGACAAGGATAAACATAAGATAATTGTGTAGTAATTCGGAAAAAAGACAAAGGAGGAAAGGGCAAGTGGGATGGGAGGTGTTGAGGTGGGGTAGCAGGTTGTGATATTAAGTTTATGTGATATTAAGTTTAATGGAGTGTAACTCGTGTACAGGGCTTAGGACAGTGCCTGGAACATGTCATCACTCGGCATGTGTGTTCAATGGATAAACTGAAAACAGAGTCACAAATCCAGACTGTGTTGGGGTAGAATCTCAACTCTGTCACTTACAGGGTAGATATGCTTCACCTCTCTGTGCTTTGGGGTTGTCATTTGTAAAATGGGACTCCTACAATCAGTCTCCACGGAGCTGCAGGGAAGGTTGCATAAGCTGGACACAATCAGGAGTCTGGCACACACTGAACACTGTACATCATGGCTGTCAAGGCTGTCGCCAGGTCCTGGTGTCCCTAGCAGGTTCACCTCTTTCTCTCCACCCACCTGCAGACTGCTGCGTCCACTGCATCCTGTCCTGCCTGTTCTGCGAGTTCCTGACATTGTGCAACATTGTCCTGGACTGCGCCACGTGCGGTTCCTGCAGCTCTGAGGACTCATGCCTCTGTTGCTGTTGTTGTTGCTGCGGCTCCGGGGAGTACGCCGACTGCGACTTGCCCTGTGACCTGGACTGTGGCATCCTGGACGCCTGCTGCGAGTCCGCAGACTGCCTGGAGATCTGCATGGAGTGCTGTGGGCTCTGCTTCTCCTCCTGACCCCTGCGGGGCTGCCACACAAAGCTTGACAAAACCCTCCCCCCACCCCCATTCTCTCCCTCCCACCCACCCCAGCCGCCGGTGAGAAGCAGGGTGCTCAGAGGGGCCACCTCAAGTCATGGGATCTGGGCCCACTGCAGAGAAGCCAGTGCCCCTTGCTGGCTTACCAGGGCCAGAGGAGACCCTGAGGACCGGGAGGGGCAGGGAGAGGGCCACTCCTGGCCCTGGTGCCGGAGGCTGCAGAACACTGTGAAAGTTAGGGGCAGGCAGCCCCTAGGCAGGGCTGGGTGGACTGGGGTTGCTTCCCTACCTCTCACTGTTCTGGGGCCTCTTCCTGCCCAGGCCCCAGGCGTAGAGGATAGCAAAATGTGAAAAGAGACACAGCCCCACCCTCAGCCAGGCCCCTCTTATCCCCTCCCTGGGTTCTAGTGGGGGCCTCACACACTGACCTGAGAGGGCTGGGCTGGGCAGGCCTGGGGGTTGGGCCCAAGGGGAGACCATTTGGGAAAGACTGGAAGGGGAGAGGGAGGGAATGGAGGGAGGGTCTGTTCTATTTGTTTCTGTAAATAAAGATTTTGTCCATCTCAGATTTCTATAAGTCATTGCCAGGAACCTTGATACTCAAGGAAACCACTTCTGAAGCCCCCAATGAAGCACCCAGATGGGCAAGACATCCCTGACTTCTGGGGTCCCTTCCTCATCCGCTTTTCTCACCCCAGAAAGCTGCTGTGCCTGCATGCCTCCCCCTTCAGATCCTCCCCTAAAGGAAGGAAGTACAAGAGGGGCCCCGCTCCCCACCATTCTGCTGTCTCCCTACCAGAGAGAAGGAGAGGATCAGAGAGGGAAGAGTTAACTCTTGGCATGGCATTAATTAATAACAGATGTGATCAAGTTTTGATTAATTAATCTTTTGCTGACCAGCTTCTTGAAGCCCTTTCCCGTGAAGTGGATCCAAAACATAGGTATCGCTCTTGTCAGTGGCAGAGTGGTGCCCAGGAGTGGAGGGAGTCCAGGGAGGGAGGGGGGGTCCCAAGGCCCAGCTTCTCCCATCCCCCACTTTGCCATGGGGCTTGCGGAAGAAGGGAAATGGCTCCTGACTGGCAGGAGCCCCAGCAACCCACTGCCCAGTGCTGTTTGTGGGCAGCGGGCACAGACCTGGCACTCATGGCAGCTCTGAGTTTACAGAGCTCCGCTGTGGGAGTGTCCTGGTGTGGCGCTGTAGGATAAGCACATACTGCTAACCGTGAGGCCATTGGTTCAAACCCACTAGTTGCTTCTCAGAACCCCTGCACAGTCACTGAATTGGATCTGACCCAACAGTACACAACAGCTGGGCGAGGAGGAGAGGGGGCTCCAACAATGAGGAGGGACAATGGGCCCAATGGGCCCAGGAAGCAGGAGAGGTCCAGGGTTTGTGAGAGGCTGTCACTTGAATTAGGAGGACACACCTAAGAAGGCCTTGAAACACAACGACCTGAAAGAAATTGGGTAGACTCTGCCTTCCAGAAGCTGTTTAAAGGGATTTTGGAGGTGTGAGAAAGTCTCAAGATGGTCCATCTTCAGAAATAAAGGGCCCATGAGACTGCTAACCAGACATAGATTGTTGATTCATATAGCAACAGGATCATATATCCCTGGGGTATGTGATGAATTGGGGGAGGAGGAGGAAAAAACCTGTTCATTAGGAACTTCAAGAATACAGCCATTAAGGCCATAGGTGCTGGGGGAGGGGTGGGGAGTGCGGGAAGGGACATTGTTAACCCCATAGTAATCAATGAGGAACCAGGGAGGAACCGTCTCAGAATAAGAAAATTCTTGGTCAGCCTGGTCATGTGGTACGTCTACCTGTGTTCTCTGGGTTGGGTGCACACTTTTGCAAAATCGAATAAAGAAAACCTCACTCTCACTAAAATGAGTACAGATGGGTTTCTTGAGTGTTTGTCAGTAGGCACTCATGATAACTCACTGGCGACCTCATAACCAAGAGGAACCCAGGCAGCATCCAAGGTATGGACAGCATTTCTCACAGAAGGAAGAAGGAGGACTGGAAAATGAAATCCCAACTCTAAAGGACAGTCATCCAAGTAAGCAGCAGACGGGGCTTACAGTGGAGTTCCTTTGGACAGGGGACTTGCTGGCAGAGTGGGGTGTCTCTGGACACTTACCAGTGGGCCTAAAGAGCTTTGTAGCACTTGGCAAGCAGGGCAGAGACTGGCCTGGCCCAAGAGCCCATGCCTGCGGGAATAACCAAGAAAACTATCCTGACCAAATAATTGTATACTGTGTGAGGGGTTGCTGGAGTCGGGATTAGAGCAAGGGCTGGAGAGAAGAGAAATGTCTGGCTTCTGTCTTCTAGGAATCAGCCTTGGGCAGTTGATGCTGATAAGGATTCTTCTCCTACCCCACCCTTAACCCCACTAGTGAAGTTAGTGAGTTCTGACACTGCTCCTATGCACTGTCATTGTATGTTTATAACATTGTTAATGATCGTATGCCCATGGCTACGGATCCACTCCTAAGGCAACCATGGTGACCATCTACATGCACAAGTATTTATAGGTATATCTTTTTTCAAAGACAGGAAGATGCTATGCATATACTGTCCTGCACCCTATTTTATCACATAGATCTTTGTCTTGGGAATCTTCCTCATTCCCACACTGAAGATTTCCCTGGAGCGCCACTGAATGGGTGAGCCAACATTTGGTTACCCTGCCCCTGCTGATGGCTCAGTCCCATCCCAATTTATTTGGTACAGACAAGGCTGCACATGCGTATTCTTCTGCTTGAATGAGCTAAATCTGTAGAATATTTCTGAAAGTGGACAAGTGTGTTTATAACTTTGACAGGATTGCCCAATCCACCCTCTGTGAGCAGTCTTTAACAGTCTCCACTTACCAGGTCACAGGGGAGTGTCCACGGCTCTCACTGCTGGGACCTGGGGCAGAATACCCAATAAATTTACTGGGTGTTCTGTCCCTGTCAGGGATTGTACATTTAAAAAGAGGCTTGGCTTCTATAAGAAGGTGCTGTGGGATTGGGAGAGAGACAGATGCCAGGCATACCTAGCAGCAGAATCTGTAATATAGCAAAAAAAAAGGAAGAAAAAAGTGAAATATTTTGCCACAGATTAGTAAGTAAACACAAATAATACTGAGCTCACCTTGTTTACTGGGTTATCCGACACCAGTTGGAGCTCTGTGACTTTGGGAAAAGGAACAGTGAAGGGGGTTTACTCCATTCTGCCCAATTACCCTGTGGATCTGCTTCCCACACATCTCACATATTCACATCCTCACACTCACAAGGAGTGTGGTGGGTGTTAGGGAGAACAGAAGGAGCAACATGTGCTTCTGTCCAACTTAAGGTCTGGCCCAGGTGGGCAAGCAGGCCCTCCCCTCCCCCAGCTGTGGGGGCCCTGGCAGGAAGAGGCGCTTCTGCAATCCAAATAGAAGTTTCCAGGTGCCGGCTCTGACTGCTTTCTTTAGGACAGTGGCTGAAACCTGAGAGGCTGGAGGGATTTAGCTAGCAACACATACACACTTTACATAGTCACCAAAACAAAACAAAAACCCACTGCCATTGAGTTTATGCTGACATATAGGGACCCTATATGGGTTTCCAAGGCTGTCTCTCTTCATGGGAGGAGAAAGTCTCACCTTTCTTCCATGAAGACACTTGTGGATTTGAACTGTCAACCTTGTGATTGGCATTTTAGTACTTACCCTACAGCACGACCGGGGCTCCTCACACACTCATACATACACATATGTATATTTCACAAACTCACACTCATATTTACACACACATACACACATGCATTCACGGCAGCCACACGCACACACACACTAATTCCACTAAATCTTGAGCTCACAGCCCCCACGTTCACACCCTCACACATACACACACACATGCTATATTGTTAGTTGTCCATGTCTGTCAAAGTCCAACAGTGAGTCATAGGGTTTTCAATGAAAGTAGATTGTTATTTTATTACACCCATCAAGTTGGCTCCGACTCATAGGGATCTTGTATAGGGTTTCTGAGTAGCAGCTGGTGGGTTTGAACCACTGACCTTGCGGTTCAAACCCACCTAGTGCTTATCCTACAACACCACACACTAAGATACTTAAGGAGCCCTGGTAGCATAGTGTATTATGAACTGGGCTGCTAACCACAGGGTTAAGAGTTCAAATCTATCAGTGGCTCCATGGGAGAAAGATGAGGCTTTTGGCTCCCGTAAAGATTGACAGCCTCAGAAACCCTATACAGGGACACTATGAATCGGAACCAACTCGGTGGCACACAACCACCACCAGTAAGATGGGTTCGAACCACCATGATGAGCAAGTACTTGAACACTAAACTGTGTCACCCAG
Source organism: Chrysochloris asiatica (assembly GCF_000296735.1). NCBI lineage: Eukaryota > Metazoa > Chordata > Mammalia > Afrosoricida > Chrysochloridae > Chrysochloris > Chrysochloris asiatica. Next base: position 12,597,316 of record NW_006408556.1, read on the forward strand.
GGACTCCATACACACACATGCATTTCACAGACTGCAGAGCCTCCTACACATACACACACACCAGCTAACCCTGTCAGCCTGGGCTGACACTTTCCTCACTCCTGTCCCATGCTCTCCCTACCTTGCCCACCTCGCAATTGCTGCCTAGGTGGCTGCCATCCCCGCTGAGAAGTAAGTGTTGTAATTTGTCTAGAGGTCACATTTCCCCCAACCCCAACCCAGACATCCTCTCACAGAAAATCCTAGTTCTGGTCCCTTCTCCTCTCCTCCATGACGATTCTCTGCTTTCTAACCTGCTGGTCTGGGCCAAGTATCAATTCTAGCTCTGGCTTTGCTATGGGTCCCTGGGAAGAGGCCCTTCTCCTTTCTGAAATTCTGAACATTCAATAGCCAGCCTCTCTGGTTTGCTTTCTTTGAAGCAGACTGGACCATTTTTGCCCAGAAGACTTTTTGAGGGAGTGCCCTTATTCTCTGGTTGTCTAACCCAAGATAGGTATCCCCATGCTTATGGGAGAACAGGGTGATGAAGCACTGTGGACCCAGGCGCTTGGGTACAACCAGGGCCTCTTAGGATCCTCAGCTAAATTCACATCAGCTAGGGAGCCATCACCTCGGCCCTAGCCTGGAGGTGGGGTGGGGAAGAGAATGCTGTTCTCAGATTGGAATGAAGTCAGTTGTGAACAAAGGTGTACTGAGCATCAGGTATGGTGATTTAAGATAAGTACTGGAACGCCAGCCGCTCCTTGGAAACTATACAGGGTCGCTATGAGTCAGAACGGACTTGACAGCACTAAACAGTAACTGTAAACTAGGCACTTGAGATTATCATGATGAACAAAGCCAAGAACTCCTGGTTGGGGTTATGTGCCTCCAGTCCCCCCACTAGGTTTCCTGTGACACATGCCTTCAGGATACATGAGTGGTTTGGGTTCCTGGAATCTGCAGTCCCCCACTTATGTTGGAGCCTGGTAAAGTTGTAGCTCAGACCCTAATGCAGGAGTCAGGCTGTTGTGGCTTTGTATTCAGGCTTTGTTCTTTCCCAACTCGGGAAGCTTGGGCATACAACTTTCCTTTCTGAGCCTCAGTTATCTCATCAAGAAAATGGGGCAATGGTACCTGCTGAAAACAGCATAAGATCTGACTAGAAACAACCTAGCCTGGTGCCTCTGAACCTCCACTTTCTCATCTACATTCTTTGTTGTTGCCGTGTGCTGTATGTAGAGTCAGTCCCAACTCAACAGCAACCCTGTATAGAATATCCAAGGAGCAGCTGGTAGGTATGAGCAGCCGGTCTTGTGGTTAGCAGTCCAATGCTTATCCTACAGTGCCACACCAGGACTCCAGCTACACACTGGGACAATTCTATTTATCTTGCATGGTTGCTGCAAAAGTGTTGTTTTTATGTTCTGTCAAGTCCATTCTGATTCATAATGACCCTATATAAGGTTTTGGAGGATAGAAATCTTTGGGTGAGCAGAGAATCTCATCTTTCTCCTGAGAAGTAGCTGGTGGGCTCAAACTTCCAACCTTGTGGTTCCAAGTCCAGTGCTCATCCTACAGAGGCACTGCACTCCCACTGAAAGAATAAACATTAATATACATGAGAATAGCTAGCAACATGGGAACGCAGTGGCTCTATAGGATGAGCGCTGGACTGCGAATCACAGGGTGAGTGGTTTGAGTCCTCCAGTCATTCTGTATAAGAAAAATGAGGCTTTCTGCTTCAGCAACATTGGCAGTCTTGGAAATCCTTTATTGAGTTAGAACCAACTCGATGGCACTTAACCCAAACCTAACATATATTATTGTTGTTAAATGCCGTTGTGTTGTTTCTGACACATAGTAATCCCATTTAGGGTTTCCAAGGAGCAGCTGGTAGGTTTGAACTACCAACTTTTGTGGTTCAAACCGACCTTGCAGTCCAGTGCATTATCCTGCAGCGCCAGGATAACAGGAGAAAAATGAGACTTTCTGCAAAGACAACTATCTGACCGACTGATTGGAAAAGATCTGTATTTGTGCCCATTCCAAAGATAGGTAACCCAATGGGATGCGGAGATCATCGGACAATCTCTTTGATATCCCATGCCAGTAAAGTTTTTCTATAGGTAATACAGAAATAGCTACAATAATGTATTGACAGAGAACTTCCAGAGGTTCAAGTCGGATTCAGAAGAGGCCGTGGAATCAGGGATATCTTTGCTGATGTCCGATGGATCTTGGCTGAAAGCAGAGAATATTAGAAAGATGTTGACCTGAGCTTTATTAACTACACAAAGACTTTTGATTGTGTGGATCATGACAAGCTATGGACAACAGTGCAAAGTATGAGTATTCCAGAACACTTAATTGTGCTCATGAGCAATCTGTACCTGGACCACGAAGCAGTTGTTCGAACAGAACATGGGAACACTGAGTGGTTTAAAATTGTTAAAAAGTTGTGCAACAAGGTTGTATTCTTTCACCATACTTATTCAACCTGAATGCTGAGGAAATCATCTGAGAAGGTGGGTTCTATGAAGAAAAATGTGGCATCAGGATTGGAGGAAGACTCATTAACAACCTGCAATATGCAGATGATGCAATCTTGCTTGCTGAAAGTGAAGAGGATTTAAAACATTTACTGATGAAGCTCAAAGAGCACAGCCTTCGGTATGGATTACATCTCAATGTAAAGAAAACAAAAATCCTTACCACTGGACCAGTACACAACATTCTTATCAATGGAGAAAAGATTGAAGTTGTCAAGGATTTCATTCTTCTTGGATCAACTATCAACACTCATGGAAGCAGCAGTCAAGAAATCAAACGACAGATTGCATTAGGCAAATCTGCTGCACAGGACCTTTTTAAAGTGTTGAAGAGCAGACATGTCAGCTTGAGGACTAAGGTGCGCCTGACCCAAGCCGTAGTGTTTTCAATAACCTCATGTGCATGCGAAAGCTGGACAGTGAATAAAGAAGACCGTAGAAGAACTGATGCTTTTGAGTTATGGTGTTAGAGGAGAATAGTGAAAGTGCCATGGGCTGCCAAAAGAACCAATAGATCCGTTTTGGATGAAGTGCAGCCAGAGTGCTACTTGGAGGCCAAGATGGCCAAATATCATCTCTCATACTTTGGACACATTGTCAGGAGGGACCAATCGCTGGAGAAGGATATCATGTTTGGTAAGGTGGTGGGTCAGAGAAAAAGACGAAGACCCCCAGTGAGATGGATTGGCCAAGTGACAGCATCGATGGACTCAAGCGTGGCAACAGTAGTGAGGTTGGCCCAAGATCGGCCAGTGTTTTGTTCTGCTATGCATAAGGTCACTAAGGGCCATTATCGACTTGATGGCACCTAACAACAACAACAACAAAGATTTACAGCCTCAGAAACACTATACAGGGTCGCTATGAGGCTGTGGCCAAATGCGTCAGACTGCAAAATCATTTGAACTGTAAGGTTGGTGGTTCAAGCTCACCAGCTGCTCCTTGGAAACCCTTTTTTCTTGTGCAGAGAAAGATGAGGCTGTCTGCTCCCATAAAGACTCTCTAAGTGACCTCTGTCCTTTAGGATTGCTATGGGTCAGAGTTGAGTCATTGACATTGGGCTCAGTTTTGTTTATCATTATTGTTGCTACGATTGACTAGTAATTAATCATTAATAAAAGTACCATGAATATTAGACCTGGTTGAGCAACAGTTAAGTGCTCCGTGAATAACTGAGAATTGGCAGTTTGAACTCACCCAAGAGCTTTGTGGGAGCTAAATTTGAGGATCCTTTTCCATAGAGACTGTACCAAGAAAGGCCTATGGGCAGTTCGACTCTACCCCACGGCGTCGCTATGGGAATCAACTCCATTCAACAGTATTCATGATCATTGACATTTGACAGTGTGCTAGCACTTACAGATCATTATGACTTGTATTTATTGTGTTCTAATTGTATGCCAGGTACCAAGTTCCTTCCTTACAACACATCATCTTATTTCATTCCAAACTATCATCCTAGAACTATCCCTGTTATAGGGGAAGACATGGAGACACACAGCGATGGAGTAACTTGTCTAAAGTCATATGATGAGTCAGAGAGGAGGATGAACCAAATCTGCTTAGCTCCACAGCTTGAATTGTGACCATTTCCTTATATAAATTGCCTTAACTGCATTCAATGTCTTCTTTTTACTTCACAGCAATCCTGGTATTGTGTTCACTATCCCATAGAGAAAAAAACGGAGGTTCAGCTTGCCCCCCAAGGCTGTGTAGTCAGTAAGTGAATAGCAGTAGAACACTGTCAGATAGCACCAGAATATTGAATATTGAAATATTATTAAATAAATATTATTAATATTATTGAAATAACACCAGAATATGGTCAGATATAGTGCCAGAAGATGAGTCCCCCATATTGGAAGACACTGGATTATATGAAGAAGAATGTGGCATTAGGATTGGAGGAAGACTCATTAGTAACCTGTGATATGCAGATGATACAACCTTGCTGGCTGAAAGGGAAGAGGACTTAAAATACTTACTGATATGAAATCAAAGACCACAGCCTTCAGTATGGGCTGCACCTCAATGTAAAGAAGACAAAAATCCTCACCACTAAACCAATAAACAACTTTCATTTAAATGGAGAAAAGATTGAAGTCGTCAAAGACTTCATTTTGCTTGAATCAACGATCAACACTCATGTAAGCAGCAATCAAGAAATTAAACAACATATTGCATTAGACAAATCTGCTATACAAGACCTCATCAGTTTGATGAGCCTGACCTAAGTCATATTCAATAGCCTCATATACATGTGAAAGTTGTACAATGAATAAGGAAGACCATAGAAGAATTGATGCATTTGAGTTACGGTTTTAAGGAGGAATATTGAAAGTATCATGGACTGCCAGAAGAATAAACAAATCTGTGTTGGAAGAAGTACAACCAGAATGTTCCTTAGAAGCCAAGATGGCCAGACTTTGTCTTTCATATTTCAGACATATTAATAGGAGGGACCAGTCCCTAGAGAAAGACATCATGTTTGGTAAAGTGGAGAGTCAGTGAAAAAGAGGAAGGTCCCCAACAAGATGGATTGACATGGTGGCAGCAGCAATGGGCTCAAGCACAGCAATGACTGTGAGGCAGGTGCAGGACTGGACCTGGTTTTGTTCTGTTGTGCATAGGGTTGCTATGAGTCAGAACCAATGGCATCTAACAACAACAATGGCTACTTTTGAACTATGGTGACAGCATCTAGTATAAGACCCATGAAGCCAGAAAGATTCACTACTCAGTTCTTTACAGTAAGTTTGTCAACCCTTGCCTTTGGTTCAGAGTCCCCAGCTCTCTCAGAGAAGCCAGAGAGAGAAAGAGAGCAGGAAGGGAAGCTCTGTCCTATTGGGGAGCTCATTTTCCTGACACTCAGGAGCAGGGAGGTCTCCTGAGAAAAGAGACTACCCGCTTCTCCATTTTTTTTTTTTTTTTTTTTAGTAGATGCTTCACTGAAGTATATCTGACACCCAGGAAAGTACGCATGTCAAGTAAATCACTCACTAGACTTTCAAGGGGAATACATCTTGTGGCGACCATCCAGAGCAAGAACCTTGAGCCCTAGAACCACACCCACCCACCCCATGTTCCCTCCCACCAATGCCTGCCCTCTGGCCTGTTCTTGGACTTTCTACAAATTACTGCCAGATTTAGAAATCCTGAAGGCAATTCCATAGGAGCCCTAGTGGTACAGTGGGTAAGCTCTCATCTGCTAACGGAAAGGTCATCAGTTCCAAACGAACAGCCACTCAGTGGGAGCAAGAAGTGACAATCTACTTCAATAAAGATGGTTGTTGTTGGTAAGTGCTGTCGAGTCACTTCTGACTCATGGCAACCCTGTATAGGGTTTCCAAGGAGTGGCTGGTTAGCAGTCCAGTCCTCATACTACTGAGCCATACTAGGATCCCTCCATAAAGACCACAGCCTTGAAAACTTTATGGTCCAGCTCTACAGTTGGAATGTTCTATAGCAATGTGCCCCCCTCACTCCCTCACCCCATTTTTGGAAAGGAAACTTCTGGTTTCTTAATGTGCCCCCCTCACTCCCTCACCCCATTTTTGGAAAGGAAACTTCTGGTTTCTAAGTGGGGCAGAGGTCCCAATTTGGGGCCACACAAATCATTGTTGCTGTTGCTGTTATGTGCCATGGAGTCGATTCCGACTCATAGTGACCCTGCACAGGGTTTCCGAGACTGCAAATCTTTACAGGAGCAGAACGCCTCACCTCATCTTTCTCCCACAGGACAGCTGGTAGTTTTGAACTGCTGACCTTGAAGTTTGCAGCCCATTTTGTAACCACTATGCTACCAGAGCTCCTTACACAAATCATTAGGCCACATTAAGTTGTCCCTGACCTTCACTGCCAATCAGTGATCTTGTATGCAGAACCCACAAGATTTGTCTCAAGACAGAGCAAGTAGCTGAGCCAGAACTGGCTGTGAGAAGAGAGTGGGCAACCCACCCCTTCTCCCACTTCAGTCCCCACCAACTTCTCTCTGTTCTTCTTTTTTTCCTTTATAAAAAAAAAACAACTTTATTTTTAGAAAAGTCTTGGGTTTCTAGAAATTGCCACACAAGTTCAAAACATTTTTATTTTGGGAAATGTATGATTTGTTCTGCTGTGCATAAGGTTGTTATGAGTTGGTACCGACTCAATGGCACCTAACAGCAACAACAACAATATGTAACAAAACGTTTAACACGTATGTGCCGTCTTCACATGTACAGTTAAGTAGCATTAATTATGTCCCTCATGTTCAGCCATCACCATCATTCATTTCCAAATTGTATCCAGAACAGGAGTTTAGTGTCCCCTATTGGCTCTTCCTTTCCTCCTCCCTCCCACCAGCTCCTGAAAACCACCAATAAACTTTGGTTTCTATATACTTGCCTATTCTAGGCATTTCTATAAGTGGGATCATATACTATTTGACCTTTTGTGAATAACTAATTTCATTCATGTGCTGTTTTCAGGGCTATGGCATCTATTAAGACTGTTTATCTTTATGAGTAAGCAATATCCCATTGCTTTGTAGAGCATTTTCTGTTCTTTGAAACATTATAGAGACATTTCTCTGTTCTCCCACCCAATGGTGGGCAAAATGAGTGCCAAGCCCCGCCAACCTGAGGCTCAGCAGCTGCCAGAACAGGACAACTTTAAGCAGCCTCAGTGGTGACCAAGCAGGTCCACCCCTGCTCATCACCAGCCATACCCTGGGGTCTTTGTCTCCCATTCCCCTGGGATATGAATCAGGAGTAGGGGCTGAGGGGACTGATCCCTGGGGCTGCATCAATGGGCACCAAGGCCCACTCAGAGAAATGCATGGGAGAACAGATCAGAAGAGACAGAGATCACAGACCTGGCCCTGTGGTCTCGGTCTTTAGGCTCCTTACCAGATTCTGAGGATGATGAGGATGTTCATTGTGGGATGGTGCCACAGCCACAGCCCTCCTGTGTCCCAGGTGTTCCTTCATGCTCCACTCTCTCCACAGAAAAGCATCCTCCAGCTCCTCTCCACTTGCTTTAGCTACCTTTCCACCACCCTACAAACCCATTGCTATCGGATTGATTCCCATGTGTTATGGAGTAGAACAGCTCCATAGGGCTCTGTTGGCTGTAATTTTTATGGAAGCAGATCAGGTCTTTCTTCCATAGTATTGATGGGTAGGCTCAAACCATCAACCTTTATGTTAGTAGTAGGTGTTCTGGTGTGGCACTGTAGGATAAGCACAGCACCAAAAGGTCAGTCTGAACCACAAAATTGAGTGGTTCAAACTCACAAGCTGCTCCTCAGAAACCCTATGCAAGATTGCTATGAGTCGGAACCGATTCGACAGAACTTAACAACAACATGGCGCCAAACAGTTTGCACCACTGCCCAACAGCAGCCTCTATTGATGTCCCACAATTCCTGACATCTCCTGGTCTGCTTCTTCCTGGTAACTACCCCACTGCCTCCTACTGCAGACAGAGAGGGGTACTAGAAGTGGGAAGGAGACGCATGTTCATACAGTGTGTCTGTCATTTTCCCAGTTTTATCATCTGAGGGGTCCACAGGAAAGAACCCTGATTGGTCAAGCATGCTCTACAGGCTCATCCTTACGCTAGTCATGTGTCAGGTAATGGAGAGCTGTGATTTGCGAGGCTCTCATCATGTGCTATACTTTGTGGCCAGGGAGGGTGACTACTTGGCTACCCCACCAGTACCATGTGGAATCAGGAGGGGAAGCTCTACAAGGAAGTAGGGGTGCTGTAACAAAAAGAGTCAGGCCAACAGATTCAAGCAACAGATATCACTGTGGGTCTTGACAGATTACCATGGGTGGGTCCAGAGGAGATGTGATTTGGAGATGAGAGGTTGGGAGTAGGGAAGTACCTGGGAACTTTGAGTTGTCAAATGGGGCTCAGAGCATTTAGACAAGAGAAAAAAAGTTGAGAATAAACCCAAACCCAAACCTATTCCCATCAAGTAAATTCTAACACCTGGCGACCCCATGTGTGATGGTCTAGAACTGTCTCATAGGTCTCCTTGGCTGCAATCTTCTAGAAGCAGACCACAAGGCCATTTTTCCATAGTGCTACTGCATGGATTTGAACCACCAACCTTTTGTTCTGTTTGTGTCCTCAGGGACCTTTTTGAGGGAAGGACAGCAAGGCTTATTCTGGAGGCTGCAATTGGCAGAAGTAGACAGAACTGCCCCCAAATGGAATGACTAAGTGTCCTCCCTGTTCCAAGAACTATCTGGGGCGGGGGTAGGTACTGGAGAAGGGTTTCCTCCCTTGACATGGAGGACACATGGAAGGGTTGTTACAGGGTCCCCATAATCCTTTTTAACTCAGATCTTCATTGGGACTAGTGACCATCTGATTAGAGAAAAGTAAACTGAAGGTAAACACGGCAGATGGAGTTAGATGAAGAAAAGGCAGCAAACAGGCAAAACACCCTGGAGGCAAAAAGAAGAATCAGGATGGTCCCTCAGTACTCCAAGGTCGCCCACTGAGGACTGTGGGGGCAATGGTGCTCCTCAACCCGGATCCCTCCCACATGGAGCCTACAGAGCTCAGCAGCTCAGCATTAATTAGGGGCCCAGCTAATGGCTCGGAAGATTGGCCAGTTCCAGGGACGCTGATGAATAGAGACCTCCATGAGATTTATTCCTAATTATCTCATTTGTCTCCCCCCATTACTCTTTATGGCTGGGATTTATGGAGCCATTAGGGGACCTGACCAGGCCAGGACAAGTGGGAACCTTGAGATGCTTCATAATAAAAACAATAACAATGCTCACCCTGGGACAGATTAATGGGGAACTTGCCTTCTTGCTCTCCCCACCCTCTGTCCTTGGGACCCCTGATACCTGCTGCCTACATATCCCCATCCCTTCTTGCATCCTGGTCCTCAGCCACCTGTGGAGCTCAAGCGCACCCCACCCAAGTCCATCTCTTAGCCTTTCTGTGGTACCATGAACTGGGGCTTTAAGGTAGTAATGGAGGGATGTCAGTTTCAAAGGTATGTAACACCTCTGGAACAAGGTCTGTATCAATCATTGATGTGTTTAGCTGCAGGCAGCAGAAAACCTGAACAAACAGAACTGAATTCATAAGGACACTGGTTATTTCCTTAACAAAAAGTGCAGCAGTCCTCAATCCAGAGCTGATCAGGAGACTCAAAGGTGACATCAAGGAGCCTGGCTCCCATCTTGCTGTTCTGCCATCTTTGCCATGGGGTCCATGTCTCCCCTGTTGTTGTTAAGTGCTGTTGAGGTGTTTCCGACTCATAACGACCTCATATAGGGTTTCCAAGGAGCAACTGGCAGTTCTGAACTGCCGACCTTGTGGCTCACAGTCTGGTCTGACCCTACAGCACCACACCAGGAATCCATGTCTCCCTTCCTGGTCACAAATAGTTACCACAACCCCAAGCATCATGTCCTCACACAATAGCATCTCACACAGAACAAAAAAGAGCAGGAGGGCAAAGGAAGTCTTCTTCTCATGAACCATTTAACAAAGAAAATAAATAAATAATAAAAATCCACATTTGCATTTTTGTCCAGACTGGATCAAAGGTTGCCTTAGGTTGGGCTCTCCCAGAAGCAGCACATTTGAGGGAAATTCCAGGAAGCATCAGTAAGAGATCAGGTAAGGAGACTAAGAGGGAAGGAAGGCAGCCCATTGTTAGCTGCCACAAAGTGGGCTGTTGATTCCTGGCACCCCCATGCACTAAGACGCTGGCCACTTCTGCAACATCCCCATGGTTGGCACTGAATCAGACTGTTGTGATCCATAGGTTGGGTTTTCATTGGCTGATTTCTAAAAGTAAATCACCAAGCTTTCCTTACTAGTGTATCTTAGTCTGGAAACGCCACTGAAGTCTGCCAGTATCATAACAGCATGCAATCGTCCATTGACATATGAGTGGTACCTGAGCAGAGATGCCCTGGCCAGGAATCAGATGGTCTCCACTGACAGACAAGGGGTGGTGGTTGTTAGATACTGTTAGATGCTGTTGTTGTTAGATGTTGTTAGATGCTGACTCAGTAAAACAGAACAAAACACTGTGCATCCTGTGCCATCTTCACAACTGTTGTTATTCTTGAGTCCATTACCACTGCCACTGTGTGGCAGTGTGTGGCACTGGAGGATACGCACTGGATAAAACCACCAGCTGCTTCTCAGAAACCTTGTACAAGGTCGCTATGAGTCAGAACCAACTCGATGGCACTTAACAACAGTGACAAGCAAATTGTGAGCAACTAGAATTCAATCCTGTGGGGGCCTCTGGGAACCAGTATAGGACATGTACCTCTGAGGGAACTGAGGCATTTGTACATTCATGGAAAGCAGCAGTCAAGAGATCAAATGACGTATTGCATTAGGCAAATCTGCTGCACATGACTTTTTTAAAGTGTTAGAGAGCAAAGATGTCAGCTTGAGGAGTAAGATGCTCCTGAACCAACCCATGGTGTTTGCAATAAATTCAGATCCATGTGACAAAGGTTGATAGGATACGACTAAGGTACTCCTGAACCAACCCATGGTATTTTCAATAATTTCATGTGCATGTGAAAGCTGTACAGTGAATAAGGAAGACCGTAGAAGAATTGATGCCTTTGAGTTATGGTGTTGGAGGAGAATGTTGAAGGTGCCATGGGCTGCCAAAAGAACCAATAGATCCATTTTGGAAGAAGTGCGGCCAGAGTGCTCCTTAGACGAGCACTGCTTTGGACATATTGTCAGGAGGGACCAGTCGATGGTGAAGGGTCAGAGAAAAAGAGGAAGACCCCCAACGAGATGGATTGGCCAGGTGGCAGTATCCATGGACTCAAGCGTGGCAACAGTAGTGAGGTTGGCCCAGGATTGGGCAGTGTTTTGTTCTGCTGTGCATAAGGTAGCTATGGATCGGTACCGACTCGATGGCACCTAAAAACAACAACAACTCTCTAGCCCATGAATAATTTTTCCTTCTCCCTTCCCCTCACTCCCATAAACACTATAGATTGTTTCTTTTATCAGGAAAATCTTCTTTTTTTTTTTTTTTTTACAACATTGGTCTCACAAATATTTGTCATTTTATGATTGACTAATTTCACACAACATCAACATAATGTCTTCCAGGTTCAACCATGTTGTGAGATGTTTCACAGATTCTTCGTTACTCTTTAACACTTTGCAGTATTCCATTGTGTGTATGTACCAGTTTGTTTAACCATTCTTCTGCTGATGGGGATTTAGACTGTCTCCATCTTTTTTTTTTTTTTTTTATTGTGTGGTAGTTTACATGGGAGAACACTAGCTTTACACTCATTCTATCATACATCGTTTCATTGCCATAGTTACCATCCTGTCCACGCATCATCACCCAACCAAAGGTTATACCCCGCAGCTCCTCCTCCCACCACGGTCCTCAGCACACAGCTCCCTTCCCTCCCTGGATCTCAAGTCCTCAGCCACTCCATCTCTTCATGTCATCCTCTGTCTTCATCTCAGGCCTCACTGCTTCTCTGGGTGGGGTCCCGATCTCTGCTCTTCTCCAGGGGTCCCAGGGGCCTTCGCTCCTAGACTGAAAGGTTAATCACATCCCTCCTTGCTATAAAATATCCACCTTTACCTTTCCAGTCCTCACAATCCATCCTGATAACAATTATTCGCCCTTGCATCACAAGAGACCCATCCGCATTTCTTTTCATCAGCCCTTCCTAGACAGGTTGGATATTACTTACTTGAGACTCTACCCTCCTCCCCTCCCTGTCGATCCAGGTTCCCACTTGAAAGCTTGTAAGCCAGTCACTTCGTACCTTTGTATCCCTCCCCCCATTTTGGGTAGCCAATGTTCAAGTTGGATATATTGTAGCCCCTTTTTAGGTATCCCAGTCAGTTCCAGACAGAAGATGGACTTACAAGCTTTCTATGGTGGTATTTCTGGCTATTCCTCCCTCTACTCTCCCGTGACTGTTTTATAATAGAATGCATGGAAAACCAAGGTTCAAGAGTTAGCCAAGCATCTCAACATTATTACCCCCCTTTCCCCATTCCAACCATGTCCCAGTCTCTGTATCCCAGAGCCCTGTTGTTCCAAGGCTGTGCCTACATCATTTATTACCTCTGTCCCATTTAGCTCATTCCTACCTGTCTGTTCTCCCATCTGCTTTGTTCTTCCATTCCCCTCTCCCTACCTGTATATTGCCCCCCTCACCAACACCCAAGCTATCCCATGTCTATTCCCTGCCCTGTGCTCCACCTTCCCCTCCTGTCCTTAACCCCACCCCTACGCCCTAGCAACCTGTTAAGCATCCGCTTTAGTGGAATAGTATGGGTTCTTTTTCTTAGTCTTTTACAGTAGTGGTCCTATGCAGTATTTTTCCTTTTGTGATTGACTAATTTCACTCAACATAATGTTCTTAAGGTTCATCCATGTTAGGAAGTGGCATGCAGCTTCCTT
>NW_006408556.1:12610754-12611303 GCF_000296735.1 Chrysochloris asiatica
TGCTGTGTGTGGATAAGGGTAGGAGCTGGCCAGACTTCTGGTCACCAGACGAACACAGGAAAAAGAAAGAAAGCGCAGCTTTTCCATTGTCTGTGTGATTCTGCTCTGCCAGACCTCCCTCTGCTGCCAAAGCTGCTCACAAGATGGTTGAGCTGTGACTGGCAAGCTGTTCACCAGTCTTTCTCCCTTTCTTGCCATCCCTTCTTGGCCTCCCCTCAGCAATAATTCCATCCACTTCTCTAACCTTTCTTCTGAACTTCAGGGTGTTGGAATTTTCATCTGTGTCTGTATTATTTTGTCTATTGTATATTTACTGTAGAGGGTCCTTGTAGTGTGTCTGCCTATTCTGCCATCTTGCCTGAAGTCTCAATGTTTCTATTTTTATTCTGTTAATTCCCACAGCCTTGTTTTTCACCAATTCATTCAGTGCCGCTTGTATTTCTTCCTTCAGCATCATTAGTTCTCGCTCATATGCTTCCTCTTTAAATAGTTAAACACTGACCATTTTCTTTTGGTACAGTTACTCTGAATTCCTTCCATCTTCTTTTG
>NW_006408556.1:12611431-12630884 GCF_000296735.1 Chrysochloris asiatica
TTTTTATGTACACTGAAGCACTCAGGAATATACAACCATTTAAACAACCAAAGGGCACACCCCACAACAAGCCCGCCACCTTCCCCCCAGCCATCAGCACAAAGCCCCTACCCCTCCCTGAGTCCAGGGTCCCCAGCGCTCCATCTCTCCAAGTCAGTCATCATCTCTACCTCCTTCTCTGGCATCACTGCTTCTCTAGATAGGGTCCCGCCCTCCACTCTTCTCCCTTGATGGTCCCAGAGTCCTCTGCTCCTGAATTGCAAGATCAACCTTTTGTTACAAAACGTCTACCTTTACATTTGCAGCACTCACAATCAGTCCTGATAGCAATTATTCATTATTGAGCCACAAGAATCTTATCCTCATCTCCTTTCACAAGCCCCCTCCAGATAGGTTCCTTTCATCTTCTTTTGATGTTTTCTACATCATTCAATGTTTTGCCCTTAGAATCCTTCAACATCAAAAATTGAGGCTTGAATTTTTTTCTTAAGTTCTTTCAGGTTGAGAAATGTTGAGTGTGTTCTTTCCTTTTGTTTTGCTAGCTCCAGGTCTGTTTTCTAGCACATTTCATTATAATACTTTACTTTGTCATCTTGAGCAGCCCTTTGAAATTTTCTTTTTAGCTCTTTGACTTCCTCATTTATTCCATTTGCTTTTGGTCCTCTGCACTCAAGAGCAAGTTTCTGGGTCTCTTATGATATTCATTTGTGTTCCTTCTTTCTTTTCTGTCTTTTTAACGGACTTCTGCTTTCTTCATGTATGATATTCTTAACATCATCCCACAAGTCTTCTGGTCTTGGGCTAATAGTATCTAATGTATCAAATCTGTTCTTGAGATGATCTCTAAATTCCGGTGGGATGTACTAAAAGTAATATTTTGGCTTTTATGGATTTATTTTAATTTTCTTCAGTTTCAGCCTTAACTTGCTTATGAGTAATTGATGGTCTGTTTCACAGTCTGTCCTGATCTTGATTTAGAGCTTTTCTACCATCTCTTCTCACAGATGTAATCAGTTTGACTCCTGCATATTCCATCTGGTGAGGTCCATGTATAAAGCCATCTTAAAAGAATTTGCAATGAATAAATCTTTGGTGTTGCAAAAATTCTAGCATGCGATCTCCAGCATAATTTCTATCATCAAGGTCATATTTTCCAACTACTGATCCTTCCTTTTTGTTTCCAACCTATGCATCCCAATTACCAGTAATTATCATGGTATCTTGATTCCATGTTTGATCAATTTCAGATGGAAGGAGTTAGTAGAATTCTTCAATTTCATCATCACTGGCTTTAGTGAGTGGTTGGTGAAAAAATTGGAAAAATAGTGATATGAAGTGGTCTTACATATTGTTGTTAAGTGCCATTGAATCAGTTCTGACTCATAGTGACCCTGTATAGAGTTTCTGAGAAGAAGCTAGTAGGTTTGAACTGCTAACCTAGTTGTTAACAAACAGTCCAGTGCTTATCCTACAGTACCAAACCAGGAGTCCTTGTAGATGTATGGATATTATCGTATCACAGATAGCATTGTACTTCAAGAGAAATCTTGAAATGTTCTTTTTGATGATGAATATGTTGATGATTTTTTTTAACAAATAATTCTTCTTGAATTTGCTGCTCCCAGTAAACCAAATGATTGTCAGATTCAAAATGGCCAATACCAGTCCATTTCAGCTCACTAATGCCTGGGATATTGATCCTTATGATTTCCATTTCATTTTTTTAAAATCTTTTTTTAAATTAAGGTTTTTATTGTGGATTAAGTGAAAGTTTACAGGGCAGATCATCAGTTTTACACTCAACAAATCATACACCTTGTTTCGTTACAATGATTATAATCCCTTCCATGTACCATCAGTTAACAGTATTTCTATTCACTTTAGCACTTTAAAAACAAACAAACAAACAAAAAAACCACTCAGGCATATATAATAATTTACACCACCAAAGGGCACATTCTGCAAGTCTGCCTCCTGGCTGCCATCTCTTAGTCCCTCTCTTCGCATGAATCTAGAGTCCTCAGCCACTCCCTCTCTCCATGTCCCCATCTCTGCCTCCATCTCTGGTGTCCCTGCTTCTCTGGAGAGGGTGCTTCATTCCGCTTGTGCTCTTCTCCCTTGATGGTCCTAGGGTCCTTTGTTTC
Organism: Chrysochloris asiatica; assembly: GCF_000296735.1. NCBI lineage: Eukaryota > Metazoa > Chordata > Mammalia > Afrosoricida > Chrysochloridae > Chrysochloris > Chrysochloris asiatica. The sequence continues at coordinate 12,613,576 of NW_006408556.1, forward strand.
TGGACTGTAAGATTAACCACTCCCCCGTTTTTGTTACAAAACTTCTACTTTTACAATTGGGACAGTCGCAATCAGTCATGATAATAATTACTCACTCTTGAATCATAAGAATCTTATCCCCGTCTCTTTTAAACAGACCTATCTAGACAAGATGAGAACTATTCAGTGGGACTCTTTCTCCATCACCCCTCTACACACTATTAAACTAAACTCCCTCTTGACACCTTATAAGCCAGTCACTTCACACCTTTATCACCCCCTCATTTTATGTAGCCAATGTCTAAGTTGCCCATCCCTATCTACCCTGTGTTCAGAGGGGATAGCATTAATATTTGATATGAAGGCTCCTTCCCTCTCTGTTGGTATTTAGAGTTACTGCTTCTATGAGTATAGGCCAGATTCATCAAATTGTAGCAATTTACCCTCGTTTCCTTTATCAAAAATTGTTGGGGGTTTTTTGTTTGTTTGTTTGCTTGTTTTTTTATCTTTCTCTCCTAACAACAACAACAGATCAAGTTCTGATTATCAAGCCATTGAGGCTAAGTCAAATGGGTACTATCTGCAAGTTTGGGTGTTCTTGTGTGCCTCCTCTCACTTCATATCAGCTGGATGCTTCACTCTCAGCTATAGCCCTCCGTGGCTATGTCCTTGTCCATGGGCTCAAGTGTCCCTAGGTCTCACCACACTTTGGAGCAACCAGCCCTTCCTCTTCTCTCTCTTATCTCCAGGTCAACGAGAGTCTGTGGAATGTGGCTGAACTCAGCCCATTTCTTCATTGCTGCCTTTCCCCCTCTTCCACTCACTAGTAGACCAACATGGGCACCAGCAAGCTTACATGCCTGCTTATGAGTTCCGTTTGAGTTTCAGTCTTAGAAGGGGTTTGTCCTGAAGGAACTTGATTGCTTACTTTGGTGGCTTCCCAGCGAACAACGTGCTTATTCTTGTAGTAGCCGATCATACTGCCATTTTTGTTTTGGGTTTCCATTTTATTTTTGATAACTTCCAATTGTCTCAGATTCATACTTTTAAATTCTACATTCTGATTATTAATGGATGTTTGCAGCTGTTTCTCCTCAATTTGAGTTGAGCCCCATCAGCAAATATAAGTCCTGATAGCTTTGCTCCATTCGTGTCCTCATGGTCAAGTCTACTTTGAGGAGGCAGCTTTTCCCTAGTTGTATTTTGAGTGCCTTCCAGCCTGAGGGATTCATCTTCCAAAACTCTGTCTAACAATGTTCCACTACTATTCATAAGGTTTTCAGTGACTAAACATTCTGAATAGTCTGACTCTCCTTTTTCCTAGTCTGTCTTAGCCTGGAAGCTTTGCTGAAACCTGTCCACCATTGGTGTCCTTGCTGGTATTTAAAATATCGGTGCCATAGCTTCCAGCATCACAGCGACAGTACAGCCATTGACAGGTGAGTGGTGGCAGGGCTCTCTAGGACATAGAAAGAGACATTCTCATGTCTGCTTGTGATTGCTGTTTTCTATATATACTGTAAACTGAAACAGCTACCTTTGGACCATGAGAAGAGCCCATCAGAAAGTCAAGACAATATCCCCAGGATTCCAGAGTTGTAAAAAAAAATCTACCCCTTATGACACCTTTGAGCTGATGAATTAACAAACCTTGGAGACGTGTTACCTCTAAACTCCCTCTTCTGTGTCATTCTTATTTAAGCCACATTAATGGGATTTTTGTACTATTTGTAGCTTTAAAATCTGGACTGATCTACTTTCCTTCTCTTGGCGTTAGTTTCTCTGTGTGAAGAATGGAGGGGTTACCTCAGAGTCTCACTTTCCAGGCGAGGAATCCAAACAGCTCTGTGTCTGAGATGCGAGTTTCGGAAATCCTATGCAAACCTACTTAAGCAAAAAAGGAATTTATTGGCTCGCATAGCTGGAAGGAGAGTTGTGGTATTTATAAAATTGAAAAAAGAGTTTCAGGAGCTAGGATGGAAACTGAGGCTCTAATGCCACTAGAATTCTCACTCTATCTCTCTTCTTCCTTCTGTCTGATTTCTGTGTCTCTCTATGTGTTGGCCTCTATGTCTCCTATTCACAAACTTTCTCCACCTTGGTGGATGGGAAGAGAGAAAAGGGGGAAGGAATGAACGGTGCTGGCAAGCCCAGTGGGAAAAGGGCTTCCTTGCATGGTTTCTCAGTTTTTCAGTTCCAGGACAGGATTCCAGAAGACCCTCTTGGATCACGTGCCTATCCCCTGGTTAATTGCTGTTGCCAGGAGCATTGGGCATGTTGATTGATCAGATCTGGATCATCTCTACTCCTGGAGGGAGGGGACTATGGTAATTAAGAACATAAACAGACCCACTTGCAGAGGAGAAGAAGAAGTTCCCCAAAGTTTGGGGTGAGGGTGGGGGTTACTATTTCAGAAAAAGCAGGAAATGATTGCTAGGAAGACAAAACAAAACAGATACTTAAGGTACATACCATCATCCCTCCCCAGGAAAGAGGCCCCTAGTGATTTGTCAGGTACATTGAATAAAACCAAAGCCACTATCCTGGGACAGGCTTCCCACTGGAAAACTCCCAGAGCATCATTCACATTGACTCTGCGAGAGGATGCTTGTTGAAGTTGGGAACAGTCCTGAACTTGCTCATGCAGGAGTGGAAAACAGCCATCCAGCCACCTCTAAAACTCTGGCCAAAGGAGACACTCTCTTTTGGATAATGGCTCAGTCAGTCAGGACTGGTTAGGAAAATTAAGAATATTTCAAATTGTGTACTCATTGGTGGAGGGTAGGGTAGCTAATATAGGGAATGGAGTATACACGTGATAGAAAAACAGAGAAGTCAAATTATATAACGAGGCATGCCAGAGATTAGCAACACCAGGAGGGGATAGAGGGAAAACAGACCCAGAATGTGACCAGAACCCAGAAGCCAGAGCCATTGGAAGGAGCTAAAACCACAGTAGGGACAGCTTAGCAGACACTGGAACATGGAGAACAGCTATGTCTGGTCAAGCTGGAGACAGAGAAGACACTACTGTTTCTGGAGAGGCCATCCACGGCCAGGAGACAGGGAGGTAAACAGCCAACTGTGTCTTATCTTCTCTTCTCCAATCTCTCTCCAGTGACTGAAGTCAGATGGAAGTCAGCTGATACAGAAACCTGAGAAATACAGGCTGTGATGCTGAGCAGAGAAAAGGCAAGGAAAGGACCTCGGGACAAATAGGCCAATGACAGACACAATGGCCAGCTGAGGGAGCAGCTCACTGGAGGTCATTTTCACACAGCCTGCTGACTCAGAGTCACAGCGTGGTGCAAACAGTTAACAGGTGAGGCTGCTAACAGAAAGGTTGAAGGTTTGAGTCCACCCAGAGGCACCTCAGAAGAAAGGTTCGGGATCTACTTCCCCAAAACTCAGCAATTGAAAACTATATAGATCTGACCAAAGATTCTGTAGAAGAATCCTGATTAAAAGGGGGGAGATGCAGAATAGAATTCCAAATTCTCATTGACTCCAGACTTTCTGGAGCTATGGAGAATGAATGAGTCCCTGAAACGATTGTCCTGAGAGAATCTTTAAACCTTAAATCAAAAATATTCCCTGAAGTCTTCTTAAAAACAAATAATAGTTTATCTTAACTAGTAAAAAATGTCTGCCTTAAGCATTTTTAAGATATATCTATAAGGAGTCCTGGTGTGGCACTGTGGGCTAATGTGTCAGACTTCAAAGTCATTTGAACTGCAAGGTCAGTGGTTCGAGCTCACCAGCTGCTCCTTGACAACCCTATACAGGGTCGCCATGGGTCGGAATTGACTCAACAGCACTTAACAACAACAACAAGAAGGAACTGTCTAACCAGGCCTATAGAGTCTCTATAAGGAGCCCTGGTGGCATAGTGGTTTACTAGTTGGGCTGCAAACTGCAAGGTCAGCAGTTCAAATCTAACAGCCCCTCGGAGGGAGAAAGAAGAGGTTTTCTGCTTCCATAAAACTATACAGGGACGCTATGAGTTGGAACCAACTCTATGGCATGCAACTACCACCATAGGGTCTCTATGAACTGGAAGCAAGTCAATGAAGTGAATTTGGTTTGGTATATGGAGTCTGACAAGAGCAACTAAAAAATGAGATGACCTTTTAGGAAGTAGTTAGTTTATGTCAATGAGGGAGGAACAATTAGAAAATGAATTCTATATTTAGAGATTGCTGAATGATATATGTTCTGCCTGGTATATATTCTTACCAACAACCACAAAAATAAAATAAATTAGATATAAACCCCATGGAGGACAGTTCCACTATGAAACACCGGGGGTTGCCATGATTCGGGATCAACTGAGCGGCAAGTGGTATTGACATCTCAGTCCTGGAAGTCTGAAGGCCCTGAGTAATAATCCTCTACGTCTGCACACTCTCAAGTGTCCTGTGACAAACCTCATCCTCTGATAAGCCTTACTGATAAGGCTTTCAGCTTGGCACCCCTCAGTTTTGGACTACTTCCTCTAGGTCCTGCTGTCAAAGGTAAGCACCCAGCAACCTGGCTGAGAGAAGGTAGAAGATACTGGGGAGGCAACCAGTGGGAAGCAGAAGGCAGGGAGTAAGGGAGGGAAGCCCTTTATAGCTTCCTAACCCCACATCCCCTGCACACATACCACCACCACCATCACCACACTCCAAGGCATATTTGGAACTGAATGAAAGCAAAACCACAAAATATCAAAATGTGTAGCATGCAACTAAAACAGTACTTAGAGGGAAGTGTTCACCATAAAACACTTTTGCTTGTTGTTGTTTTAGACGTTGTCGAGTTGGTTCTAATTCATAGCAACCCTGTGCACAGCAGAAACGAAACACTGCCTGGTCCTACACCATCTTCACAATTGTTGTCACACTTGAGCCTATAGTTGGTGTCACTACGTCAACCATCTCTTTCTTGCTGGCCCTCCACTTTACTAAGCATAATATCCTTCTCCAAGAACTGGTCTCTCTTGATAATATGTCTATATTATAAGAGATGAAGTCTCATCATCCTGGATTCTAAAGAGTATTCTGACTGTGTTTCTTCCAACACAGATTTCTTGTTCTTCTGGCACTCCATGGTACTTTCAATATTCTTCCTCAACACTGTAACTAAAATTCTTCCACAGTCTTCCTTATTCATTGTCCAAGTTTCACATGAATAGGAGGCAATTGAAAATACAATGGTTTGGGTCAGGTTCACCTTAATTCACAAACTGACCTCTTTGCTCTTGAATACTTTGAAGAGGTCTTGTGCAGCAGATTTGTCTAATGCAATACACTGTTTGATTTCTTGGCTGCTGCTTCCATGAAAGCTAATTGTGGATCCAAACAAAATGAAGTCTTTGACAAATTATTTTTTTATTCTTTTCTTGCAATGTCTTTATTTGGCTTTAGTATCAGAGTAATGCTGACCCCATAGAATAAATTGAGAAAATACTCCTTTCTTTTCAGTTTTCTGGAAAGGCTTATATGGAACTTGTGTTTCTTCCTTAAATGTTTGCTAGAATTCACCATCTGGACTTTGTTTTGTGAGAAGACTATTAACTACAAATCTTTTATTCTTTAATAAATGTAGGGCTATTCAGGTTATCTCTCCTTTTCGTCTAAATTGTTGAGTTTATTGGCACAAAGTTGTTAATAATACTCATTGATTATCCTTTTAATAACTGTAAAATCTTCAGTTATAGATATCTCTCTCCTAGCTGATACTTTTGCACTGAAGAAAAGCACTTCATTTGCTTTTCTTTGTTTAGTCTTTTTAAGTTGAAGTGTTGGTCATTTGAAGCCTTTCTTCTTTTAGACAGAAACGTCCAACTAAAGGAACTAAACAAAGAAAAACAAATGAAGCCCCCAATAAGTAGAAGACAGAAAATAAAAAAGATAAGAGCAGAAACCACTGAAATTGACAACCGAAAAACCATAAAGAAAATTAATGGAACCAGAAGCCAATTCTTTGAGAAGTGTCAATACAATGAGAAACCTTTAATCAGTGCAAAAGTATCAGATATGAGAGAGATATCTATAGCTGAAGATTCTACAGTTATTAAAAGGATAATCAATGAGTATTATTGATACTTTTATGCCAATAAACTCCACAATTTAAACAAAAAGAAGAGATTAGCTGAATAGCCATACATCTATTAAATAAATTGAATTTGTAGTTAAAAATCTTCTCACAAAGCGAAGTCCAGATGGCTTTAACTAGTGAATTCTAACAAACATTTAAGGAAGGAATAATATAAATTCCAAGTAAGTCCTGCCAGAATACCAAAGAGAAAGGGATGTTTCCCAACTCATTCTATTTCTTAGGGTCAGCTTTACTCCCATACTAAGGCCAAAGACATTGCAAGAAAAGAATAAAAAATTAATCAGTGTCATCCACCATTTTAAAAAACAAAAACACCTGTCGCCATCGAGCCAATTCTGACTCTTAGTGACCCAGCAGGAAGTAGTAGACCTACACCACAGAGCTTCCAAGGCTGTAAGTATTTGTTGAAGCAGCCTGCCACATCGTTCTTCTATGGGATGGCAGAGGGGTTCCAACCACCGACCTTTGGCTTAGCAGTCAAGCGCTTTAATCACAGTACTACAAGGGTTCCCTGGGTAGAATGACTGACCAGTAATTACCTAGCAAATGAAAGAATCTACCAGGACTCCAAATAGATACCTGAGGACATAATTGGTCCCTAATTAGAAAAAGTTGTCAAATGGGAACAATTATCTCTGTTCTCCATTTCATTTCCTCAAGCCAAATCTCTCTGCTTTTCTTTCCCCTTTGGAACTTCCTGCTATCCCTGCTCCTGACAGGCAGGGAGGCAGACATGCAGGGGAGGGAGCCAGCCCATTAGTACTAGGGATGTCTCCTCTGAGTTCCCAGAAGCCCATGCCTGGACACTCACTTTGTTGTTTTCTAGGAGCTTCTTTACTTGTCTTTTCTTTGACTAAACAACAGGCAGCCTGCAGGCAAGAGTTTATCCTAATGTCTCTGTCTCTGGACCTACTCCAGGGCTTGGCACCCAGTAAATGCTATTGCTCCGACTCCTAGCAACCCTATGCACAACTGCCCAGTCCCGCACCATCTTCACAACTGTCATTTTAGAGTCCACTGTGTCAATCCATCTCATTTGGGAGGTCTTCCTCTTTTTCACTGACCCTCCACTTTACTAAGCATGATATCCTTCTCCAGGGACTGGTCCCTCCTGATAATATGTCCAAAATATGACAGGTGAAGTCCTGCCATCTTGACTTCTAAAGAGCATTCTGGCTGCACTTCTTCCAACACAGATTTGTTTGTTCTTCTGGCAGCCCATGGTACCTTTAATATTCTTCTCCAACACCATAACTCAAATACATCAATTCTTCTATGGTCTTCCTTATTCATTGTCCAACTTTCACATGCATATGAGGCTATTGAAAATATCATGGCTCAGGTTAGGTACACTTAAGTCTGCAAATTGACGTCTTTACTCTTAAACACTTTAAAGAGGTCTTATGCAGCTGATTTGCCTAATGCAATACATCGTTTGATTTCTTGACTGTTGCTTCCATGAGTGTTGATAGGGGATCCAAGCAAAATGAAGTCTTTGACAATTTCAATCTTTTTTCCATTTATCTTGATGTTATTTATTGGTCTAGTGGTGAGAATTTTTGTTTTCTTTACATTGAGATGCAACTCACACTGAAGTCTGTGGTCTTTGATCTTCATCAGTAAGTATTTTAAGTCAACTTTGCTTTCAGCAAGCAAGTTGTATCCTCTGCTTATTGAAGGTTGTTAATGAGTCTTCCTCCAATCCTGATACCATGCTCTTCTTCATATAATCCAGTGTCTCAGATTATTTACTCAACATACAGATTGAATAAGCATAGTGAACAAATACATCCCTAGTTCACATTTTTTTTATTTAAAAAATTTAGTGGCACCATAGGGTGAACACTCAACCTCAAGGTCGATTTACACCACAAGGTCAGTGGTTCAAACTCACCAGTCGCTCCTCTGAAACCCTATGTAGGGTCTCTATGAATTGGAACTGACTCGATAGCACTTAACAATAACAACAAGTTTCCATTTTAATAACTGCCTTTTGGTCTATGTTCTTTATGAGCACAATTAGTGTTCTGGAATCCCCATGCTTCACAATGCTGTTCATAGTTTGTCATGATCCACTCAGTCGAAAGCTTTTGTATAGTCAATAAAGCTCAGGTAAGCACATTGGAGTGTGGTGGTTCTGTTGTAGAATAAGCACTGGACTTTAAACCACAAGGTCAGGAGTAGAAAGATGAGGCTTTCTGCTCCTACAAAAGACTTACAGCCTCAGATACCCTTCATAGGATCACTGTGGGTCAAAATTGACTCCATGACTCTTAACAATAACAAAACCAATCTTTCTAGTATTATCTGCTTTCAGCTAAGATTCATCTGGCATCAGGCCTTTTAACCCTAGTTCCATGTCCTCTTCTGGATCTGGCTTGGATTTCTGACAGTTCCCTGTCAATGTGCTGTTGCAACCATTTTAGAATTATCTTCAGCAAAATTTTACTTGCATGTAATATTAATGATATTGTTAGGTGGTTTCTGCATTCCATTGGGTCACCTCTCTTTATAATGGGCACAAATGTGAATCCTTTCAAATTTCTTAGCAAAGATGATTGAGCACCTCCAGTGTTGCATCAGTTTGTTGAAAGATACAAATTTGTATTACATCAATTTCTGAAACCTTGTTTATCACCAATGCAATCAGTACAGCTTGGACTTCTTCCTTCAAAACCATTGGTTCTTGAGCACATGGTACCTCTTGAAATGGCTCAACGTAGACCAATTCTGTTTGGTACAGTGACTGTGTATTCCTTCCATCTTCTTTTGATGTTTCCTGTACCATTCAATGTTTTCCCTATGGGGTCCTTCGGTAGTCCAGATCAAGACTTGAATATTTACTTCAGTTGTTTCAGCTTGAGAAATGCAGAGAATGTTCTTCCCTTGTGGTTCTTTGATTCCAGATCTTTGCACATTTCATTATAATACTTGAATTTGTCTTCTCAAGCTGGCGTTGGAAATTTTCTGTTTAGCTTTTACTGCATTATTTCTTCCCATTGCTTTTCTTCTCTACATTCAAGAACAAGTCCCAGAGTCACTTCTGACATATATTTTTGCCTTTTCTTTCTTTCCTGTCTTTTAATGACCTTTGCTTTCTTCATGTATGATGTTCTTGATGTCATCCCACAACTCTACTGGTCATCATTCATTAGAGTCTATCTTAGGCAGGGCTTTCTAGAGAAGTAAAACCAGTGAAATATATATATGTATATATATATATATAAAGAGAAGCTTACAATTACATGGCTCACAATTATAGAGTCTCAGGTCCCCAGCAGAAGAGGGAGAGAGTCTTTCCCAAGTGTCCATTATTTTGGGAGCAGGCCACACTCCCAAGGAAGCATCCCTCAGTTGATTGATTGCTCATAGCCAATCATCATAGAGTTAACTATGCCTGCTCATAGCCAATCATCATAGAGTTAACTATGCCTGCTCATAGCCAATCATCATAGTTAACTATCAACTGCCAAACAACTGGGAATCCAAGTCCAATCAAGTTGACACAGAATCTTAATTATCATAGTGTCTAATGCATCAAATCTGTTTTTGAGATTCTTGGTCTCTAAATTCAGGTGAGATATACTCAAGGTAATATTTTGGCTCTCCTAATTTTCTTTGGAGTCCTGGTGTGGCGCTGTGGGCTAATGTGTCAGACTGCAAAGTCTTTTGAACTGCAAGGTCGGTGGTTCAGGCTCACCAGCTGCTCCTTAGAAATCCTATACAGGGTCGCTATGGGTCGGAATTGACTCAATGGCACTTAACAACAACAACAATTTTCTTTAGCTTGAACCTGAACTTACGTATGAGCAATTGATGGTCGGTTCCACAGTCTGTCCCTGGCCTTGTTTTGACTGATGATATTGAGTTTCTCCATTGTCTCGTCCCATAGGTGTAGTCAATCAGTTATGTTGTTGAAAAAAGTATTTGCAATGAATAAGTCATTGATCTTGCAAAATTCTATCATGTGATTTCCAGCATCATTTCTATCACCAAGGCCACATTTTCCAACTACTGATCTTTCCTCTTTGTTTCCAACTTTCACATTTCAACTAGCATTTGACCTAGCTTCAATGGCTGGATGATCAGACCTTAATTGTTGTTGTTGTTAAATGCCATCGAGTCAATTCTGACTCATAGAGACCCTGTATAGGGTTTCTAAGAGTGACTGGTGAGCTTGAACCACCGACCTTGTGATTCAAATGACTTTGCAGTCTGGTGCATTAACCCACAGCACCACACCAGGACTCCAGACCTCGATTAGAAGAAGAATAAAAAAAAGAAAAAAAATTATAGAGAAAACAAGTGTAATTCACTACAATTTGGTGAACTTGACCTATATTTATGGATGTAGTAGCTTAAAATACCAACAAAGAAGGAAGGAGTCTTCACAGTAAGGATCATTACCTTCCCCTCTTTGTGCAAGGTTGATAGGGCAACTTAGACATTGGCTACCTAAAGTGTGTGTGGAGGGGGTGGGGGGGAATATAAAGGCACGAAATGACTGGTTTACAAGTTGTCAAGAGAAAGTTTAGTTTCAGAGGGTCTGGGGAAGGTAGAATCCCCAATGAGTGGTTTTCATCCTGTCTAGATGGGGCTGGTAAAAGGAGATGGGGACAAGACTGTTATGATTCAATAGTGAGTAATTGTTATCAAGACTGATTGCCATTGTCACAACTGTAAATGTAGAGGTTTTATAGCAAAAAAAGGAGGAGTGGTTGATCTTGCAGTCCAGGAGCAGATGACCCTGGGACCATCAAGGGAGAAGAGCGGGAGCGGCGTGTGGGACCCTGTTCAGAGAAGAAGCGATGCCAGAGATGGAGGCAGAGATGATGACATGGAGAGATGGAGCAGCTGAGGACGCTAGACTCATGGAGGGAGAGGGGCTGTGTGCTGGCGCTCAGGGGCAGGCTTGAAGGGTGTGCCCTTTGGTTGCTTGAATGATTGTATATTCCTCAGTGTTTGGGTGTACATCAAAAAAACCCACAAAAAACAACCAGAGGGAATAGAAGCAAATACTGTTGAATGATGATGCATGGAGGGGATTGTAATCATTGCAATGAAACTAAATATGATAGGATGAGTGTAAAACTGATGTTCTCCCATGCAAACTATCACTCAATTCACAATAAAAACTTTAAAAAATAAGTTGGTGGTTCAAACTCATTAGCCACCCTTTTGGAAAGCCTAGCTATCTCTTTGGAAATCGTATCTATACTGAGTCATTATGGGTTGGAACTGACTTGATGGCACTTAACAACATACAATGGGTTATTATTTAGAAACAAAAAGGAATGAGATACTGGCAATGCTAAAATCTGGATGAACCTTAAAAACATTATGCTAAGTGAAAGAAGGAGTCCCAGTGTGGCGCTGTGGGTTAATGCACCAGATTGCAAAGCCTTTTGAACTGCAAGGTCGGCAGTTCAGGCTCACCAGATACTCCTTGGAAACCCTATACAGGGTTGCTGTGGGTCAGAACTGACTCAATGGCACTTTAACAACAACAGCAAGTGAAAGAAAGCCATCACAAAAAGATAAATATTATATGACTCCTCTTACATAATGTTATGGATTGAATTGTGCTTCCCAAAATATTTGCTGTAATTCCTAACTTCTATCCTGGTGTGATACTGCGGGTTAATGTGCTGGACCATAAGATCAGTTTGAACTGCAAGGTCGACCATTCAAACTCATCAGCCTCTCTTTGGAGACCCTATACAGGGTCACTATGAGTTGGAACTGACTCAAGGGCACTTAACAACAATAATGTATGTGGTTTGAAGTCCTGGTGTGACACTGTAGCATAAGCACTAGACTTCTAACTTCAAGGTCGGTGGTTCAAACCCATCAGCCATGCCTCAGAAACTCCATACATGGTTGTTTGGAGTCAGAACCCACTGGGCATGGCACTGGACAACAACAACATGCCCTTGGTTATAATCCCATTCTAAAATTGGGGTGTCTTTGTTATGCTAATGACCAGATTAGTGAATGGTGGTGTGGTTTGAATCACTCTCTTTTGAGCTGATAGGGGTAAAAGAGAAAGAAACCAGCAGCAGAGATGTGGGGGTAGGTAGGGGAAGGATAGATGTTACACCCATAAAAGATTGCCAAGGAGTCTAGGAACAAAGACCCCATGAGGCCTTTCTACTGGGTCATATTGTTGTTTTGTTGTTGTTAAGTGCTGTTGAATCTATTCTGATTGATTGTGAGCCTGTATAGAATTTCTAAGGAGCAACTGGTGGGTTTGAACTGCACACCTTGAAGTTGGCAGACCAGTGCTTATCCTACACTATTAGTAGGACTCAACTCAACGGCACACAACAACACAGGCATGACAACATGTTTGTTCATTAATTTATTCAACAAGTCCTTATTGAGCATCTGGAGAGAGATCAGCTAGGTCCCCGGCTGCATGGAGATTTCATTCTCAAGCATGGGAGAAGCAAATATAGTAAGTCAGATGCTGACAACTGCTACAAGGGAGAGTGAAGATGCTATTTTATATACGGTGCTCAGAGAAGTCCTTTTCGATATGAGGTGACCTGAATGAATGAGGGAGTGAGCTACGCAGTTACTGGCGGAGATGAGAGCATTCCACAATTCCACACACAGGGCAAGGTCTTGAGGCAGGATCACACTTGACTGCTTGGGTCTGTGCATTTGTCATAGCAAGTCTTCCAGTCTGACAGCCATGGTGTTAAATTTCAGATCTATAACTTAACTGGCTGTGTGACCTTGAGCAAGTTACTTAACCTCTCTTGGCCCCAGTTTCCTCATTTTCCTTCTGATCAGCAGTTGAAGTTACCCAAAAAGCAGAAGAGAAGAATGGGGTCTGATGCAGCAGAGTTATGCAGGGGGGTTATCACCTTGGGAAGAGTGGGCAGGCTGTATTCTCTGAGGGAGGACTTCAAGGGGTCCCAGAATCACCACTGATTTGGGCCTGGAGGGACTAGCAAGTCACTGATCTCAAAACTGGGAGCAGGGAGCAAGAAATGAGGCTCCGTCAAGCACCTGTTGTCCCTTCTTGCATCTTCCTCCCCACCCCCACCTGCTGTTCTAGAAGCTTCCACCATAAGGGTCTCTCAGGCTTCTCTGAAGAAGGGACTAATTAAACCTTAATTGACACAGTACTAATTAGCTTCTTAATTACATAGAACCACATGATTAGCCACGCAGTCGACACTAATTGTTCATTAAGAAGCAATCTCCTCACTCTCCCTCCCTTTTTCTAGAACCCACCGGCTAAGACATTTGAGGGATTTGTATGTAATAGGCAGCAGCCTCCAGGCCCCAACTTGAATCCATCCTGATTTTGGAGGGGGTCAGCCTGGAGTTGTTCAAACATCCCTGACCTAAATTCTAAACCTTCTAGTAACAATATAAATGATAAGGACTTGTACCATTTTGAGCAGATGTGGAGCCCTACAGCCTTCTTCCTCCACACCCTTGGCCTCAGGTCAGGACTGGAGTGTGTGCTTGGCCTTCTTGGGGTGAAGGGATCCCAGGGCAGGCCCAGTTTATAAACTGAGAGGGGAGGGAACAAGCATTGCACCTTGGACCAGTCACCTGCCACGGTCATGATGTTATACTCCCATATCCCACGAGATAAGTGTTTTCCAGATGAGAAAACGGAGGCTCAACAACTGAGAAATGTGCCCAGAAGGTCCGTGCAGTTAGTAAGGGATGGAGTCGAATTCAAACCCGGGTTCAACTCCAAAGCCAAGCTCCTTTCTGCAGGTCTCCTAATTCCTGCAATTTCCTGGATCCCCCACAATGTTCAGAAACAGGACCCAGGCTGGGGAACTGACTGGCCCCTTCCCATGGAGCCATTTCCTCCAGCTACACAGGTTAACTTATCTGTAGAGCCAGGAGCAAGATCCTGAAGGAACAAGGCAGGTTTCCTGAATTCAAATCCCAGTACTGCCCTTCATAGTGGTGTGGCATTAGGTGAGTTGCTTAGCCTCTCTGTGCCTCAGCTACCTCATCTATAAAATGGGGATGATAATAGCCTTCTCCCCATCAACTTGTAAGGATTATGATGTTATGGATTAATGCATGAAAACTGCTTAGAGGGCTATCTGGCACAAAACAAAGGCCTTAAAAGTGTGGCTGTTACTCTATCTGTAATGGATGTTGTTCATACCTCCAGGAGGGTGCCCTGGGGTCTGGGCCCCCCTCCCTCCCTCTTGCCTCCCATATTTCCTTTCCATTGTTTAGCCATAGGGGCCACTCCCAAAAGCTCCACTTTTCTTGTTTCTAGGATGTCACCTCCCCTTCCCACGATTCTGTCCCTGGGTGTGACCCTTTCTATGTGACACATCCCCAAAGTCAGCCTGTTTTGTTTCCTGAGAAGGCCCCCTTGGTGGCCAAGCCCCATCTGGTCAATAGTGGCACACAGATTCCCCAGCTCCTCTTTACAGAGGCCAGAGAGTGGAGGGACCACGCTATGAACATGACTAACAGTGTCCCCTTCTACTCTGAGTGTCCTGATGTGGGCAATAAATTATACGGGTCCTGGGATGAGATGAGTGATATGTCCACGTCCTAACCCCTAGTATCTGTGCATGTAACTCATTTGGAAATAGGATCTTTGCAGATGTAATCAAGTTAAAATGAGGTCATATGAGATTAGGATGGGTCCAAATCAAATATGGAATGCAAATTGAAATCTTTCAACAAACTGATGCGGTACTGGAGGCATTCATTCATCTATGCCAAGAAATTTGGGAAACAGCTAGCTGGCCAACTGACTGGAAGAGATAAGACAAAATCTTCCCCTAGAGCCACCAGGGAGAACATAGACCTGTAACACCTTGATTTCAGACCTCTAGTTCTATAACTTAGAAAAAATAAATTTCTGTTATAAGCCACCCAGTTTGTGGCACTGTTACAGCAATCCTAGGGAAATCATGCAGTCCCTCCCTGAGACCCCTGCCCCCTGTGCGTCAATCCCAAGGAATTCTAGGCCTGAGAGGTTGGGTTATCGCCCCCCTACACACACAGAGAAGCGTGAAAAACAAAGGCACAGGGATATGGACAGTGGACTTCCCCCAAGGTCCCACCACTCATAAGGGGAGGAGTAAGGACAATGACCCACATCCAGCGCCCTCAAGAGCTCAGGCCCTGTCTCCTCCTGTCCCATGATGCTCCTTCGGGTGCTGGCAAGTGGGCAGCAAACACGTTATGGGATGAGGAGAGCCTGAGGGGACTTGTAGGTGTGGGAGGGGACAGGGAATATTTTTGAGGAGTGTGGCCTCTGAGCTGGGCCATGGGGCAGTTAGGATTTGGGCAAGTTGGTTATAGAAATGGAATTGCAGACAAAAGGATCAGTTCAAGTGAAAGCGCAGCCAAGGGAGCCGTGCTCTGGAAACAGCGACCCAGTAAGGGAGGTGGTGAAGACGATGGGGATGAAGCGACAGGGAAGAGGCAAGAGGCAGCAATTTGCATCTACAGGGTTCTGGGCAGGGGGCAGAGGACAAGTGTTCAAACAGTGAGGTGCGGTACATTTCCATATTCATGTCCTGCCACTGGCCTAAAACAATTGAGGTACCAGTGGTGGAAGGACACTGGAGGGCTTGAACTGAGAACTTGGTGGAATTGGGACATTTCCATTGGCTAAGGATTGAAAAGTACAATGGAAATGAAAACAGCTCAAGTTCAAACACTGAAGGAAAATAAAAGAAAAATCAGAAATCTACAATTCCTTTGAGTAGTGTTAAGTGGACCCCCTTGCCAGGCAGCAGGACTACTAAATGGAACTTGAAGAGACCCCTGGATGCCCAGGCAAGTGGCTTACACCTTACTTGGGCGGCCTGGTATCTCAGAAGGGTTTGAGCAGGACTTGGAGACGGTGGGCAGGGAGATGCACTCGGTGTCAGTGTGGAAGGAAGTGGAAGGCCCACCTCCCCACCCCGGGTTCAGGAAGGCTAACTGTGGACCAAATGGACCACCTACTCATCACCTTCTTCCTCAGCTTCTCATCCTCCCTGAGTCTACAGGACCAAGCTGCATAGCATGGCCCTCCTCTCTTCTGAGTCAGACCCAGGCCTTGGGAAGTATAGTACCCAGTGCCCACCCTGCCCCTGGCATGCTGTGGACAGTGTCAGCTGCCCACCCCCATTCAGAACACTGATGCTGTATAGGGGGTATTACAATTAGGTCAGCTCCCCACTTCTCATTATCTGGAAGTGGTGGCAGCATATCAAGGTGCCCACTGGGTGTGTCTTCTCATCTGTTGCTCTAATTCTGACACATGCTGCCCATCCCACCTAGAATTCCAGTGCCCACCCTTCTCTCACTCAGCCCGTCTTGTTACCCTTTCCTCCTCATCTGTGACACGGACATAACCCACCTGGGGGCTCACAGAGAGAACTCACTGGGATCATTCCTGCAAAGTGCTAACCTACGGCTCAGCTCAGGATACATTTTACTTTACAAGGCCAACCCAAATCCCTCTTCCTCCAGGATGCCCTCCCTGACCACCCAATCCTACATGGACACTCCGTCCTCAACCTTCTGCTGCCCACTTTGCAGTGCTTGTCATGCCTTGCTGTGTGTTCTTTGTCATGGGATATAAACTTTGCCCCACATTTATTGGAGGCTTACTAAGTTCCAGGCAGTACGCTTCT
This sequence comes from Chrysochloris asiatica, assembly GCF_000296735.1. NCBI lineage: Eukaryota > Metazoa > Chordata > Mammalia > Afrosoricida > Chrysochloridae > Chrysochloris > Chrysochloris asiatica. The sequence goes on from NW_006408556.1 coordinate 12,630,291, forward strand.
TGTGGCTGTTAGGTATCGTTGAGTTGATTCCACTCATAGCAACCATGTATAGGATTTCCTGTATAGGTTTTCCGGCTAGTGGGTTAGAATCGTGGACCTTTCAGTTAGCAGTCCACGTGTCTATCCTATAACTACATCACATAGTGCTTCTGGAACTATGCTAAGTGACTTTATATCTGTTTACTCGTTTAATCCTCACATCATCATTTTGAGGTAGGGAGTCCTGGTGTGGCGCTGTGCATTAATGCGCTGAACAGCAAAGTCAGTTTGAACCTAAAGGTTGGTGGGTCAAACTCATCAGCCACTCCTTGGAAACCCCACACAGGGTCGCTATGGGTCAGAACCGACTTAACGGCACTTAACAACAACAGCATGTTGTTGTTGTCAGGTGTCATCGAGTCGGAACCGACTCATAGCGACCATGCACAGAAGAACGAAACAATGTCCAATCCTGGGCCAACCTCACTACCACTGCCACACTTGAGCCCATCAATGATGCCACCTGGCCAATCCATCTCGTTGGGGGTCTTCCTCTTTTTCTCTGACCCTCCATCTTATCCAGCATGACATCCTTCTCCAGCGACTGTTCCCTCC
>NW_006408556.1:12631834-12656648 GCF_000296735.1 Chrysochloris asiatica
GGGTTGTTATGATCAGAACCAACTCCACAGCACTTAACAATAACAACAACATACTATTATTATCCCTGTCTTACAGGGAGAGGAAAATGAGGCACAAAGAGTGAATGCAAGTCATTGACCCAAGGTCACATGGCAAGCATGAACCGGACCTAGGTCAAGACCCCAGTTATTCTAACTCCTAAGTCCATGCTTCTAGCCTCAGCCTTAAACATGGGTAGGCTCTACAACAAAAGTTCTAGTGTGGTGCTGTAGGTAAAGCACTGGACTGCTAACCAAAAGGTTGGTGGTTCAAACCCACTAACCGCTCCTCAAAAACCCTATATAGGATTGCTATGAGTTGGAACTGACTCAACAGTTCTTAACAACAACAGGACACATGACAAGTACCTATGTATGGGCTTTGTGCAGTTTCCATGTCACTGGTATGTACACCCAGTGCTGGATGTGGACGCTCATCGCACATGCACAGTGTGTGTTCAGAGATGAGTGTTTAGACACAACCTGTACAGTGCGTGTGTGTGTGCAAGGGGTGTGTTGGTGCAGGGGTTTGCAGGAAGTTTGCACAATTCTTGGTGTGACTGTCATTCTGCCTTTAACAGCAAATCAGAGCTAGTAGCGGTTGCTTGCTGTGTGGTGTTGAGACAATCCTATAGAACAGAGTAGAACCACCCCATAGGGTTTCTTAGACTAAAAGCTGGAGGATCAGAGAAAAAGAGGAAGACCCCCAGTGAGATGGATTGGGAAAGTGGCAGCATCAATGGGCTCAAGCATGGCAACAACAGTGAGGTTGGCCCAGGACCATTCTGTTGTGCCTAGGGTTGCTATGAGTTGGTACCGACTCGATAGCACTTAACAACAACAACAACTTTTACAGCAACAGATCATTAGGTCTTTCTCTTGCAGAGCACCTGGTGGGTTAGAACCACTGATGTTTATGTTAGTAGCTAAATGCTTAACTATGGTACCAGTAGGGTTCCTAGCTGGAAGTGAGCAGAACTAATTTCACCTTCTTTGTCTATTGAAGTCCTTTTTCTACTACACACTGAGCACTGGATGTGCAAGGAATGTGAACGCTTGTGACCGGAGCTTGTGAATATGAGTATGGGCCTGCTAAGCGGGGAGTCCTGGTATGGCGCACAGGTCACTGTGAACCAACCCCATACTGGGTCACTGTGAGTCAGAACTGACTTGATGGCACTTAACAACAACATGCTAAAGTACAGCAACAGGGTACAGGCGCACACTGAAGATATATGTGACCTGGATGTGAAAAGTGTTTGTGCATACGTACACCTCTCTCTTTGTATGTGTGTGTGTGTGTGTGTGTGTGTGTGTATACACTGAGAGGTAAGTGCATATGAGAGGGCTTCAAAAAAGTTTATGGAAAAATTCAATTGTCCTTTAGTTCCATTTTTCCACAGACTTTTTGAAGCGTCTTGGTATACGCATGTGTATGAAAGAGAAAACACCGTGGGTGGAAACATCACTAAGTTAAACACACCTGAATCCCAGTCTTGCCTCTGCCACTTGCTAGCTGTGTGACCTTGGATAAGTGGCTTAATCTCTCAAGACCCAGTACTGCGTCATAAAATTAGAATAATGCTGATTTCAGGAGCCGAAACGGCCAAACGGTTAAGTGTTTGGCTGCTGACCATCTGGCAGCTCCCAGGGAGAAAAACGTGGAGATTAACTCTGGTAAAGATAGCTGTTGCTGTTGGTGTTTAGTGCTGTCGAGTCACTTCTTAATAGCGATCCTATGTAGGGTTTCTGAGGAGCAGCTGGTGGGTTTGAACTGTCAACCTTGTGCTTAGCTGTCCAGTGCTTAACCTACAGCGCCACACCTGGACTTTCCCATGTCCCTGTGTTGTTGAATGTTGTCCAGTCGATTCTGACTCATAGCAACCCTGTAGAGGGTTCCAAGGAGTGACTGATGGGTTTGAACTGCCAACCTATGATTGTCCAGTGCTGCTCCTACATCACCACACTGGTATTGTTGTTAAGTGCCGTGGAGTCAACAGTGTAGAAAACCCTATGGGGTCATTCTATTCTGTCACACGACGTCACTATGAGTTGGAATCTGTCACTGGACAATAACATTACCCTCAGTGGAAAGTCAGGGTGGAGTACAGTAGGTGCTTAATACATGCGCACTGCATGAGAATGCCTTTGTGTGCATGTGCCTGTGTGTGCCATGCAGGGTGTGAACCTGTAAGTGTGAGAGGAGCACACTTGTATGTGCGTCTGTTTTCACACTTTGTCTGTATGCCAGGGTGGAGCCTGGGGGAGAGATTTGTGCCCCAGGCCCAGGGTCTGGCTGGGCCGAGGGGGGTATCTCTGGCTGTCAGCTCTGCGCTGGGTGGGGGGCACCCCCGCTAGCGGTGATTGAGCCCCTGCTCTCCCACCAGGCCTGCCAAAATACAGCGAGACAGGGTGTAATTACCGGCACTTACCGCGGTCATTACCCCCCTCGCCGCCGTACATGACACACGACCCGTCAGCTCGGTGTTCGCACCATTAAGGGGCCTCATTAGCATCCCGGCTCAGAAGCAAAATTACCCTCACTGCTCATTTCAAGATGTCATCAATTTTAATTTAGGGCCCAAAGATAGTACAATGGGAAGGCCCTCCCCGGCCCGCCGCACACGGAGAGGGAGGAGAGGGTGGAGGAGGGGCGAGCTGGAGGTTGGGGGCAGCCAGGGCGAGGGGGCATTGAGGGAGAAGAGGGACAGAGGCGGGGAGGGAAGAGGAGGAGGCTGAGTGAGGAGGAGAGGAAAACACTGGTCCTCTCTCCTGCCCAAGAAAGGTCCCCAAGTTAGGGTCTCTGCAGGCACCCACTTGGGAATGAAAGGAAATTAAGGACGCAGCCAGGGGCCGGGACTTGACAGGCCCGCCCCCTTGTGGCCATCTGGAGCCAGTCCGAAGTCCTAGCTTAAGTGTCTTTTCCCTTCAGCTACTCCTTTAATCACAAACACAACCTTGGGTTGTGTTATGGTGTTGAATGGACCATGGACTGCCAATAGAACAAACAAATCTATCTTGGAAGAAGTACAACCAGAGTGCTCCTTAGACGCTAGATGGTGAGGCTTCCTCTCTCATTCTTGGACATGTTGTCAGAAGGGACCAGTCCCTGGAGAAGGACATCATGCTTGGTAAAGTGGAGGGTCAGCAAAAAGACCACCATGACGATCCTCACTGAGATGGATTGTCATGGTCATTGTGACAGTAGCCTCACACATAGCAGTGATTGGTGAGGATGTCTCAGGACTGGGTGTGTTCATCCTATTGCACATGGAACCAGCTCCCCAGTACCTAACAACCACCACCACCTTGGGAAACATAGATGACGATTCTCCTTTACAGATGGGGAAATTGAGGCCTATAGTGTCTGTCCGGGAGCCATGGCAGAGCCTACGTTCAAATGCAGGCCTGTTTGACATTCCTGTCTTCTTCCTGAACCCAGAATTTGTGGTCTTCCCATCAGTATGCCTGAACCCTTGAGTGGGGTACAGGGGTGGCCTCCCACCCAACCCCATCTGTGTCATCATTGTTTGTTCATGTGCCTGCCTCCCACCCCCCCCACCCCACTTCCAGCACTGGTTTGTAGAGGGCAGGGACTGGCCACTATCCATACAAGTATCAGCACACAGCATGGACTGGCTCAGTGTGGGTGCTCTGGGTTTGTTGAATGAATGAATGACTGCTACATCTTAGCCAGGCTGTCTGCCTTCACATTCAGGAAAAGGAGTGCTCTCTGGGCTGAAAGTAACCACACAGGTCTTCCCATCCCACCCATCATTGTTCAGATGAGCAGCTGAGATCCCAGAAACAGGAGGGAATGTCAGTCTTTTTGGGATGGCGGAATCCCTGGGTAGTACAAATGGTAATCGCTCAACTACTAGCCAAAAGGTTGGTGGTTTTAAGTCACCCAGAGATGCTTTGGAATAAAGGCCCGGCAATCAGCTTCTAAAAGATCACAACACTGAAACCTCTATGAAACACGGTTCTTCTATGCGCACATGGGGTCACTATGAGTCAGAATCAATTGGAGGAACACTAACAACAACAAGCCCTCAACCTCAAGGTTGGTTTGAACTGCAAAGTTAGTGGTTCAAACTCACCAGCCGCTCCTCGGAAACCCTGTACATGAGTCAGAACTGACTTGAGAGCACACAACAACAAACACTTGCTTAAATACCATTAAAGGTTTGTTGAAGGAATGAATGGACAAGTGGGTGAAATGCACGTCTCCTGGATGCATTCAGGTTCTTCCAGGAACAACATCCTTATTGTTCCCTCACCAGGCCTTGCAGACACTTCACTTCTCTGCACTCTAGGGGTGTGTGTAGGGTACACACAAAGCATGTTCATGTTACACAACACCCTTTGTTGTTGCTAAGTGCCATCAAGTAATTTCAAACCCACAGTAATCATATATAGGGTTTCTAAAGCTGTGAGTCTTTGCAGGAGCAGAAAGCCTCATCTTTCTCCCTTGTAGTTTACAGTCTAGTGCTTATCCTACTGGGCCACGTGCTCCCTCCACATTGCTTGTTGTTAAGTGCTGTCGTGTCAGCTCCCACTCATGGCGACCCTGTATAGGGTTTCTAACAATGGGCTAGTGGGTTTGAACTGCCAACCTTGTGGTTAGCAGTCCAGTGCTTATCCTACAGCACCACACCAGGACTCCCCATTCCCCTTAGAGTCTGTAAGAGAAAATGAGAAAAGTTCACAGGCAGCCAGCCCCACAGACCTCTGACCAAGCAGGGAAAATTTTCCAGAAGGGCTGGTTATGGAGGTGGAGGACGACTTCCTATTTCCATTCAGCTCTGCCACACTGCTTCTCTTCTCTCTGTGGGACTCAGGGCAAGTTCCTGAAGCCTAGGTACCTCCTCCTCAGGCTTCGGTGTGAGGCCAGGTGCCATGGTGACAGGAGAGAGCCAGGCCTTCAGGGTGGGGATAGGGCCTGACTGAGCACAGACTGAGGAGAAAGGGCTCTGCCAATCACAGCACCTGCCATCAGCCCAGTCGGGCCCTGCCTGCCTCCCATCTAGCCCCCAGCCTCCACAGAGGGGAGGGGAGGGGGAAGAGCCCCCATCTGGAGACCTGAGACAGGATCCACACAGGCAGCAGGCGCCGCTCCCTGGCCTCACAGAAGACGGATCGCTCCCTTAATCACTCTGGAAAAGAATCCCAAGCCGATATAATATTATAATTAATTAATTCACTAAAAAGGTATTAAATTTCTCTCCCCCCTGTGGATATTATCTGAATTCATTGACCTTTAGAAAAATCACCCTCTAATTGTAACCAGGTCCAAAAGCATTTGCAGCCCGTCCCTTTTACATTAATAATATCTTCCTGGACTTGGCCCTGGCTGCTTAAATATTGTATAAATTCCACTGCCCCCCTTGGAAAAGAGAGAGAAAAGAAAAAAGATGAGGCTGGTGGAGCCTGAAGGGGACCAGGGGCTGGACCCCGAGAGGTGAGGGGCAGAAAGTGATCAAGGGATTCTTTCTAGCCACTCTGAGATGAGGGAGCAGGAATGCTAAGCTTGGAGTTCTTTTGTGTGTGTGTGTGTGTGTCTGGGGAGATCCACAGACTCAGATGCATTAGACTCAGGTGGGTGTGGGTGGTCCCAGACAGTGAAGAATCCCTGATTTGACAGAAAAGTGAGTGATGGAAACTTCAGAAATTCCGAGCAGGACATTCTCATCTCCTGCTTCTCCCCTCCCAGGTTTCCACTCCAGTTCTGCCATGTACTCAAAGGTGGACACACCTCAGGGAGATGCGGTTGGGCACCCAGGACTTGCCAGGATTGAGGAGGTAGGTACTAAGGCATGGAGAGCCACCGCTACCCCTGAGTAAGCTTCAGCAAAACACAGTGGACTCATGGCCGTGTCTGAACTACCAGGAGGGGAAATGCCCAGCTGATGGCAAGGCGAGCGTGTCTGCCCTCACTGCAGGTTCCCTCTGTGGAAGGGCTGGTCCAGGGTGAGAAGAAACAGATACAGGAACTGGAGACGAGATGTTGGGATCAAGGACTGGGTGCTGTTCCTCCCCCTCCCCGTCACCCAGCACCCTGGCTCTAGGTTTGGGCCCCACATAGGCTGCTTGCCCCTCTCAGTTTGGACCCTTTCCCACCAGAGTCCGCTCATTCTCAAGGGCTGGGAGGAGAGGTGTGAACAGGTCCATCCCTGCTTCCACCCAAGCCCAAATTATCACTCCACAGTTTGAAAAATAATTGTCTCCCTGGACCCAATATCTGGAGAGTTGTTGTCTGCCAAATAAATAACATGTATGAAGAATGTCTTTGTGTTCCTCCTGTTTAATAGAAGACATAACCATAGCCCCAAACTGACAGCCTGTGTTGTGCTGTAGGATAAGCACTGGACTACTAGCCACAAAGTCGGTAGTTCAAACCCACCAGCCATTCCTCAGAAACCCTATACGGGGTCGCTATGAGTCAGAGCCCTATATAGGGTCGCTATGCATCACGCTAGTCAGTTCCAGATTGTTGCAGTTATGTGCCATGAAGTCGATGTCGACTCATAGTGAGCCTGTGTAGGGTTTCTGAGGCTGCTGGTAATCTTTCTGGGAACAGAAAACCTCATCTTTCTCTAGCAGAACGGCAGCTGGGCTCAAACCACTGACCTTGTGGTTTGCAGTCCAGTGCTTATTCCAGAACCACCACACTTCCCAGTTTCAGATACAGGAACAATTTCTCGTGACTTGTTGAAATGCTAGAGGGAGAACATGTGCTTGCCTTAACCAACCCCACAGGACTCCTAGAGCAGACGCTCTAAGGCGAGCAGCCTGGATCGCGTGTGCAATTAAACGAAGACCTCACCCCAACCCCTCCACACCTTAACAGGGCAGGCAGCTGCTGGGTTCTGGTCCTGCGGCGCCCTCTTGTGGAAAGAACCTCACTCGCACCCTGCCCACCTAAGGCAGAGTAGAGACTAGGTTGAAGGAACCCAGGCAGGTGGAGTAGGTAATAACGCGTGGTACTGAGGGACTGAGTCGTGAATTCAGAGGATAAAAGGAAAGCCCAAAGGAAGCACCGAGCATAGCAGTCAAGTGGATAGGGAAAATTTTCCCAAACGCCTTAAGGATGGGCCTCGGGAGGTTCCCCGCCCACTCCGATGCTAACGCAGCACAAGTTGGGACCCGTCAGGAGTCTTCCAGCCAGAGTCCAGGGCTTGCCCCAGGAGGGCCTCCCAGGGCGTGGGCAGGTCTCAGGGTAGTGAGGCGGAGCCTCAAATTGCCGGAGGCACCAGCGCCAGGCTGGCTGAGGCTTCACAAGGTCATCCACCGCTTGGGCTGACCTTGAGATTAATCCTGCCGCCTTCGCCAGCGCCCATGCCACCCGGCCCCCTTTCCTTCTTTCCCCTCACACGTTAATTGCTCCAACGTTGATTTGATCTCCTATTCACAGAGGAAATTGCCCTCTTAGCCATTTTCATCCTGCGATTTTTTTTTTTTTTAATTAAGCCCCTTCGGCCTCTCAGAGCCCTGTAAGGCGGTGAGGGGGGAGGGGAGCCATCTTGGTCTGTGCTTGAAGCCTTGAAATCCCGGAGAACTGGAGAACAAGACGGGGAGGTTGTCCAAGAAGACACCTCCCTACCTACGAATAACGTTAGGCTGCTAACAGAAAGATTGGAAGTTCAATTCCACCCAGGAGCGGCTTGGGCACTACTTATGAAAAAAACCGCCTCTGAAAGCCCTACAGAACCCAATTGGACTCTTAACACAACGGGACAGCCAGGAGTTGGGAGCTAACTCCACAACTGGGTTTTTCTCCCTACAAACACCCGGGGCTCAAGCAGATACCCCAAACCCATTTCCCCATCCTGGGTGAGGTTGTGTGCCAGAATTCTGGAGCAGAAGGAACCATCATGGGAACTGTGCGTGGTGGAGACTGCGGCAGACAAGTATTTGCCAGAGGCCTCCTGCCTGACACAGAGCACAGAGAAGCCAGTCCTCAACTCTCCCCAGATTAAGTTGACTTTTCCCCTTTCTGCAGACTCAAAGGACACAGTTTGCTAGAAATAAGAAGTCAAGTCAGTGATCCTGGCCTCCTCCATCCGGGTTCTCAGCCCACCTAGGGAAGGGAGGAATCTGAAGGGGTCACCACTACAGCTGGGGTTGGAGATCAGTGTAAGACCCCACCTCGAGCCAGAGAAGCCTAGGCCTAGGAAAGAGGCACCAATTAAGGAAAAGCAGCTCCGGACAGCTTAAAAACTGCTTTTCTGCCCCACTTTATTCAAGTGTGTAAGACCAGCGTGGCTGCAGCGCCATCTTGTGGCCATTACGAGGGACAATGCCCCCATCAGCCACCCAAGCCCTTTAAGTCAGGCTACATCTTTAGCTTCCCTTGGGGCAGGGCTGGGGAAATTGGAGGGAATCCAGTGATGAGCTTGACACCCTCTCAGTATCCAGCTCCAGCCCGACTGCCATCAAGGGGCATTCCCATTCTGTTAACCCACTCCAAAGAGACAGGACGAGCCAGTACAAAGCACAGTGTTTACTAAAGGCACAAAGTGGGAAGCCTGGAGGGGAGCTGACCCCACTCTAACCCGAGCCCAGCCCCTCTAGATCTCCGGCCACCCCTGCCCTCACACCACCTGGTGGAGAGCTGTTAGCACCAAAGAGGGGTGAGGCGCCCCACCTATGTGAGAGGAGAGTACCAGGTTGGGGCTGGGTTTATTGCAAGCTGAGTCCCAGAAAGGCAGGTGTGCGCATCCCGAACCAGTCACTGCCTCAGAAAAGGAGCTTCCTGAACCCCCTGCTTCAGCACACCCTCCTTCATTGGTTGGGGGAGTGGGGTGTCAGGCTAGAAGACAGAATCTCCCCGCAGGACTTCTTAACCTCTAACCCCATCTCCTCCCTTTCCCTCTTGATTTTGCCTCCAAGAACCCGGGCTGCCCTTGAGGGGGAGACACTGAGCCGGGTGGGGGGCTTCTTCCTGACCCCACAGACTGCCAGGGGGCACTAAGTCCAAACAGGGCCGATGGGGAGGAGTGAGGCAGGGCAGGTGGCTACTTCACACACAAGTGCAGCCTGAAGGGAGGGAGGAAGGTGGCCCCGGCCCTCCCAGCCAGCAGGCTTGGCCCTGTTCCCCAGCATGGGGACAGCCGGGGTCACAGCACATCCCCTTCTTCCATGCTGAAGCTGCTCCGGCGGCTGCTGGCCTTAGAGGCCTCGGGGGACATGGTGGAGAAGAGAGGGTCAGAGGTCAGCGGGAGCAGTGAGTCATCCAGGAGCATGAGGTCCAGGTCCTTCTTGGACAGGCTGGGGAATGGGGAGCCATGCTCGGGCCCCAAGGACTCAGGGTAACCCGGGGGACCCTCGTCACCCCCAAAGCTCAAGCTGTGGCTGAAGTCCAGGTGGTGGAATGGGGACTGTGGCTGGGGCGGCTGGGGTGGCTGGGCCGGTGGGGGCGGTGGGGCCTGGGGGGGCAGAGCCTGGAGTGGCTCCGGGTCAGGGATCTCAGCCCCCAGCTGCAGGGCTTCGCCTGGGCCCTCATCGCTGGGCAGCTCCTGCTTCACCACTTGCTGGGCCAGCTCGGCCATGTTCATGCCTGATGGGGAGGTGGTCGGGAGGCCATGCACTCGAGCTTGCATCTCAAGTTCCTGCAGGGGGAGCAGACAGAGGGCTGGGGGCACACACCACCCCACCCTGCTCCCCAGACCCAAGCCACAGCTCTTGCCTCCTCCTCTAGTGACACAGAAGACCACCAAATGTCTGCTGGATGAAAGTAGAAGGTAGTTCCAGAGCCTGGAGTCTTTTCAACTACAAGTCACAACTCATGAGAGGGCTGTGAAAGCGCTTAGTGAGTCCTCACCAGCGATCTCTGTGTTTGAACTGTAATAGGTTTGCCCAGACTAGACTGGAGTTGAAGCTAGCAGAATGCACTGCACCTGTTTCGGATCAGTGTTCTTTCAGGGAACTTTGATTTTGGCTGTGAATATGTGTATGTGTGTGGGCTGGGTTGTAATGTAAATTATATTACCAACATGAGAGACTGTTGACAAAGTTTGAAAGTTGCATCCACTCACCCTTTGTGTAGAGAACCAGCCTCAGAGACCCCCAGTGAGGAGCTAGGGCTCCAGACAGTGGGGCTGACTCCCCCAGGCCCTTGTTCTTTAGTTTGTGCTCTACGCACACCCCCCTGTGGCTGTTCTTAGTGCTATCCACCAAATATTCCCAACTCTTTCTGCCTTCTGGGCACATAGTAGGTTTGCACGTGCCTTAGCTGAAGGAGCCCTGATGGTGCAGTGGGTAAACATTAGGTTGCTAACAGAAAGGTGGGCAGTTCAAAAACACCAGGTGCTATGTGGAAGAAAGAGGAGGCTACCTGCTTTTGTAAAGTTGACAACCTTGGAAACCCTATGGGGCAGTTAGATATAGGAGCTCTGGTAGCATAGTGGTTACAAATCGGGCTGCTCTCCTCAAGGTCGACAGTTCAAAACTACCAGCCAGTCCGTGGGAGAAAGATGAGGCTTTCTGCTTCCGTAAAGATTTACAGCCTCGGAAACCCTATGCAGGCTCACTATGAGTCAGAACCAACTCCACGGTACTTAACAACAACAACAATCCTGTCCCTTAGGGTCACTATGAGTTGGAACCAACTCCATGACAGCGGGCCTTGAGGTTAGATGTAGCACTGACCAAAGAAGAGTGAGCAGAAATGGCACATGTCCCTTCTGGTGGGAACTTTAAGAGCCAACCCTCCATCCACCTCTCCATCAGCCCAGGTCCCAGAACCAGGGTCTTACAGGCCAGGGACCCTCAACCAGTACTTGTTGCTATAAGGTGCTGGTGGTACCACACATCACAGAGCATGTCCTCATTGGTACAAACCCTTCCTCATGAACAATCTTCCCATGTCTCCAATTCCAGAGATAGGAAGAGCTCATGAGGTCAGGGATCCAAGGTTAGAGCTATCAGGAGGTCCAAGGTGAGGGGCCACACCTGGATGCGGAGCCAGAGCTGCTTGTTGGTCATCTCCAGGCGCCGAGAGTGGCTCTCAAGATCCCTTGACTTCTGTAGGTCTTTCTGCATCCTCCGGATATAATCGACTGAGGCCTTGAGGATAGTGCCCTTGTTCCAGCGCACGTCCCTGCAGCCGCCGGGTCAGGCATGGTCAGTGGAGCGCAAGCAGAACAGCAGCCAAGCCCTGCCAGGCACTATGTCGTCTGCCCCTGCTTTGTCCACACCCCCCAGGCCTGGCCATCCACTATTGGTGGCAGTGGGGAGGATCTCAGCCTACTTGGCACAGGCCCTCCCAGGTGACTTGTGTGGCCACCGATCACCTCACTAATCCCAGCCTCCTTCCCAAGGCCTTCCAACCCAGCCACCAAAACCCAAGCCTATCCTTGGCTCTCACCCCTGGTGGCTTCTCTCCTGCCCATCAGCCCAGTGCCCTCACCGAACCTTCCCAGAACAACTCCTCCACAAAGCTGCCCTCTCTGACCCCTGACTTTCCTAGACATCTGCCCCTTTCTGTCTTGAGCCACCCTGACTTAGAGGAAGGCAAGATCTTCTTCTTGAATAGAGGATAACCTGCCAGAAGTCTGGCCATTGAGGGCCCAGCTTTCCCCAAGCCCCGTCCCTCCTCCCAGAAGCTCACAGGTCATTGGCCTTGGGAATCAGCATCCCCAACTCCTTGATGCGGTCGTTGATGTTGAACCTCCGTCTCCTTTCAACTGCAGATAACAGATTCAGAGGGGGGAGCAATTATAAGATTGAGACCCACCTGGGAAGAGGAGTCCAGCCCAGGGAGGGTCACCTCAGAGGCAACCTGCAGCTTAGATTTAACCCTTTTGGAACGTCATGGGTGGCCAACAGACAAGGATTTCTACAAGGTGAGGGTGGGGCACAGGTCTAATACAGAAGTAAGTGGCTCTTCGAGGCTGAACCCCCTGTGGTCAGATCAAAGGGACCTATGGAAGGATACCTATGGAAGAATACCTTCTGGGGGGTCTTGGTTTCCACATCCCTGCTCCCTTAAAACAGCCAATCTAATCAACCCTTTCGCTCAGCATGGCGACCCCATCTCCCACCCCCTCCTTAAGAGGAAGAGTGAACCTGCCGGAGTCCCAACACTGGAAGGACTGAAGGCATCTGCTAATGCTGGGAAAACTGTGCTGGTCAGGGCATGGCATTTCAGCCAGCCCAGGTGACAGGGAGGAATGTGGAGGACTCACTTAGATTGTGATTGTCCTTCTTCTGCCTCTCCTTGGCCAGGGCTCGACTCTCAGCATCTGGAGACCAAGGAAGGAGAGAGGAGTGGGCGGGGTGACTAAGGGACCCAGGGAGGGAGAGCTGGGCACGCAGGGAGGTGGTACCTGTGAGCTCTCGCTTCTGAGTCAGGTCTGCGGGACAGGAGCTGCTGGTGACACCCACCAGGGAGGCTGTGACCTGGGGGTCACCGCTGTACACGTTCAGGTGGCTGCTGGACAGGGGCAGCTGTGGGGCAAGGTGGGGAGGGGGACCAGGTGAGCAGCCTCCTCTCCTTGGGGGTGGGGGGTGGGGTTTGTCCCAGGAACAGCCAACCCAAGGGCACATAGGGCAAGCCATGGCTAATGGGTAACAGTCTCGGTTGTAAAGGGTCTGTAGCCTGGCCCCCTGCAGCCAGCTCTCAAGCTGAAACCCTTCTGAGTCCAGAGAAGATGCAGCCCCTGCCCTCAAGATCGGCCAGGACAGAAAACTGGAAGCACTAGAAAGTTACCAGACTCAGTACTGATAAGTGTGCTGACTGGACTATGCACTAGCCCTGATGGAAACCTAGGGGAGGGGCAACTAATCCAGTCTAGAGTCTCTCGGATGTTTCCTGAAGAACAGGGAACTTGAACTGAGTCCTGAACTCAGATGTGAGGAACACACTCATCTGCTAAAGAAAGGTTAGAGGTTCATGTCCTCCCAGAGGTACCTCAGAAGAAAGGCCTGGTGATCTGCTTCTGAAAAATCAGCCACTGAAAACCCTACGGAGCACAGCTCTACTCTGACACACGTTGGGTTACCATGAGTCTAAGTTGATTCAATAGAGTTGATTCAATGACAGTTCCGGGGGCAGGAGTGTAACAAGAGAAGGTGTGATGGGGGCAGGGGTAGGATGGGCTGCTGGCTCCAGGTATGCCTTGCTTGATGTTTTGGAATGGGCAGCTGGTAAGGGTTTAAGCAGGGGCCTGATAAGGACACATTAGAGCGCTGGACGGATCTCCCCAGCTCCTGCCACAGGACTGTACACAGTACAGACTCCAGCAGCACCCTCCTCCCTTCCCAATTCTTGCTGCCCCGGTCACTGCAGGCTTCAGACCTAACTGGTCCCAGGCAGTTCCTCCCCAGTGACTCGGCAATGTCACCAAGGCCATGAGATTGAGGGCTGACTCCCCACCACAGGAACTAGGGACTTTCCCCTGGTGTCATGGGAGAGGGGTCAGGGTCAGGGCTTGAGGCTCAGCAGGTGGAGCCCAGGCCTTAGGACAGGAGTGGGCAGTGGGAGCTCCCACCCATGGCTGTGGAATCCATTCCAACTCAAAACGACCCCCCAGGAAAGAGGAGAACTGCTGCTTAGGATTTCCAGGACTGGAAATCTTCACAGAAACAGACTGCCTCAGCTTTGTCCTGGAGAGTGGCTGGGGGGTGTGGGCTGCCAACATGCTTAACCCACGCTGCCACCAGGGCACCTCAGCTGAAGTTTAAAACTGCCAAAATGGGGGCAAGGAGGGGCAACCAGCAACTCGACCTCTTCAGTGTAAATACTTATCACAATTATTCCATTTCTTGCCTCATTTAACCTTCCCACAATCCTGTGGACAGATGGCATCACCCTCATTTTGCAACTGAGAAAACTGAGGCTCAGAATGGTTGAGGGACTTCTTAAAGTCATAACCAAAGCTTGAAGCCTGACTTTCTGATTCTAAGCCTGGCTCCTTACATCTGCCACCTCACCTCTGCCAGGAGATGTCAGTGGTTGAGACAGAGTGAGGGGCACTTGGCTTGGCAGAGGAGGGGAACCCCAATCCCTAAAGAAACACATGAGTCCAGGCCTTCCTGTAGACACAAATTCCTGTTCCAGAACTAGGTTGCTCCCCACCAGAAATGCTGTCCTGCCTCTCCTCTGCCTAACACCAGTACTTCCTTTCCCAGCCCAGAAAGCCGTTCTGCACTGTCCAGCCACTCCTCTGAATCCCCATGCTGCACCGGGATCTTGGCACAATTCCTTTCCTGAGTTGTCGTTCCACAAGGCCCAGGCCCTCCTCCATCTGATTTGATTTGATCCTCCATCTGATTGCTGTGGTTTTCACTTTTGAAGCAAGATGGCAGCTCTGCTTAGGTGAGGACCCCACCTCTACTCTTCCTCCATCTCAGAGCCACTGTGCGGCCTCTGTCCGACCCCTCCACCCCCACTTCCATTTGCACACCCACCCACCCCAGCCAGCAATACCGTGTTGGGCATCTGAATTTCGGGATTGATGTAGGTCAGGACATCATCCAGACGCATAATGTTATCAATGACATCATCAAACTGAAAAGAGAAAGAGTCCATCTGTGGTGGGCCTTCTGGGACAGCCATACAGCTGGAGGAGCCATAATGCCCATCTCACTCATCTGCCCAGAGAGGGGACAAGTTGCCCAAGGCCCAAGGCAGGGTTTATCCCAAGGATCTGAGCTACCCAGGAAGCTTCCTCTGGATAATTCTGTCTGGACATGGCTTTGTGGGTGTGCAGCACTTCCTTGCATGAGTTTCCTGAGTTTTCCCTAGCAGAATTTTCCAAGTAGATATGGTTTCTCTCTGTGAGACTGGGGATCCCTGAGGGCAGGGCTGTGTCTCCCCTCAGACTGGGGAAGTCTCTGAGGACAGGCTGTGTCCTACCCCATCACCGCACCCCACACCTCCTCACCCCCACTCCAGACAGAAGCATCCTGCCCCTGCCATTAGAGTGGGAGTCCCCGGAGCAGAACCCGGGGGCACCAGCTCCCCCTGCAGGGCTCGTTCCTTACTCACCTCCCTCTCAGGGTTGGAGCTGATGTGCAGCATGGCCATGGGGCTGTTGGGGGCACTGTTGCCAGCTGAGGAGGACACCACATGTCCAGCCCGCACCCCTGGGGAGGCAGCAGGCGGGGGCTTCGGGGAGCCCTGGGCTGGGCTGATGTGGGCAGCAAACTTGTTCCCATAGGTCTCAGACAGGTACTCCCGCACCTTCTGGTCCCGGGACTGCTGCAGGTGGTAGGAGGTGGGGTTCTCCAGGTAGGACTGGACCTGGGAGGGGGAGAAGGCAGAGCTCTAGGGAGGTCTGGGGGCCATAGGGGCGGGGCGTGGTGAGGCAGACCTTACCTTCAGCACCTCCCCAGGCACCGGGGGTGGAGACTGGAAGTGGACGGGGGTGTTGATGGCTGGGGTGGGCGGCCCCCCCAGCTGCTGCTGCTGCTGCTGCTGTTGCTGCTGTTGCTGTTGTTGCATATAATGCATGACTGCCTGCTGCTGCATGCGCTCCCGTTGCTCCTCCTGCTGGGCCTGCTCCCGCATGAGCTGCATGCGCAGCCCAATGCGCGACGCCATGACTGCTGCTGGAGTGGAGCGGACTCCCTGTGGACAGGGGGGTTCCTGAAGCTCTCAGTCACTTCAAAGTCCTGGGTCTTGTAAGAAGGGCCCAAGGCAACTGGGACTGCACCCACTGTACAGGAAAGCACGCTGAGATCCTGAGAGGGGACTAAGATTGAATCCAAGTTTCCTGGTTCCTAGGCCAGAAATAGAGACTCCCTCTTTCTTCACTCTTTTCAGTTGGTTATCCCAAAAAACTTGGAGTCAACTCCTGTCTTTCTCTCAGATTCTGATCCTGTCAGATCTCAACTCAAATACATCCTGTGTCCTCAGTGTGGGCCCAGCCTCCACCATCTCTTATCTGGATTCCAGAAGGAGCGTTCTCACATTCATACCCTGTTTTCTGTCTCTCTCCATAACATTCTACTCTCAACTCAGCAGCTAGAAAGATCTGGTAAAGCCCATGTCAAATCATGCCCCTCCCCTCTGCTCAGAGCCCTCCATGACTCCCACCTGACTCAGAGTAAAAGCTGAAGCCTTTTAAGTCCCACCCATGTCCCTTTTGCTCCAAACTCACCAGCCTCTTGGGAATTCCTCAGACCCACCGGGCATGCTCCCACCTCAAGGCCTCGGCACTTGCTCTTCCCTCAGCCTAGGATGCCCTTCCACCAGATAGTATCACAGACCCATGCCTTCAACTCCTTCAGGGTTCAAATGTCACCTTCTTAGAGAGCATTTACCAGAGCATCCCATGACTGTCTTATTTAAAATTGCAACCCCATCCCCACTACATAGAAACACATTCCCATGACACTTCCCTCTTATTTTCCTCCGGATCCTTTCCCACCATCTTAAATACTATGACGCTTTACCTGTTGTGTCTTTCATTGTCTCTCCCCCACCAGGACTGTAAACTCCCCTGAGGGCAGGGATTTTGTCAGCCTGGCTCACTGTTGTACCCTTAGCCCAGGGCCTAGCATGTAGTTGTTTTGTTGTTAAGTGCTATGGAGTCAGTTCCGACTCATAGCGACCCTGCATAGAGTTTCTGAGGGGTGGCTGGTGTAATAGCCGCCAAGAAATGTGTGAAGTGAATGAAGATTATGTACAAACAAGGCACTGGGGACACAGCACTGAGCCAAGTGTAGTCCCTGAGCTCGCAGAGTCTAGGAAACAGCAAGTCCAGTCCTGTGCAACTAGTTGGCTGGTCCTGGGCCTTCCGCCCTACCAGGGTCCACAACAGGTCCCCACCACTCAGTACACCAACCCATGTCCCATGGCTTTCAGAGGCACATCTGGGACTCAGGCCCCCAGTCTACCGGGAAGGTTGAAGGACAAGGCTAGTTCACTGAGTGACTCCAGCTAAGTCCTTTCCATTCTTTGAGCCTCAGTTTCCCCGTGCACAAACTGAGAGGGGATGAAATGAGATTCTCTGAGAGGTGCACGGCCCTAGAGGGATCCCAGACTCTACAAGGGTCCAGGCAGGGACTGGAGGGACCTATCTCAGGGATATTGGCACTGCAAGAGGCCGTGAGTGTGGCTTTAGAGCTGGACAGATGTAGGCTTGAATCCCAGCTCTGCCTATTTACTTGCCCTGTGACCTTGGACAAGTCATTTAACCTCCCAGAACCTCAGTCTCATTGGGAAACAGTTCCGACTACTAAACATTGGTGGTGGTTGCTAGTGCTGTTTGGTCAACTTTAACTCAGAGCAACCCCAGGTGTCAGAGTAGAACTGTCCCATAAGGGGTTCTAGGCGGCCATCTTTTTTTAAAAGTTTTTATTGTGAATTGAGTGAAAGTTTACAGGGCAAATCATCAGTTTCACATTCAACACATCATATGCTTTGTTTCATTACAATGATTACAATTCCTCCATGTACCATCAGTTAACAGTATTTCTCTCTATTCATTTTATCTCCTTTTTTTAAAAACACTCAGGCATATATAATAATTTAAACCAACAATGGGCATATTCTGCAAACCTGCCTCCTGGCCGCCAACACTCAGTCCCTCTCTTTCCATGAATCTAGAGTCTTCAGCTGCTCTCTCTCTCCATGCCCTCATCTCTACCTGTATCTCTGCTGTTGCTGCTTCTCTAGGTAGGGTCCCACATTCTACTTGATGGTCCTAGGGTCCTAGGCTGCCATTTTATAGAAGCAGATCTTTCCCCTCTGGGTGGGTTTCAACTGCCAATCTTATAGTTAGCAGACAAGCTTTTACCTGGTGTGCCACCAGATCTCCTTTCAAAAGTTTGGTGAGAACATTAAATAAAACTGACATCTCTCATATAGTGCATGGCCCATGACAGTCAAGTTGGTGAGTCATGAACAAGCAGAAATTAGCTAATCAGTGGAGACCAGAGGGCAGAGCCACGTCCCAAGGTCTATAGAAGGAGACCAGACCCCTGAAGAGAGGGTAGCAGAGGAAAGCAGCCCAGGTTGACACGTCTGCCTATGGCTAGACAGCACACTAAGTCAGCATTAGCAGAAGGTATGACAATATCCAGTGAAAATCTCAGAATCATAGAAATCATTTGAGCATCGTCTAATATGTGCTTTAATCTCAAACAGACCTATGAGGTACTTTTGATGACTATTCTCCTTTTACAGATAAAAGGAGCCCTGGTGGCACTATAGACTAACCAAGAGGTCAACAGTTCAAAGCCACCAGCCACTCTGAGGGATAAAGATGAAGTTGTCTGCTCCTGTAAAGATTTAGTCTCAAAAATCCTAGAGAGCAGTTCTATTCCATCTTACAGGCTTGCTGTGAATCAGACTCAGCTCGATGACAGTGAAGTTTTTAAAGATCAGAAACAGAGACACAGAGGTTAAGAAGCTTGCAGTCTGATCCCCAGGGGCATCTGGAGATGACTGTGTCTCCATGAAAAGTTGGAGGGAGCATGTCCCAGGTTGCACTGCTGGGTAACAGAGCTAGGAATGGAGCCTGAACCTTGGGCTCTCCAGGTGGCTGTCCACTGCCATGGAGCCAATTCTGACCCATGGCAATTGGAGGACAGATCAGAACTGCCCCATAGCGTTTCTGAGACTGTCAAACTTTACAGGAGCAGACAGCCAGGTGAGTTTGAACCATCGACCTTCCAGTTAGCGGCCTGATGCTTAACCCACTGCACCAACAGGGCTCCTTACATGCACTTGAGTTCCGAGTACTCAGGGATCTCACCTTGCCTGCTTCCTCCCTTCTCTCCTCCTAAGGCGGTGGCTAGTGAAGGGTTGTCTCAGCCCCAGGGAGAAACCCAGCTGTCCCCTCACCCCTCCTCCATCCTGCAGCAGGGACACAGCTGTGGTCTCTACCCACCCTTCTACCCGGGTCTCCTACAGAGGGGGCTCCCTGTCTCCCCCTCAACCCCCGCTCCAATACCCACCACAGACACTAGCTCTCCAGACCTCACGGGCTTTGACCCCAGTCCAGCCCACTCACTGGTCCACTCCCCTCACAGCTGTACCCCACATACTCACACACAGGGCACTGGGATAGCCCCTCCCTGGTCGGGAACAATCTGACTTCAGTTGGACCCTGGGTGGGAGGAGGTAGGGGTGGGCCCCGGGCCTGGCAGTGCCAGCCAGCATGGGGAGGGCTTGGGGAGAAGGAGCCCCTTGTTTCTCTAACAAAGGGCTAGGCGCCTGTTCCTGGACTGGCCTGGTGCTGCCTTTGCCATGAGGAGAACCTGGGCTTGGTCCTGCTCAGCCTGCAAGGCCATCCTGCAGAGGCCATGTTTCCTCTCCCAGCCTCAGTTTCCTCACTTATAAAACAGAGGAGGGATTCCCTGTTCCAGCAGCTACCTGTGTCTGTGTGTGTCTCCCTGGACAGGAAGTCAAGAAGCTGGGAACAGGAAGTCTCTGCACAGGGACAGGCCAGAAGGTGGCTCCCCTCACCTAAGCCCCACTGTCAAAGCTGACCCCCACTCCACCCACCCCCACATACACAGAGCTGTGCTTCTGGGGAGGTTCCAGTGTTCTCACATACATGATTCTAGCGGGGCTAGGAGTGTGGTCTAGGGGTGGGGGGGGTGGGGGTGAGTGTAAGGGAGTTAAGGAAGGTATTTGCAATGAAGACATCATTGGTTTTGTAAAATCCTGTTATGCGATCTCCAGCATTGTTTCTATCACCAAGGCCATATTTTCCAATGATTGATCCTTATCCTGCCTCTTTGTTTCCATACTTTGCATTCCTATCGCCAGTAATTATCAATACATCTTGATTGCATGTTTGATCCATTTCAGGCTGAAGAATTTGGTTTTGGTATGAATGGATTTTGTCAGACGGAAAAGGGAGGAGATAAATCACTGGAATTATTGAACAAGTACATTCCAGAACAGGAAATTCTCACAAATTCAGGGGAAATGACATCCAAGTGGAAAGGGCAAACTGCAACATAAAATGTATAGCCTGAGCCCACTTGGACAGAAATCGGTAAATGTATAAAAAGACTAGAAGGATCATTGTTATTGTGTGCCGTGGAGTCGGTTCCGACTCATAAAGACTCTGTACAGGGTTTCCGAGGCTGTAAATCTTTACGGGAACAGAAAGCCTCGTCTTTCTCCCACGGAACAGCTGGTAGTTTCGAACTGCTGACCATGAGATTAGCAGCCCAATTTGTAATCACTATGCTACCAGAAGGATCATAAGTGTAGCTAAATCTTTATGCTTGTCCAATATTAACTCATCTGCACTAGACTGTGAACCACAAGGTTGATGGTTTGAGTCCATCAGACTTATCAAAAAAGATAAGGTTTTCTGCTCCCGAAGATGTACAGCCTTGGAAAATCTATTGTTACGTTTAAGTGCTGTCCAGTCGGTTCCGACTCATAGCGACCCTGTATAGGGTTTCTGAGGAACGGCTAGTGAGTTTGAACCACTGACCTTGCAACTGAAACCACCCTGCGGTCCAGTGCTTATCCTACAGCACCACACCAGTTGGAACTAACTCGACAGCACTTTACAACAACAACAACATTCTTTACAGCAACCCTTTAATGTGAGTACTATTATTGTCCTTATTTTCCAGAAGGAATCAGGCAAAGGCAGGATAAGTAACTTGCCTGAGTTTATACAGTTGGTAAGTAGCAGAATGGAGAACCTGGTTTGGAGAACCCATTCTGTACTACTATTTTGGGCTACACCAGTAAACCACATTGTTCAGAGTGGTTACCTCTGGGGAGGGGAGTGGGAAGATAGCTTTATAATTTATATATAAGGGGTTTGTAATTCCTTGTTCAGTTCTGCAGCACTTGCCTCTTGCAATGTGAACAGCTGCTACTTGTGTGACTCTTCTACTACAAGGGGGGAAAAGAAGTAGGGAAGCTTCTAGGAGTTTATGAAGGGCCCAATCTGTTCCCAGAGATGGATCACCAAGTCTGAGGGACCTTTCCACCTCCACCAAGGGTCTAGTCAAAGCCCTGCCTTGACGCTGGGTAAGAACACTGAATGGCCACCTAAAGCAAGATCAGGGTCAGAAGCTAGAGGTCAGCTGGAGTTGGAGGGCCAAGACATGAACCCTCAGAGGGGGCATGATTTTCATAGAGTGCCCCTCAAACTGAAGCAAGTCCCTTCAATTGTTTGTGGGGCCATAATTGCCCTGGAGATTTTTCTGCCTTCCAGGTGATCCTTCAAAAATTGGAGCAGGAAGTAGAATATTTGTATGCTCCATGACCCAGCAACCCCACTCCTAAGTGTATGTTAATGGAAAAACATCCATGTGTTGACTAGTGGGCAGGTACTAGAACGTTCACAGCGCCATTATGCATAACTACTAATCCACTGCCACGGGCTCACTTGGACCCCCATAGGACAGAGTAGAATTACCTGATAGGATTCCTAAGCTGTAAATCTTTACGGAAGCAGACTACCACATCTTTCTCCCAAGGAGCGGCTGGTGGGTTCAAACCATTGACCCAATGCTTAGTCAATTGTGCCACCAGGGCTCCTTAGCATTATGCATAGTAATCCCAAACTACCCAACTGTTCATCAGCAAGAAAAAGAAATTATGGTCAATCTGTACAATAGAATGCTACTTAGCAATGAAAGTGAATGAACCATAGCTACATGACATGGAAGACTGCCACAGAGAAAATGCTGGACAAAAGACACCAAACATAAAACCACATACAGTAAGATCTATGTATGCAAAGTTCATAAACAGGCAAAATGAACTTGCCAGGTTAGAAGTCAGGATGGTGATCAGCCTTGAGGGGTGTGGCTAGGAAGTGGCATCAGGGCAGCTTGTGGAGGGCACTGGGAATAGTCTATAATTTGCTGGGGGTGCTGGTAATTGGGAGTCCCTTGGTGGTACATTTAACACACTCAGCTGCTAACTGAAATGTTGGAGGTTCGAGTCCACACAGAGGCACCTTGGAAGAAAGGCCTATAGAGCTATTTCTGAAAAAATTAGTCACTGAAAATACGATAAAGCACAGGTCTACGCTGATGTACATGGGGCCTCCAAGAGTTGGAGCTGACTTGACAAGAACTGGGTTGTTTGGGTTGGGGCTGTCTAGTTTATGAAAATTCACCTTGCTGCTCACTTATACTTTTACAAATGAACATAAAAATGAGGGCAGACCTTAAATAGCTTAAAAGAAGAGTTGAATAAATTATACCCCGACTCCTACACTCAAAAGTGTGGTTATGATTTTACAATGCCTCTACCACTAGGTACCTCCAACACAAATGCTGGAATGTAGGTTGGTATGACCTTACTGGAAAAGCAATTTGGCAATATGTATCAAGGGCCTTAAAAATATTCAATAGCATGAGAAAGTAATCCTAAATGCAGAAGTATGCATGCATAAAAATGACCATCATGTTGCTACTTGTATAGAGAAAAATCAAAAGAGATTCTCAGTATTTAGCAATTTAAAAAACAAACAATTGTTGTTGCATTGTTGCTCATGGCAACCCCAAATGTGTCAGAGTATAACTTATACTCCATGGATTTTTCAATGGCTGATTTTTAGAAGTAGATCACTAGGTAACTCTGAGTGGACTCAAACCCCTAACCTTTTTGATTAGCAGATGACTTCCAGACTGTTTGCTTCACACAGACCCCCCCCCCCAATCAATAGGATGGTTAAACAAATTATGGTATGCCTCTTCTGATGGGATATTATATGTTTACAATAAATAATGTGGTGATATGTCCAGGGACAAAAAGAAGGGCAATATTTGTATATAAAATCTGATCTTCACCATGTAAAAAATATGTGTAGAAAAATATCTCAAAAGGAAACACACAAAAATGTCACTGACTTCTTTGGATGATGCAATGATGAGTGGCTTTTCACTTTTGAAATCTTTTTTGGTTTTTTTTTCCGTAACAGGTATGGAGATCTTTCTAATAAAATATAAAAAGTACTTTATACTAATAAGTAATGTTTATGGAGCACTGAAGGAGCCCTAATAGCATAGTGGATTACAAACTGGCCAGCTAAGAGCAAGGTCAGCAGTTCAAATCTATCCTTTGTTCCACGGGAGAAAGATGAGTCTTGGAAACCCTATACAGCGTCGCTGTGAGTTGGGAACTGACTGGACAGCACAGAGCCACCACCTTGAAGCACTTACTCTGAGCCAGGTACTATTCAAGCACCCTACGGAATTGTCACAATGACTTCAACATGTGAGTACTATTTATTGCACCCATTTGATGAGGACACAGGTATAGAGGAGTGTCACTTGCTAAAGCTCACAGAGCTCATGACTGGACCCCAACACTCTGACTCTACTGCATGAACCTGGGGCTTGGGGTTGGGCTTCAGCCCTTCTCTGCCCTTGGGAAAGTGTTGCTACATTTTATTTTAGGGGTTCCCACTGAAAAAGCCCCCGTGGTGATCTTTTTTATCCAGCCCAGGAATCAGAGTGTGCTCTGGATGATGACATAGCCTAGAGTCCCCAAACACAGTGGCAGAGAAAACTCTACCCTTCCTCAAAGGGCATAGATAATTTCCTGCATTCCCAGCAAAACACATGTCTGGCGGCTGAAACAACAAAGTGTGTGAGCCTGGTGACCGGGACGGCTGTTTAAACCATTTATAACATTCTGTGCCTCTGTGGTCAGACATGTTCCTCTGATCCTGTCGGCTACAGGACTGCCGGTTGTGTGGGAGCTGCCCCCACAGTGGTAGAAGGGAAATCAAACTGACCTCTTGAACAGGTGCCCAGGCTCCCGGAGGCAGGGGGAAGGCCCCCGTGACCTGGGCAGCTTTTCAGCCTTGGGAAGGGAAGAGAGGGAGAGTCCAGGTTTGGAATGTGTTTTGTCTTCTCTGAGCTCCCTCAGACAGAGGAGACAGAAGAGAGGAAACAGAACCAGAGCAGCTATCTAATTCCCATGCCTTAAGACAAGGCCAGTCCTGTAGAGCCCCAAGATCCACACAGAGCTGAGGCTGGGGAGGTGTCACAAGATACCCAAGAGCCAGCACCCCCTGCCAATAAGGGGCTGGAAGGGCAGAGGGCTTGAGTTCAGCCTTGTGCCGGACTGGATAGCTAGCTGAGCTTGGACTCAGTCTCCCCAGCAGTCAAATGAGGCTCACTAACGGGGACCAACTCTTCCTCAGAGCTGTTGTGACCTGAATGTCAAAGGCTGGGTATGGGGGTCATCTGCAAGGGTGAGAGTTTGAGCTTCTGTCACCACTTGGTGACTGACTATTCCCACCGGTGGCATCCCTGGACAGGTCCACGCTTCGGTTCCTTCTAAGTTCCTTTTGTGGAAAAGGTCTCAGCCAAACACCCATCCATTCTCCCACAGGCTGGCAGAGGAGACTACTGCTGAGCCAGTCTTTGTCTCTCTTTACTGGATGGAGGCAGGAAGGCCTTGGACCAGCTTTTCCCATCCCCAGATACTACCTTTGTTTCTCCCTGGGGTTAAAATTGTTTTCTTTTTCAAAGCTTTTATGTCCTGTATTCACTCACTGGTGATTAACCTCATATGTATGCAAAAGCTGGACAGTGAATAAGTTATACCATAGAAGAATTGATGCCTTTGAGTTATGGTGTTGGAGGAGAATATTGAAAGTGCCATGGACTACCAAAAGAACTAATAGATCTGTTTTGGAAGAAGTGCAGCCTGAGTGATCCTTGGAGGCCAGGATGGCCAAGCTTTGTCTCTCATACTTTGGACATATTGTCAGGAGGAACCAGTCACTGTAGAAGGATATCATGTTTGGTAAAGTGGAGGGTTAGAGAAAAAGAGGAAGACCCCCAACGAGTTGGATTGGCCAAGTGGCAGCATCAATGGACTCAAGCGTGGCAACAGTAG
>NW_006408556.1:12657237-12669590 GCF_000296735.1 Chrysochloris asiatica
GAAACCCTGTACAGGGTCGCTATGGGTCGGAACCGACTCGATGGCACTTAACAACAACAACAACATATTACAAAGAAAATACATAGAAATACTCTAACTAAAGTAACTCATCATAAATGAAATTCTCATTACCGTATTTCTAAAAGTGAAATGTGTTTAGTTAGATGCCGCACAGTTTCAGAGGCCATACGGATCAAAATTATTTTGCAAAAAACAAAAAAGGAACCATGATGGTACAGTGGTTGGTCACCCAGCTACTCATCCAAAGGTCAGCGGTTTGAGCCCACCCAGCGGCTCCTCAGGTGACAGACCTAGTGAACTGCTCTGTAAGGTTGCAGCTTTAGAAAGTCTATGGGCAGTTCTACTCTATCATGTAGGGGTTTCTATGAGTCACAACTGACCTGAGGGCACCCAACAACATCCATCCCCAACAGGGCTGTGAGCCATCTCAGGTCAGCATGTCCTCACTTTGCAGGCTGCTCAATGCAGAAGATCGGAGACTGCAAACAAATAGCCTGGACATGCTATTCTCACCAGGGGAGACTGAGGATGAGCGTCGGCTTGGAGGTTCCCTTGGGGGGAATTTTCTAGGGTGATGGAATCATCCTCTGTCTTGATCTACATGATGGGTCCACACATCAAATCCATGCCGTTGAGTCCATTCTGACTCCTAGTAACCTCACAGGACTGAGGAGAACTACCTCATAGGGTTTTCAAAGGCTGTATTCAGCCTCATCTTTCTTCCACAGATCAGCTGGTGGGTTAGAACCACCACCCTATCCATTAGCAGCTGAGTGCTTTAACCACTGTGCCACCAGAACTCCTTACACACAGGGCTGTGCGCATGTAAAATGTCATGGGCTGTATACCTCAAATCTGTAAGCTTTGCTGCAATAAATTGTATCTCAGTAAAAGGAGGAAAGACAAAAACAAACATTTTTCAACCGGGTTATCACTGACCTCATTCCTGTTCCTAGCACCAACCCTGCGATCAGACTGTGCATGCTGGTCACTTCTCAGGGCTAAGTGTGAGCTATGTGTCCATACTGGAAGTAGCCAGAGGGCCTGTTTTTCCCTTTCATAACCTCCAGGGAACCACTGTATTACTAAACCTACTGCCTTAGAGTTGATTCTGGCTCACAAAGACCTGTGGGGCAGAGCCTGTAGTGAGCGTCTCCAGCATATGTACATTGCCTGTGCTTTAGAGCTCAAAGAGGCAGCTAAGATTCTTTCATTCCCATTTTATGAATGAGGAAGCTGAGGCCCCCAAAGTGTGACTTGCACAAAGCTCTCTGGTGGCCACAGAATCAGACTCAAAGCCGGGACACATATGCTCAACTATTGCTTCTCCCCATCGATGGCAGGGTGTTACAGGGCTGGGGGCCCGGGCTTGCTTTTAAATCTCTGAATACCAGCGAGTGGTGGAGAGGAGGGGAAGGAGGGAGAAGGGAGAGGGGAGGGCATCAATGCTAGCTCCTGGCCCACTTAGGCTTAGCTGGCCTCCAGTTCCCACAGCTCAAGCCCATCAGCCCCAAGTCCCAGCTTACATCCCACAGGAAAGGGTGGGAGCTGGCGTCTCCTGGCTGACTGGGCTGCTGGCCCGGGGCAAGACAAGGCAATTGTACAGCAGTGGGGCAGCTTCAAAAGCAAACCAGAACAGACAGGCACCAGTCCTGTCTCCTCTACACCAGGACGGCTGCTGCTGGGTCTTGCAGGCCGTGGGAGGGGGCACATAGCTAGGGGGAACATGGGAGGAGAAACAGGAAAGGTTCTATGGGGTGTCCCACCCTGCTGACATGCAGAATCCCCTTTCACTCTCTCCCCTACACATATTCACACATTGTCAAATCCCTCTAAAATTCCCCTTTCTCTGGGGTGGGGGTCAGAGGATTAAAGTCCCCTTTTGTGCCCTGGATCCCCCCACACTCCCTGGGCACTCCGTCCTCTTGAGCATCCTGCCTATATCCAAAGTACTTGTTCTCTAGTTGTTTCCTGGCCTCCTACAACTACAGGAAGCTTCCAGAGAAACCAGCTTTCTTCTAGGGGCCTCTCATCCAATCCATCAGCCTTCCCAGAAAGAAGTAAAGGGCCTTGCTTGTCCTTTGATAACCCAGCACTTGCTCAATTATCACTGGTTCATCCATCCAGCAAACACCCACTGAGTCCTTAAGCACTCGGTCCCCCTTCAGTCTCATTGGTCCTTCACAAACACCTCATGGGAAAAAGAGCATCATCCCCTTTGGTAGATGAGGAAACCGAGACTCAAAAGGTTAAGTGACTTGTCCAAGGTCACACTACAAGAACATAGAGGAGTGGGGACCAACCCTAGGTCTTTCTCTTTCCATGTTGTCTCAGGGGTGTGACCACTACTAGCTCCCACACAGATAAGGGAATCAAGGGGCCATAGGGCAGACCACCCCCCCCCATACAGATGCTGTTGTCCTCCTAACCTCCCAGCCCTGCTGCCCTCCCCACATTTCCCTCAGGGAATGCTGCAGAGGGTCCCTAGGGCACTTCCTGGCCAGAGAGGTCCTGTGGACCCTCATTCCTCCCAGACACCCTAGAACTCAGGCCCACCCATAGACACTTTCCTGCTGAATAGCCAAGATAATCCATGCCCAGGAGCCAGGGGGAGACGACATATCTGAACGTCACTGAGGCGCTTCATGTGAGCCAAGAAAGGGCCTCAGTGAAACTACATCAAGCTGGTTGGACAGAAAGGTGATTACATGGATCAGAGACCTGGCATTGGACCCTGGCTAGGAGGTCTGGGTGTGTGTGGCAGGCCCTTTCCCACAGGAAAGGGGCTTGAAGAGTAGCAGATGGACCCTCATGCCCTATCTTACACCCCCACCCCAGCCGCCTTCTCCCGCCTCCCTTCTGAGGGAAGAGCAGCTATGTTTTCAAGGATGTGATGGCAGTTCAGTTGGTGAGTAATGCCCCTCCCCAGGGAATAGGAGGCCTGAGATTCCCACCCAATTAGTCACTTCGTGGCTTTGTCCACCATGAATTTAGCTCTGTGGGACCTTAGGCCCCAGCTGAGCCAATCATGCCAAGGCAGAGTGGGACGGGGAGACCTACATTCAGTGGCACCACGCAGCATGTGTGGCTTTGGCAAGACCTGTCCCCGCTCTGGGCCTTGGTTCCCTGTAACTACTGTGTCTCAGGTTTGAGCAGCACAGATGTGTCCAAGGCTGGGTCCCTGTGGTGCTCTCACACAGGGCTGGGAGAAGAAGAGCCAGGCTTGTCATCATTTGCATCTGTTGCTGCCCAGTGCTCAGGAATCTCTTCTCCACAGCAGGGGCAGATTCTCCTCAGGAGAGAGGAGTCCACTCCCTGCCTCTTCTGCCGAATGTAGGGGGCAGGAAAGGCTCGTTGGCTTCAGTGTGAGAGAAGCCCACAGCAGGGCCACTGTCAGTCTCAGACCTCGGTCTAAACCCAGACCCAGACCCTTTTAGGCCTCCCTCTCTGTCCTCCTGAGAAGGTTGATAATGGCTTTGAGGGTCCCAGCCTCACACCCAGCTCCTGAGCCTTGGTCCTTCAACCTGCCCTGTCCCCTGTCTCCACACAGCACCTGACACCCTGAAGGACCTGGCTCCCGCCCCCTACTCCTAAGTGGCTTCCTCATCTTCATCCCGTTACCCCACGTTATGGATTGAATTCTGCCCCCTCAAAATGTGTAATAAATCCTAACCCCTATATCTGTGGTTGAGTCCTGGTGTGGTGCTGTAGGATAGGCACTGGACTGCTAATCACAAGGTCGGTGGTTCAAACCCACCAGCCACTCCTTGGAACTGACTGAATGAATATCAGTTAACAACAACATGCCTGTGATTGTACTCCCATTTAGGAGTGGGTTTTCTTTGTTATGTTAAGAGGTTGTATCAGTATTGGGTGTGTTTTAAACTAATCACCTTTGATATATGAAAGTATTGTTGTTGTTAAATACCTAGAGTAGGTTCCAATTCATAGAGACCCTGTATAGGGTTTTCAAGGAGCAGCTGGCAAGTTTGAACTGCTGACCTTGTGGTTCAAACATACCTTGCAGTTCAGTGCTTATCCTACTGTGCCATACCAAGACTTCTGAAATATGAATGTTGTTCCTGTTAAGTGGTACTGGGAACCTTCTGACTCATAGTGACCCTGTATAGGGTTTCTGAGGAGCAGCTGGTGAGTTTGAAGCGCCAACTTTGCAGCTCAAACCAACCTTGCAGTCCAGTGCTTAACAGATCAATTAAGCAAGGAAGCAGAGATGGGAATAGAGGGATGCCAAGCCACAAGATAATCACCCCAGAAGAAGTTGAAAAGACACAAGGACCTTTCCAGGATCAGACAGAAAAGAGAGAAAGCCTTCCCCTGAATTCAGACTTCTAGCCTTCTAAGTGAAAAAATACATTTCTGTTCATTAAATTCACTTCCTTATGGTAGCATGTATATTACAGCAGCACCAGGTCACTAGGCCGCCCCATCACCACCCCACCACCCCTAGCCTCTCTAGTCTTGTCCACTGCAAATTAACTCCTATTGCCTGTCTTTATTTTGAAGAGTTTCATCTGCCTCTGAGAACTTTGAAAATAATCACTTAACCATGTCACAACTAAAATAACTAAGCTTTGGGAAGAAGAAGAAGAAAAAAAAAAAGATGACAAGGAAGCAACTAAGAGGAAGAAGAAGAAAGAGGAGGCAGAGGAGAGGAAGGAAGGCATCTATGAACATAGACAGTTGCATCAAGTTCAATCAAAAAACTGAGTCAATTTCAACTCTTAGCCACCCGATAAGACTGAGTAGAATACTCCATAGGGGGTCCATGATTGTCAGTCTTTACAAAGCAGACAGCCTCATCTTTCTCCTTCAGAGCAGCGGGTGTTTGAACTTTTGGTTAGCAGTCTATCACTAAATCAATAGACACTAATAATTCATCACATGCATCCAGTACCTAAGGAGTCCTGGTGGCACAATGGTTAATCGCTTGACTGTTAACTGAAAGATCAGTGGTTCAAACTCACCCAACAGTTTTGCAGGAGAAACTCAGAAAAACTAAACTCAAGTTCACTGTCATTGAGTTGATTCCAATTCATGGTAATAACCCTGCATAGGGTTTCTGAGGCTGTCAATCTTTACAGGAGCAGAAAGCCTCATCTTTCTCCTGTGAAGCGTGCCAACCTTGTGGTTAGCAGTCCAGGGCTTATCCTACAGTTCTATCTGGCTCCTTTGCAAAAGAAAAGACCTGGTGATAGGCTTGCACCTTACCTTAGGAGACCCAGTGAGGAGCCTCTATAAGGAGCCCTGGTAGCGTAGTGATCACAAGCTGGACTGCTAACAGCAAGGTCAGAAGTTCAAATCTGTGGGAGGAATATGAGGCTTTCTGCTCCCGTAAAAATGTACAGCCTCAAAAACCCTATCCAGGGTTGCCATCAACAATAAAACACCTTCCCCCCATGAGGGAGATACTGCAACTGAGAGGCACAGAGAGGCTGAGACTGTGCTCAAGATCACACAGCTGACAGACAGCAGAGCTAGGGCACCAGACCGGGGAGTCTGCACATCCAACCAAGGCTCGTGATTGCACTGAGTACCAAGGTGCTGGGACCCACTGGGAAGTCTGGAGAGGACCTAAGGACATCAGTAGGAGGCTTTGGCTTGCCTGGCAGGGGACAAGATTTTAGCCTCCTCATTCAGTTCCTCCTTCAAGCACTTTCCAAGAACCACCTGGACTGAGCCTGCAGGCCCTGACCAACACCATGGCTGCTTCTTTCTGTTCTGTTGGCTTTCTGAGACACTGTTAGGGTCAGTGGAATACCAGCTGACTAGAGTGCATGACCTGAGCCTCCCAGAGCCTTCGTATCCCTATCTGTAAAATGGGATGAGCAATGCCACCGTCTTCAGGGCCTTGGCTCCCTGTAACTGCTCTGTTTCAGGTTCCACCTACTTCCTCCTCAGGGTGGGTCAGGGGCCTGGCACCTGAGGGAGTGGTCTGTGCCCAGGTAATGACTGTTAATCTGGTTTGGAGTTCAGATCAGAGAGTCTTTAAATCCTTGCTATTCAAAGCATGGGGTCCCTGGGTGGTGCAAACGCTGCTAACACAAAGGTTAGAGGTTCAAGCCCACACAGAAGCACTTCAAAGAAAGGCCTGACCATCTACTTCTAAAAACCCAGCTACTGAGAATCCCAACGGAGGAGCACAGCTCTATCTACTATGAATCACAAAGGGATGTCGTGAATCAGTGGATTCCAGGCTGTCACTAAAAGCACAACCCAGGGATCGTCGCATCTCCTGGAAGCTGGTTAGAAATGCAGTCTCAGGCCTCAGTCTAGATCCACTGAATCAGAATCCGAATTTTAACAATTACCCAGATCATCTGTATGCACATTAAAGGAATGGTTACTGGGGCTTTCTGGGGGCCAGGTCACCTGGTGACTGGTGGGAGAAGACAGCAGGGAGGTGCATATTTAGATGAGAGGAGAGGAAGGGCCCTTCTGAGCCCTACAGTTAAGCAAACAGCCTTGACCCTCAGTCCCAGGAGCAAAGGTCTGCAGGCCTTGATCTGCTCACCATGACACGGGGGCTGGGCAAACAGTCAGGGTCTGTGGGGAAGCAGCCTGAAAGCCAATACATGTTTAACTGGGAAACCCAACCAGTCAGGCAAGGCAGTCACACCTACACACATACACATGCACCATCTCACACACATCTTCACACGAAGTCACACACACTCACATTCACACCAGCACACAATTACCATTACACACACACACACATCATAAAATTACACACTGACTCAGGACTTGCCTGCCCAAAGCACAGCTCCAGCCCGAGAGCGGGCACTCTTGAGGACAGTGTGTGCCTGTGCATGTGCCCTGTGTGTTTGAGTGTGCCGAATTCTCCAGGAGCCCACTCTTTACCCATATTACTTTGCTCCTGTCTCACCTGTTTAACCCTCAAATCCACTTAGCAACGAGAAGCCCAAGTGCTGCTCACCTGAGGCTGGCAGGGACCCAAAGATTAATTGATCACCTATAACACCTCCCACCCTCCCTCCCCTGCACACAAACACAGCCATTTCACCAGGTTGCTGGGGGTTGAGGTCTGACCTCAGAGGTGAGGGGTCCACCCAGGGAGGCAGCAACACCTAGTGGTGGGTGCTCAGCCTTCCCACACATGCCCACACAGAACCCCCACCCACACAGCTTTGAGACCTCGATTTTGTCTGCCCCACCCATCAGTGGGTAACAGCTCTCACCTCTACACCCCCATCTTCACCACTGACCTCTTTTGACACTGGGCTGCTGAGATTCCCCAGGTTCACATGGACTCCAAAGAAGCCCTAAAATGTGGGACCAGAACCTGGACCCCAAGCAGTATGTCCAAGACATAACCAATATAGGGGGTCAGTTGCGGTCACAGGGTGCATGGTTACACGGGTCCTGGAAAGGCCCTCAGCCCCAAAATATCTCCCCTCTGGGTCCGGAAATCCCTCTCAGCCCTCTGAGATTCTCAGCCCGGGAGAGGCTCCCACCTGAAGCCCTTGTCAACTCACTCCCGGGAGAGGCAGCTGACAGCTGGGCTGAGGGTGGCGAAAGATAGGGCAAGGGAGGGTGGGCGCGGGGGCCAGATGGGTAGTGCTGAAAGAAAGTGACTCTCACTTGCCAGGGCCTCTGCCTGAGAGCTCCCACCCAGGTGGGGACATGTGCCCTCTCAACAGTCCCCAAGGACCTACCCCCAAGAACTCAGGGAAGCGGTATATCGCTCTCCACGTGCACCCCAGGGCAAATCAAGTTATATCCCACTGTCTCCTTGAGGACGCCAAAGTGCCAGAGACCAGGAGGGGTTGGGAGTCCTGAGAGAGGGGAGGTGCGGACAGGAGGGGGAATTAACCAGGTTCCAAAATAGCACAGTTGGTTCTGCCTCACTTCACCCTGTACAACGTCTGGCAGCTTCTGCTTTCGGTCTGACTCATGCCTGGTGGGGGCAGGATGGGGCGGCCAGCACGGGCAGAGGCCACTGGACAACTACGGGCAGTGGTCCAGGAGCTCGTAGCTGAGTGGCTGCTGCCGTCCCCTCACTACATTTGCCTGCCCCCCAGGCCTCCTCTGCTGCCCCTATAATGGATTAAACTTCTAGGAACGGTCAACAGGAGCAAATACCCAGCTCTAGGGGTTCCTTTCTTGGGTCCTGGCTCAGCCCTAACCTACCAGAGGACTTCTCGCGGACATCAGCTGCTCCAAATCTGGGACTCCGCTTTGCTCCTCCCCTGCCCAGGTCCAGCACCCCTCTGTAGCTCCACCCCAGGGAAACCTGCATCTCCACCAGGGAAGACAGCCACCCCCCACAGAAACACAATGGCCTCTCCCAGCAAGGTCCCACTCTAGGCCCCATCTCCCTGTCCTGCGCCACACACGAGTATGAAAGGAAAACAAAGGCTTTGCTCTAAAAGTTCACACACATGCCCATACCCCGTCTTTCTGTTCTTAAACGTCATGAAAGGAATCAAATAGCAATGACTTCTCTCCCTTTGAAACACCCATGTTATCTCTGTGTTCTGCCTCCCTGGCTCCAAGCATGGAGCTACTCTACTGAAACAGCTGCCTCATCCCCCTCTCTGGATCAAAGATACTTGGGCACAAATCAGAAATCCTCACCACAAACTCCTCCTCTCAACCCCTCCATACAAGCCCATGCCAGTCTCCTTCCTGCCCTGATGCCAATACACCTGCCCAGGATACCTACAGCCATCTATCTATCCAAGTGGGGTGGGGACAGAAGAGGTGTTGGCCTGCCTACCTGTGGAGAATTAATTAAGTAGGAGACTGGGATTCTGTGTTTGGCCAGACACAACCCGTGCCCCGCCATCTGCGCCCTGACCAAACCTGGTTTGGAAGTGAAAACGCTAAGAGGAAAGGCTAGAGAGATGAGTCAGAGTGGCAGTGCTTTGGGCATACCTGCCCACCACTGGCCCCATCCTAGTCTGGTGCCCTTTGGGCCCCTCCAGCCCCCACACCAAAAAGCTTTACCTACAAACCACTCCCATCTTTTAACCTTTCCCATCCCTTCCATCCCACAGGGATGAGCTTTATGGTGTGATACTAGAATGGAGGATCTGGATGGCTGCTCAGAGACCCCTCTCCAGAAAGCAGGCAGAGCTTTCACTGGGGCACAGGTTGCCCTTGAAGAAACTCACAAGCACACACCATTGCCCTATAAACTGCATCCTGTTCCCAATACAGACACATAAAGAGGGTGCTAGAAGGCTCAGTTCCCGCCTGACTGAAAGAAAGACAGTCACATGGCAGCCATGGGGATAGTGACCCCGGAGGGAAGGAGACAGGGGCGGTGCGAGAAAGAAAAAGGAAGTCAGAGAAACCGCTATAATCAAAGTCTCAGGATGCTAGAACTGGGAAGGACCTCAGGAGTAGCTGTGTCTCCAGGCCACCCGCATGACTGTACCTCCTTGTAGGAGAGGATGCAAAAAAGCCTGCTTGCCTCAGCATGCTTGCCTCAGACCTGTCCTGGAGGAGCAGCCAGTGTCTGCCATATGAGAAGCTCTCATTCATGGTCAGTCCCTTCTAGAAGGATTCTGACAGCTTCTTTTCATCCTCAGCGCCTGGCATACAGCAGCAAACCAAACCAGTTGCTGTCAAGTTGATTGTGACCCATGGCAACCCCAAGTATTGCAGAGTCAAATTGCTCTCTATAGAATTTTCAAGGCTATGGCCTTATGGAAGCAGATCGCCAGGTCTCTGGGTGGATTCAAACACTGCCAAGCTTCACGCTCCTAAGCAAGAGTTTAACCATCTGTACCACCAAAGGACTCCTTGTTCCTTAAATATCTGTTCCTCACAATAAACGTTAACCTGGTGACTGATTCCAGTGGAGAGCTGCCTGGGACATTGGGGAGGTGGCGGCTTCTTGGACACAGAAAAAGAACTATGAGAAGAGAGCCTGACCCACTGGCCCAACTACCAGTGTAGAGAGACCGTGGGTACCCCAGTTCTCAGCCTGCCCACCTGAGCATGTCCAGCTGCCAACACCTGGATCTTTGGCTTATCTGCCACCATTGGATAATGCTAACGCATGTTCTACAGATGTCCCCAGAGGATTGAGTCTCAAGTACTACAGCAGTGATCTGCTTGTTAGCACATGCTTTATTGGCTTCCTTCTCACTTCTGTGGGTCTGAGGAAACAGTTTTGACTCCAAACTTAGAAAGGTCAGTAAAGTGGTCAGAGTAAAATGTGGAGCTGAACCACCCTGTGGGGAAGCTGAGAGGCTGATGTGAGAGCCCGATCTCTAGGAAAGCAGTACATACTTAGAACTTTCCAACCTGTAGGAAGGTCCGAATGCCTTCAGAAGCAGAATTGGAAAGATGGTGAGAAGAAACAAGGACATCTCAGTGTTGTAAGTTATGTGGAGAAGAAACCTCCTTACCAGGGATGGTGAGGGCAACATTAGGTTACTTGTGGCAAATGCCAATAGGACTAGAAGCCCAGCACTGCTTCCCACCCCCGAAGAATTCTAGAATGCTGCTTCTAGAATAGAACTATAGGACTCCAGTGTTGCAGAGCCTTAGCATGGTTATTCATTCAAAAACACAGCTATTCCGTTCCCCAATCAGAGCTAGATACTGGAGCCACTAAGGGAGGCCATTTGATTCAACACTAAGAACATGTGTTTTACAGCAGGCAGAACATTAGATCTGCTATTTGCGGGCTGAGTGACCTTTAGCAACATACTTAACTTCGATGGGTCTCAGTATTCTCATATGTAAAATGAGGACTGTAATGCTTACCTTGAAGAGTCTCTGTAAGGATTAAATGTAAAGCATCTAACATAAAGGAGCTCTGGTAGCATAGTGGTTACAAGTTGAGCTACTAACCTCAAGGTCAGCAGTTCAAAACTACCAGCTGTTCTGCAGGAGAGAGATGAGGCTTTCAGCTCCCATAAAGATTTACAGCCTCAGAAATCCTGTAGAGGGTCGCTATGAGTCGGAAGCGACTCTACGACATATAACAACAACAACAACATCTAACATAGGTTCAGTAATAGTTAATGGATATGTAGAGGGTAGACGCATAGAGAGCTGGATAGATGTGTATAATGGATGAATGCACGCATGGATGGATATAACAGATGGAAGAACACATGGATGGATGGATGAGTGTTTCAAAGGAGTCAAAGTAGCTGTCTACAAAGAGCTCACTGTCTGGTTCAATTCTCCTTTCCATTAAATTTACAGACAAGAAAACTGTGGTCCATCATCCCCTAATTTATCTATTATGTAAATCTGTACCTTTGTCAGGTTGACAAATATAAAATAAGATCCCTCCTTCTGAGCCTTAGCCCTGCTATTGGGGGAGAATTGTTCTCTGAAGGCTGTAGAAGGCTGGGCCAGAACAGAGGGCCAGTTACCATCACACCAGTTCCCACCATCTGATTACACCATGACCACACCTATCTCCCCTCAGGTCCAATACCACCCAGTTCCCACCCCAGGGGAAGGAAGGGAAGACTGACAAAAGCTGAGCAGCCCGGAAAGGCCAGGATAGCTGAGAAAAAGAAGCCAAGGATTGAGTGTGGGTATTAGGGGAAGGGGTGAGTATGAGTGGGAGAGGAGATAAAGAGCAGAGAGAAGCACTGATTGTCTTTGGAAAGATCAAGAAAGAAAATAGCCCCGAGCAGCAACAGAATAGATTGAGCAACAATGAAAGGCCATCTCCCTGCTCCATCACCCCCACTGGCTTCCAATTGCCCACCAGATAAAGTTGGGTCTGCATCTGCAATCTCACCCTTTCGTCCTGTGGGATCTCCTTTCTGGGATTTGGTATTTTTTCCAAGATACCCACATGCTGCAGGCAGTGGTCAGAGGCAGCAGCCCCTCCACACTGCCACACCTCCCAAATCTCCTTCCCCTAAACAAGACCCAGATAGAAGGTCTCCTTGCTCTCTTTCCCCCCATAATCTGGGCCCCCAGATGCCTTGCTCCCTCTACCCACCCCCAACTTTTCCTCCAAAGATTACCAATCCCTACCCAACCCAATAAGTCCCACTCCAGTGCCTCTTCTTTCAGGCAGCCTGCCCTGACTTCACTCTCCTCTAATCATCATTTGAGAACAAATACTTAATCTGTTCCAAACTGGGCTCTCTGCCTGACACAGGGATACAAAGATGAATAAACTAGGTTTTGCCTTCATGCTACTCACAATCTAGTTTAGAAAAACACACCTTGCCTGATATCATATCTTATATTTCTTCTACCATTATGACTACCAGCTGCTCCGCGGGAGAAAGATGAGGCTTTCTACTCCCGTAAAGATTTACACCCTCGGAAACCCTGTACAGGGTCGCTATGGGTCGGAA
>NW_006408556.1:12669690-12724084 GCF_000296735.1 Chrysochloris asiatica
TATTGACCCTGACCCACAGCTTGAATAATAAAGGCCTCTTATGGCAGGCCAGACCTGCACTAAGCATTGTGGTAAGCTACCTCTTTCACCTTCACTATTGCCAAGCTGCTCCTCAGAAACCCTATACAGCGTCCCTATGGGTTGGAACCTACTCGACAGAACTTAACAACAACAACATCACCTCAGGAAGCAGTCCTAGGAGAGCTGTAGGATGAGCACTGACTGGACTACTAACGGAAAGGTTGGCAGTTCAAGCCTATCAGCTGCTCCCTGGAAACCCTATACAGAGTCACTATGAGTCGAACCAACTTGACAGCACTAAACAGCAACATCACCTTAGGAGGTGGGGACTATCAATATCCCCATTATAAATGTGAGGAAATCGAGGTCCAAGGTGACACAATAAGTGGCCCAGACAGAATTCAGACCCAGCTCTGTCTGAATCTGGCGCCATATTTATAACCACAGCACCATAGTGCCCATCAGTGAGTGGTCTTCAGCCCCTTTCTTAAAAACATTTTGACAGGAAGTTCATATCCCCAAGGAAGTTCATTCCAAATATAACCACTAAAAAATAGTCTATGTTTACTTAAATATTTATACAGTGAAACCTGTGAAAGCCAGAACTTGGTGGAATAGCCTTGTTTTTCCAGGTCTTGCGAGTTTTCTGACTTTGACAAGTGTAGTCTTATTGTTTTTCTATGGCTGTCTATCAGGGAGAATGTTTGAGTTCTCCTTCTCTGGCAGCTTTCTGCCTTCCACAGGTGGTGCTGTATTTGTTGATTATGTGGTTGGAGATGGAACAGAGAGAAGACAAGGCCCTGGGGTCACAGCAGGTAAGGACTCCTAAGAGCAAGTCGTGCTCTATCCTCCCTGCCCACCCACCTCCAGCTGGAGCCGGGGAAAGGGCTGGGGTGGGGACAAGGTCTGCCTGAGGGTTGAAGGGGACCTATTTTGCCAACCCTTCTCACTGACATTTATGTCCTAGGGTAATTTTCTTGACCCTTCTGTGCCTCCATTCCCCCATCTGTGAAATGGAAATGCTAATAGTATCCACCTCATAGGGTAACTATGAGTTCAACAAGCTGATACAGACTAAGTATTGCATGGCACCTGCATGGAGGAAGGTCTAGTGAACGTGAGCTATTATTATTATTCCCAGTTCCCACTCAAAGCCCGACCACCAATAATAATCATCATTCACTCTGGACAGCATTTTACTGTTCGCACACAAACTCACATACCATAAAATGGTAATGTGTCCAGAGTGTTTCCAGGGTACCATGTGCTGTTCTGAGTGCTTGACAGATTCAGTCTCAGGCCTCATAAGGAACCCATGATGGGAACGTTGTGACTGTCATCCCTATTTTACAGAGGAGGAA
The DNA here is from genome assembly GCF_000296735.1 of Chrysochloris asiatica. Lineage (NCBI taxonomy): Eukaryota > Metazoa > Chordata > Mammalia > Afrosoricida > Chrysochloridae > Chrysochloris > Chrysochloris asiatica. The sequence continues at coordinate 12,671,073 of NW_006408556.1, forward strand.
GATGAGGCACGAGGAGGGCCAGGAGATGCCAGGACCACATTGCTGGGAAGCAGCAGGCAGAGTGCACGTCCTCATGCACTGACGGAAGTGGGTGTTTACCCTGGCCTGGCCAGCAAGGGCTAAACATGTCATTCATGTCCATTATCATGGACCATCATATCACTATGATAGTAGTGTACACTATCGTACTGTCCTGTTCATCAGATGTGATCTCCTGTGTTCCCATCATGCTGTGTTCTCTCTGGGAGCTGGGCAGGGGATCCCCTAGGCCACCTGTTTCCCCAACTCCACCCCACTGCTCTCACCTTGTCCCTGCTCAGTGCTCCCCTCACTGCTCCTCAAAAGACATCTCTACGTTAGGGTGGCTCTCGTCCCCATTCTCCCATCATACAGACATGCACAGCATACAGACACCCCCACACACTACACACACAAGTGCACACACACCATACACACTATACAGGCACGCCCCACACATACTATACACACAAGTGCACACCCCACACACGAGTCCACACATACCATACACACCATACATACACACCCCACACACAGTATACGGCACACCCTACACACAAGGGCACACCCCACACACAAGTACACACACACCATACACACACCATACAGACACACCCCACACACAGTATACACACAAGTGCACACCCCACACACAAGTGCACACCCCCCACACACAAGGATGTACACTAGCAAACACACCCACATGCACACACACCACACACACACCCTATACATATGCAGGCACATGCACCTAGAGACACTACAAACACACACATACACCCTCATACCTGGAAGAGGACAGCCCCAGGGGAGCAGGCCCCCTGGAAAGCTCAGCTCCTCCAGGGGCCAGTGCTCTGGGCAACACCCCAGCCTTACACAGTCCCCAGTTTCCTCATGTTCCCCAGCGATAGTTCTCACCCAGCCCCCTGCAGCCTCAGCCGCCAGAGAGGAAGTTGCACAATCCCCTGGGAGCTGCAAATGTGGCTGAGGATTACTCACACCCATGCGCCCCAAGGCCCCTGACACCCACAAACCAACCAATGCAGACCAGCTCTGGGCTCCAGTCTCACCAACCGCACTCCAGCACCTACACTGCTCCTCCTTTCACCCAGAGTGAGCCTCTCTATGTCCCACAGTGTGGCCTGAGACAGCCCCAGGCCACCGTGCCCCGCCCCTCCCGGCACCAAGATAAAGAGGTAGGAATCCTGCTTGGCCTGCCGACTGTGGACACAGACCTAACTCCCACATCCTCCCAAGTCCATGCTACAGACATGCATCCTCCTAGCCAGAGCCCACACAGTGCACCCACCACCTTCCTGAGTGCCACCTCAGTCTTGAGCCCTGAAGCCAAGTACAAGCCCATGAAGTTCTGGGGAGATCCAGGCCACCACAAGTTTTGTCACTTGTAGGAAATTGCTCTCACTAGACATGGGATTTCCGAGGTTCCTCAGCCCCCAAACTACTTCTCTAACAGCCTGTTAGAGACTTGACATTTCACTTGTACTTCTTTCTGGTGGCTAATGGACTGTAGGCAAATATTCCTCCTCAAGAAAAGGAAGAACTTGTTAAGCCATTATTAGTCATCTATCAGGTAACATAAGGAGCTCTGGTAGCATAGTGGTTACGAATCGGGCTGCGAACCTTAAGGTCAGCAGTTCGAAACTAGCAGCCACTCCACTGGAGAAAGATGAGACTTTCTGCTCCCGTAAAGATTTACAGCCTTGGAAACCCTGCACAGGGTCGCTATGGGTCGGAACCGACTCAATGGCACATAACAACAACAACAACAACAACCATTATGACTACTACCACTATGGCTACTACTAATAAAACATTGTATTGAGCACTTACTATTCAACAGGAACTGTTTCTAAAGGCTTTACCCTGTTTACATTTGTTCATTTGACCTTCCCAACAACGCTGTGAAGTAGGAAGTATTGTTGTTGTTAGCTGTCACTGAGTTAGCCTCGTGCACAATAGAAAACAGCACTGCTGGGTCCTTCAACAGCCCTGTGATGGCTACGGATTGGACCGCTGTGATCCATAGGTTTTCAGTGGCTGATTTTCAGAAGCACATCATCAGACCTTTCTTTGTGCACCTTAGTCTAGAAGCTCCACTGGAAACTGCTCAGCCTCATAGCAAAGGCAGACATGAGGTGTCTTGACCAGGAAAAGAAGGTAAGAATTCCACAGCTGAGCCACTAGTACCTCACAGGAACTGCCAGTGACCCTTTTTGCAATTAGGAAACTGAGGCTGGAGCTAGAGAGTGAGCGCCCTAAGGCAGCCCCTGCCTGGTCTTCTCTTTTTCAGCATTTCCTATCAGGAACACTTAGACTCCATCCTCTGGGCTCTGCCGTGTTTTGTGCACTCCAGGCTCAATATGCCCACTCCTGTGGAATGGCAATGGTACAAACAGAGGAGGACGAGCCCAAGGCGAGTTGGGGAGGAAACAAGGCTCCAGGTGGGGATCAGAAGGGAGCCACCTCTGGGTCCCCTTTCAGCATCTCCCTTCTCCACCTGTTCCTGTAGCCCAGCCTGGCACTTCATAATCTGTGGTCACTGCAGGATGCCCTGTGCCTTTGTTAAGAGGACTGAGGTGGCACTGGAGGAGAGAACTGGCTCTCACACCTTGGATGGACAGAGGAACAAGGAGGGTGGGCCATGAAGAGGAGAGGTGACCTTTCAGCTCTGCCCAACCCATAGACTTGGGGGTCTTAGATTGAGAAATCAGGCTCTCCTGCTGGGCACCCTCTACCTCAGCCTAGGGGCAAGGGCATAAGCAGGGATAGGACCCTCTCCACCTTGCCAGGCTCACCTGGCCCCAGAGACCTCGTCAGGATGAGCGGTTGAACAGATGAGGCAGCTCAGGCAGGACTCTCAGAATAGACGCAGCAGGAGGGCTTGGCACCCCCACCCTCCAGGGGTGCCCAGGTTGGAGAAAGAAGGCTTCCCAGCCAACCTGTGGAACACAAAGAAAAGAGATTGGGTCCGGGTCCCAGCCCTGGCCACACCTCACTTCTACATTTCTATCCCCTCTGATGAGGCCAGGTTGGTGGAGCAGGGAAATTGAGACACAACACCTGCCCTCCGGTTCTGCAGACCTGCTCTGCCCACTCCAGCCACCAGCACAACTCTTCAAAGTGAAGCAAGCATTACATTTCTCTCTTACAAACCAAGAGAGACTCCAGACCCTGCCATTGTGGGCCACACATTTTCCAGAAATAGGACTGCAAAGTTGGGCTGTGGAAAGAAGGGAGCCTGAATTTAGGTGAGAAATACGGGAATTCAACTATGAATTCAACTATATTCAAATGGTAATTCAACTATAAAATATGGTAAAACTCAGGCATAGGCTCTCTGAGCCCATGGTGCCTGAGTTCAAACCTAGCTCTGCCATTTACGGTCTGTGTAACGTTGGGCAAGCGATTGAAATCTCTTGATGCCTCATTTATGCACTGGGGACGATGGGGACAGCTGATGTGAGAAGCAAATTCGTTCATTTGGCTCCTCAAGTATGCCAATGGTCTCGGGCTACTCACACCCTAGTCATGGTGTTTCTGCACCTCTCCTCACAGGGGACTGCAGGGCTCAGGCCCTGGCTGGGGGTGCTGAGGAGTGGATGGAGCCACTGCTGTTGACAGAGCTGGTGCCAGGCCCACGGCGGGCATGAAGCCCAGGCGCACAATGGGGCTGTGTGTGCACCCAGCGTTACCCTGGAACGGAGCTGGGCAGGCTGGCATCTGGGGTCAGGCCAGGAATTTCTTTCCCTGGAGAGCCTCCCCACCCCCTCTCAGGCAGCCCAGCCCAGTCCAAGGGTGGGCAAGCACCACTCCACTGCCCGCACTGAGCTCTGGAGGGGAATGGGAACATGCCCTAGTGGTGGTCACTGGGGAATGGGACCCCTGAATCCAGCCACCCGGTGGGACTGTTCACTTGTGTGGCTTCTGAGTCGATTGTGTAATATGGGGCCACAGCCTCCCCTGTGGACAAAGGGAGGGGGAGTCTCCAGGAGTCAGGGGAAGGTACAACTCAAGTCCCCAGCTGCACCCCCTCCCCATCGAGGACCCTGCTCCTCAATCTCCAACCTGTGAGGACTCTGGTCTTTGGAGGGGCCCAGGAGTTCTGATCCCCTTGCTTGCACCAGGCCCCGGGGTGCCCCGCAAGATGAGCTCTCACTCCCTGGGGGAATGAGTCACCAGCCGACTGCAGCCAGGACGGCGGGCCTGGCGGTGGGCAGGTGGAGACTCTCCTCTCTCCTCCTGGCAGGTCCTCTGCAGCTGGAAAACCACTCATCTGGCGTCAGCATCCTGGCTTAGGCCTCAGCAGGCCACTGCCTCTGATCCCAGGATTAGGGGACCTGATATCCCTTTCCAGTTCTGTAGCTGTAGGCATGCACCTCCACCCCCAATATACCCCTGAGTGGCAAAAACAGCCACTGATCCCTGAGTGAGAAACACGGTGTGAAGCAAGGGAAGAAGGGAGAGCTGGGGCATGTGGTGGGTAGCAAGAGAGGGAAGAAGCGAGGCCACCTCTCCCTCAGGTTGACAGGCTCTGGACACTGTGGTCAACTGCGGTGGGGCACATTTTCCACTCTCAGAGCCCAGAGAAGAACCCAGCAACAGGAGATAATGGCCTCGCTCCTTCACCAGCCTGATTACATGTTCACACACTCCCTCACACCCAGTCAGGATGACACAAATATGTGCCCCTACATATAGGCTGCCGCCCACACTTCCAGAAGGTCACACACAAAAGTCACTGTGGCAACCCCAGGCCTGTGGACACAGTTGGATGGTCACCCCACCTGGTCCCTCACACCCACAGGTCCCCACCTCCGTGTACAAATGGGCACATACTGCATCCTGTGGACTCACGTTGTGTCTTAGGGTGCCTCAGCTCTGAGGGCTCTTGCTTGGTGACTAGGAGAAGACTCCCCAGCCAGAAGTACCTCTCCTGTGTGTTAGGGAAGGGGACTTTCACCACCCAACCCAGGGAGATCACACACCTGCCCTGAGAACAGAGGCTGATTGCTGAAGCTGAGCCCATCAAGCTCATTTTACAGATGAGCACACTGAGACTTAGATTGGGGAAGTGTCTCTTCCCCAGTGAACAAGGCTGAACCTGGACCCTGGGTTGAATAACTTAGAGCCAGACAAACAAAGCAGGGATTGGGGATAGGGAGTGAAGAGGAAGAAAAGAGGGTTTGCTACGGCACCGGAGGGCCACTTTTCCCAGATGCGGCCATACTGTTGCCGTTTCAGGTTCTCCTTTCAAATATTTCCTGAGCACATAAGTGCCAATACTGTGGCAAGTGTACTTGTGCCCAATCTCACCCTTTCGTCCTGTGGGATCTCTGTTCTGGAATTTAGTCATTTTTTCAAGGTACCCACACCCTTCAGGCAGTGGTCAGAGGCAGCCCCTCCAAGCTGCCACACCACAGAGAGCCCCACTTGGCATCTAGTGGCCAAGGCACAGTTCAGCTCCACCACCCAGAGTCAATGTCGAGTCAGGGGCCTGCTGACCATCAGACCATAACGAGCCTCAGAAATCACCCACCGGAAATTTCCAGACTGATTTTAGCAGCTCAGTGGGGAAGGGCAGGGCCCCCCAGCTGGCCTCCCCCATGCTCTCAGACAGTCCCCAGTGCACCTTGTGAGCTTCTGAGGTAGAATCTGAGAGCCTCTTCATGTTACAGAAGCCAGGAGTTTTGTGTAGGATCACTTGTGTAGGATCACGTAACTCAGGTAGAGCTATAGCCCGTCCCTCCAGTTCCAGCTCTTTACCACAACTCCCAAGGCAATGGGACCCCATCTTGTACATGGGAAAGGAACACAGCACACACACACACACACACACACACACACCAACAATTAAAAGGAAGACAAGCAGAAAACAAAAGCCGCCTCATGGACTCAACTCCTACCGTGCTCCCAGCACTGGGCAAAGTGCTCGAGCATATTTCCTGCTTCATTCCTCACAGGTTACCCCCTGCCTACCTCCTGTGCTGTCATCTCCATTATTTAGCTAAAGAAATGAAGGTTCAGAAAGGTTAAGTGACTCACCCAAGGTCACCCAACCTGCAAGTGGCAAAGCTCCGATTCCAACACATCCTTATCTATTCCACAACCATACCTTGACCCCTCACTGAAGTCTTGAAGAAATCTCCACCACCAGAATGTTGTTGTTGTTGTTAGGTGCCATCGAGTCAGTACCGACTCATAGCGACCTTATACAGCAGGACAAAACACTGCCCCATCCTGGGCCAACCTCACTATTGTTGCCATACTTGAGCCCATTGATGCTGCCACTTTTGGATACTATTACTGCTCCCTCTGAGCCCATCCTAAGCTTCAGCTCACTCAGAGAAAAACTGAGATGCCTCCTACCCAACTCATCCCAACAGGATGATGGCTTCTGATTAATCATCATCATTATCAAACCAATCCATCCGCCACTGAGTAAATTCCAATTTATGGTGACCCCATGTGTGTCAGAATAGAACTGTTTTGTACTGCACACAATTTTCAGTAGCTGATTTTTCAGGAATAAATCGCCAGGTCTTTCTTCTGAGGTACCTCTTGGTGGACTCAAACCTCCAACCTTTAAGTTAGCAACTGAGTGTGTTAACTGCACCACCCAAAGGCTACAACAATAATGCCATCTCCCTATTTATATAACACTTAACCCAAAACCAAACACTGCCATCTAGTCAGTTCTGAATTCCAACAATGCTATGCAGGGTTTCTGGAGTCCTGGTGTAGCACTGGATAAGCACTCAATCACAAGGTCAGTTAGAATCACAGGGTCAGCCATTCAAACTCATCAGCCGCTTCTCGGAAACTCTATGAGTCGGAACTGATTCAACGGCACTTAACAACAACAACAACATATAGGGTTTCTGCGATTGTCAATTTTTACAGGAGTACCACCGACCTTGCGGTTAGCAGCCCAATGCCAACACAGTGCCACTAGGGCTCCTCACTCCTTATGTTTCAGGTGTTTCATACATTATTAATTTATTTGAACCCCACAACACTGTATTTCCATTTCCATCTAGCAAATGAGGAAACTGGGGCACAGAGAGGTTGGATGACTTGTCCACGTCACACAGCTAGGAAGCAGCAAGGCCAGGACTCCAGCGCAGGCCATCTGTCTCCAGAGCCTGCACATCTAACCATTGTACCAGACTCCTCTCTCTACAATAGCTGATGGTTCCTCATTCAGTTTGGGGCCTAACTCTTATCCTAAGGGCTTCTGTCTTTGGGGGGTCTGAGGCTGATAGGAGTCCCTAAGGGCCAGACATGGGAAAGCCTACCTACTGGGCACCTTTAGTTCATGTTCTCTGCCCACCCCACCCCCAGGAGCCGGGACTGGAAGGATGAGATTGTGGGACAGTAATCAATGCCCAGCCATGACGAGGCTGTCTACTGGATGCCCAGCTCCAACTAGCGCAGAAGTTGAAAGCTCTGTCCTTGCTCTCCTGCCAGTGGCTGATCCAGTCCCCAGAACTGCCCAAAGGGGTCGCCCCTGCCACCCCCACCACCTTCAATACTGGCTGCACCAGATGTTGGCAACACTTAGAAACAGTGCTAAAAATAGACACTAGAATGAGTCAGTGCTAAGAATAATCGGGCAAACAGCCCTCTTGGGGAGGACACTCTCTGCCAGGGAGGCCCCCCTCCTCCCACCTTGCACCAGCCCAGCCCAGCCCTGCCTTTCCCTTGGAGCCCTCCTCATAACCAGCAGAGGATCTGGGATGTTTATGCCCGGATTGTGGTGACAGAGACATCAGCAGTCCCCCTCCATGCACTCCCATCACACGGGCAGGTGACCTGCTACCTTCTATGAAGAGTGGTGGTGGGGCGGCGGGGGGAGTATCACAGAGTGGGCAGGGGCTAGAGAACACCTCCCTGCTCAGGGCTGGGCTGTACTGGGCTACCAAATTGCCTGAGTTTCTTTCTCAACTAGAATACCACCTCCCAGCAGGAAACTAGGCCACTCATGCTCCCAGCATCTCTCACCTCATACATTACCTGTGAAATGGCTCCCTAGAGTTAGCCAGACTGGCCCACTCTGTAGATGACCAGGGGAAATGAGCCCAGAGAAGGAAAACAGTATACATCAAATGTGGGGGCAAGTCAGAACCTGTGAGTCCTGACTATGTTGGAGAATTCCTTATGTCTTCCGTGTCCTTCCCCGACTCCCCAGAAATAGTAAGACATGTCGATTTATGAGCTGATGATAGTTAATGTGCCACATCCGTATGTGGTATCAGAACTGAATCTGTCAACAACTCCAGGAGACAGGCAAGATGACAAGTTCCAATATACAAGACCGAGGTTCGGAAAATAGAATAAACTTGCTAGAGCTCTACAGCGCTCAGGAAACCTTAGTACCATCAGCTGGAGCTGGAGCTCCCAGGAGCCCACTTGCTGGGCACGGCCCTCTCCCAGCAATGGCCTGAGGGAGTGACCCCTTAATGTTATTGGGAGGCAGAGAGTGGGGCCAGAAGAAGGTGATGAGCCCTCAGACAGGAAGAAGTGCCACACTTATCTAAGACGAATAGGGGAACAGGAAAAGGAGGGATGCCCTGGGCAGGGCACTGACCAGGGAGTCAGGATTCCTGGAGTCCAGCTCCAGCCCTGATACAGATAAGGACTTTCAACAACGGACCTCGCGATCTCCTGGAGTATCTCATGGTCACATATTGAAGATGCACAACAAATATGAGCTTGCCAAAGGCTCTGTCTGACAAGTCCTGCAACAAAGAAACCCATTTTGCTTTTTAGACTCCTATTCGCTCATAGTGAGTCGGAACCAACTCCACGGCACATAACAACAACAGCAACAAATTCTCTCATAGGAGTCCTGGTGTGGCACTGGGGGTTAATGCGCCAGACTGCAAAGTCGTTTGAACCTCAATGTCGGCTGTTCAAGCTCACCAGCCGCTCCTCAGAAACCCTATACAGTGTCTCTATGGGTCGGAATGACTGGACGGCACTTAACAACAACAACAACAAATTCTCTCATAACTTAGCCCTTCCACAGAATACATCTTAAGAAACCTGATCACAATGATGAGTGGTCACAAATTCACATGCCTGCAGAAGTCAGCATGAAACATCAAAGTGGAAGACAGGCCGTAACAAAGTGTATCTGGACCTACAATGAGCTGCGGAGCTCTGAAATAGTCCTCAAGGCCTCCCTCAGGACTCACCCAGGTTTTGATCCCATCTGGTCCTCCCCAGTCCTGTTGAGAGGAGGTCATGGTTATTGATGCAGGCAGAAGAGAGACTGAAGCTGATGCTATTTATGAAGCCCTTCTTATGCACTAAGCATTTTATATCCATCCTCTCATGTGGTTCTCACAGCAACCCTTTGAGGAAGACACTGTTGTTGTCCCCATTCTTCAGAGGGAGAAATGAATGATCAGAGAGATTAAGTCACTTGTTCAAAGTCACACAACCAGTAAGTAGTACTTCCTGGACATAAACTCTAGCCACCTGAAACTGGAACTCATCATCTCAGTCCAGCTCTGCTAGGTACGGATGAGAGACTTTACCTCTCTGTGCCTCAGTTTCCTCATCTATACAGTGGGATAATAATAATAAAAAAAGTTCTGCCTGTGAAGTTAGTGAAGATTAAACTTGAAAATACACATAAAGTGGTTAGCACAGTTCCTGGCACACAGTAGGTGCTCACTTGTTGTTGTTGTGAAGTGCCATCGAGTCGGTTCCGACCCATAGCAACCCTGTATAAGGTTTCCAAGGAGCAGCTGGTAAGCTTGAACCACCGACCTTTCAGTTCAAATGGCTTTGCAGTCCGGCACATTAACCCACAGCGCCACACCAGGACTCCAGGTGCTCACTAAATGTTACTTGTTATTAAATACTGAACCCTGGTGGCACAGTGGTTAAAAGCACTTGTCTGCTAACCCAAAAGTTTGACGGTTCAAATCTACCAGGAGCATCATAGGAAAAAGCTGTGACCGTCTACTCCCGTAAAGATTTCCAGCCGGGAAACTCTGGGGGTGGGGGGTGGGGGGGGAGGGCAGTTCTACTCTGTCCAATTCACAGGGTCACTATGAACTGGACTTGGACTTCATGGCAATGAGTCTGGTTTGGGGTTTTCTGCCTGTTTACAATGAACACAGTGGCAATGGGTTTGGTTTTGGCTTGATCTGTCTGTATAAGGAGTCCTGGTGGTGCACTGTTAAAGCACTCAGCTGCTAACCAAAAGGTCAGTAGTTTGAACCTGCCAGCTGCTCTGTGGGAGAAAGAAGAGGCAGCCTGCGTCCGTAAAGATTTACAGCCTCAGAAACCCCATGAGGCCGCTCAACTCTGTCCTGCAGTGTCAATAAGAATTGGAGTCACCTATTCGGTAGTATCATTAAACTCTGCCTTCTGCTATGGGAACTCACTCCTGAGTGAGTTCTCCACTCAGACGGTTGAATGTGATTCTCTGTTGCCTGGAAATTGAGCCTGTCAATCAGTGCTAAGGCCCAGCCCCCTCCATCTGGCAGCATAGACCTGCAAACTGGTGCTCCTAGGGTACTCAGTGCAGTGGGGTTCAGGGAGCTAGGGGTTCCTAAACCCAGGGCAGACCTGGGTCTCATTCTCTGAGGCCTCACAGGCCACCTCCCTCTTAGAGCTAGAGTTGTCCAAAGCCACCATATGTCACAGACGTCTTCCTGCTGTTCCACACACTGCTCTGCAAAGTTCAGCTGGGCAGCATAAGGGAGGAGAAGGCTCAGGGGGACCCTCATCCCATCCCTGTGCCCTGAGCCAACTCTCCGTCTAGATTGCACGGCACCTCCCTTCCAGGCCTGGCCCTGCAGCTGTCTGCTTGCTTACAGGGAGTACCCCACCACCCAGTGTGGCTCTCTTGCCTACAGACCTCACCCCAACTCTTCACCCCAGACATTCTTTCCTCTCACTATCCCCACCCAACACATCATCATTACCCAGAATCCCTCGCTGACCACCCCCACCCTCTATCTCTACTGACCCCCTCAATAACCACTGACCCACATATTCACCAGTTACCTTGATAGGAATTGGGCCCTGACTCCCCAGGCATACCTGCTGAACCCCAGTATATGGTGCTGCGTTTTACACACAGTAGGTGCTCCAAAAATACTGCTTCTTGTTAGTTGCAAGCTGCCATCAAGTCGTTTCCCAACTCATGGAGACCCCGTGTACAAGAGAATTGGACTGGAGGTGGATTGCCAAGACTTTCTTCCTAGTTTGTCATAGTCTGGAGCGCTGCTCAATCTGGTCAGCATCATGGTAGCACACAAGGTGGCAGCTGACCATGAAGCACACTGACTGGGAAATGAACCCTGGGCTCCTATGTGGGAGGTAAGAACTTTACTACTGAACCACCACTCCCCTCAGTGGGGACGGAGGAAGGTAATCTAAGGTGATGGTGGTGGTGTGCCGTGGAATCGATTCCGACTCATAGCAACCCTGCATAGGGTTTCCAAAGCTGTAAATCTTTACCGGAGCAGAAAAGTCTCATCTTTCTCCTGTGGAACTGCTGGTAGTTTCGAACTGCTGACCTTGAGGTTAGCAGCCTGACTTGTAACCACTACACTACCAGAGCTCCTAAGGTAAGTGGTCCCTCAACTGTCTTGACTGCCACTCACAGAAAGAAATATATTTTACATTTCAATCCAGTAAACACACACATCTGAACAAAGTAAGCACACATACACACACACAAAATTAAGATAAAAACTTATACAACACAGTACTCCCCAATACTACGTGATGCTTTTTAGTCCAGTCTTTTTTATTTTTTCAAATGTTCATTGAGAATCACTAAACTGATTTCATGGCCAGATAAGGGCCCAATTATTGACCCTGACCCACAGCTTGAATAATAAAGGCCTCTTATGGCAGGCCAGACCTGCACTAAGCATTGTGGTAAGCTACCTCTTTCACCTTCACGATTGCCAAGCTGCTCCTCAGAAACCCTATACAGCGTCCCTATGGGTTGGAACCTACTCGACAGAACTTAACAACAACAACATCACCTCAGGAAGCAGTCCTAGGAGAGCTGTAGGATGAGCACTGACTGGACTACTAACGGAAAGGTTGGCAGTTCAAGCCTATCAGCTGCTCCCTGGAAACCCTATACAGAGTCACTATGAGTCGAACCAACTTGACAGCACTAAACAGCAACATCACCTTAGGAGGTGGGGACTATCAATATCCCCATTATAAATGTGAGGAAATCGAGGTCCAAGGTGACACAATAAGTGGCCCAGACAGAATTCAGACCCAGCTCTGTCTGAATCTGGCGCCATATTTATAACCACAGCACCATAGTGCCCATCAGTGAGTGGTCTTCAGCCCCTTTCTTAAAAACATTTTGACAGGAAGTTCATATCCCCAAGGAAGTTCATTCCAAATATAACCACTAAAAAATAGTCTATGTTTACTTAAATATTTATACAGTGAAACCTGTGAAAGCCAGAACTTGGTGGAATAGCCTTGTTTTTCCAGGTCTTGCGAGTTTTCTGACTTTGACAAGTGTAGTCTTATTGTTTTTCTATGGCTGTCTATCAGGGAGAATGTTTGAGTTCTCCTTCTCTGGCAGCTTTCTGCCTTCCACAGGTGGTGCTGTATTTGTTGATTATGTGGTTGGAGATGGAACAGAGAGAAGACAAGGCCCTGGGGTCACAGCAGGTAAGGACTCCTAAGAGCAAGTCGTGCTCTATCCTCCCTGCCCACCCACCTCCAGCTGGAGCCGGGGAAAGGGCTGGGGTGGGGACAAGGTCTGCCTGAGGGTTGAAGGGGACCTATTTTGCCAACCCTTCTCACTGACATTTATGTCCTAGGGTAATTTTCTTGACCCTTCTGTGCCTCCATTCCCCCATCTGTGAAATGGAAATGCTAATAGTATCCACCTCATAGGGTAACTATGAGTTCAACAAGCTGATACAGACTAAGTATTGCATGGCACCTGCATGGAGGAAGGTCTAGTGAACGTGAGCTATTATTATTATTCCCAGTTCCCACTCAAAGCCCGACCACCAATAATAATCATCATTCACTCTGGACAGCATTTTACTGTTCGCACACAAACTCACATACCATAAAATGGTAATGTGTCCAGAGTGTTTCCAGGGTACCATGTGCTGTTCTGAGTGCTTGACAGATTCAGTCTCAGGCCTCATAAGGAACCCATGATGGGAACGTTGTGACTGTCATCCCTATTTTACAGAGGAGGAAGATGAGGCACGAGGAGGGCCAGGAGATGCCAGGACCACATTGCTGGGAAGCAGCAGGCAGAGTGCACGTCCTCATGCACTGACGGAAGTGGGTGTTTACCCTGGCCTGGCCAGCAAGGGCTAAACATGTCATTCATGTCCATTATCATGGACCATCATATCACTATGATAGTAGTGTACACTATCGTACTGTCCTGTTCATCAGATGTGATCTCCTGTGTTCCCATCATGCTGTGTTCTCTCTGGGAGCTGGGCAGGGGATCCCCTAGGCCACCTGTTTCCCCAACTCCACCCCACTGCTCTCACCTTGTCCCTGCTCAGTGCTCCCCTCACTGCTCCTCAAAAGACATCTCTACGTTAGGGTGGCTCTCGTCCCCATTCTCCCATCATACAGACATGCACAGCATACAGACACCCCCACACACTACACACACAAGTGCACACACACCATACACACTATACAGGCACGCCCCACACATACTATACACACAAGTGCACACCCCACACACGAGTCCACACATACCATACACACCATACATACACACCCCACACACAGTATACGGCACACCCTACACACAAGGGCACACCCCACACACAAGTACACACACACCATACACACACCATACAGACACACCCCACACACAGTATACACACAAGTGCACACCCCACACACAAGTGCACACCCCCCCCACACAAGGATGTACACTAGCAAACACACCCACATGCACACACACCACACACACACCCTATACATATGCAGGCACATGCACCTAGAGACACTACAAACACACACATACACCCTCATACCTGGAAGAGGACAGCCCCAGGGGAGCAGGCCCCCTGGAAAGCTCAGCTCCTCCAGGGGCCAGTGCTCTGGGCAACACCCCAGCCTTACACAGTCCCCAGTTTCCTCATGTTCCCCAGCGATAGTTCTCACCCAGCCCCCTGCAGCCTCAGCCGCCAGAGAGGAAGTTGCACAATCCCCTGGGAGCTGCAAATGTGGCTGAGGATTACTCACACCCATGCGCCCCAAGGCCCCTGACACCCACAAACCAACCAATGCAGACCAGCTCTGGGCTCCAGTCTCACCAACCGCACTCCAGCACCTACACTGCTCCTCCTTTCACCCAGAGTGAGCCTCTCTATGTCCCACAGTGTGGCCTGAGACAGCCCCAGGCCACCGTGCCCCGCCCCTCCTGGCACCAAGATAAAGAGGTAGGAATCCTGCTTGGCCTGCCGACTGTGGACACAGACCTAACTCCCACATCCTCCCAAGTCCATGCTACAGACATGCATCCTCCTAGCCAGAGCCCACACAGTGCACCCACCACCTTCCTGAGTGCCACCTCAGTCTTGAGCCCTGAAGCCAAGTACAAGCCCATGAAGTTCTGGGGAGATCCAGGCCACCACAAGTTTTGTCACTTGTAGGAAATTGCTCTCACTAGACATGGGATTTCCGAGGTTCCTCAGCCCCCAAACTACTTCTCTAACAGCCTGTTAGAGACTTGACATTTCACTTGTACTTCTTTCTGGTGGCTAATGGACTGTAGGCAAATATTCCTCCTCAAGAAAAGGAAGAACTTGTTAAGCCATTATTAGTCATCTATCAGGTAACATAAGGAGCTCTGGTAGCATAGTGGTTACGAATCGGGCTGCGAACCTTAAGGTCAGCAGTTCGAAACTAGCAGCCACTCCACTGGAGAAAGATGAGACTTTCTGCTCCCGTAAAGATTTACAGCCTTGGAAACCCTGCACAGGGTCGCTATGGGTCGGAACCGACTCGACGGCACTTAACAACAACATCAGGTAGCATAATGGGTTATGAGCTGGGGTGTTAAACACAAGGTCAGCAGTTCAAATCTATCAGCTGCTCATTGGGAGAAAGATGAGGATTCTGCTCCCTTAAAGATTTACAGCCTCGGAAACCCTATACTGGGTCATTATGAGTCGGAATTGACTCCACGGCACATAACCACCACCACCATACCTCAGGGTAAATGGGTTTGCTGGTCCTTTGGGGAGAGCAGGATCCCTGATGGTGCAACTATTAAAACACTTGACTGCTAACTGAAAGGTCAATGGTTCAAACCCACCAGGTGATCCACAGGGTAAAGATGTGGCAGTCTGCTTCTGTAAAGATTTGATGTTGTTAAGTGCCGTTGAGTCAGTTCTGACTCATAGCAACCCTGTATAGGGTTTCCAAGGAGTGGCTGGTGAGTTTGAACCATCGACCTTGCAGTTCAAACCCACCTTGCACCTTGCGGTCTAGTGCCACACAGCCTTGGAAAATCCATGGGGCAGTTCTATTTTGTCCTAGAAGGTCACTATGAGTTGAAATCGACTTGAAGGCAGTGGGTGTGGATTTTTTTGGTTTTGTGGAGGGCAAGGTTCAGAAGGGGAGATTACTGTAGAGGGAAGATTGGGCAGACCCTGGTCCCTGGGGGAGGCCAGAGAAGCCTGAGTCAGGAGAATTCTAGAACGGGAGATCAGAGAAAACCATGGAATACAGCCCTCACTGGGACAGCAGACTTTAGGAGGACACAAAAGGTGACTAGCTGCCTGGTTTGGGGTGCAGTGGCCCCAAAGAAGCCCTCTGGTTCCCACCCCTTACTATGTTCAGCCTGCAGTAGGGCCTCAGATAAGGAGCATGGTAAGTACCTTTTATCACTCTAGACAACCTTGGACTCCCATCCTGCTAAGGACAAAGTCAAAAATGGTTTTGCCTGGGCCCCCGTCAGAGCTCCCTGAAGAGCTCTCAAATCTGCAACCCTCATCAAAAGGCTGGGGTTTGCAGGGTCAAGGCCCCCACAGGTCACCTGACTCCTCCAGCTCTGTGGACAGGGAGCACAGTCATGAGAGTACTCCCTCCCCTGGCATGCAATAACCACAAGGTCCCTTACAGAGATGCTTCCCAAAATGTGGGCACATCCCTCAACTCCCCCATCCTCTCCATAGCCCTAAGAAGTGGAGGGGCAGCAATTCTTGCCGCCTCATTTTCCAGAAGAGAAGACAGAAACGTAGAGTACTTAAATTAAGTTTTAAGTCACTTCCCTGAAGCCGTTCAGCAAGTTCAGGGCTCTTTTCTCAGACCAAGTTTTCTCAGTCTCTGCTTTGACATTTTGACCAGATCATTCTTTATCACAGGGCTCTCCTGGGCACTGTAGGAGGTTTACCAGCATCAGTTCGTCTCAGTCCTCTAGATGTCTGTGGCATTTCCCCAGTTGTGAGTTTCCTTTGTTCAGAAAGGTCTCCAGACATTGTCAAAGGTCCCCTGGGGGGCAAAATTTCCCCCAGTTGAGAACTACTGCCCTCAAGGCACCCAAAAGATTCAAAATTCTAAATCGAAGGGTTTCCAATTCTCAATCAAAGAGTTTCTGCTGAGGGCTCCAGTCCTAGTCTCCCTTCCTCCCCTCCAGATGTGCCAGGCAGGTGAGTACTCTATGGGATTAGTGTCCTTAGGGCAAAACCAAATACAGCACTCCCACCCCCAGGCTACCCACCCACGCACTCTCCCTGCCATTCAATATCACAGTGTTCTTTCATCTATTTCCATCATATATTCCTATTGCTATATGAGTCAAGTTCTGTGCACCTCCAATATATTCTTCTTTCCTCATAAATTATTTGCATATACCCATGCATAATAATATATTATATATTATATAATGTATTACATACGATATATTGTGCATACCAGCAAGCATATACAAAAATACACCTAGTGAAAAGATGGGAAGCATAATACAAATTATACCTATGATTAGATAGTATTACAGACTCACCGGAATAGCAACAATTAAGCAGTGTGACACTGTGGGTTAATGTGCCAGACTGCAAAGCCATTGAACTGCAAGGTCAGTGGTTGAAGCTCACCAGTGGCCCCTGGGAAACCCTATAGAGGGCTGATATGGTTCGGAAGTGACTCCATGGCACTTAATGAAAAACAATACCAAGTGTTGGTGAGGATCTGGAGCAACAGGAACTCATGTGGTGTTGCTAGCGTGGTATAGTGTGGAGTAAACTGGTATAACCACTTACCAAAATATTTCCTGAAGTTGAAATATGTATTGAAGATCTTGTGTTCTGCAATTTCTACTCCTGGATTACACTGGAGAACTGTATACAGTGTGGTGGTGGTGGTGGTGGTTATGTGCCGTGGAGTTGGTTCCGACTCACGGTGACCCTGTACAGGGTTTCTGAGGCTGTAAATCTTTGCGGGAGCAGAAAGCCTCATCTTTCTCCCGCAGAACAGCTGATAGTTTCGAACTGCTGACCCTGAGGTTAGCAGCTCAATTCGTAACTACATTGTTAGCAGAGAAAGGCAGAGGTGGTGCAGATAATGTGTCAAATTAACACAGGCATGAGTTTCTATGAAAGGGCCTGGTAGAGCCGTAGTTTAAGCAATGGCCTACTAACTAAAAGGTCAGTGGTTCAAACCTATAGTCACTCTAAGAGAAAGCTGAGGCTGTCTGCTCCTGTAAAGGTTGACAGTCTTGGAAACAAACCCTCAGGAACAGTTCCACTGTACAGGGACGCCATGAGCTGGAATCAATTGGTAGTAGGAAAAACGTACAAGGATATTCTTAAGCATTGTTGGTGATGGTGGTTGTTGTTAAGTGCCATCAAGTTGGTTCTGACCCACAGCGACCCTATATAGGGTTTCTGAGGAGCGGCTGATGAGCTTGAACCACAGACCCTGCAGTTCAAACTACCTTGTGGTCCAGCGCATTATCCTGCAACACCACAACAGGACTCCATTGTTGGTAGTAGCCAAAAGACAAAAAGCAACTCAGATGTTTGCAAATACATAGGTAGAATGGATTCAAATCTGGTGACACGTTCATACAGTGAAATACTACATATACAGCAACGAAAATGAACACACAACAGTTACACATAAGAGCATGGGGGAATGTCACTAATAATATCCTGTTGAGTGGGAAAACATGACATAGAAGAACAGGTTCAGTGCTGCTCCATCTCTATTAAATTCAAAATCGGGCAAAGGAAACCATTTTTGTTAAAGGACACAGTCATAGGTAGTTCTGCTATCAAGAAAAGCAAGTAACTGGTTATTATAAGAAGTGGCAGGCAGGTGGCTCATAGGCCATGGGCCTGCCTCTCAGCAGACTGGAGTCCTTCCACTCAATCCAGAAGGAAGCCTCCCAGGCCTGGAGAGGTGGCTCCAGGTGAGAGGACCTACGGGAAATCGCATTAGAGCTGCCCTTTCCGAGGCCCAGATATGGGAGTGCCAGGGACCTAAACCCACAGCATCAAAGTGTCCATGCAGCCAGACTAAAATAAAAAACTGTCATCAAGTCAATTACAACTCACATGACCCCCTCCAGGGTTTCTGAAGCTATGAGTCTTCACAGGAGCAAAAGTCTCATCTTTCCCCCATGTAACAGCTGGTGGGTTTGAACTGCCGACCTTTTGGTTAGCAGTCCAGTGCTTATCCCACAGGGCTATCAGGCCCTCTTATAGAAACCCATGACTGCATTCATTTAACACGCTATCTGTACCATCTTCGGTCACTCTGCCTTTCTCTGTCCCCATGTCATGCACGTCTCTTGTCTAGGCCGGCACTCACTAAGGAAGGAGTGGAGTCTTATTCCACCCCCCAAGTGGTCAGCACAGTGGTGGTGGTGGTTATGTGTCATGGAGTTGGTTCCGACTCATAGTGACCCTGCACAGGGTTTCTGAGGCTGTAAATGTTTACGGGAGCAGAAAGCTTCATCTTTCTCTCATGGAACAGCTGGTCATTTCAAACTGCTGACCTTGAGGTTAGCAGTCTGACTCATAACCACACTACACTACCAGAGCTCCTTAGGCACTCAGGAGGTGCCCCCAAAGCTCTTGTTGACCCAATGGCACTCAAGACCAAGAGTCCGTGCCTCAGCTCCTTCACCGTCTGTGCCTTGGCCCACTGTCTCGATAACATGGGAAGCACCTGTAAGGGCCCCCAGCTCCACAGCTCACTCAGCCCCCTGCAAAGTCAGCCAGAGCCACACTGGCCAGGGCATCTGAGAGCACCAGGATAGAGCCCAGGAGGGGACAAGAGGTGGCAGGGAAGGACAGTATAGTGTGTCACCTCCTGGCCACTCTGAACCCCTCAGGGACTGTGGGGGGCTGAGGCAGCTGCCATCCCCAAACCAATTATAAACAAGGCACAGGACAGGCTGTGACTTTCGTTGGCAAACAGGAGAAAACAAACCAGGGCCCCACCCCACAAACCCACTAAGAGACCTGGCTGGGGGCAGGGGTGGGGTGATGGGCACTGGGGTGCTAGCAAACTCTCTGCAGGGAGGGGTAGATGGTGAACCAGAGGCCAGCAAGGTTGGGCTTTAGGTTATGGGGGGTGGGGGGCAGCAGGGAGTATTAGGAGGGGTCAGAGTGGTGCCAGAGGGCTCAGGACCTTGTCAGCTGTGTACAAACATGGTCCCTGGTATTAAATGGAGAAGTATCTGCAGGGTAGAGATCAGGGTAAGCTTTTTTGTATTCCCATTTCTAGGCAGGGAACACTGTGGCTTCATTGGATAAGCACTGGACAGTGAACTACAAGGTTGGTGGTTCGAGCCCACTAGTGGGAACCTTAGAAACCCTATTTGTTGTTGTTGTGAAGTGCAAAGTCACTTCTGACCCATAGCAACCCTGTGCAGGGTTTCCTAGGAGCAGCTGGTAAGCTTGCACCACCAACCTTGTAGTTCAAACCAACTTTGTAGTCCAGTGCATTAACCCACAGTGCCACACCAAGACTAAGGGGGGTGGGGGGTGGAACTGACTGAATAGCACTTCACAACATTTCTGTACACATTTTAGGGGTTTGAGTCACACTTGCTCATTCAAAGATTTATTGAGTTCACTATATATCAGATATGATAGGCCCTTGAATTCCTGATGTGGCGCTATGGGTTTATGTGCTGGACTACAAGGTTGGTTTGAACCGTAAGGTCAGTGGTTCAAGCTCACTCCTCCTAGGAAATCCTATACAGGGTCATTATGAGTCAGAACTGACTCTTAATGACACTTAACAACTGCTAGGCCCTGTGAGGCAGCAGCGGATCTGCTATAGAATTCTTGCCTTCCAGACAGGAGACCTGGATTCAATTCCCAGTAAATGCACTTTATGTTCAACTATCATTTGTCTGTGAAGGAGCCCTGGCATGGTGGCACAGTGGGTTAAGTGTTAGGCTGCTAACAGAAAGGTTGGTGGTTCAAAGCAACCAGTGGCTCTGCAAGAAAAAGGTGAAGCAGTCTGCATCGGTAAAGATTTAGTCTAGTGTAAACAAAGCAAGTCTACTCTGTCCCATCGAGTCTCTGTGAGTCAGTGGGTTGCTTGTTTGTTTTGGATGATGCTGAATAGGTTTCAGCAGAACGTCCAGATTAATTTAGGGAGAGAGGCCTAGAGAGCTTCTTCTGAAAATTAGCTAATGAAAACCCCATGGAGCACAGCCACCGCTGAATGCACAATTGAGTATGAGGATGGGGCAGGATCAGGCAATGTTTTGTTCTGCGGTGCACGGGCTCACCAGGGGCTCTACTCAGTGGTGGTGGGGATACAGCATGGAACAAAAGGGAAAAATCCCTGTCCTCTACATTGCTCTGTCCAAGCCTTACATTCATCTGTTGATTGATTGGCTTGGACTCAAGCTCACCCCGCTCTCTGCTCTGCAGGGTGAAGACCTCACACAATCTCACCTCAACTCCTCCAGCTTCCAAGGAGGACTCCGCCCATCACCAAAGTCTCTCCCACTGAGAAAATGGTGGAAACCACCCCAACCTTCACTGATGAGCCTCTACACAGCCCCAGACACCCCAGTCTGGGTACAGAAAGGAGAAGGGAAACAACCTTTTTACGCATGTTTCATCATTTTTATTATTAATATGAAATGTCATTCAAACATGGATCAAGTCCTTGCCCTACATGTGGTGGGAAAGTAAAATAATAGGATGGGTCTGGGATAGGGTGGACTACCTTAGACACTTCCCTCCTCATTTACAACCCCACTCTGTCCCAAACACAGCTGTGGAGTTTCAAGTCCTTCCCTGTGTCCTGATGATTCACAGGGTCCATGTTGTCCTCCTTTGTCCACCTCACCCTATCTTATGCAGCAAATAGTTCTTAAAAACGTGTCTTAGAAAAAGGAGATGTGGTGGTGGCACAGTGGTTAAGTGATCAGCTGCTAACCAAAGGTCTGCGATTAAAACCCACCAGCCACTCTGCAGCAGAAAGCTGCGGCAGTCTGTTTCCATAAAGATTTACAGCCTTAGAAACCGGGTGGGCAGTTCTGCTCTGTCCTGCTGGGTCACTATGAGTCAGCATCAACTAAACGGCAGTGAGCCCACTGGTTTGGGTTTGGTCGCACAAGAGAAGACACCCTGGTGGCACAGTGGTTAAGCACCTGGCTGCTATCCAAAAGGTTGGTGGTGCTGACAGAAAGGTCCCAGCCATTCCACAGGAAGAAGCTGTGGTCAGTCTGCTTTCATGAAGATTACAGACTTGGAAACCAGTAACGCAGTTCTACTCTATCCTATGGAGTCCTCCTGGTGTGGTGCTGTAGGATCAGCACTGCACTGTGAACCACAAGGTCGATGGTTCAAACCCATCGGCCGCTCCTTGGAAACCCAATTGTTGTTATTGTTAGGGGCCATAGAGTCGGTACCGACTCATAACGACCTTATGCACAGCATAACAAAACACTGCCCGATCCTGGGCCAACCTCACTACTGTTGTCACGTGTGAGTCCATCGATGCTGCCACTTGGCCAATCTATCTTGTTGGGGGTCTTCTTTTTCTCTGACCCTCCACCATACCAAACATGATATCCTTCTCCAGAGACTGGTTCTGCCTGACAATATGTCCTAAGTATGAGAGACGAAGTTTGGCCATCTTGGCCTCCAAGGAGCACTCTGGCTGCACTTCTTCCAAAACAGATCTATTGGTTCTTTTGGCAGCCCATGGCACTTTCAATATTCTCCTCCAACACCATAACTCAAAAGCATCAATTCTTCTACAGTCTTCCTTATTCACTGTCCAGCTGTCGCATGCATATGAGGTTATTGAAAATACCATGGCTTGGGTCAGGTGTACCTTAGTCCTCAAGCTGACATCTTTGCTCTTCAACGCTATAAAAAGGTCTTGTGCAGCAGATTTGCCTAACACAATAGGTTGTTTGATTTCTTGACTGCTGCTTCCGTGAGTGTTGATACTTGATCCAAGAAGAATGAAGTCCTTGACAACTTTAATCTTTTCTCCGTTGATAAGAATGTTGGTTATTGGTCCAGTGGTGAGGATTTTTGTTTTCATTACACTGAGATGTAATCCATACTGAAGGCTGTGCTCACTGATCTTCATCAGTAAATGTTTAAGTCCTCTTCACTTTCAGCAAGCAAGGTTGTATCATCTATATATCGCAGGTTGTTAACGAGTCTTTTTCCAATCCTGACGCCACGTTTTTCTTCATAGAACTCAGCTTCTCGGATTATTTGCTCAGCATACAGTTTGAATAAGTATGGTGAAAGTATACAACCTTGTCGCACAGCTTTCTTAATAAAACATTCAGTGTTCCCATGTTCTGGAAACCCTATACAGACTCGCTATAAGTCAGAACCAACTCGACGGTACTTAACAACAACAATAACTCTATCCTACAGGATTGCTATGAGTCACAACTGACTCGATGACAATGAGCTTGCTTTGGGGCACTAGAGAAAGGAGCATGGGAAATATGAACAGTTCAAGTCGCTCATCCATTGTCTCCTGTGAGTCATGGCAACTCCACGTGCCACAGAGTACAACTAACTGTTCCATAGGATTTTCTTAACTATAATCTTTACAGAAAGAGTCCTGTTGGCACAGTGGTTAAGCATTCCTCTGTTAACCCCAAGGATGGGGATTTGAACCCACCAGCTGCTTCTTGGGCGATAAATGTGGCAGTCTGCTTCTGTAAAGGTTGCTGTTGTTAAGTGCTGTTGAGTTGGTTCTGACTCATAGAGACCCTGTATAGAATTTTTGAGGCTATAAACCTTTATGGGAGTAGAAAGCCTCATCTTTCTCCCTTGGAGCAGCTGGTGGGCTCAAATAGTCAACCTTGTGTTTCACAGTCCAATGTTTATTCTAAAGAGCCACTGTACTATATGTTCCCTCCATAAGGATTGGTGGTGGTGGTGTGCCATGGAGTCAGTTCTGACTCATAGCAACCCTGTATAGGGTTTCTGGGGCTATAAATCTTTATGGGAGCAAAAAGTCTCATCTTTCTCCAGCAGAGCGGCTGGTAGATTCAAAGTGCTGAGCTACAGTTAGCAGCCCAGTCCATAATCCACTACACTACCAAGGATCCTTCCATAGAGATTATGGAAGGGAACTCTCTGGGGCAGCTCTGCTGTGTCCTATAGGGTTGTTATGAGCTGGAACACACTCCATGGCAACTCCATTAGGTTCGTAGGCCAAAGCAAACCATTTGAGCCGCCACCCCAGTACCTCCCATAAAGATTGCAGCCAAGAAAACACTATGGGACAACTCTACTCTGTGGAACATGGGGAAGCCACCGTGCTAGCAAATAGGTGCTTAAGTATGGCACTGCGGGATAAGCACTGGACCACAAGGTCAGAATCAATTAGACAATAATGGTTTGGCTTGGTCATAAAGAACGGACATTGGAATCACCTGTTGAATCTTTTTTTTTTTTTTTTTAATACTGCTGCCTGGGTCCCTCTTCTAGAGATTTGGATGCACTATTATTATTATTTTTTTTTTTACAAGCTCCCAGATGATTGTAATATTCAGCTAGGGCTATAGTCAGATGGAACTGCCCCCTGATCTCCTGGAGAGTCTGATTTGGTTACAGGGAGATGAGCAGGGGGTGGCATGCCAAAAGGGACCAGCAGGAACAAGGCTGGGAGGAGGGAGTGTGTACCCTGGGTTTCTGGACAGAGTCTGTTGGAATTCCCGGATTAATCCCCATGGCATCATGTCTTACTCAGGGACCTCCTCTGTGTGGATAAGAGCCAGCAAGACAGCCGGCCTCCAAGGAAACTGGACAGGGGGTAGCCAGGCCTCATTTCTCTTCCTCCTATGCCCACACCTAAGAGCCAGGGACAAAAACTGGTGCTGACCCCAACTATTGCTTCTGCCCCTATGATTCTCACACCCCAACATCCCACAGTGAAGCACTTCCTGTGAGTATGATAAGTCCCCAGCACCTGTCTTGTCACTGGGATTTTATCTCTACCCCCAGTGACAACCCAGCTAAGGGGATGGCTACCCAGAGGGGCACAGTAGAGAAGGATACGCAGCAGGAGGACAGGGGAGAGCCACAGACCAAGGGCTCAAGGTGGCCGGGCAGGGGTGGTGGTGGAGCTGTGGGCACTGCCAAGTGCCCTGTACCATCTTGTTGGATGAGGAGACCAGGCTGAGTATGATGTAGGCTGGGGTGATACTGGCTGGGGCCACTGAGCCTGCACAATCCCATTTGAGATGTTACATCAGGGAGGCCTGTTGCAACCCACAGATCTTCATTTCATAGACTTCTCTATGCCTCGATTTGCTCTCTTGAAAATGAGAAGTTAAGGACCTGCCTTGCTGTGTTGCAGGAGTCCACTGTTACACTAACAGTGCTTATCCTACAGCACCACACCAGAGTTTTTGGTTGTTGTTAAGTGCCGTACAGTTGGTTACAACTCAGAGTGACCCCATAGAGGGTTTCTGAGTCTTTTTTAATCTTCATGAAAGCAGAAAGAGTCATCTTTTTTCTACAGGGCGGCTGGCAAGCTCGAACCGTGGACCTTGTGGATTTTCTGTCAAGTGCTTATTGCATGAAGCCGCCGTGCTATCAAGTAGGTGCTTACGTATGGCACTGCGGGATAAGCACTGGACCACAAGGTTAGTTTGAATCTCAAGGTCGGTGGTTCAAACTCACCAGCCGCTCCTTGGAAACCCTATACAGGGTTGTTATGAGTTGGAACCAACTCGACAACACTTCAACAATAACCTAAAACTCTGGTGTGGTTCTGTAGGATAAGCACTGGGACCATAATTACAAGATCAGAAGTTTGAATCCACCAGCTACTCTCGGAAACCTATACAGTGTTGCTATGAGTCAGAACCCACTTGATGACAACGACCACCACCCAAATATGAAGCACAACGGCCCCGATCCCTGACTAATCACGAGGATGTCGTAGGACGGGCAGCATTTCATTCTGCTATGCATGAGTTGGGAGCTGACTGAATGGCTGCTAACACTAGTCCCTACACACACACACACACACACACACACACACACAATCCTCACTTTCTAAGTGTGGCAACTGTTGTGCACTGAGGATAAACACAGCCAATAAGTGGTAGAGCTGGGATTCCACACCAGTCAGCCTGATCCAGAGCCCCTGGCTGGTTACACAGGACCTTAATGCGCAGGGTTAGGACACAGTGGCGATACTTATGATCCAAGGAACTCTATGTGGTTGCTCTACCAGGATCAACCTTCCACTAATGCTTGAGTCAGTGGACTTCACCAGCCCCCATAGGCTGGTGAATGTTTCTCCCCATGCTCATACCCCTCCCTGATGAAAGCCTCTCCCATCCCAGTGCTTTGTCATCCATTTGGAGGGGTCAAAACAACAACTCCAGACAATCTAGGTTTGAAGATGTGGAACTGAAGCTCAGAGAGGACCTGTGCCAGTTACAAAGCCAGTCAGAACAATGTTGGGTTCCCTGACTCTGTCTGACTTCCAGTGTGGTTCCCTTCTCATCCATGAGCCCCTCATATCTACAGAGAGCACACTGCTAAGTTAATGGATGTGATGGTGGGCACTTCCTTCCCTTCCTGGGGCACCTGGGGTTCCCAAGAGGCCAGGGAAGCACTTCTTCTTACCCTGGCCAGGCAGGACAAGTTCTCATCAGGGACCCTTTGATCACCTTGTGTTGACAACTCTGCAAAGAAGTAAGGAAATCAAGTATGGTCCTGGGGTGGGCCTCAGCAAGTTCTGACCCCTGCTCAGGGTGGGAGACCCTGGATGGAGGAAAGAGTGGTTCCCAGACCTCCTCCCCACCTTTAGATGGGACTCCTATGAAACCCAGAAGTGGTCTTTCTTAGAGATTGAGAACATGGACTTTGGAGTCCATTGGAACTGGGTTAAAATCTCAGTCCTGCCACTTCTGTGTGACATTAGGCAACTAGCTTAACTTCTCAGAATCAGTATAATGAACTGATTGGTAAAATGATCAGCATAATGGAAATGATCATTCCTTCCTCACTCTAAAGATTACATGTGCAATAAATGTTGGCAGCTATGAATAGCAACTAAACATTATTGTTATAATATAGTTTTATTGTAGCATAAAAAATTGACAAATAATCTATTAAAATAACATTGTGTTATGGTTACACTTTCATAGAGAAACATATACACAATTCACAGATACACAAACATACACACAAGTCACAGTACTTAAATAGCTATAGCCTCAAAACCACACACAGAGATTCACGTCAACTCCCCACACCAAACCCCATACCAACCCAGAGCAATACCTCTGCGATTAACTCGTATTCTGGCTGCTCAGTACCCACAGTCTTCATACCAATGGTATTAGGTGACTGGGTATTTATCTCCCTCTTTTCAAAGGAGAATGTGTACAGTGCATACATATGCACACAGAGACCTCTGCATCCCAGGACAGGGACATTTCTGACCACTCTGGAAACTCGGAAATCCCTCCCTCTGTATCTGAAGCCAATTCAATTTCCTCAGTCATCTCCAGGGCTGCCCCAAGTAGGGGGCCCAGTGTAAACTGCCCTCTATCCCCAGGACAAAGGCCCAGCCTGGTTTTCCTGCCAGCTATGGTTGGGGAAACCCCTGCTGCCGGCAGAAACCAACTTGACTTTTAAAAGGAAGAGCCAGGAGGTAAGGGGGGTGACCCAGCCACTCCCTGTGGGGGCAGGTGCTAAGTAACTCTATAAACTCTGGCTAATGATCCAATTACAGCCATAAATAGGGCCCCAGTAGGGATCAGGGACAGAAGCCAGACCCTCAAAGGGCAGCCAGGCTTGAGGGGTGGGAGTTCCTGCCCACTACTTCCCAGCATCCCAGAAACAGGCCTAATACTGGGCACTGGGCATCCTCATTCTACCAACCCAGGACCCTAGATGAGCTCTTGACCACAGATGACTGCAAATCATCCCAACATCAGACCTCAGAAACCTGGCTGGGTCTCCTTGGGGTCACTGATCACCAGGGGTGGGGGTGGGGGGGGATGTCACCCACCCAATCCCCCTAGACTCCTTCCTGAGACCCGGAGACTCACAGAGTTGTGCTGAGTATAAAATAGTGCAGCAGCTGTTACCAGGCCTTCTCTTCAGAGAAGCCCATTATCAGTCACCCTGAAACAACCCCTCCCTCATTAACACCCTCTGTTTCCCAAGTTCAGCAGACACAAGGGAGGCAGGCAGCAAGGAGGCTAAGTGGGCTGCTAGCCTCTACCCCTGCTCTCCACCGAGAGAAATTGAGGCATGGGAAAACCATACCAGCTGACTACTGGGCAAGGTTGCCAGGGCAGCGAGCCCTCCCCTTCCCCTGCCTCTTAAGGCTGGTGTGCTGCTCCGTTAGGAGCTCTCCCCTAGCCGAATGTGAGCTCCCTGAGGACAGGGTGCCTCTGAGAAGTTCTGATCTGAGAACATCCACATCCGGCCATCCTCGTCCCAAAGCCTCAGGCCATCGGAAGAAACTAGAGACCAGCCCCCAGTTGCCCAAGAGTACCAGGTTTGGGGGCAGGTGGAATCTCGGCAGACAGGTGCAAGGACCTAAGTCCACACCCAAGGATGCACCGGCCTTGCCCCTTGCCGCTGAACTAAGCACCTTCTCATTCGGTTCGGTGATGGAGGAAAGGGTGGTAATTAACTGACACTTCCCTCAGCGAGCTTGAAATCAAAGCACTGTGCTCAAATTAAGTCCAGAAGTTGTCCGCGCAGAACCGTCCCCAGAAGTGACAAGCCAGAGGACTCCGGCTGGGGCTGACCGGGTCGGGGAAGGGCACCCGGGTGAGGGGCTGGCGGAGAATCGAGGGCGGGTGAGCCCAGGGCCGAGCGGGCACTAGCTCAGACGAGCCCCGCCCCGGGCGCCCTCCCTTCCTCCCCCGGGCGCCGGCCGGGACGCGCCAGGCGGCTGCGGTGCGAACCTGCTCGCGCAGCCCAGAGCTACTCCGGCAGCAGTGCGTGAAGCCGGAACCCCAGATCGGGAGGGGGAGGAGGGGCAGGGGTCCGGCTGGATTCTGCCCACTCCACTCCAGGAGGCCGGTGCACTTGCTGCGGCCCATTGGCAGTCCCGATACGGGGCAGGGAGGGGCAGGGGACCAGAGAGCGCTGATTCGGGGGACAGGATAGCCTGGGGTTGGGCGGCGCGAACTCTGGGGAGAGGGAGAAGGGGGTGTGTTTTCCGGGATTCGGGACCGACGGGGGGGGGGGGGGGGGGGGGGGGGGTGAGGAAGACGACTGGCGGAGGCGGGGGATCGGGCAGGCGAGTGGCGGAGCTCGCGGGAAAGCAGAAAGTGGGACATGCGGAGGGTGCGCTCGGGAATTGAGTTCCACGAGTCACGGAGTAAGACGCGTGAGAAAAGGGCTGCGCCCAGAGAAACCTAGGGATCGGGCAGGGACTGCTTCTCCAAGCCGGAGGAAGGAACGGGAAGGGAAGGCGGGATGGTACTTACACCGGCCCCAACCCAGCCCCGGGGGCGTGGCGCCGCTGTGACCCTCCCACTGCCCGGGACCATCCAAGCTGGGCCTGGCCCGTCGGGACTCGGCCCCCGCACACCTCCCCTTCCCCGACCCCCTCCCCCGCATCACCCGGCCCGGCCGCAGGAACCACGCGTCCCTCAAACTTCTTACAAGTTCACTCCCACGCCTCCCGCCCCTTCGACTCCCGGCTCCCGGGCGGGGAAGGCCCATGCCAGTCCGGGCCCCTCCCGCCCGGTTACATAAGGTCGCAAAGAAGCCGCCCCCGGCCCAGGCTTGAAGGGAGGGGCCGGAGGGGCTCCGGGGCTCGACTGGCAGCGCTGCTCCGGCCACGCGCCGGACGTCCCGAGCGGGACGGACAGCAGACGGGTCCCGCTCCCCTCTTCAGCCGGCACCCCCACCCACCCACCTGTCTCGACCCACGGGATGGGGCCAGAGGAGTCTAGGCCGAGGGTTCCTGGCCCTCCGCGCACCCCGCGCCCCTCGGGCCCCCTCACCTCGCTCTGAAGGTCAATCTGTCCGCCGCCCGCGCCCCGCGGCGCCGACAACTTGTCCAAGTTCAGGTGCCCGGTCTACGAACTGTGCCCGCTGCTCGCTCCCAGGTTCCTCCGACTCCGCGCCACCGGGTGGCCAGCCCCGTCCGCCCTTCCCGCCACCGCCGCCGTCGCCGATCCCTGCGTCTCGCCCGTGGCCGCCGCCTTCGCTGTCACCGAGCCCCACGCCCGGGCTGTCACTAAGCGCCCACTTCCCGCCGCGCCGGCAGAGGGCAGCACCCGCCCCCGCGGCTCCGCCCCGCCCCGCCCCGCTGGCCTGCCGCAGAGCCCGCTGAGCCCGCTGGGAAGCGTAGTCCTCGGTTGCTGCCCGGTTAAGGACGCCGGGATTTGTAGTCTCCCTTTTAGATTTTCGTTCTGCAGAACCTTGGCGTTTGACTTGGAACCGTCTTGTAACTTCGTTTCTATCCCGTTTCTATCCCTCTTCTTTTTCCTCTCAGTCAGTGATGTACCGAACCTGAATTCTCTGCGATGCACCATGTGGCCTATTTGTCCTCAAAGTTGTTGTTGTTAAGTGCCTTCCAGCCGGTTCCGACCCATAGCGGCCCTGTACAGGGTTTCCGAGGCTGTAAATCTTTACGGGAGCAGAAAACCTCATCTTTCTCCCGTGGAGCGGTTGGTAGTTTCGAACTGTTGACCTTAAGGATCGCAGCCCGATTCGTAACCACTGCGCTACCAGAGCTCATTTGTCCTCAAAGAGCGGCCTGTAAAAAGCTATCTTTCCAGCAGTTTAGGAAAAATGTGGAGTCTTGAATAGTGTGAGTTGCCATAGAAACTCCTTTGTGGCAAACCCCAGTTTGGAGTAAGTCATGTTTTGCCTCCAGCCTCCTGAGCAGGAAGAGCAAGGTTGGGATCAGCCTGGTAAACCCAAACGAAACCCGTGGCCACCGACTGAAGACTATAGGACAGAGTAGAAATGCCCCCAGTCCTGCTACATCATTTTCTAGTGGAAGCAGACTGCCATCTTTGTCCTATAAAGAGACTGGTGGGATCAAACCTCCCACCATTCGGTTAGAGGCCTATATCCCTTAACCACGGGTTTCTAGCTTGGAGAAGGATAGGGTGAAATGTGACTCTACTATGGTGTCCCCCAGCCCTCCTAATCCTCATGAGTCTGAACTTGCTGGTAGCCCACCCAACCCTATGTTATTGCAGGGAAATTTTCTCATCTCCTTTCACGTCACCTTAGCCTTCTAGAAGTCACAGAGCACTAGACTATCATTGTTATCTTGCTTCCTCCTCTTCCACACTAG
This sequence comes from Chrysochloris asiatica, assembly GCF_000296735.1. Lineage (NCBI taxonomy): Eukaryota > Metazoa > Chordata > Mammalia > Afrosoricida > Chrysochloridae > Chrysochloris > Chrysochloris asiatica. The sequence goes on from NW_006408556.1 coordinate 12,701,865, forward strand.
AATTCTGGGTCTTTTACTAGAAGGTCCCTAAGGAGAACAGAGATGCAGGCCAGAGGGGCGTGACGCCTTGATAAATTGGTCAGAACAAGTGAGCTGCTGGATTTCCCTGTGATTTAAGTAGCAATCCCTCTTGCCCACAGTTGAGGACCAGCCCTCCTTTAAATATAGGTGCTGAGACAGGAGTCTTGAGTGAAAATATCATCAGCTCTACTCTACTCAGCTCCACCCTTCTGAAGCTCTGCTGGAAGTAGACTCTGGCAGCATCAGCCTCCTCCCTAAAGGATCATGTGACTGTTACCAATATTGCAAATACTGCCTGTCACTGTAGGAACAGCACTGGACTGCTAACCACAAGCTAGCTCAGTGGTTCAAGGAGCACCAGCTGTTCCTTGGAAACCCTATACAGGGTCACTATGAGTTGGAACTGACTCCACGGCACTTAATAACAACAACAAACTTGATTAAAAGATGAGGGAACTCAGGCCTGAAGTTAGAATGTGCCAGACCCCTAGTCACACTGCTAGTGGACAGGTATGTGGGTCCCAAGATATCACTAGGATGAGTTTTGGTGGTGGTGGTAGTATTGTCATTAGGTGCCATGGAATTGATTTCCCATTCAGCAACCCCATGTGACAAAGTAGAACCTGCCCCATAGGATTTTCTAGGCCTAGTGTGGCACTATAGGATAAGTGTCGGACAAGGTCACTTTGAAATACAAAATCAGCAGTTTAAACTCTCCAGTCGCTACTCAGAAACCCTATACAGGGTGGCTATGAGTCAGAAATGACTCAACGACACTTAACAACCTTTACAGGAGGAGATTGTTGGGTCTGTCTCCCGTGGAGTCGCTATACGGGTTCAAACCACCAATCTATCTGCTAGCAGCCAAGCGCTTGACAGTTAACCTGGGCTCTGTGTTCTGGTGTTATTTTGGTAAATGAGGTCAGCTGGGCACTTCAGGTTGTTACAATTGTGTACCTTTTGTGGCAGTCACTACTACCTCTTCTGTCTCCAAAGGGAAGCTGTGAACAGACTTCAAGCTCTGAGGGGTGGTGGGTCCATAACAAATCCTATTTATGCCCCATTCCTCTTAGAGCTTCAGTGACCCACCAAGAAACCTTACAGTCTCTCACGGAGAATGTGGTCTATCAGAGGCAAATCTGTCCCTGTCCCTCACTGTCCCCATTCCCCAAGAGCACACCACATCCCTCCTCCAAAAACAACAGACTGGCTAACATGAAGAACTATTTATTGTTAGAGAAAGTCCAGTCTGAAAAAGGAAGGCTGAATCGCGGGGGGTGGGGGGGAGAGCAGAAGAAGAAGGGAGTCCAGGTAGTGAGTCTAGGCGGCAGTGGCGAAGCCCACCCTGTTGTTGCCCATGTCGTAGACAGAGTAGTAGGACCTGAGGAAGACGTCCCCGAGGATCCACAAAGGTTGGCCGTTCTGGGAAGGCAGGTAGGTGGGTTCGACGCCCACGGTGCAGTAGCCGTTATTCTGCCCAACAGAGAAGGACAGCACTCATTCACTGTGTCCCGTGGCTGGGCTCTGAGCCCCAGGTCAGGGCACAGATGCAGGGATGAGTGAGTCAGGGACTCACAGATCAACTGAGCCACCTAGCAGGGGCTGGTTGGAGGGAGTTCTGGAATGGGTGAATGTGGGCTACAGTGGCCTTCTGCCGGGCTCCCTCTCGTTGTGATGGGAGTCTTCTCTCCCAGGCCTCCCTCCCAGAGCAGGGCTGCCTCATGGTAAGTCTGGGAGGCAGGCCTAGGTGAATGCAAGCCTCAGCTTCACCTGACTAGCTATTCAACCTGAAGTCAGTTACTTAAACCTCTCAGAAGCTATACATTTGCCTTTGTAAAAAAAAAAAAAAAAAAAAAAAAAATCACTATCTCCCTTGTCGAATGTTATGAGCATCAAATGGAATAGTGTAGGCAAAGGGCTTCTTCACACAGTAATTAGTTCCTAGAGCCTAGTGTCTATCACCACTAATTCCTACTAATAACTAATAAGATAGAATACATATCATGTTCACTTTCTACTGTCTCTTCTAAAGAAGGGGGTTTTAAATCAATTTGGGGGGGATTAGGTTAAACCAAGGAACTTTCAAGGAGTTGTCAAGAAATAATACAAGGTAGGGAGGCTGAGCATTTCTGGTTCCCCGTCCCTTCCTCCCCTGACCCCTCGAGTGCCCCTGCTGGCTCAACCTGCAAGAAGGGGCCAAGACTCACGTTGAGGATGTAAGAGGAAGGTGGCAGAGGGAACTGCACACCATTAATGGTGAAGGTGAAGGTGGGCAGGTTCTGGATGTTGTTACAGTTCACGACAAACTGCAGAGAGGAACAGGAACCAAGTTAGCTCATTCCCTCCCCCCCACACCTGAGATTACTCCTCTGGTATCCCAGAGCTGAGCCCCAAGACCTGTTTTTGAAATAGAAGGTGCAGCACCAAGGGAAAGTCCTGTAAATAGTGCAGACAGTATACATGTGGAAGCCCAGGCAGTGGGAAGGAGTCTAGGAAACCTGAGCATCTCCCCGACTGTGAACACATTGCTTTTGTCTGAATTTTCTGCACGAGAGAGCAACTCTTTCTGCCCTTTCTATGCAAGACTCCTTTGATGTATGCAAATCTGTGGGAAGCATGGCCATGAGTCTTCCGAAGTTAGTGGGAATGTGTTAGTTAGGCAAACCCTTTGGGAGGCACAGAAGGCAGAGGCAACGGGGCTCTACAGGGGTGAGGAAGGTAAGGAATGAAAGGCTAGCCCCTTGTTGCTCACTTACTTGGCCCCACAATTTAATTCTCTTGTTCTTATCCCAAAGCCCAGCAAGTATTTTGTCTGTTTCCTCTGAGTGACTATAGCTCAGAAGAAATTCTTGCCTAATTGTAACCTCCACAAGACCCCTCAGCACAAATCTCTGGTCCCACTGGAATCAGCCTCCAGCCCTGCACCCACCTCAGTTTTCCCAGGTCCCCACACACTCTCCAGTGTCTTGAAGTAGCTAGGGGTATGGAAGCCAAGAAGTCATTTATTCCTATGCTGTCTGAAGAAACTCCAGTTTCTCCTGAGGACGGTGACACCGCTCTCAAACCCACCTCTCCATACTGGTCCTGCTGGGCCCCGGTGGCCTGTAGAAGGGCGCTCATGTACTGCTGGGGCACGGTGAGCAGAGAGGTTCCTGTGTCCACAATGGCCTGGCAACCTTGGGAGCACCAGCCGGAGGCCTGGCCGCCAATGAGGAACCTGAATGATGAGGAGGAGACAGGCCTTAGCACCTCACCAGCTCAGGGTAGATGAGGAGCAGACAGCTGCTACCACTGAATCACGGTGTACCTCAGGAAGGCAGGCATTCTGCACCATCTATCTAGCCATTCCAACTTGACTCACATCATACCAGAGTCTACCCAAGGCCACTGAAATGGTCATAGGGTTCTCTTTCTAAAAAGTTACAAGGAACATTCTAGAAACCTCAGAAGCAGTGCCACTGATTGACTGTATGTGTGTGGAACCAAGTAGTCCCTCAACACATTCCAATTTCCAATCCGTAAACCCACGGCGTTGGACTATAGGGTCTCTAGCATTAGGAATTGGAGTCCTCCCATCCCTATGTTGTCCCCATCCCACCTCTCTTCTCAGGTTGAGTTGCGCTTTGACACTTCAGCAAAGGACAGTGGGGGCAGGCTGGAGCATATTAGAGGTCCTCTGCTCCCCACCCAGCATTGCCTGCATGTGTGTTTGGCACAAGGTGCCTCAAAGTCTGCTCCGAGGAAGTGCCCATGTCCCCAGAGCCCACCACAGACTTACTCCTCAATGCCAATCTGCCAGTAGAGTTCCTGGGTGACAGGGGCCCAGTAGATCTGGCCTGTGTACAGGCTGTTGTCCACACCCCCGAAGACAACGGCTCCTCCATCCTGAGAGCTTTGCTGGCTGCAGGAGATAGAAGGAAGGATGGGTCAGCAAGTAGCCCTGGGAAAGGCTTCCCCTGCCTGGCAGAGCAAAGCAGAGTGAAACAGCACTCAGGCCCTGGCTCTGAGTCTCTGAATGCTGCAGATAATTAAAGAAAAAATCGACTCCACAGCACCAAACAATAACAAAAATCGCAGCTGCTAACCTAAAGTTTGGAGGTTTGGGATCACTCTGAGCCATCTCAGAAGAGAGGACAGGAAATCTACTTCTGAAACACCAGTCACTGAAAATCCTATGAAACACACTTCTGCTATGAGTGACTCAGAGTCGCGGACCCTGGCACCAGATCTAGATTATGTCATCTCTCCCTCAGAGGGGTGCCCTCCTCTGGTTTCTCTGGATCCCCAGTGCCTCAGGCTACCAAATGATGCTGCCCTCCCAGTCCTGCCTCTGACGGAGCCTCGCATCCTGCTGGAGTCCCAGCATTCCCTGCCTCCCACATCCTGCCCTTGGTGGAACATGTCACCTGGAGCCCCATCCGGGACCCCACTTGTTACTTTTTTTCTGGGATCTGTAAGGAGGTAGGGCCTTGATGGAGGAGAGAAAGGGACCTTCTGAGTGTTTTGGTTTTGGGTTTTTGTTTTGTTTTTAGATCTTCCCTGATAGGGGCATCTGGCTGTGGAACTGGGCAGAGCTTCTAAAGGCTACACTCAGAGTCATGGTAAACAGAAGCAAAGTAAGTCAGTAAGTTTAGTGACAGGGTAACGTTGTAGAAAGTCGCATTCAAGTGATTGAGCCTCTGATGGAAAACCTATCGCAACAGAGTCGATTCTGACTCACAGTGACTGAAACCCTATATAGGATTTCCATGGCTGTAAATCTTTCCAAGAGCAGAAAACCTCCTCTTTCTCCTACAGCCAGCCTGGTAGGTTTGAACTGCAGTCCAATGCCAGCAGAGCTAGTAGGAGTTAAAGGAGCTCCTTGTACAACATTTAGACACTTGGCTGCTAACTGAAAGTTTGGTGGCTTGAACCCATCCAGTGGTTCTGCAGAATAAAGACTTGGCAGTCTGCTCCTATAAAGATTACAGCCTGGAAAAAAAAATTTTACAGTCTAGGAAATTCTATGGGACAGTTCTCCTTTGTCACATGGGGTCACCATGAGTTAAAAGTCGACTCCACAGCACCAAACAATAACAAAAATAATAGACACTAACTGTATCTTAAGGAGCTCTAGTAGCGTAGTGGTTATGAATTGGGCTGCTAATCTCACAGTCAGCAGTTTGAAACTACCAGCTGTTCCACGGGAGAAAGATGAGGCTTTTGCTCCCATGAAGATTTACAGCCTCAGAAACCCTGTACAGGGTCGCTGTGAGTTGGAACCAACTCTATGGCACATAACAACAACAACAACTGTATCTTAGAGATAGTTGGCTAACCCTGGGAGAAGGAAAATCAGTTTCTGGCTGCTCATCCCCTCCAGCGGCTCAGGCTCACAGCCCATTGGCACTAAAGTACTTGTGTTTGTATTTGCTGGTGATAATTCTTTAGGAGTTAATTGTGGACCTAGACCAGAAGACTCCAGGGCCTGGCTAGAACAATAGATCAAAGGAGATGAAGCAATAGATTATTATACAAAAGAGGTATGCAGGTAGAAAACATTTGGACAGAAGGAAATGAGCTAACTGGGGCCCTGGACAGGAGGGAAATCAGTTGGAAAGAGCGAGATTTTGTCCAGGCCAAGTGGGAGTAGACTGGAGATGGGCCCAGAGAGGCAGGGAGGGGCAGTGGGAGCCCAGAGCGAAGGCACTGGGAGGCCTTCATTGTCCAGGGTGGTAGGAGGAGTGGACTGAGCTGGGAACTGGGGACAGGCTGGTGGCTGCTCACTTGCTGAGGTAGAAGCTGAAGATGGGGCTGGTGAGGTCATTATTCTGCAGCATGCCCTGCAGGGCTGTGGTGGCACTGCCCATGGACAGAGCAGGGTAGGCCATGCCCATGATGCCATCGAACTTTGCATAGATGAAGTTGGTACCCGGCTCATTCTCACTCAGGCCAAACTCCTGGTTGGGGACCTGGATGCTCTGGACCTGGAATGGGCAGAGAGGTGGGGAGGTGACAAAGCTGACTCCACCCACCTCCTCGGGCTTCTCAGGGTGCCCCCCCACCCCCCAGGCTCCATTCTTCATCCGCTCTCCTCTGCTCTTCTTTCTGACAAGTCTAGCAAGAGTTGCCTTCTTTTCTAAGCAACAGCATCACCACCACTACCACCTCCATCCCCTTCCTCGCTGAACCCCCCAAGCCCTAAACTCTTTAAAGGATAAAGACCCAGACTGTTCGTCTGGTGTTCCCAGCAGGATGCATGATGGCTCAGTGAGAATTCGGTGAGTACATGAATGGGCCTCTCATATTAATTTCTTGTTGAGTTTTTCTGTCAATTTTCAGGTCTCCATGCAAGTCTCCTAAGACTCTGCTGTCCTGCTTAGAACCCAGTCCCAGCTCCAGGCTGCATTCCCAACATCCCGGGGTGGGAGGAGTGTCCACTCACAGTCAGGGTGTCATAGCCGAAGAAGCCAGTGAGGCTGCCACTGCCGTACTGCAAGGAAAAGGTCTGCCCATTGGTGGAGTAGGTGGATGACTGGCTGGGGTTGAATCGGGAGTGGCTGGCTGCAGGGGTAGGGAGAGAAGACAATATGGGAAGGTCAGACTGGTAAGTGGAAGGTTTCCCATCTCTGCTTCTTGGCTTTTGCTCACATTGTGGGGCCTCACTGAGTCAGGAAGTGGTCCACCTAGGCTCCCTTCATTGGAAGGCCTAGGGGAGGTGACCGGCCTTTGGCCTCAGAGTACACTCACTCTGGCTTACGGAGTCTTGGGCTGTGACCTCCTTGTGGGCGGGGTTAGAGAGACTCCATTTTCATATCCCTGAGCCCCAGCAGAGGGCCTGGCACACAGCAGATGCCAAATAATTACTCATCAGATGAAGGAATGAATGAACTTCTGGGCCCACTCAGCATTTCCCTAGTCCTCTCCCTAAGCTAGCAATGAAGAACCCCTGGGATCAAAGGCACCAGGATCCAAGCCTCAGGATTTAGAAGAGACCAACTTAACTTTAAGGATCTGAACATCACCTGGCTCCCAATATGACTACAGAACAGAACCTATATTTTTCTCTCATATCCCTTGGAGACACTAATCAAGAAGTTAGAAGATAGAGTGGCTTGGAGTAGAATGTCGTAGGGTTGAGTGAGATGGAAAGTGGCATGGACTAGGGTTGCTAGAGTGAACAGAATGGAGATGGGGCATACAATGGAATGCACTAGGATGAATGGGGTGGAGTAAATCAAGTGATACGCTCTGGCGAGCAAAGCAGGTAAAGGGCACCCAGCTACAAGGCAGAACCTCTTTCCTCTGACTCATGCATACCATATGACCTTGGACAAGTCCCTGGCTTTCTCCAGGGCTGACACTCCCCCCAGCAACCCTTCATGATGTTGGTCCTGTCCCCACAGTGTGTCCGTCCCCTACCCCACCTGCCACCCCTAGGACAGGGGTTCAGCCCAGCACTCACTACAAGCCTGGCTCTGACAGTAGACAGAGGGCACCCACAGGTTGGAGGAGCCAGTGTCAAAGAGGACCAGGAAGTTCTGGGGTGGGGTCCCGATGCTGATCTCTCCAAAGTAGGCAGCCTGGAAGAGGAAGAGATAGGTAGGCTGTTAACTCTGAATGGAATGGATCCAAGGAAGCATAGGACCCAGGCTTCTCCATGGGCACAGCAGAGAGGGGACCAGCCAGAACAGGGGCCTAAGCCTTCCCTCCACCCCTGATCCTTAGTCCCTGCCTGCCCAGGACCACTGCAAAGGTCTCTGCTGATGGACCAGCACGTGCCCTCTCCATGCTGTGCTCTAATAATCCACCCCAGAAATCAGGCCACAGGGGCAATGTGGGGCACTCAGGAGGGATGCTGCCCACTGTACAGGTCTGGCCCCTAACCTCTGGCAGCAGGGAGAGGGTGGGAACTCACATCCATGTAGGCCATGGGCTCGTAGGCCACACTGAAGGCGTTGTATTTCTGAGCTGGATCATATTTGTGGTTCTTCAGGAACTCCTCCAGTAAGCCCTTCTCCTTCATGACATCACGGATGGACTTCATTTTCTTCAGGGGGACTCTACAGAGGAACTGAATGTCAGGTAGGGCCTATGTTCCTTCCTCAGCACCTCTAAGAGCCCCAGCCTCTTCTCTGTCTCTCCATCTCTCTGTTGATCTGTCTCCCTATGTCTGCACTGTGTGTGTCTGTGTCTCTTTCTTTATCTCTCTGTCTCTAGCTATCTCTTCTCCCCTTCTTCTTCTCCTCCCCTTCTCCTTCTCTTTCAAACCCAATCTAAAGACTTGCTCTGTGATTCAAAACCATTATTTCCACCCATGCTTGCCCCAGAACCCTAGGTTAAACATTCAGCTGCTAAACACAAGCTCAGCAATTCAAGAGAAAGATGATGCCCTCTGCCCCCTTAAAGATTCACAGTCTCGAATTCACCAGGGAGCAGCTTCGCTTTGCCCAAAGGAATCAGAATTCCTTCGATGTTAGAGGTACACCCCACCCCATCTCCAAGAGCTTCCTAGCACTGGTCTCAAATAGCCCATAAATGCCTTCCCTGGAAGGAGAGAGAAATTGTCTTCAGAATATATGTGCATTTTTCTAAAAGGGTTTTAGAGATGGCAACGTACACCCCAAAGAGAGTCTCCTCTTATGGTAGGTCCTGGGCACCTAATTTCTAATTCTGCCTCTGCCATTACTCCTATGATCTGGGGCTGACTACTGCTCTTCTCAGCCTTTAGTCTAGATCAGCTCTTGAGTTGGGATTTGTGAAGTACGGGCTTCCGCCATGTCACCGCACACACGGCCTTCCCCACTCAGGTGTCCTTCTAGATCTGCTTGCTGTCCTCGCCTAGGATCTCTGCAAGTCCACCTAGACCTGCTTCAGGCTTAAGGGCTCCTGCTCCATTCGCTCGTTCTCCATCTCTCATTGCTTCAGGTCCTGAAATTCTCCAGTAAACTCACTCATCCTAAAATGTGAGGACTGATAGCAGTGCAATGCTAACCACTGCTACAGAATTTACACATATAAAAGAAGTGCCATAGAAGAGTTAGCCCTTAACCTCAGGGATGATCCTTATTGGTAGAATAGCAGGCAGCGTAGTGCCCTGTGAGTCCTGTCTGTCATTCCACCAGACTTGGCGACCTCACTCCCTTTCTCTTGACACCTCACACAGACTAGTGTTGCTGCTAAGCAGGGATTGCCTGGTGGTCTAGAGGGCTGCTCTGAGGGAGAAGGGTGAGGCTTTCTGCTCCCATAAAGACCTACAGCCTCAGAAACCTTATACAGGGTTGCTGGGAGCTGGAACCTACTGAACAGCATCCAGCAATGACAGCAATATTGCTGGTTAAAAGCTTTGGAGATCTGCCGGAGTGGCCAATTAATTTGGGCCCCTAGGGAGTCCCTGGTTAGGCACTATTAACCAAAAAATTGGTGGTTCAAACCCACCTAGAGGTACCTAGGAAGATAAGCCTGGCATCTGCTTCCAAAGAATCAGCCATTGAAAACCCTGTGAAGCAGTTCTACTCTGGCACACGTGGGGTCAGTGTGAGCTGGAATCAACTCGACAGCAGCTGGATAGGGAGTTAGAGTTCAAGAACATCTTGTGAAAGTACTTCTATATCCAGAAATAAATCCGTGGGAAGAAGTCACAGCCACCAATCAGGTGCAGATGGCTGACACCCAGAGGGCTACACAGCTCTCAGTTTGGGTCCATCTTTTCTCCTCAGATGGGGAAAGGCCTGTGCCTCTTCCTTTGACTGGAGGTTTCTTCAGGGCAGGACCTGTGTCTCCTCTCATCTGAATCCCCTCTAACACTAGCAAAGAGAGGAATTCCAGTGTGGAGAGAGATGCAGTGTTCCCTGGCCGAGCTGCCCTGCACCAGTCAGGACCCAGACTCACCTGACTACCGATGCCTCCAAGACCTGGAGGCAGACCAGGACTGCCAAGATACACTTCATGATGCCGTCTCCCAGCTTGCTACCGAGGAAAAATCACACCAAGTCCTGCAATGGCACTGGAGTGACAGCCTGAGCAGCCCTCTTCCTTTATACTCCAGGGACTCACCCAGTCCCCCCTGTCTCCTTGCCCTGAGCAAACATGGCTGCAACCCCAATGTACCCTGTGCTGTATACAGTCATTGTTCTTGTATGTTTTTCCACATACATTTCATCTTATTGACATTTTCATACAAGCAGTAGAGGCCAGAGGGTGCAAGTGATAAGAAAGAACAAAGTTGCCGTCAGATGGAATGGCAGGGATTACTTTTTTGTCCTAAAACCAGAAGTGTGATGTAGGCATCTTTCGAATGAGGACTGGAGAAAACTAGAACCAGGGTGAGGGATACAAGATCTATAGGTAGGATTTCTCCACCTCAACACTATTGACATTTCAGGCTGGATAATTCTTTGTTGTAAGTACTGTCCTGTGTATTATAGAATATTGAGCAGCATCCCTGGCTTCTACCCACTAGATACCAGCAGCAATCAAAAATGCCTGCAGACATTACCAAATGTTCTTTGGTGTGACATCACCAAGAATCTCTGGAAGTCTGGCTCAGGGACGGGTTCCCAGCACCCCAAGCCCACCAATGGGGGAAGGAGTTAGAGAGTCCGAGGAAAGATGACGGTGGTGAGGGTGGTGCTGATGGTGACAGTTATGGTAATGTTGGGAGTGCTGATGCTGGTGGTGAGGCTGAGACACCAGTGACTGAAGTCATGGCCATTTGGGGCAGCTTCAGAGGTTTTCGAGGTCAAATAGGGCATTTGGAGAAATTCTCATCATCATTTCTTTATTAAGCAAGTATCAGGACATACTGACAGTATGAACTACACTGGCTTCTGGCTGTGCCTTGTGTATCAGACTGGAACAACCAGGTGCCTGGGGCAGGGACGAGAGAAGATGGGACATTGCCACTCCTTGCTGTTCATTGTCCTGCCCTTCTCCTGCCCCATGATCTCTACCAGAAGCCATAATGACTCATGTGTGTCAGAGTAGAACTGCGCTTTATAGGGTTTTCAGTGGCTGATTTGGGGGACAGAGATTGCCAGACCTTTCTTCCAATGCACCTCTGGGTGGAATTAAACCTCCACCCTTAAAGTTAGCCAAACATAACTGTTTGTACCACTCAAGGGCTCCTCTTGCACTATGTTGTTGTGTTGTTATGTGCCGTGAAGTCAGTTCTGACTCATAGCGACCCTGTACAGGGTTTCTGTACTGTAAATCTTTACGGGAGCAGAAAGCCTCATCTTTCTCCCACGGAATAGCTGGTGGTTTCAAATTGCTGACCGTGAGATTAGCAGTCCAATTCATAACCGCTATGCTGCCAGAGCTCCTTCTCTTGCACTATACCAGGCAGCAATCTGTACTGTCCATAACCTTTCATTCATCAATTTCCCAAAGCAGATCCCCAGGCCTTGCTTATGAGACATCTCTGGGTGGACTCAAACCACCAGCCTTTTGATTAGCAACTGAGCATGTTAATGATTGCATCACCTAGGGACTCCACTGGCGTCCTGGTATGATGCTCTAGGATAAAGCCCTGGACTACAAACTCAGTTTGAACCTCAAGTTTGTCACTTCAAACTAATCAGCTGTTCCTTGGAAACCCTACACAGGGTCACTATGAGCTGAAACCAACTCAACAGCCCTTAACAACAACAGAGACTCCATTGTCTCTTTTAAAAACCAAGTCCAAGTCCGATGCTGTCAAGTTCATTCCAGCTCCTGTCCACTTCATTTGTTACAGAGTAGAACCGCTCTAGGATTTTCTCAGCTGTAATCTTTACAGAATCAGACAGCCAGATCTTTCTTCTGCAGTGCCACTGGGTGGGTTTGAACTGCTGATCTTTAGGTTACCAGTTGTTGTTATTAAGTAAATCTACTTATGGACCGCCATTGTTTCTGGTTCTACGTAAATACCTGTGTTTCCCATTTTTCTCCGCTCAAAGCTTTGTCTGTCCTTTTTTCTGCCCTGAAGTCTGACTGATCCTGTCCCTCATCCCTAATCTCCAAGTGTCCCCCTTTCCTCTCCTGCTTACCAGCTATCATTGCCTAAGGTGGCCAGAGTTGACCTACTGCCTGCTAACCTGGCAAGGGAGAGTTCTCCATTTCAGGGTGAGTGGAAAAAGTCCCCCATGCCAACACCCTCTCTGCCACCTCCTGCCCGGCACACAGGGCTTCAAACACATTTGTCAGGCCCTTGGCCCCCAGGTGAAAGGCCAGGGCAAGGCCTGCCAACACTGAGATAAATCTAGCCAGTGGGGGATTTTCCACTCTGGCCACAGCTAACCACTGCCCAGCCACAGTCCTGGAGCCTCCCCCAGTTCTGTGGTGGATAGGGAAAGGGGACTCAAGCTCTGTCGGGACCTGGCACAGAGAGGGAGGTTCCTGCTTGGTTGTAGCTCAAAGCCAAGTCAATTTTCACACTCCCCTGCAGTCACCAAGGGTATGTTGTTTTCCCTGGGGTAGAGAGGGGATGCTCAGATTTGGAAAAACAAGCCAAAAGAATGTATAGGCTCCTTGTCACATGGTATGAGTATAATAGGATGGCATGGGATCCCATACGTCTTGTGAGACCTACCAGACTTGCAGCATTCACCTCCAGGAATCCTTTCCTCAACTGGTAGAACCCAAGACACAGCTCGGCTAGCTTTCCCTAATCCTCAGTTTGTACCACATCTCTCTGAGCATCCCTGTCCCACGACCCAGCTTATGATACTTATTTCATAACATCTTATATCTCAGTCACTTGCCCCGAATCCTACAGCTTATAATCAAAGCAAGATTCTCTTCTTGCCTGTGACTTCTTAAACAGCACATTCATCTTGCTGAGGGTCTGCAAGTATGATGCTGGGAGCACACCCACAACCACTGCCCACCCTTCACCCACAGCAGACAATTGTCACTCTTCCCCATGGTGCTCAGACATGGTCTTAGAATCCTTCTCCATCTAATGCTCCATGTGGCCATTCTCAGTTGAGCATGCAATGACAATCCCAAGCCCTTTAATGCCATTTTGTTTTATTTTTAATTCTGGATACCAGATCTCTTTTTAAATTCTGCCAGTTACCATTCTATCTTCTAGCTCATTTGGTACACACTTAGATTTTAACAGCTGCAATCAGTGTGTAAATGTTCTGCTTTTGTCACTTAGGATTATTGCCTGGACACATTTCCCTGGAGTGAGATAGGCCACATTCTTATCAATCTCAGTGGCTATAAAGTGCTCTCTCATCTTGATAGCTAGGATTACATAACCCTATTCATTTGAGTGATTTCCAGTTTCCCCTGCTATCAGTAGCACTTACACTCGCAAACCCAAAATCTTCCAAAGGAGTGAGCTCCCCATTATCAAGTGCTCCAGTAGAGCTGAAAGGAGCTTCCTTGGGGGGATACTGGTGGAGGAACCACCTGCAATGGATGTGAAATTGGATCAGGAATCCAAGTTACCTCTTTGTAAATAAGTTCACAAATCTCAAAGACTGCATCTCAACCCTGGGACAAGTATTTACTAAACCTTAAGTCTTTGACAGCTGTCTGCATGAATTTTAGTTACAGCTACTGTTTTGATTGTAGAGTTTTTCATTGTTTTCCCTGTTTTTTATATTTACACTATTATTTCAACTAAATCCATTGGGGGCATATTGGACTGGAGTTGGTTTATTTTCTCTCAAGTTCAAGGATTTAATCTCTCTCTTTTTATTTATATATATATATTGGACATGCAAAAATAACATAGAGAAACAGAGAGTCAGAGAGTTCCATCTCCCTTTCATTCAGTGTCCCCTAATGGTAAACCAAAGTTAAAACCATTGACTTCCGGCAAGATGGCAGACTAAGCAGACACACTACTTAGACCCTCTACAACAAAGATATGAGAAACCAAATGAAACAAACACAGGTGGCAATCCTGGAACCCTGAACTGCAGAGGAAAGGTTAGAGAACTTGCCTGAATGCATGCTGGGAGGAGAAGCTGAGCAGGACAGAGAGAGAGGGAGACAAACTGGTGAATGGCTGGCCAGAGCGCACGACCATCTTAGGAGCAGTTTCGGCAACAGAAGGTGTCCTGCCAGAGCAGATTCACACACGACACAGGAAAGGTGTGATTCCTTCTTTTTCTCCATGTTCCCTTGATGACTAGAGGTGTGGTCACCTCCCAGCTTCATCCACTTCCAGCTCAGACCATAGTCTCCAAAAGTCATGCCAGTGTGAGGCAGGGGCCAGCTGTGCCACTTCAGTGCTCCGCTTTGGTGTCTGGATTCAGGCAAGCTGGGCTCCAGACCTACAGACCCCTCAGAGCCACCAGTCCAGCATTTAACCAGTTACCCTGCTCCTAGCTGCCTTTGTAGTCCTAACAGACACTGAAACCAGCTCTGTCGAGGGCCTGCATGAACTACATCCAGATTGAGGCCAATAGGAACTCCATCTAGGGCCAGGAACGCTGCTCTCACATCCTTCCCAAACCCATCTCTTGAGCTCCATGGCTTGCAGGAGCTTCCCAGAGTTTTCTCCACTCTGGGACCAACAGTTGCACTGATTTGCTTCATTTTGTTTTGTTTTGTTGGTTTTTTTCTTTCCTTGTTTCATCATTTTTGTTTATTGTTTCTCCTCCTTCTCTTTCCATTCTCTTGAATTGTATCCTTTCTATCTCTGCTGTTGTCCTTTTTTTCTTCTGTTTCTCATTTCCCCTCTTCTTTTTATTCCTCTTTTGATCTCTCTTTACTATTCTCTACTCTCTTTTTCTTTTTATCTTCCCTCTCCCTGGTTTATCTAAGTGTTGTTGTTTTTTTCACCTTCTTCTTCCTTTTATTTCCTCTCTTATTTCCCTCTTCTGAAGCTCCACTTTTTTCTCTCTCTCTTCTCTTTTTCAGTTATTGTTGTTGTTCAGTGACGGCGAGTCGGTTCTGACCCATAGTGACCCTATATAGGGTTTCCAAGGAGCAGCTGGTGAGCTTGAACCACTGACCTTGCAGTTCAAACGATTTTGCAGTCTGATGCATTAGCCCACAGCGCCACACCAGGACTCCACTTATTGTATAGAAGTATTAAAAGTAAAACAAACCTATAAATATGAAAATAGGGATCCAGAGATATCAACTTGTAATAAAGTCAACTGCAAGAGGGAATAGTGTAGATACAGAACTTCCAAAGGGCATGGAAGTCAAGCAGATCTCTGCTTATAATCTGCTCTATAACCTTCACTCAATTCACAAGATAAAGTTAGAAGAAGGAAAAAAACAAAAACCGTTGTCATCAGTCTATTCCAACTCAGAGTGACCCTATAGGGTTTCGAACACTAAATCTTTCAGAAGCAGAGTGCCAAATCTTTCTGCTGCAGAGCAGCTGCTGGGTTTGAACCACCAACCTTCTGGTTTACAGCCGAGTGCACCTCCCTTACGATAACATCTTATTTAGCATGGTTATCAAAACCAGGAAATTAACCCTGATGCAGCACCTTTAACCAGTTTATAGAGTTACTTTGGAGTCCTGGTGTGGTGCTGTGGGCTAATGCATCAGACTGCAAAGTCATTTGAACTGCAAGGTCGGTGGTTCAAGCTCACCATCAGCTCCTTGGAAACCCTCTACAGGGTTGCTATGGGTCAGAATTGACTTAACAGCACTTAATAACAACAACAGACTTACTTTAATTTCACCCATTTTCCCACCAATGTCTTTTTTTTTTCCAGTCTGGGATCCAACGTAAGTTCCCACATTGCATTAAGTTTTCAGGCCTTTCATCTCTTCTAGTCTATGGCAGTCTGTCTTTGTCTTTCTTGATCTTGTTACTTTCAAAGAGCACTGGGTTTTTTTTCTGTAGCACGTCCCTCCATGTAGGCCTATCTGCTGGTGTCTCACTAGTAGACTGAGGTCATGCATTTGGGGACAAGGACCACAGAGGGGATATGCCCTTCTCAGTGCACAGTATCAGGAACCATCTTCCTGATGATTTTACCTGGCCACTTGAGCGCTGCCAGGTTTCTCCACTGCAAAGTTATTGTTTTTCCCATATCTTTCGGGGGTGGGGGTACTTTGCTAATAGGCACCTGTTTCTTACTATTCTTTTTCCTTCTAATTTTAACATCTGTTAATGGTTCTAGCCTGCAACAGTCATGAATGGTGTTTGCATAACAGGGACTTTCATCCCTTCTACATTTCTTAATCAAGGTGCTCTGGTAGTGTAGTGGTTACAAGTCGGGCTGATAATCTCATGGTAAGCAGTTTGAAACTACCAGCGGTTCTGCAGGAGAAAGATGAGGCTTTCTACTTCCTGTAAAGATTTACAGCCTTGGAAACCCTATTAACAGAGTCGCTATGAGTCAGAACCGACTCCACGGCACATAACCCCCACCACATGTCTTCATTGAACCCCTGGTGTGGCGCTGCGGGATCAGCATTGGACTGTGAACCACAAGGTCTGCAGTTCAAACCCACCAGCTGCTCCTCGGAAACCCTATACAAGGTCACTATGAGTCAGAACTGACTCGATGGCGCTTAACGACAACCTATTCCTTAATTAGCTTTCTGTTGTAAGGAAGAACTCGGTTCAAAGTTTTTATTATTTCTGTTTGAATGTCTTATTTTCTAATATTGTCAAATATCTTTTTTGTTGATATTTTGTTGATCAGGCCTCTCTGGTGCCTTTCAGTTAGTTGTTGAGTCTTTAACCATTTATGTCACCCAGGGACTCCTAGGTTCAAGGTTTTAAAGCAGCCTCTTTCTTCCCTGTTAAAATATCCCATTCACCAAGAGTATAGCAGGTGAGGTGCCAAGTGTTATGTATTTGTGTTTTATCATATAGTTGCATAACAATCTCAAAAGACAGGTCATGTTTTCCCGATTTTACAGAAGAGATCATTTTATCTGTCTGTCTCAAATATCTGGAACACACATGGGTCTCTGTCTGTACAAATGAAGAAATAAAATGAATGTTTTTCTCTCTGATCTACTGATTCATTTTCCTGATACTGCCTGGCTTAAAAAGAAAGAGAGGTACAAAGGGATTTCAAAAATTTCATGGAAAAAAATCCATGATCATTTCATTCCATTTTTCCCTGAACTTTTGGAAGCTTCCTCTTGTTGGATTGCTAAGACAGAGAGAGCCTCTCACAGGACAACCAGCTGCAGCAAGAGTAGGGAGAGAGCTGAACCTCAGAACCATCTGGAATCTGGGAGCTACATCCCCCACAAGACATCTTCTTGGCTTCTTATTCCTGCTTCTCTCCTCTCTGGCTCTCACTGTGGCCTGGCTTTCTCAACAGGACCAACCAGCAGCAGCTGAGTTTTACATTTTCAGAGAAAGAGCCAGTAACTGGTTGCCATTTAATTGATTCTGAATCATGGTGAGCCCAAGTGATTCAGAGTACAGCTGTGTTCCATAGGGTTTTCATCGTCTGATTTTATTGAAAGTTGATCGCTAAGCCTTTCATCTGAGACACCTCTCAGTGGACTTGAACCTCCAGTTTTTTCAGTTAGCAGCCAAATCTGTTAACCATTGCATCACCCAGGAACTTTCATAGAAAGAAGGAAACTAAAATTCCCAGGGAAGTTCTTTGGTTGATCCATTTGGGGTCAGATGCCTACTCCTGTACTAATCAAGTATGGACAGAAGGCAGACTTATATAAAAGCTTGGCAACTCCCTCAGGAAGTACATTGAAGAGTGTGAGCTGGGATAGTTCCCAGAAGTAAGGGTGTTTCTGGACAAAGAAGCTCAGAGATGTCCATGCAAATCTATTTCTCATTGCCACATGGACTCTTTTTTCAGTCCTCTTAGTGAAGAATGTGATGTGTGACATAGAACTAATTTCTTTATTGTTGTTGTTAAGTGCTATCCAGTCAGTTCCGACCAATAGCAACCCAGTATGAGTTTCCAAGGAGTAGCTGGAGAGCTTGAACCACCGATCTTGCGGTACAAACCAACTTTGCAGTCCAGCGCATTAACCCACAGCGCCATACCAATCTCTACCACCCAGTGGCTCTTTGACCCCGTTTATTCACTTACCCTTTCTGAGTCAGGTTTCCTTGACAATGAAAAGGAGCTAATGCCTGTCTCATGGGATTGTTGTGTTCTTTAAATTGGACAGGGAATTAGAGCAGGGTATAAAAAGGACAGAAACTTTTAGGGAATGTTGATAGTTTCTTATCTGAGAACTGGTTGCATGAAGATGTTCAGTGGGTAAAAAATTAGTGAGCTGAACACTCACTTTCCATATGTGAATTGTACATCAAGAAAAAATGTTTTTGTTTTTTTTTTTTAATCAATAATATTTTTGAAAGAAGGAAGAGGAGAAAGTAATCAGAACACCTGCCCTATGGTGGCCCAAAGATGAAGGCTAGGGCTAGTCCCTTCTGTCAGGAAGCTCTGTGCTGATGGGAAGATTGCACACTACCCCTTAGGAACGTTGCCCAAGGAGTCCAGGTATGGTGCTGTGGGATAATGCACTGGACCGCAAGGCTGGTTTGAACCACAAGGTCAGTAGTTTAAACTCACCAGCTGCTCCTTAGAAACGCTATAAAGGGTTGCTATGAGTCAGAACCAACTCAAGGGCACTTAGCAACAACAACAACAACAACAACAATGTTACCCAAGGTGTCAGAAAGGACTTTAGGTGAAATAAGGACGAAAATTTCTTCTTTAAATAGACATGTATTGATTACAATACAAGGAGGCTGAAAATTTTTTGTAAAGAGACTTCCAGAAAGATGGTGGATTAGGAAGAAGCAGTACACAGACCCACTACAACAAAGATATGGAGACCAAGAGAAATGGATGTAGATGGTACCTGGAACCCTGAGCTTCAGATGAAGGGATAGAAAAGTGGACTGAATGCTTACTAGGAGAGAAAGTGGAACAGACATGGCATAAAAAGGAGACAGACTAGTGACCTGTGTCAGCTGGCCAGGCCCAGTGCGGTCATCTGGAACATTTGCGAATGGCTATGGAAGCAGACAGCAGCTTAGTGGCACAGAACAAGGCCAGTGACTGACAGAGAGAAAGGTGTGATTTTTTTCCTGTTCCACACACCCACTAGTGATAAGAGACATGACCAGCCCCACCCTCGTCCACCTCCAGAGAAGCTCTGCTCTCCCTGTGGTCAGAACAATATGATAGTGAGCTATGTAGTTGTGAATTACATCAACATGAATTGGGAGCTATCTGCACCAACCCCAACACCGTATTCAAGTGAGTCCTGCTCCAGACCTACAGAGCCAGTCTTGCCCAGTCCTGGACTATCGGGAATTCTCGTGGCTGGTCACCTCACCCTGCTGTCCCCAGCTGCTTTGAAGTCTGCACAAAGTACTTCCAGATTGGGTGTCCAGAACAGACGACACCTAGGCCTAGATGACCTCCACATAGTGTTGGGAGCACCTCCATCTCATGCCTTGTCTACCCACCGTGTGAGCTTCTTGGCTGAAAAGCCCACCAGAGTCTTATCCTCTCTAGGTCTGGCACTTACCCTGTTTCTTTCCTTTCATTGTTTTGTTTGTTAATTCTCCTTCTTTTCTTTCCCTTCCCTAGTTTTTATCCTTTCTATCTCTACTTTCATATTTTCTTCTTTTCTTCTATTTCTCTCTCCCCTGTCTTTCCCAACCATTCAAGATCAAAACGTCAGGCAATATACAAGAGGGAGACTAGCAGAGGAAAGATTAAGGTAAAAGGAGACACAGGGGTAATGTTAAGGTGAGTAGAGGTCAATACTGTTAACTGTTGGTACATGGAAAAGATTGCAATTATTGTAACGAAGAAAAGTATGTGGTTTGTTGGATGTAAAACTGATGATCTGATCTGTAAACCTTCACTCAATTCACACACACACACAAAAATACTACAAATTATCTTCTCAGATCACAACATTATTTAGAAATCAACAATAGGAAGATCAAGGGGTAAAAATCAAATACATGGAAAGTGAATAACACCCTGCTTCCCTGCTTAAAAGCTACTGGGTAATGGAACAGATAAAAAATTAAATTAAAAATTCCTTGAACCAGACTGAAACTCAAAGGGAACACGAGCAGGCATGTAAGCTTGCTGGTGACCACATTGGTTTACTGGTAAGTGGAAGAGGGGGAAAGGCAACAATGAAGATGTATGGTGAGTTTGACCATGTTCCATAGACTCCTGTTGAATTGGAGATGAGAGAGAGAAGAGGAGGACTGGTGAGACCTGGGGACTCCTGAGCCCATGGACAAGGATATAGCCACGGAAGGCTAGAGCTGAGAGTGAAGTGTCCAGCTGATATGAAGTGAGGGGAGATGCACAAGAATGCCCGAACTTGTAAGTAGTACCCATTATACCTAGCTTCGATGGCTTGATAATCAAAACTCGACTAGAGGAAGATAAAACTTTTTTTTTTGATAAAGGAAACAAGTATAAATTGCTACAATTTGATGAATTTGACCTCTACTTATGGATGTAGTAGCTCAAAATACCAACTGAGAGGCAAGAAGTTTTCACATCACGTATCAATCATATCCCCTTTGAATACAGTGTTGATAGGGATGGGCAACTTAGACACTCGTTATATAAAATGAGGGGGCATTAAATGCACAAAGTGAGTGGCTTACAAGTTTTCAAGAGGGAGTTTAGTTTCATAGTATGTGGGGGAAGGTAGAATCCCCACTGAATAGTTTTCATCTTGTCTAGATGGGTCTGGTGAAAGGAGATGGGGATAAGAGTCTTATGATTCAATAATGAGTAATTGTTATCATGACTAATTGCTACTGTCACAACTGTAAAGGTAGATGTTTTGTAACAAAAAGGGGGGAGTAGTTAATCTTACAGTCCAGAAACAGAGGACCCTAGGACCATCAAGGGAGAAGAGCATAAGTGGAATGTGGGACCCTATCCAGAGAAGCAATGACACCAGAGATGGAGGCAGAGATGAGGACATGGAGAGAGAGAGCAGCTGAGGACCAGGAAAAAGAAACACTGTGTGTGCTGGTAGCCAGGAGGCAGGCTTACAGAATGTGCCCTTTGGTTGTTTAAATGATTACATATTCCTGAGTGTTTTTGTGTATATCCCCCTCCCTCCACCACACACACACACACAAAAAAAAAGCCCAGCGAGAATAGAAGCAAACACTGTTGCATTTTACAAATGCACGGAGGAGATTGTAATAATTGCAATGAAATGAGGAGTGTAAAACTGATGTTCTCCCATGTAAACTATCACTCAATTCACAATCAAAACGTGTTTTGTTTTGTTTTTTAAATTCCTTGAACCAAATGAAAACACCCCTGAACAAAACCTCTGGGACGCAGCAAAATCAGTGCTCAGAGGGCAATTTATAGCAACACGCACATCCAAAAAGAAGACAGAACCAAAATCATCACATTAACCCAACATCTCCAACAATTAGAAAAAGAGCCACCAAGTAAGCCATCTGCCCCCAGAGGAAATTAATAAATAAGACTTGAACAGAAATAAGCGAAACAGAAAAACTATAGAACGAATCATTAAGACAAGAAGCTGGTTCTTTGAAAGGATTAATAAATTGGCATGTCTAACAAATGACACAAATGAGAAATTATATGGGTGATGTCACAATAAAACCAACAGAAATAAAAAGGGTAATAACAGATTATTATGAAGACTTGTACTCTAACACATCTGAAAATCTAGAAGAAATGGATAAATTTCTAGAAACACAGGATCTACCTAAACTAACATAGACACAAGTAGAAAACTTGAATAAACCCATAACAAAAGAAAAGACTGATCAAGTCATTTAAAAACTCCCAACAACAACAAAAAGTCTAGGTCCAGATGACTTGACTGGTGAAGTCTACCAAACACTCAGAGAAGAGCTACTCAAACTATTCCAGAACACAGAAAAGGACTGAAAACTCCCAAATATATTCCATGAGGTGAGCATAACTTCCATGCCAAAACCAGGCAATCACCGAAGAAAGAAAATTATAGACCAGTATCCCTCATGAGGGAGTTCTGGTGTACCTCTGTAGGATAAGCACTAGACTGACTACAAACCACAAGGTCGCAGTTCAAACTCACCAGCCGCTCCTTGGAAACCCTGTACAACATTGCTATGAGTCAGAACAAAATCCTAGCCAACAGACTTCTACAACATATCAAAAAAATAACACATCCTGACCAAGTGGGATTCATACCAGGTATGCAAGGAGCTCTGGTAGCGTAGTGGTTACAAATCGGGCTGCGAACCTTAAGGTCAGCGGTTCGAAACTACCAGCCGCTCCGCGGGAGAAAG
>NW_006408556.1:12725189-12731121 GCF_000296735.1 Chrysochloris asiatica
AACAACAACAACAACAAACATAGTGCAAACAGTTAATGCACTCAGCTGCTAACTGAAAGGTTAGTGATTCGAGTCTACCTAGCGGCACCTTGGAAGAAAATCCTCATGGTTTACTTCCAAAAATTCAGCCATCATCCTATGGTGCAAACTCCTACCCTGAAACATGTGGGACTGCTATGAGTTAGAATCAACTCAACAACAACCTCTACTGAGTGGCCATGAACTTACTCTACCACCCTGCCATCTGCCTCATCTGCTAACGCTGGAGACCACAGCGCCGCATGCTTTGGAGTCTCCTAGACCCAAAGAGAAGCAGGATTTATTGGATGAGTGAAGGATGGGGTTCCCCAACTTTTGTGAGCCCTTACAGAGTAAGGGTGCCTCGGACCTAGGAGCTGCACAGCAGTGGCTAGGTAGTCCACCCTGTTGTTACCCATATCATGAATGGAGAAGAAGACCTTCAGAAAGACAGTGTTGTGGATCCACCTGAGTTGGCTGCTCTCTGAGATCCGATACCTGGGCTGGAGCCCTACTAGGCAGTGATCCATGCTCACCTGGAGCTAAAGGGTGAAACTACTAGCAAGCAAGTCTCTCTGGATTAAAGAAAAAACCCTTTGCTCCCAAGTCAGAGGATCCTGGATTGAAATTCAGCCTACCCCTGGCTAGCTGTTTGATTTTGGACAAGTAACTCAACCACTCTAAGCTGTAGTTTCTTCATCAGTTAGCGGTGATGGTGGAGGTAATACGCCTAAAACTGAACTCTGCATGATGAAATTGAGTCAGGCAGGTAAAGAGAGTGAGTAAAGAATATTCCTGGGAGGTAGAACAGCACATGCAAAGGGCCTGAGATCAGAAAGATGAAATGATGGAGGTCAGAGACGCTGGGGTTGGGGTGTAGGAGTAAGAGAGGTTTGCAGAAGGATGCAGAGAACCAACCACCCATAGTTGAGGCCTTGAGCCCTTTTTTTAAAATTACAACCCATTTTTTATACCATATTTTATACCACAACACTATGCATACCAGAGTCCTAGTATGGTGCTGCAAGATAATGTGCTGGACCACAAGGTCAGCTTGAGCTGCAGGGTTAGTGGTTCAAACCTACCAGCTGCTCCTCGAAAACCCTATACAGGGTTGCTATGAGTTGGAATTGACTCATAGCGACTGTGTATAAGGTTTCTGGGTCTGTATATCTTTGTGGGAGCAGAAAGCCTCTTCTTTCTCCCGTGCAACAACTGGTGGGCTTGAACCACAGACCTAGTGGTTCATAGTCCAGTGCTTATCATACAGAACCATCATGTTCCATGTGCATATATAATTAAACTAAAATAACACTCCTCCATAGACAAAATTATTATTTTTTTTAACTTTTTATTGTGAATTGAGTGGAGGTTTACAGAGCAGCTCACCAGTGTTACATCCAACAAAGCCTACACCTCATTTCATCTCAATGACTGCAGTAGTTTTCCATGTACAAATATCCTCTTTCAAACTCTTCTATATTTGTGGGATATACATGTATATATCCATACCCATTCAGCCTGTGTCTCTGTCCATGTATCTACATACAGAACATTTTTGTCCAAGGTTGTGTGTTTACCACTATTTACCTCTATCCTCTTCAGTCCTTGCATACCTCCCTGTGTCTTCGTCTATCTTCATCATTCTTCATGCCAACCTTCCTCCTCTGGTATATTACCCTCCTCCTTCTTGTATATTGCCCTTCCTGTCACCCAAGTTAACATTTGTCTACCCTCTAGCCAGTGAAATACTCTCCCTTCACTCCCACCCCTGGAAACCATCAAAGAATGTTTCTTTTTGTATGAAAATCTTTTCATGAGTTTCTACAACAATGGGCTCATTCAATATTTGTCCTTTTGTGACTGACTTATTTCACTCAGCATAATGTCCTCCAGCATAATGTTCACCCATGTTAATGAGGCGTTTTGCAGATTCATCATTATTTTTCAAGGTAGCATAGTATTCCGTTGTATTTATGTACCAAAGTTTGTTTATCCATTCTTCCATGGATAACATTTAGGCTGTCTCCATCTTTTTGTTATTGTTAATAGTGCTGTAATATACATCAATGTGTATATATCTACTCGTTTCCTGGCACTCATTTCTTGTGGCTATATACCAAGTAGAGGGATTGCTGGGTCATACAGCATTTCTATATCCAACTTTCTGAGGAAACATCACATCCTTTCCCACAGTGGTTGAACCATTTTACAGTCCCTGGGTAAATACTGAGTCAATCTCTTTTGAGATATAAAAGAGAATAAACAAAAAAGCAAGAGTTTGATCTTATAACAACTTGATGAGGTAGTTACTGTATTGCCCCTATTCTACAGATGAGAAAATAGAGACTCAGTAAAGCTAAGTAGCTTGCCCAAGGTCACAAAGCTTGTAAGTGGCAATGCAAGGATTGGAGGTGGACTGGACCTTAACTGAGACTACACATACTGCCTCTCAGAAAGCTCTGGATTAACAGTGGTTCCTGGTATTAATTGTATTAAAGATATTGATGAAGGATCCTTAAAGTCATTTCTGAATCTAATATCCTAGGATGCTGAGGGCTGCAAACTAGTTCCCCTCCTGCCTCACCCTGCCTGGCCCTGCCTGACCCTGACACACACATACACAGACACATACACACACACCAGGTAGGAGGGAGAGAGCGTGAGAGAGACTCACAGGAATGAGGTACTAGGAGCCTGTCAGGGGGAAGTTGATGCCATTGATGTTGAAGGTGATGATAGGCAGACTCTGTCCAGTGTTGCAACAGGTGACGTACCAGGGAAATATGAGGGACACAGAGCCAGGCACTCACAACATGCTCCCCTCCAGAACTCCTGTTGTTGTTAGTTACTGTCACTTATGGAGACCCCATGTGTGCCAAGTAGAACTGTAATCCATAGGATTTTCAAGGCTGTTGCCTCAGTGTACCAGGTTGATAAGGATGCATAATTTAGACATTGGATATCAAAAATGGTGGTGGTGGGGGGGGGCTACAAAGGCATGAAGTGGCTGACTTACAAGTGTTTATGAGTGTGCTTAGTTTCAGAACAAGGGGGTAAGGTAGAATCCCCACTGAATAGTTTTCCTCTTCTCCAGATGGATCTGGTGAAAGGGGATGGGGAATAATGCTGATAGAATTTTATGATTCAATTGTGCATAATTGTTAACAGGATTAATTGTGATTGCCACAACCGTAATTGTAGGAGATGTGTAACTAAAAGGGAGGAATAGTTCATCTTTCATTTCAGGAACAGATAATCCCAGGACCATCAAGAAGGAAAGAGCACTAGTGGAGTGTGAGATCCTACCTAGAAAAGCGGCAACAGCAGAGATGGTGGCAGAGGCAGTGGCATGCAGAGACAGACAGCTGTGGGCTCTAGGCCCTGGACTGAGTAAGGCTGTGTGCCTGTGGGCAGGAGGCTGGCATGCAGAATATGCCCTTAGGACATTTAAATGAATAATATATTTTTGTTTTGTATGTGTACATTTGTGAAATATGAGATGTAAAAGGAAATCCACATGAAGGAAGTAGGATAACTGTTGTTGCAAGGAGGGGATCATTGAGATGAAACAAAGCATATGATTTGTTGAATGGAAAACAGATGATCTTGTCTGTTAACTTTCACTCTATTCACAAGAAAAAGTTAAATTAAATTAATAAAAAATAAAACCTAAGTCAGAACTTCTCTGTCCAGAACCCTCCAGAAGTTTTCTGTTGCCCTTATAATACAATCCAGTTGTTTCCCACTGGGCCCTGCATATCCTCTTCCATCCCAACCAGCCCTCTCCCCTCCTCCATCTCATTCCAGCCACACCGGCCCCATTTCTTTCTCTCTTTCTCACTTTTTTTCTTTGTTCTTAATTGTGAATTGCATGACAGTTTACAGAGTAGACCATCAGTCTCACATTCAACAAATCATATATTTCATTTTATTACAATGGTAGCAATCCCCTCTGTGTACCATCAGTTAACAGTATTTACCTCTACTCGTTTTAACTCTTGCATTCCTCCCTGTGTTTTCCACTACCGTCATCTTTCTTCTGCCAATCTCCATCTTGTTGTATATTGCCTTCCCTGTCAACCGAAGTTAACATGTGTCTACCCTCTAGCCAGTGAATGATTTTCCCTTCCCTCCCACCCCTGGTAACCATCTTAGAATATTTCTTTCATCAAGAAAAGCTTTTCCTAGAAGCAGAGGACCCTGGGACCACCAAGGGAGAAGAACACAAACAGAATACAGAGACAGCAATAGCAGAGATGGAGGCAGAGATGAGGACATGGAGAGAGCAGCTGATGACTCCAGACCAATGGAAAGAGAAAGGTGTGCTGGTGGCCAGGAGACAGGCTTGCAGAATGTGCCCTTTGGTTGTTTACATGATATGTATTCCTGAGTGTTTTTGTGTACATTAAAAAAAAAAACAACAAACCCCAGAGGGAATCGAAGCAAACACTGCTGAATGATGATGAAGTGAGGCGATTGCAATCATTACAATGAAATACGATAGGATGAGTGTAAAACCAATGTTCTCCCATGTAAACTATCACTGAATTCACAATAAAAACTTCAAAAGAAAAGAAAACCTTTTCCTAACTTTTTGCAACATTCATGTCATAGTATTTGTTTGCAACATTCGTGTCATAATATTTGTCCACTGGTGATTGACTAATTTCACTCAGCATACTCTAGATTAATCTATTCCATGAAGTGTTTTCACAGATTCATCCTTATTCGTCAACATTGGATAGTAGTCCATTGTGTAAATGTACTAGAGTTGGTTTTACCATTCTTCTGTTGATGGGTGGGCCCCTTTTCTTTTCCTTGAATAACAAAGTGGTTCTTCCCAAAGGGCATTTGCACATGCTGTCAGCTTGACCTGGAACTTCCTCCCCTCAGCTCTTTACTCAGCCTTGTTGTTTTTGTTTTTCAATAACATTTTATATGTCTAAGATAAACGTTTGCCCAGCCATTTAGGTTTCACTTAACAATTTCTATACAAATTATTCAGTGAGCAGTGTTTACCTTTCTCACTGTCATCATTCTGTTCTGGTTGTGCCATTCCCAGTACTTTAGGTTCCCTGCCCCCTAGCCTTCTCATTTTTGCTTTGAGTAATTTTTTACCATTTGGTATCATGTGGATGATTCTTAAGGAGTTGATTACTTTTTATTTTATGAATTTGCCTGTTATTAATGTACAGGTGACCTCAAAGGATAGTTTTGGTTTAAGGTTTAAAGAGTATCTCAGACTCATGGGGGGAGTCCTCTAATCTCAGCTGATCCAGTACGTCTGGACTTTTTAAGAATTTGAGCTTTGCAGTAAATGGAGAAGGGTGCACAAGTTTCCATTCTAACTAGACCCACAGGAGACAGTTGGTAAGAACCTAAAAAGGCATCAGCATGCAATTATCAATTCAAAACAATATGAAAACCCTACAATGTCCCAGAGACAACAGACAATTTTAGCTGAACCAAAGAAATGATAGAGGAAATGGCACAAACAATAACCAAGATGCAGAGCCAGGAAATATTTCTGAGGAAGAAAAGGTAAGAAAATGAATTTTAAAAGAATTCAAAAGAATGATCTTTAGGTACCATCAAAGAATTGACAGAAAGATCAAGGAAAACGCAGAAAATTTTTAGAAGAACTCAAGAAAACATTACAAAATCAACAGACAAAATAAGTGCAAATTTTGAAACAATACAAAACCTGCATTTAGAAATCCAGAAGATTAATACTAAGATTTCAGAAATGTGCAATACATTGAAAGGGCAAAAGAATAGATGCAAATCAATGGAAGCCTGGATTCGTGAGCTTGAAGATTAGTCTTTCAACACTCGTATGCTAGAACAGTCAGAAAAAAGAATGACAAAAATCTGAAAAAAGCCTGAGAGTTATGTGGGACACCATGAAGAG
>NW_006408556.1:12731744-12809256 GCF_000296735.1 Chrysochloris asiatica
AAAAGAAAAGAATCAAAAGATAGAAAATATACCAAATTAATGGCAATCAAAAACAAGAAGTGGCAATTTTAATCTCTGATAAAATAGACTTTAAGGCAAAAAACCAGCATAAGATACAAAGAAGAAAACCATATCATGCTTAAGGAGTCTACTGAACAAGGGGACATAATCATAATAAATATCTATGTGCCCAATAGAAGAGTCTCAAAATACATAAGCCAAACTCTAATAGAACTGAAGAAAGAGACAGACAACGCTACAATAATTACAGGACATTTTAATATATTACTTTTGAGGAAGGAGAGAACAACTGGAAAGAAACTCAACAAAGACACAGAACTAAACAACACAACAACCAACAAACATATGCAGAGCCCTCAACCCAACAACAGCACAATACACATTTCCAGTGCATATGGAACATTCTCCAGAATAGACCATAAGTTAGACCACAAAGCAAACTTCAATAAATTTAAAAACATCAAAATACTACAAAGCATCCGCTCAGATCACACTATGAAATAAGAAATTAGTAACAGGGAGATCAAGAAAAGAAAAACAATAAAACACATAGAAATTGAACAACAACAAAAAAGCTACTGGGTAATAGATGAAATTAACAATGAAATTTTTTAATTCCTTGAATAAAATGAGAATAAAAATACAACTTACAAAAACCTTTGAAACACAGCAAAAGTAGTGTTCAGAGGACAATTTATAGCAATAAATACACACATCCAAAAAGAAGAAAAAATTTAAGTCAACACCTTAACCCAACATCTCCAAAAATTAGAAAAAGAGCCACAAACTAAGCCTGCTGCAACCAGAAGAAAAGAAAAAGATTTGGACAGAAATAAATGAAACAGAAAAACTATAGAAACAATCAATAAGACGAGAGGTTGATTCTTTGAAAGGATTAATAAAATCGGCAAACCACTGGCAAATCTAACAAAGGAAAAGAAGAAGATACAAAAAACAAGAATTGAAAATGGTATGGCTAATGTCACAACAGAATTAACAGAAATCAAGAGGATAATAACAGAATACTAAGAAGAATTGTACCCCAACAAATTTGAAAGTTTAGAAGATATGGACAAATTTCTAGACACACAACTTACTTAAACTAACACTGACGAAAGTAAAAATCTGGAACAGGCCTTTACTAAAAGAAGACATTGATTAAGTCATTAAAAAATTCCCAAGGAAAAAAAGTCCAGGCCCAGGTGACTGTATTGGTGAATTCCACCAAACATTCAGAGAAGAGCTGACACCAATTCCACTCAAACTATTGCATACTATAGAAAAGGATGGAAAACTCCTACATTCATTTTATGAAGCAAGTATAAGTCTGATACCAAAACCAAGCAAAGACATCATTAAAAAGAAAATTATATACTAATATCCTTCATGAACATAGATGCAAAAATTCTCAACAAAATCTTATCCAATAGAATCCAACAAAGATCAAAGAAATTATGCATCATGACCAAGTGGGATTCATATCAGGTAGGTTGTTGTTGTTGAGTGCTGTCGAGTCAATTCCGATCTATACCAACCCTGTATAGGGTTTATAAGGAGCAGCTGGTGAGCTTGAACCACCGAACTTACAGTTCATACGACTTTGCAGTCTGATGCATTAGCGTCACACCGGGACTCCATCAGGTAGGTAGGGATAGTTAAATATTAGAAAAACGATCAACGTAATCTACCACATAAATAAAACAAAAGGGAAAAAAATCACATGACCATATCAACTGATGCAGAAAAGGCATTTGACAAAACCCACCAATCATTCTTGATTTAAAAAAAAAAAACTCAACAATATAGGAATATAAAGAAAATTCCTCAACATAATTAAGGGCATATATACAAAACCAATGGGTTACGAATCAGGGTGTGAACCATAAGGTCAGCGGTTCGAAACTACCAGCCGCTCCGTGGGAGAAAGATAAGGCTTTCTACTCCCGTAAAGATTTACACCCTCAGAAACCCTGTTACAGGGTTGCTATGGGTCGGAACCGACTCGATGGCACTTAACAACAACAACAATACAAAACCAATAGCCAGCATCACTCTCAACAGAGAGAAATTTAAGTCATTCCCCTTTCAATCAGGAATCAGGCAAAGATGCTCCTTATCCCCACTCCTGTGAAGTCTTAGCCAGAGCTACAAGACAAGAAAGGGAAATTAAAGGAATCCAAACTGCCAAAGAAGAAGTAAAACTCTCTATTTGCAGATGACATGATCCTATACTTAGAAAATTCCAAAGACTCAGCAAGAAAATTATTGGAACTCATCAGTAAATTCAGCAAAGTGGCTGGGTACAAGGAACATATACAAAAATCAGTTGGATTCCTTTACACTAATAGAAAGCTCTGAAATGGAAATCAGGGAACAATACCATTTACAATAGCCACCCAAAAGATGAATAAACATAACCAGAGAAACAAAAGACCTGTACAAAGGAAGTTGTAAAACACTACTACAAGAAACCAAAAAAGACCTGCAGAAATGGAGGAATATACCCTGCTTGTGGATAGGAAGATTTAACATTGTGAAAATGTCAACACTACCCAAAGCAATCTATAGATACAGTGATGTCCCAATCCAGATTCCAACACCATTCTTTAAACAGATGAAAAAAAAAAAAAAAATCATCAACTTTAAACGGAAAGGAAAGAGACTCCAGATAAGCAAAGCATTACTAAAAAAGAACAAAGTCGGTGGCCTCTCACTTCCTGATCTCAAAACCTACTACACAGTCACAGTAGTCAAGACAGCCTGGTATTGGTGCAGTGAAAGACACATGATTCATAGAACAGAATTGAAAATCCAGAAATAAATCCATCCACCTACGGTCAATTGGGAGTCCTGGTGTAGTGCTGCAGGATAGTGCTCTGGACAGAAAGATCAGCTTGAGCCTCAAAGTCAGTGATTCAAACCCACCAGCCACTCTTTGGAAACCTTACACAGGGTCCCTATGAGTCAGAACTGAGTTGACAGCACTTAACAACAACAACAACAACAGTTAGTTGATCTTCTTTGTTGAAAAATAGTATGGTGCTTTCTCAAAAACTTGGAAATAAAAATACCCTATGACCCAGCAATCCCTCATTGATATATGTCCTCAAAACATAAACGCTGTGACTCAAACAGATCTATACACACCCATAGTCATTGCAACATTATTCACAATAGCAAACAGACGGTGACAGCCTAAAACAGCCATCCAACAGAAGAATGATTAAACAAAATTTAGCACATTCACACAGTGGAATACTACGCATTGTTGAAGAATAACAATGAATCTGGAAACACCTCATAACGCGGGTGAACTTGGAGGATATTATGCTGAGTGAAAGTAATCAATTACAATATGACAAATATTGTATGAGACCATTATTATAAAAAGTTAAGGACATGTTTTCTTGATAAAAGAAACATTCAATGATGGTTACGGGGAGTAGGGAAAGGAGGGAATTATTCCAAGGGCTAGAAGGTAGACACAAGCTAACATGGATGAAAGGGCAGGCAGTATACAACAAGAAGGAGGTTGTCAGAGGAAAGATGAAGGCAGCAGGAGACACAGGGAGGAGTGCAAGAGTTAAAGGAAATAGAGGTAAATACTGTTAAGTATTTGGTAGCGTAGTGGTTACGAATCGGGCTGCGAACCTTAAGGTTAGCGGTTCGAAACTACCAGCCGCTCCGCGGGAGAAAGATGAGGCTTTCTACTCCCGTAAGGATTTACACCCTCGGAAACCCTGTACAGGGTCGCTATGGGTCGGAACCGACTCGACGGCACTTAACAACAACAACCACAACTGTTAAGTGAAAGGAGCTCTGATAGTGTAGTGGTTACGAATCGGGCTGCTAACCTCAAGGTCGGCAGTTGGAAACTATCAGCTGTTCTGCAGGAGAAAGATGAGGCTTTCTGCTCCCATAAAGATTTGCAGCCTTGGAAACCCTGTGCGGGGGTCGCTGTGAGTCCCAGTACTTAACAACAGCAACTGTTAAGTGATGGTACATGGAGGGGATTGTAATCCTTGTAATGAAACAAACCATATGATTTGTTGAATGTAAAACTGATGATCTGCCTATAAACCTTCACTCAATTCACAATAAAAAGTTTAAAGAAAGAAAAGAATTTGAGTCCTGTTGCACATTTTTCTCCCATTCTGTAAAGATCCATCTATTATGGCCCTAATCAAGCTTTTTGTCATTCAAATCGCTGCTCCAATGTCACCTACCCAGTGAGATCTCCCTGACATGCTCATTCCAGCTGCCATCACTCAATTACATTACCTATTTTACACTTTCTTCAAAGTTATCTCTTCCCTGAAAGTAATTGGCTAATTTTATTAATTTACTGGTTAGTGGCTCACCCTCTAAAGAATGTCAAACCCTGCGGGTAGGAGCCTTGTTGGTCTTGATTATTGCTGTGTTCCTAGCACCTACAACAATGCCGAGCACAGAGCAGGTGCTCAATAAATAGTTGTTGAATGAGGAAATGAAGTAACAACCCCCCTGGTCTGAGCCCCAGGACTCCTCATAGGAGGCCTGCCCCTTCAAGCCCCACAAATGCACCTTCCCTGACCTCTCCAATTTAGCCCCTTGTCTAACTTACACCTCTCTTCTAACAACCCAATTCTTCCCTTCCCAACACACCCCAGACTAATGCCTGGCCCACATGTCCCTTCTTTTCCTATGCCCTGCTCAACTTTCTGGTCCACCTCCTTCAGGAAACATTCCTACATTGCCCAGCTGCTGCTGTGAAAATCATTGCAACTTAAGTTTGAACTGTACGCCAAGCACACACTGAGTGCCTTATGTATGTTTTCTTATTTACCTCTCAAACATTGTAAGTGTTATTTGCTCCACTTAATAGATGAAGAAACAGGTTCAGATAAGTTGTGTTATCTGCCCAAGGTCATACAGCTATCAAATGTCTTATGTGAGCTCCATTTCTCTAACTAGACTTTGTTTGTCAGGAGCCAGAGTTTGTCAGGACTCAGCTTCATAACCCCACTTTTCTATTTGGGTCCTGTGTGTTCAACATTTGCTTGGGTTAATGCGTCAGACTCTAAAGCCTTTGAACTGCAAGGTCGGCAGTTTAAGCTCACCACCTACTCCTTGGAAACTCTACACAGGGTCACTATGGGTCAGAATTGACTTGACAGCACTTAACAACAACAACAGCTTGGTGTAGAACTGCAGCATAATGCACTGGATCACAAGGTCAGTCTGAACCACAGGACCGGTAGTTCAAACTCACCAGCTGCTCCTTGGAAACCCCATACAGGGTCCCTATAAGTCAGAACTGACTCCACAGCACTTAACAACAGCAACAATACTTGGGTATCACTCTTATCAGGGTTGCTGTGAGTCCAAAGCAACTCGAAGCCAATGAGTTTAGCATAGCTTGAGGGAGGGTTCCCAGTGGTGCGGTGGCTAAGCTGTCAGCTACTAACAGAAAGGTCTGTAGTTTGAACCCACCAGCAGTTTTACTGGAGAAAGATGAGGCAGTCTGTTTCCATTAAAATGCTCAGCCTTGGAAACCCTATGGGACAGTTCTACTCTGCCCTATAGGGAAACTATGAATCAGAATTGAAGCAACGGGTATTTTAAAAATGTGTTATGTACTTGTGTGGGAATCCCGGAGTGGTACAAATAGTTAATGCACTTGAGTGCTAACAAAAAGGTTGGAGGTTTGAATCCACCCAAAGCATCTTAGAAAAATCCCTCTGGAGCACAATTCTGCTCACATACACATGGGATCACCATCACTCTATGGGAACTGGTTTGGGTTTTATTCTTGGGCTACAGTGTACCCTACTTCTCACCCTAATATATCAATACACTGTTATGTTCCCCAGGCCCCTTAGTCCCAGGGAGAAAGGGGCTTAAAAAGAAGAGTCCAGCACCTATGCAAAGGGACAAGGAGGCTCCAAGAACATCTGGTAAGTCTTCCACCCCTCCCCCAGCCCTCAGCTGCATGCGCCCCACCCTTGCCTGTATTGCTGCTCCCATCCTCCCTGAACTCTCTCCACATCATGAAGAGCCAAGATCGGATTGCGTTTATTTCTATTTTTATTTTTTCATGTAATAAATTTATTTACAAACATAACCAGTATGCCATATAAATTCAACAGATTTTTATTCAGTTTTCAGAGGTTGTATGCTCTTCATATCTGTTTCATAGAAGCATTTAAACTTCCTTTTTTTTTTTTTAACTTTTATATTGTGAATTGAATTAAGGTTTACAGAACAGATCATCAGTCCCACATTTGACAAATCACATACTTCGTTTCATTACTATGATTGTAATCCCCTCCATGTACCATCAGTTAAAAATATTCACCTCTAGTCACTTTAACCTGGTGTGGCGATTTGGGTTAATGCACTGGACTGCAAAGTCATTTGAACTGCAAGGTTGGTGGTTCAAGCTCACCAGCTGCGTCTCAGAAACCCTATACAGAATCGACTCAAGGGCACTTAACAACAACAACATTCACATTAACACTTGCATTCCTCCCTGTGTCTTCTATTACCTTCAGCTTTCTTCTGCCAACCTCTTTCTTATTGTATTTTGCTTTTCCCTTCACCCAACTTAACATGTGTCTACCCTGGAGTCCTGGTGTGGCGCTGTGGGCTAATTCGTGAGACCACAAAGTCATTTGAACTGCAAGGTCGGTGGTTCAAGCTCACCAGCTGCTCCTTGGAAACCCTATACAGGGTCACTATGGGTCAGAATTGACTCAACAGCACTTAACAACAACAACAAAAACAACCCACTAGCCAGTGAATAATTTTCCCTCCCTCCCACCCCTGGCAACCATCATACAATGGTTCTTTTGTCAATAAAACCTTCTCATAACTTTTTTTTACAACAGTGCTCTCATACAATTTTTATCCTTTTGTGATTGACTAATTTCACTCAGCATAATGTCCTCCAGGTTCATCTAGGTTGTGAGATGTTTTGCAGATTCATCATTATTCTTCAATGTTGGGTAGTATTTCATTGCTTGTGTGTTCGAAAGTTTTTAACCATTCTTTTACTGATGGTCATTTAGGCTGTCTCCATCTTTTTGCTGTTGTGAATAGTGTTACAATGAACATGAGTGTGCATATATTTGTTTCTTTTTTTACAACTTTTTATTGTGAATTGAGTGCAGGTTTACAAGACAGATCATCAGTTTAACATTCAATGAATCATATACTTTGCCTCACTACATGGTTGCAATCCCCTCCATGCACCAACAGTTAACAGCATTTACCTCTATTCACTTCGACCACTGCATTTCCTCCCTGTGTCTCCCCGACACCCCCATCTTTCCTCTGCCAACCTCCCTCCAGTTCTATCTTGCCCGCCCATGTCAACGCATGTCTACCCTCTAGTGCATGTATCATTTTCTCCGCCCCTCAAAACTATCATAGATTGTTTCTTTTATCAAGAACCCCCCCTCTTTTTTTTATGTACAAAAAAACACACACAGGAATATGTAATCATTTAAACAACCAAAGGGCACGTTCTGCAATCCAGCCTCCTGCCCTCCAGCACACAGTCTTTCTCTCTCCATGAGTCTAGAGTCTTCAGCTGCTCTATCTCTTCATGTCATCAACTCTGCCTCCATCTCTGGTGTCACTGCTTCTTTGTTTAGGGTCCCACATTCCATTCACGTTCTTCTTTCTTGATGGTCCTAGGGTCCTCTGTTCCTGAAATATAAGATTAACTACTCACCCCTTTATGTTATACAACTTCTAACTTTACAGTTGTGACAATTGCAATTAGGCATGATAACAATTACTCACTATTGAATCAAATTAATCCTATCCCCATCTCCTTTCACCAGACTCATCTAGACAAGAGGAAAATTATTCAGTGGGGATTCTACCTTTCCCCTCACACTCTGAAACTAAACTCCCTCTTGAAAACTTGTAAGCCAGCTACTTTGTGCCTTTATAGTCTCCCCTACTACCAGCTGTTCCACGGGAGAAAGATGAGGCTTTCTGCTCCAGTAAAGATTTACAGCTTCAGAAACCCTGTACAGGGTCGCTATGAGTCAGAATCGACTTCACGGCACATAACAACAACCCTCATTTAGGTAGCCAGTGTATAAGTTGCCCATCACTATCTACCCTGTGTACTGAGGGGATAGATTTGATTCATGATGTGGATGTGCATGTTTGTTTTTTTGGTTTTTTTTAAGGATATATGCCAATTAGCATGACTGCTAGGTCACACAGTATTTCTATTTCCAACTTTTTGAGAACGCACCATACCATTTTCCACAGTAGATGCACCATGTTACAGTCCCACCAGCAGTATAGGAGGGTCCCAGTCTCTCCACACCCTCACCAACATTTGTTGTTTTCTGTTTTGTTTTTTACTTTGGTATTAATGCTAGAGTAAGATGATATCTCATTGTTGTTTTGATCTGTATTTCTATAATGATCATAAGCATTTCTTCATGTGGTTTTTTGGTTTTGTTTTTTTTTTTGCCACCTAAGTATCTTCTTTGGTGAATTGTCTGTTCATATTCTCTTCTCATTTTCTAATTGGATTATTTGTCAACATCTTTATTTCTTAAGTAATTATGTCTCACTCTAAAGAAAGGTGCAATGAATCTACTTTTGTGTATGTTGTTCTTTAGTGCCCTTGAGTCAGTTTCAACTCATAACAACCCTGTATAGAGTTTGAAAGCCTCATCTTTGTTCTGCAGGGTGGCTGGTGGGTTCAAACTGCTGACCTTGTAGTTCACAGTCCAGTGCCTGTCCTACCGTGCCACTGTGCTCCCCAAAAGAACAGTCATTGTAATTAGTACTTGCCACTTTTTTTCCACCAAAAATGGCAACATTTCCCCTGGGCCCTCCTCATAGTGGCTTCTTTGGACCTCAGAGGTGGTTAGTCTCTGGGTGCTCTGTCCCAACATGGCGCTCGCTGATGTAGGCTCTGAGAAAGGAACAGAGATCAAAAGCAGAAGAAATGGAGGAACCAACTCCTGTGTTTAACCCCTTGTTTAGAATACATTGATATTCCTTTTCCTCAAACACTTAGAACCTCCATTTATCCCCCTCCTCACCTCTGACCCCTAGTTCCAAGCACACTTTTTCTTTTCTGTTTATTATTATTATTATTATTATTATTATTGTGAGGGGTAAAAGTTTACACAGCAAACCTGTTTTCCTTTCAACAGTTCATACTATTTTGTTTCACATCATTGCTCTCAATCCCCACTTGACCCACATCCTCCCTCTGTTTCCCATTTCTGTTCTTCCTCCTTGCCTAACCTTGGTGAAATGTCCCTAGGTAAATGCTGGCTCCCCTCCTTTGTTTTCTGTTTTAACTTTTTTGTGTGTGAATTGAGTAGAGGTGTATAGAGCGGATTATCAGTTTTACCTTCCATGACTCATACACTTCATTTCATCTCATTGAAGGCAATCCCCTCCATGGAGCATCACAGATTCCACTTCCTCCCTGTGTTTCTTCTTTCCCTTCCTCCTTCTTTCCCAGCCCTTCTGAACTTTGTCCTAGGTAAATGCTGCTCTTTGATCACCAATGGTTGATTAGTCTAAGGAATTCATACCTCCCTAGTGTTATTGTTCCCTTTATAAATCGATTATTTGGCGGAAATTTGTGCCACAGGAGTGAGTTTATTTCCAGACCTGAAGGGTAGCGAATGGCCATAGCCAATCTCTGTCTGACCAGTAAGTCTGGTCTTTGTGATTTTGAGTTTTGTTCCACATTTTCTCCCACTCCATCCAGGACCTTCTAATGTGATCCCTTTCAGAGCACTTGGTAGTGGCAGCTGGGCACCATCGAGTTCTTCTGGTGTCAGGGTCATGGAGACTGATGTTTGTGTGGCCTAGTAACACACTGGACTAATTGTTTCCACACATCTTTGATTTTCTTCACACGTCTTTCCTCTGGATGAGAAGAGACCAATCATTACACCTTAGATGGCTATTCTTGAAGACCCCAATCACAACTCATCAAAAGTAGGGTGGAGAACACTGTCCTTGGGACATTATGTCTCCTGAGACTGTGGTCCTGAGCCTTCAGGTCCTATGACTCATTCCCTCAAGGTGTTTGATTTTATCTATGAAGTTGTCATAACGTTGATCCCCTATGCTCCACCACATTCATGGATATATTTTCAGTATCGGGAAATGCATGTGTAGAAGGATCATCTGTCAAACCTGTGTATATTCATGGGTGTGCTCCTCCTCTCCCTCCCACATCCATTCAACCTGTGTGTCTATTCACACCTCTACTCATAGATCACCATACTTGCAGAACTGCCAACCACACTTTTCCTGGGGCCTTCTTCCCAAGAGAAGATCTAAGTCAAGTGAAAAGTGGAGGTTGAAGAAGCAACAGGGAAGAAGCCCCCAAGAGACCATGCTTCTCCAGTCAAAGGTGCAGAACAGAGGGAGGAGACAGTTGAGGAAACCCCCTTCAATCAGTACGCACCCAAGTGATGCTGGTACCCCCCAAAACTGCATATTAGCTCATTAATTATATTAATAATCCCTTAAGAATGAGCATAATAACAACTTATTTATTTCCGGGGCCTGAGTTACACTTTTGCACACCTGACCACCCCAGCAACTTTGCAAGGGAGACAAGGGGGAGGGATTCCCATTCCTGGGGATACCAACACCCAGAGATACCTAAAAAGATTATCTTCTGTTGAGCAGGACAAGTGGCAGAAAAGACACTGCAGAAAACAGGGAGACTTCTTAACAGCCACTGGGCAGACAGAAAGAAGCTTCTGAAAGAGTTGATACTGTAGCCTGAACCCTCATGATCCATCCCCAACAGAACCTCCTCCCAGACCCTTCTCTCTGACACCGCCAGTCGTCCATCTCCACTCTCCCTCCATCCCCCTGTTCACACTGAGAGGGACAGAGTTAGATGAATGGACCATTGTGGATTTTGATTTAAAAAGTCAAGCACTGCAATATAAGATGGGGTGTAGGGGTGGAGATCACCGCTGTTGATTGCTGTTGCATGCCATTGAGTCCGTTCTGATTCACAGCGACTTGGATTTCTGTAAATCTTTAAGGGAGTAGAAAGCCTCATCTTTCTCCTATTAGCAGCTCAACTCATAATCAACTACACTACCAGAGCTCATGTAGAAGAACCTGATAGTTTTAAGTCAACTTTAAGGTCCCAAGTTTCTCTTTGTGGTGTGACAGGTTTGTACTCAACTATTAAACTAATGGTTGGTGATTTGAATCCATCTGGTGGCACCACAAAAGGAAGACCAGCGCTCTGTTCCTGTAAAGATTACCATCTATGGGTTCTGCTCTACAGCACATGAAGTTGCCATGAGTCAGAATTGACCCAATGAGAAAGCAGGCCTGGGTCTTTTGGGTTTTAAGGTCCCAAGAGCCAGCAGGGCCAGTAAAATCAATGCCAACTGGGGCTGCATTTTGTTGTTGTGAAGTGCCGTCGAGTTGGTTCCGAC
Source organism: Chrysochloris asiatica (assembly GCF_000296735.1). NCBI lineage: Eukaryota > Metazoa > Chordata > Mammalia > Afrosoricida > Chrysochloridae > Chrysochloris > Chrysochloris asiatica. The sequence continues at coordinate 12,743,216 of NW_006408556.1, forward strand.
CCATAGCAACCCTGTATAGGGTTTCCAAGGAGCAGCTGGTGAGCTTGAACCACCAACCTTGCAGTTCAAATGGCTTTGCAGTCTGGCATATTAACCCACAGCACCATACCTGGCACAAGGAAGGTGTTGGGCTTGGTTATGGGGGGTTAAACTGGAACACAACTGAGTGGACACCTTGTGCTAGAAAGAACAAACTTTAGGTGAAAATAATTTTTTATTCTAGGTCAGTTGCCATGGTGTATGATGGACAGATAGGATCTTATTTAATCCGTGAGGAAACTGAGGCACAAAGAAGTCAAGTGATCAGCAAATACTGATGCCAAGTTTCACAGTTCAGCATCCTTGACAGAGAGGGCAAAATGAGGGCCCAAAGGGAGGAAAGGTGGTCATTTTATAAGACCAAGGTACAGAGTTTGTAAGGTAGGGAGTGCCGGGGTGAACAGCTCCAGAAATCTTGTCAAAAAGATCCCCAGGTGTTCCTAGCAGACCCACCAGCTCCAAGGTTCTATCTTGGACTCTGATCTGTGAGCACAGCTCCATGGGCACCAAGTCAATTCTGGTTTGTGGTGGTACTATGGCAAAGAGTAGAATGGCTCCTTAAGGTTTCTAAGACTATAAATCTTCATAGGAGCAGTGCGTTGTCTTTCTCCTATGGAGCAGCTGGTAGGTTCAAACTACTCACCTTGCAGTTAGCAGCCCAACAAATAGTCCTCTAGTTTACCAGGCTCTCCCTATCCCTGTGCCTCAGGCCTCTATGGCCCCTCTTTAGAAACCATCCTCCCAAGACTCTCAATATTAAGATATAGGTCAGAGAGCCCCCCAGAGCCCAGGGAGGTCCCAACCCGACCTGATGGAGCCTCTTTGGAAGCGAAGTTGCTCCTCAGGATAGGGATGTCTGGGCAGGCCCCTTCCTACACACCTGCTGGTTCCTCCCACTCTCAGAATGGAAGCCACTCCTGAGGAATCACAGGAGTACAATAGAGGGAGCTGGGATGGAGGGTGGGCAATAGGGCAGGCCCTCAGGGAGAGCAGGTTCACCTTGTTATTAAGCAGGCAGGGCCCTGGCCTGGAATTCAGAGATTCCTGAGTGGGAATGCTGGAATGTGGCCCCTTGCTGTGACTGCCCCTCCCCTCCTGTGTGTGTGTGTGTGTGTGTGTGTGTAAAGGCACCTAACAGTCCACTCTCCCTGCGGCCCACCTAGGGAAGCACACAGCCCCTTTAGGCCAGGCTGGGAGCAGTTGTGGAAGAAAGATACACAACTGACCAGCTAACCAGTCTACCAGCCGACCCACTGACCAGCCAAGCATCCAGCCCCAACTCAAGCCACTAATCAATTTTGTGGCCTGAGGCAAGTCCTTTCACCTCTTGGCCTGTTTCCTCCTCTGTGCGGTGAAGATAACAATCCCACCCAGAGAGCAGGACAGAGATAAAAGGTCCACAGTGTTTATACCGCTGTAAAGTGCTATTACCCAGAGTGGGCTCTGGGCAGGCCCCTCCTGGTCTGACCTGAAATGTCACTCCTGGACAGGATGCTGGGCCCCATCCTATGTGGAGGGCAGCCTGGGGGTGTGGGCAGGGCCTGCTTCTGCAGGACAGAAGTGAATACTCAGCAAACACGCTCCAGTTGGGGATGATCTTTGAACGATGGGGGTGATGGAAACTGATCCCATCTGCGCACCACACCCTGATGTCAGCAGGACGGGCTCTTGGGCACCATTCCCACCGCCCTTCCCTCCAGGAAAGGAGCCACACACACCCCACCTCCCTGCCAGAGGAAAATTCCTACAGCAGACCTTGTGGGTCAGAGGCAGTGCCCCGGGGAAGGGACACAAGAGGTTGGGGGCCACACTGCACACTGGAAGCCAATTCCAGGGGCACCCCCCACATTGAGGCAGTTAGCACTTACTCTAGAGGGGGAGCCCAAGGGAAGACCAAGGTCTGGTGACCCCAGAGAATGAGGTAACTGCTCCTTCTTGCACTGGAAAGAGGCAGCAATAGGCCCAAGGTCTGACGTACTGACTACTGGGTACTTTTTGCCTCTGGAGCAGTTGGGGTGTGAATACAGCATGCTTACAGCTGTCTGTTTCCAATTGGAGTCACCTTCATCTTCTCATTGGCTACTTCCCACAGCTGGTGCCATGTTTTCCAGGTGCAAACATCTGAGGACCACTTGGGGTAATCAAATGCTTAAGGTAGCAAAGATGGCTCCTTTGATCCCCCTTCGCAGTGACAGCATCTGTCCATGAGTAAGGAGGGTCCTGAGCAGAGCTGAAAATCCCAAACAAGGCACGGCCCAGACCTGCTATCTTAGCAGTGCCATTTTGAGGGACCACTGCTCCCGACTTTGGAGGCCAGATGGTGGGGTGGGGGTCGTGTGGGAGAACACCAAGGATATGGAATTGAGCTGCCTGGGTAAGCCACCCAGAGAGCAGCATGGAAAACAATACAATGAATCTAGCCTGCAGCAGGGATTCCTCTGACCCAGTGATGAAACGGAAGTGGAGTAGGGTTTGGTGCCAGCTTTGGGGTTCTGGTAACTACCCTCTGGGGCCCTGCTGACTATCAGAGGAAGGGCCTCACTCACATCCTGCTGTGCCCATTCCTTGTTCAGTTTCCCTGATAGAGGTGACACGCAAGGCCAGGGGATTCTAGAAACTGTTCTGTCCAATCCCCATTCAGGGAAGGGGGCCCAGGTGTTCTGGGCAGCAGGAGAGATGGGGAGGAAGGTAGGTGGGGCAAGTCCTAGTCCACTCCCCCTACCCCCCCCCCCCCCACACACACTGACACACAAACCTATTTACCTTGTGAAGAAGACAGTCCAGCTTGCTCCACAAGGACTACAGACAAGGCTTATCCTTGTCTAGAATAAACCTCTCACTGCCCACCTAGGGCAAATGGCTTAGCACAGAAACTGGATTTCCTTTAGATCAACCGTCCAGGGGTTTGAGATAGACACGGTCTCAGAGGAAGGGAGACAGGGTAAAGGAGGGAGAAAGAGGACCCCTCAGGACAGGGAGAAGGAGCCCTGGCAGACCCGGGCTTCTAGGCATGTTGTCGTACGGCTCTGTGAAGTCCTCCCCACTGAGGAAGGGTAGGAGGTACCCTAGGAGTCCACACCTGGGAGTCAGTTCCCTGGGAAAATCACGTTTTGCAAGTCAGATGATCTAGTAATATATTATATGGTGCTGCGTTCTGTCCATTTCTATCCTGGGGCTTTTTGTAAAGTCCTGTTTAAACATTCCAGCCTTGACCTAGCTGTGCTGGAGGGCACCAAAGGGGGTACAGTGCCCCCTGGGGCCCTTGGGGTTGCAGGAGGGAGAATCTATGAGGCGTTCGAGAGAAGGTGGATTTTGCAGACTACTCTCCTGCCCACACTGCCTGCTCTCTGCCCACCTCAGAGGATCAGGGTTTTTCTCATAAGGGCAACTTCCCTCACAGATCCCCTTTCTGCACCTAGGGTCCTAAGGTTTGTTTGTCATTTTACTTCCAAAGAGCACCCATCTTTGGCAACTTTAAGCTCTGGGCCTGGGCCTCCCGCCTCCCAGAGGAAAAAAAGAGATGGTCAGAATTATCACAGGAACCAGAATCACCCCAAATTTCCCAGAATGACCCCTTGTGACCTATATCTATTGGGCCCTCCTTCTACTCCCGCTGTAGAACACAGCCAGGCAGGATTCCAGAAGAAGCGACATCATCTACTGAGCCAGAATTTAAAAATAATTATAATATTAATAATAAATATGTTAAATTACATTTAAAACAATAAATAGAAAAATAAACTGATAAATAAAACCAACAGGTACAAAACGTTTCAAAATTTCAACCAAAAAAAAAAAAAAAAATCCACACATACACAGAGACAGACAGACAGACAGACATAGTGGCAGGGTGGACATATGGGAAGGTGCTAAATGCCATCGTGGGAGCCCTTCACAGTTTACATCTTGGCTCTCTCCTTGCCTGGTTACCCTCTTCTCTCCCCAGCTCGGAGGCCAAGAGACTCAATGGCTGATATCTTTGGGGACCCCACCCAGCATGGTCTCACCTCAGTGCCTTTCTGCAGAGCAACCCTGAACCCTGGGGGTGGGTTGGGGGGACAGGAGCCTGAGGCGGAGGTGGGACAAGGTGGAGCGGGGGTTGCTGAGGGCTGGGCTGTCCCTACAGAGGCAGGTCGGTGCTGTTGTGCCGGGTTTTCCTGGCGGTGCCATCATCTCGGGGCAGAGCCCTCTGCAGCTTGGACATGGCCACAGTCTTTTTGAGGTCAATCACGGCATAGGAGTCTGAGCTGCGAGCAGGGTTGGGGGTGGCTACAGGGGTGGGGAGGGCCGAGGGGTTCTGGGGCCCCTGGGGGTGGTCAGCAGCCCAGCCCTTCAGCTCTACCTGGATATAGTTGAGCTGCCTGGGGGGCTCAGGGCCTGGCCGGCGGAAATCGAAGTTGAAGACTCGTGGGGACCCACGGCAGCGTGCCAATGGCACAGGGAAGCTGCCGTGGCTGCGGATGGTGGCCCGGGTGCTGGTGGGCTTCTGCAGTGGGGTCTCGTCCTCCTCACAATCAGGGAAGCCATTGGAGGAGGGTGTAAGCCCATCCCTCGAGTCCCCATCATCCCCAGGTCCCTCCCCCAGCTGCTGGGCTTGGCTCTCCCACACGGGGGGTAAGGAGGGCATGTTTTCATAGTGCAGCAGGGTAGCCCGGCGGTGGGCGAGGCCATTCCAGCTGGGCTCCTCTGGACTCAGTCTCCAGCCGGCCCCTCGTCGCAGGCCTCCGCTGATATTCTCGTAGGTGCACTTGGGTTGGGCAGGGCACTCAGAAGCGCCTTCGTTGTTGTTGTGGTGGGGAGGGTCCTGCAGGCTAGGGCAGAGGCCCTGCCACTTCACCATGTGCCGCCGAGATGGAGGAGGGCCCAGCACAAACTTCACCTGGCCGGGCTGCAAGAAGACCTGAGGGTCCCGCTGGTCTGGGCCCCGGGCCTGTGAGGGGAAGGGAGCCCGTCCCTCAGGCAGGGGCTGCATGCAGTGCCGGCTCCTTCGGTGGTCATCCTCACTGGCCGGTGTGTTGACATAGGTGTGGGACTGGGCACAGGGAGGAGGGAGGAAAACGAGAGAGAGAGATGAGAGAAGAGAAGCAGCAGGCAGAAGAGCTGGCACTCCAGGCCTCCCTTTCTGGGGACAGGAATGACCCCACCAACACTCTCCTTCTCCCTGGGATCCTTACTGGGAGGAGGCAGTCATATTTCCTGAGCCCCAAACCTTCCCGGCCCAAGGGGGCAGGGAGCAGGATATCTGCTTCTCACCTGTTCATCGGGGGCAATGAGGGCATGAGTGGACTCCTCCCCCAGTGAGGGGTGACGCAGACTGCTCGTCGAGGGGCGCTGGGGAGCTGAGAGCCTCGGGCCCTGGCCTGGACAGCCAGGGAAGCCATTGGAGAAGCTGGAGACGGTGTAGCCTAGCGCTGGGCACAGAAGAGACAAGCTTGGGAGGTGACAGTTACCTGCAACCCTGTGCTTTAGGCATCATGTTGTTGTTGTTGTTAAGTGCCGTCGAGTCGGTTCCGACCCATAGCGACCCTGTACAGGGTTTCCGAGGGTGTAAATCTTTACGGGAGTAGAAAGCCTCATCTTTCTCCCACGGAGCGGCTGGTAGTTTCGAACCGCTAACCTTAAGGTTCGCAGCCCAATTCATAACCACTACGCTCCTCTAATCAGAGAGGAGATACTCAGGGCCCTCAAGGTGGGTACCCCATTATCCTTTACCTTCTCTCTGTTCTTCAAACCCTACCCTTCTCCTCAAAGCTCAGTGTGAACCCCACCTTCTCCATTATACCTTCATCCAAAACACTGATGTAACACACCTTGTTAGTCCCTGGCTTGTCCTTTTGCCTCATTCTAGCTCTGCCAGAGAGCTCCCAAGGAACACCTCAAAAGCAAGGGACTGCATCGTCTGTCTGCTGTGCCCCTGCAGGCCAGCCCACAATACAGAGCTCAGTGAATGAGCACATGGAAAGTCTGCAAACTTCTCCAGCAGACGGCCACAGTCAGGGAGGCCAGCACCAGCAGCCGCAGGGCACGTGGTCTGACCCAGAGGCAGAAGTGAGGAAGCAAAGATGCTCCAGACTGTAGTGCCTATGGAAACCTACCTTCCTGTCCGCTCCCAACCACCCCTCACAACAAGGTGCAGGCCTCCAGCCTGAGTCGCCTGCAGAGCCCAGCCCAGGACTGACTTGCCCCAGTGGTAGTTCTGCTGTTGTCCGGCTGCCACTGCCCCACCTGCCAGCTGGACTCATGCTTCTGAGCATGTGTGGGTGCAGTGGGATGCCGAGAGTAGGCATCTACTCACTGTTGGGAAGCTGGGGGCCCCGAGGGAGGTCCAGCTCCGCAGGGCGGCTGTTGCGGGTTCCGATGATGGGCTCTTCCATCACACTGATGCTGTTGCACTGCATAAGATCTTGAAGGAGGTTGAAGATTTCCTCGGCCCGGGAACATTTGAACGCAAATATCCCTGGAGAAGGAGAGGAGGTGAGGCCCCTCCTGCCCTGTGCCCAGCAGGAAAGGACTCAAGGAACTCAACAGAAACACACACTCGGGAAACGTCCCACAACTCGTCTCACCTCTTCCAGAGCACCCCTCCCAGTTGTACCTCAGAGTCACAGCTACTGGGGGAGTTGGGCCCCAGTCCTCTCGCCTCTCCTACACTATTCATTGCCATTGTCTCCCATTATAGTCCCTCTGAGACGAAATCATTTCAGTATGGATGTGCGTGTGCAGAGGTGAGGGGAAGAAAGGCAAAAAGTCATGTCGAAAAGGCTAGAATTCACTGAGAATTCCTGGGTCCACCAGCCCCCTGCACCCACAAAAGTGAGCATCACCTGGGGCACTCATGCTCAGCTCAGCTGTGAGGGCAGGAGGGTCTGTTCATTACTTATTCACTGGGTACTTAGCCCAGTGCCTGGCCAGAGTGAAGGCCACCTAGGTGTGGGTTCCTGACTGGGAGCTTCAGCTCTGGCGCTGAAAGGAAAGAAGGCTGGAAGGAGTTGCACAGGACAACGTGGCAAGGCAATTGCATGACTCCTCAAGGCAGCCCAACTTAGAGCCTGTCATTCCGATGCAGCTTCTCAAGGTCCCTGGGAACAGCAGGGTAGTGTGGAATAGCAGATCTGTAACTCCCATCAAATGACAGGGTTGTTGTTGTTAAGTGCCATCGAGACGATTCTGATCCATTGCGACCCTATATAGGGTTTCTGAGGAGCAGCTGGTGAGTTTCCGATCTTGAGGTTCAAAGTGACTTTGCAGTCCAGTGCATTAGCCCACAGCAGGACTCCTAATGATACGGTGGGACCTTGGAAATAGGGTGTATGGGACGCTAACCTCTAACGGGGGGACTGGTTAGTTTTAAACCTAGACTGCTAGGTTTAAAAAGGCAGTCCTGGGGCGGCGCTGTAGGATCAGCACTGGACTGTTAACCACAAAGCTCGTGGTTCAAACCCACCAGCTCCTCCTTGGAAAGCCTACACAGGGTCTGCATGAGTTGGAACTGACTTGATGGCACTTAAAAACAACAACAACAGGTTTAAAAAGAGCCATCTCAGAAGCAAGAATAGACGCTCTCAGGACCATGAAGCAAGACGAGCCTCAAGCAGAATACGAGATCCCTTGAGAAAAGCGGGGCTGGCAGCAGCAGCAGCATAAAAGACAGAGCAATGGGCTTCCCAGCCCCGGGACCACAGAACACTGAGGTCCTGTGGGCAGGATGCTGCTTTGCAAAACTGGGTGCCCTCTGGGTATTTATCAGCAGTGCTAAAGGAGTTAGTAACACTTGCCAAGAGGTCACATGGTTGAAAGGCCCAAGACAAGAGTGAAGCATGCCTGTGAGCATGGCTGAGAAGAGGCACTCTTGAATAGTTTCTGATCCTGAATAACACTCTGGCAACTTCCCTTAGAAACCCCATAATCATGAGTATTGTCTGTTTATTCTGTGTGGCCACTGGAATGGACTGTTGAGTCCAGAAGAGAAGGAGAATGCCGTGTCAGATATAGAAGTAGAATGGCTGGTGTCAGAACAGGAGACAGAAGGGTGCAGGTATGTCTGAACTCTGCTTCATAGCAATCTGCCTTGGGCTGCTGGTTCTCCCCCTTCGCTCTTGTGAAGCCACAGGAGGTCAGACATGGCCCCACACCATTTTTGCAGCTGGGCTGGGCACCTGTGATGTAGAGGATCCCAAGATGCTCTTGGGACATTGGACCAGCCTGGGATTCTGTTGAGAAGAGTGGGAGTCCGCACTCAGGGAGGTTACTTGTGTGTATATGCACATCCCCACAACAAAGATAAACAGGACATGGCTGGTTTGCAGGAATGAGATGTGAAAGTTATAGCCTATCCTGGTAAGATCTGTCAAGGACTAGGAAAGGCTGGGAAAGCAGGGGTATTAGGAAAACCTGTGTGGGGCCTGAAGTAGCAGGTGGTGCAAACAGTAATACGCTTGTCTGTTAACCGAAAGGATGGAGGTTCAAGTCTACCCAGAGGTACATTGGAAAAAAGGCCTGATGATCTGCTTCCAAAACCTCAGCCACTGAAAACCCTATAGAGCACATGTGTCACCAAGAGTCAGAACTGACTCAATGGCAACTGGCTTTACTGGATGTTGGGGCCTAGGGCAGACCTGGGGTCCCAAGTATGAATCCAACACCACCAGGCACAGGGTAGACTTCCTCCTCCCCTGTCTGCTCACCCAGTATGACTATCACTGCTGTATGAGTTCTAAGGGCATGATGCATGGAAGAGGAGGCTTCTCCAGCAAGCTGTACCCTCCCCAGAGACTCACTGTCTTGCTGGCAGCTTCATCACAAAGTGGCTCATTCCACCTCTGCATATTCAGTCCCACACTGCACTTAGCACAACCCCACGCAGGACTCCTTTGGCAGAGCTCATGTCTAGATCCTGAAGGATAAGCCCAGATCAGGCCACTCCTTAAAGAGCTCTGGCTGCTTCCAGCCTTGAGCTCCCGGAACAGTCCCATGACACTCTGATCTCTGACTGCTGAGAAAGATGGGAAGAATGGAGGACACCTCACTGCCCACAGGTCAAGGGGAACAAAGATGAACCTCTCCAGGGTTGGCTGTATAGCAAAGCCCTAAGAGTCCTCCCACTCCAATCTCTCATCCCGTAGCCACTCAGCTCCAAGACACCAGAGCCGTCCTCCTGACCCTTTGTTCTTCTTGAGGCCCAGGATGTCTGGCTTTTATATAGGGGGCAACAAAGACCCTGGAAACTGGCTTAAGACATGGAGGAAGAGTCACTTGCTTTTGGCTGGCAGATCCTGCCAAGGGGCACGGGCCCTTTCCCATGAGCTATTCAATTAATGTGCAAAGGGACCCAGGCTGGAGCTGCAGGGACTGAAGAGAAGGAACACTGGCCCGGGAGTCTGCTGTGCCCTGAGCCAACACCCTCCCCCTCTGAGTAACAGCTGCCAAGTCTGCGAGCTGGGGTGGGGCTGGTACTTACCCTGGCCCGTCTGACACCGGCGGCCACTCTCAAAGGAGAAGAGATTGGAGTCATAGCCGTAGCGGCGTAAGCAGAGGTAGGGCCAGTGGACAGCCTCGCGCCGATGCAGGTGCAACACCAGCTCACTCTGGGTCAGCTCCATCACCCCAGAGCCCAGTTCCACCCCCTCGTCATCCACATTCGTTACCTGGGGGAAGGGGACAGAGGAGGTCAATGGCTGAGTCCATTGGTTACGGTTAGTGTTACAAATACAGGGCTGGAGCTGGGGTCTGAGGGTCTCACCTGATACTCTGACATGGACTTGGGGGATGTGCAAAGCAGTGCCAACAACCCACCACACTTCTTTGGGCAAATCCCTTCTTGCTGGACCTCACTTTTCCTCATTTGGACAGTAAGGGGGACAGTATTGATTAAATGACCTCCAAGGTATGACGCTGTAGGTCGGTTTGAATGGCAAGGTCAGAGGTTCAAACGTACCAGTGACTACTTGGAGTCGGAACTGACTCAACAGCACTCAACATCAACAAAGTCCAATGGTTAGATGACCAAAGTTAGATAACTTAGGATGATCCTTGCCTTTGTACCCAAGGACCAGATGTCAATAGAAAACCAGAGTTAAACTGTAAGTCTGAAATCTTAAGGTATATCAAGTCCAAGGCAGAACAGATAGACTATCTTCCCACTGTATGGCCTTGCTGAGGGCGCCCTCTTCTGGCGAGCAAGGACAGGCTCTGTCTCAACATGCCATGCTACAAAACAGGGGCTCCCCCTATAGGGAGATAAGGGGGAGGGGTAGTAGGCGTCCATGCAGAGGTCCTTTGGGCCTGGCTTCACTTCTCAAAGCAAATGGCAAACATGTACTCAATACTTACTATGTGCTGAGTCCTACTGTAAATGCTCTGTATAGACATGTTAACTCACAAATGTAGGCTAGGAAGAGCCAGGGCTGGAGGCCAGGGTTTCCAGCTCCTGAGCTTCAGAAGCTCAAACTCATGGGTCCCCCATGATTGGTATGAAGAGAATGGAGACCCACGGTGGAAAGAGACGGCATTTGACCTTTTTGGTGAGTTTATGGCTGGCTGGCAGCTTTTCCCCATCTCCTCAAACTTACCTCTGGCCTTTCTTCATGCTTTACACATACTAACTCACAAACTTAGATGTTTGCTCTTCTCTCCCAAAAAGTTCTATGTAAAGTTACAGAGGCGTCCCTGGGAGGTGCAAAACATCTAACCATGCTGAAAGGTTGGAGTTTCGCATCCACCCACAGCATTTCAGAAGAAAGGCCCCGGCAAGGCAAGCTACTTTGAAAACCACAGCCACTGGAAACCCTATGGGGCACAGTTTTACTCTAACACACGTGGGGTCCCCATGAGTTGGAGAAGACTCAACAGCAACTAGTTTAACTGGTTTAAAGTTACAGAGATTCGCTGATCAGGGGAAGCGTTCTGAAAGCACATGTTTTACTACCATACGACAGCACCTCTGGATTCTTAGTAGTACTGACAGCTGCAAAAGCAGCTACGGCATGGGCCTCTTTTCCTCAGGCCACCTTGGAGACCCTGCACTGGAGAAGTCGTCATGAGCCCACAACCTCAGTCTGTCACTTCATCTCTGCTTGGGAAGCTGAGCAGGGCAAGGAGACCATGATGAGAACATGGGAAAGGAGGCGGTTGAGGGTACCTTGAACTTGGTAGGGTGGTTGTCGGGGATGCTGTCTCTGTTCAGGCAGCTGCAGCAGCTCCCCATGATGTCAGAGCAGCCAGCCCACCCTAGGAAAGACATAAGGGACAGGCAGGTCATCAAGGGCCTCTGCGCTGGGGAACTACAACAGAACCACCTCACTGGATTCATCTGCGGTGTCCAAAGGGCCAGTATGACACAGTCCTTCCCTCAAGGAATTCACTCTCTCAATTCAGGGCCAGACACACATTGGATAAACATTAATTTAGGTTGGAATGCATTCAGGATTAATGCTGAGGGGAGGGGAGAGAGAATTTTTCAGAGGTTACATTTGATCTGGATCTTGACAGGTAGGTAGGATTTTGACCCATGGAGGCTTGTAGGTTGCTATGATGCTAAACAGGTTTCAGCAACAAAGACAGACTAGGAGGAAAGGTCTGGCAATCTACTCCCAGAAATCAGTCAACAGTCCAATCTGTAACCGACCAAGCATTGCAGACAGGACCAGGCAGAGTTGAATTCTGTTGTATAGGGAGTCACCATGAGTTGGGGGCCAACTTGATGTCCACTAACAACAAAGACAGGGAAGAGAAAGCTAGGCAGTAGGAAATGTATAGATGAAAGTAAGGATCCAGGAATGACTTGCATCAGGAGTTAGATACCAGGCTGGGGCCCTTGTCCAAACTCAGCAGAGATATGGTCGGTATCTTTCTCCTCCTTTTTAGCCCAACCCATCCATGCCATCCAAACTTACTTTTCCTCCCTCATCACTCTTCCAACATCCACCTCAAATTCATCTACATTGTGGTCACAAAGATACAGTCAGAAGATTGAGCACTTAAAACAGAGCATGATTTTTAAAGCCTTGCTTTGGTATATCTTATTAAAAAGCAAAATATTAAGTATGCTCCCCTATCATAAGTGGATGCCCCCCCTGGGATTATGTACTTGAATTATGACAACGGTCAGGCTTGTGCAAAGGATGAAGAGGTCCCTTGAGTGATTTAAGGGAACAAGCAAATATATGGACTGACACCAACCAGAAGTTAATGGATGGCAATGTGAAGCAAGAAGTGAGTCTGTGCGTTAGATATCCTTCTAGAATCTTCTTGAATGAGACAGTGACCAGCTCCGTTCTTTCCTCCCAACTTGGGACATTCCAGACAACTAGTTTCTCCACAGAGCTTCTTACCTCACCCAGGCCATTGGGGAGCTGACCATGGGAGAGTCATGGGGAAGGACCTCCACTTTATTCTCTCTGTCCTTGGTGGGGCGTCATGGCAAGCAATCTGCCAAGAAGTCACCTGGGATACGCCTGGAGCTCACCTAGCATAGGAGACAGAGACCATCAGTTAATGGAACCCTTAATTGCTAAGAAACCGATCTGTTGTCACTTTTGGAATACCTGTTCAAGGTCCTAATGGGACAGATACACCAATGAAGAAAGGAAATTCAAGAGCCTGGGGCTTGTCCAAGCCCCTGGGGCACCTGAGTGAGAGAGACCCTCCTAGCATCAGTGAGCTTGGAGTCAGACAAAGCCCAAGAGTTCGGAAGTCACCTCTAACCCCCTGTGAATCCTGTTAAAACCAAGACTACAAACACCACTCCACATTTGCAGAGAATTTTGACTCTTCAAAGAGCTTTCTCAAAATGACACTAAGATATGACGGAAAGAACCCCGGTTTAGGATTCAGGAAACCAATATTCGTTTGTTTTATGTGGTGTTGCAGGATCAGCAGTGGACTGCAAACCACAAGGTTGGCAGTTCAAACCCACCAGCTGCTCCTCAGAAACCCTATATAGTGACGCTATAATACTTAACAACTTAACAAGTATCTGAGAGATTACCATTAAGTCAATTCCCCTCACTACCACCCCCCACTTCAATGTCTTCATTTTTACATATGAAACATCTCTAAATTTGAGCTTCCAGGGTAAGTAACTTCTAAAAAGAGATGTGTAGGAAAAATATCACTAAAATGAATGTTTTCCTCTTTAAGGACAGGTTCCTTCAACCTTATATTTGGGAGTTTGATAGACTTCCTGCTCCTCAAGCTCTAAAGGGCCTAAATTTTTAATATGATATTAATAAACCAATATTTCAAGGCATCTGAGCCTTAGGCATATCAGTTGACAAGCCAGAACCCTGGAGATCTTTGAAATCTTACAAGCCTGCTTTGGTCAAACATTATCAGCTAACAAGGTCCTTTCCACTCAGGATCCTTGGCTAATTTCCTAGGTAAAACGAGGCCCCACCTTCTGTTTGGTTTATTCTCTTGAAGGAGGAAGCAGGTTGAATGTGCACTGTCAAAAGGCAGGTGGTTGGGATGAACAGTGGGATTTAAACCATCAATCGGGGTATGGGGGTGAAACCAAGGACTGTAGGGTACCTTTTCTGTTCTTCAGTTGTAAGGTATCAGAATATATCCTTAGTCCAAAAGGGGGACTAAATCAGGGGGATTGGGAGTGGGGGCTCAAATCTGGGGCAGATGTGGAATAAACTGGAAATTAAAGGAGGTGAGGGGGAATCAGGATGTATGAAGGGATTTGGGGAACCATGAGCAAGATTTTTGGATTTGGGCATGGAGCAAGAATGCGGGGTGAGGAGAATAAGAGATCAGAGGAATTTTCGGGCGGTGGAAGTACTTGGGGGAATCCATGAGGGGGTATGCCTGTGGGCATATCAGGGGATTTCGCAGACAGAGGGAGGGGGTTCTGAGGGGTTCCAAGACGTGTGATGGTGTGTCGGGTGGCTGCGGCGATTTTCTGGGGCGTGAGAGGGAGATTTAGGTAACAAGGTTGTCAGGGGTATTTCTAGACATAGCGAAGGAAGGAAGGAACGGGGGAGGTGGGGCCGCGCGCTGTCCCAAGATCCCCGCCCTCAGTCCTGGGGCTCCACGACCCACCCTCCCGGGGTTTCCTACGACTGGAGAGGAGACTGCGGTGCGGCGTGGTCTCAGTGGAGCCGCCTCGTCCCCGCCCCGCCGCGCCCCGACTCACATCGCCCCTCGGTCCGGGCGGCGCCGGGCCCCGCTCCCGGGTCCCGTTGCAGCAGCCGCCGCCGCCCGCCCGGAGCTAAGGCCTCCCCGCCCCGCCCCGCCCCGCAATCGCGGGGTCGGAGGTCACTCGGCAGCACCAACGAGACGCTGCGGGCGGGCCGACCCAAGCGGGGGCGACAGGCACGCAGCCTAGAAGGTCCCTTTGGAGGACTTTGCAGTCAGGAACAGGGAGCATGCGCAAACGCCAGAGGGCGCTCCCGGCCAGAGGCTGAGGGAGCCTGGCGACAGTGGGCGGAGCTTTGGAACGGGGCGGGGCGCGACGGATCCGTGAGGGAGATGTTCTCCTGGGGGCGGGAAAGCAACGGAATTGGTGGGGCAGCGGGGAGGAAACACAAAGGAGAGGAGAGTGGACGAGGGGGATAGAGAAGGAAAGGACAGGGAGGAGAGACCCGGGAAAGGGGCTGAGGAGAAGAGAAGGGGCGGGAGCCCACTCGGGACCAGGACTAGGAAACCGGCTGGGGGTGGGGCGCGCTCAGGCAAGGGCGAGGCTAGGCGACCCGAGGGGAGGTCTGTGGGGGACTTGGAAATGGCCTAGAGAATGGGCTGCGGACGTGGGAAGGCGTTTTCATCCAGTGAGTGGCAGAGAACCCGGTATAAACGCGGCTCTAGAGCGTCTATTCCGCCTGAAGCCCATGGCGGGTCGCACACTGACACCCCTGTGCTTTCCCTGCTATTTGCAACTCTAGGCCCCTCCCAAAGCTACCCCTCTCTTCCGACCCGGGGGTAGGGGGGCGGTGGCCACGGGAGAGGAAGATCCTCGTTACCCCCGGCGGACAGAGGCGGACGCTGAGTGGGGACTGGCTGAGGGACCAAACGGCGGAGTCTGCGCAGAACAGCTCGGATACCGGCAGTGGCAAGGGTGAGACCCCAGCGTAGCCCCTGCCCCCTCCTTTGAACTCCCAGCTGCCAGACTGGGAACCCCCGCGGACGCGGAAGCCACACTGCCTTTGACCCGGGGATGAGCCCCCGTGAAGCCCAAGAACTTTGGGGATCCGTCGAGAGGACAGAGGAGGATACTTGTTGGGCCAGGACAGTCTCCCCTCCTCCCTTCCAATGTCCGAGGAAATCTTCCCACCCTCGTCCATTCAAGACCCCAGCTCTACCCTCCAGGACAGGGGTGGATTAGGGAGGTCGAGCTCCTTTCTGAGCCGGGTTCACCTGCGGAGGACGGAGGGTTCAGCCTGGTCTCTTATGGGGAAAGGGGCATTGTGGAAGGGAGATGGCAGGTTAGTGAGGTGGGTTTAAGTGCTGGACCGTGGTGAAGTCAGGTTGCCTTGCGTGACGTGGGAGAATGGAAAGGTAGGTGAAGGGTAGAGGGCCGATTTCTGGGCATTGTTTCTGTGTGAGACAATTCCATGCAAGCTTGAGCCCATTTGAAAGAGGGTGCAAGTCACTTTCTGGGACTCACTCCTTTGCTATCCCCCTCCCCCAAAGGGCTCTTACTGCCTGGAGCAGCAGTGTTGCTAGGGAAAATGGTTACTCCTGCCCCTTAGTGTGAACAGCCCATTCCAGTCTCTTTCCACAGGAAACCTACCATAGGGACAGAGCAGGAAGGAAAGAGGTGGGTGTGGAGCCAGGAAGGAGGGAAGAGTGGCACAGGGCAGCTGAAAGGGAGCTAATTGGAACTCAGGACTGTGAAGCAATATAACTTGTCACCCTCCAAGCCCTGGTCCCAACCCAAAGCTGGGATTTATGGAGACCAGGGACTTGTTGGTGGCCTTCCTGTACCTTGCCTGCTGTCAGAATCCATCTCAGCTCTGAGGCAACCTCGTTCTAAACTTTCCTTAGTCTTCTAATGTGCTCCTTAGGCAAATTCATTAACTTCTGTGTGCTTGTTTAACTGTAAAGTGGGATTACAGAAAGTAATTGATAGGAATGTTGTGAGATTGTATTATATAAAATGCTAGCATCATCCCTGGTACAGAGTAAATGTCACAAAAGTTTGCCATGGTTATTTTATCACAGGATGCTATATACATCTCAGATCTCCCCCTTTCTACCTGGTTCATCTGTGCTTTTTCCCCTCAGTAGACAGTGAGCTCCTTGAGGACAGGACCACATCGTCTTTACCTCAGCAGTTACACTCTGCAGATATTGTGGTTGTATCAGGGCTTGCTCAGAGGAGAGCTGACTGAAGAAATGTGCTTAGAATTAGCCAATAAAATTGCTGTAGAACAAAGATAGAACCACAAGATTTGCCTCTGCCCTTGAGTTTGTAGACTAGACAAGGAGTTTAAAAAGATATGGAGAAAAAAAGAGGGCAACATTAATTAAGGGGTAAATTTTGGGACAACCAATGGAACTTAGTTCTGAAGTTCAGCAAAGGAGGGACCAGAGAGGGTTGCATGGTGGCTCAAGCCTACAGCTAGAAAAGTGGGACCCATGTAGGGAGCAGAGAGGAAGCAGGCTCACTGGAGTGGTGAGTGCAAGATAAGGCATGGTGGGAGCTAAAGCTGGAGAGGTGAGAAAAAGGGGCCAGCTTTTTTCTGGTCAAACAGTTTCAAGGTCCACCAGAAAGGCAAATGCCTTCTCCTTCAACCGTGGGCCTCTTTTTTCCTCCAGCTGACTCTTGGGAGACCCCAAAGTTTGAACTTCAGAAACTCTGGAGCAGAAAGACCTGGCTTCAGGACCTGGCTCTGCCACTGACAAGCTGCATGCCTTTTGTGTGTATGTTTATTGAGCTTCGGTTTGGCCACCTGTAATAATACATGTGTGTCCTGGTGTGGTGCTGTGGGTTAATGCGCCAGACTGCAAAGCTGTTTGAACTGCAAGGTCGGTGGTTTAAGCTCACCAGCTGCTCCTTGGAAACCCTTTACAGGGTCACTATGGGTCGGAACCGACTCCATGGCACTTAACAACAACAATAAAACAGACAAGGAGCTCTGGTAGCATAGTGGTTACAAATCGGGCTACAACCCGCAAGGTCAGCAGTTTGAAACTACCAGTTGTTCCCTGGGAGAAAGATGAGGCTTTCTGCTCCCGTAAAGATTTACAGCCTCGGAAACCCTGTACAGGGTCGCTATGGGTCGGAACCGACTCCACGGCACATAACAACAAAAAACAGTAATATCGACAATAAGGCCTAACTCACCTGATCACCCAGCTGTTGGGAGCACTGAATGGGATAATAATGTCTGTAGATATTTAGAACTGCTTGACACATTGTAAGGGCCCAGTAAATAAGTAAATACAAGTGTTCTTATAAATGGAAGTGTTCTTATTGTCATTGTACAGGCTTTGTCAACAATGTCAGTGCTGAACTCAGACTGGCCCCACAAAGGGAAGAACTCCACTCTCAGTGTGCCAGACCCACCAGCCAGCTCAGACTCAGGGAACACCTCTGCTCAGGTAGTAAAAGCCCCACCTATTCCTTGGAGACCGACAGGTTTTCTATCCTTTGGCTCGTCTTCCATTTCCATCAATTGGGAGGTGCTTTTCAGGAATCTCTGACTCTGCAGCCAGCCCCTCAAGACTTGGGATTTTACTTTTGACTCTGATTCACATCAGTATACCTTCCTAGAAGGTCTATAAAGAGTCCTGGTGGTATAGTAAGTTAAGCTTACCGAATAGTTGGTGATTCAAACCTACCAGCAGCATTGAGGGAGAAAGATGAGGTTGTCTGCTCCCTTAAAGATTTCCAGTCTTGGAAACCTAAAGGAGCTGTTCTACTCTGTTCTCTAGTGTCCTTGAGTTGGAATTGACTCAAAGGCAGAGGATTTGGTTTTCATTTTAGAGTGTCTGTGTTGTGAAACCAGGCCCACAGGGGAAGAAGAGGGTGGCTTCAAACATAAGGAAAGCTGTTGTGGGGTGTGGGACCTTCCTAACCTTACTCAAAATCACACCACCAATGCAAGAGTGGATCAGCTACCCTTGCTCTCAGTTACCTTGAAGGGGGACACTCTAAATGTAGGGAGGGTGAGCTTGGAAACAGTTCTCAATTTGAGTAGCACTGAGGAGGGGAGGAGAGAATGGGAAAAAGGAAAAATCTGGCTCCTTTCAACTTCTGCCATGTCTCCTCAGGATCCTACAGTTCTGAGCTTGGGACCCCCTCACCTGGACACCAACCCAGCCTCCAACTGGCCTGGGCTTCGGGCCCTTCTGCAGCAGCTACCCCCACAGGACGTTGATGTGGGTCTCCCTTTCCCCATCTTCCCTATGTCCCTTTCTCTCTTAGCTTGCTGGTAAAAGAACGTTGGTCCAAGAAGCTAGGAGTTCAGGATCCAAGCCTCACTGGATCCAAGCCTCACCCATCTCCAGCCTGAGCTTCCGGTCTACATAATGAGTGAAATAGTGTCTGTTCTGCTTACTACCAGGCTTAGTTGAAGAACAAATGAGGAAATGGACATGAATGTCTTTTAAAACCAATAATGGAATGTACAAATGAATAGCTGTTAAGTATTTATTGAACCCCTACATGTGCCCAGCCTAAAGGCTTACAATTCAATTGGGGGGTGAGGTGGGGGAAATATGAAACAGAGAAAACACCAGGACAGGTAGTATTGAGGTCCCTGGGGGCAAGGACCTACTAGAAGGTGACAGGACTCTGCTGTGAAGCTGTTAGGATCTAAGGGCTAACTATTCTGGGGGGAAGTGAGGCTGAGTTGGACTTACATGAGTTCCTTTCCCTCTTTGCTATGCTGTTAGCTCCTGCACCTCCTTAAGGTCTCCAGCCTACTGCAGACCCGGCAGCTAAGCCTTCCTTCTCTAGTCAAACTTCAGTCTTGCCGGTGGGACTCATCACTGCCTTTCTGCAGGAGCGCTACTGCCTGGCCCTTGGGGAGGAGGAGCTGGCCCAGCTGAGGGTCTTCTGTGCCTGGAGGAGGAGGGAGGCTATGGGACAGGGGGTAGCCTGCCAACTGCCTCCCAAACTGGAAGGAAGGGCCTGTGAGAAGGTATGTAGTCTTCTGGCTACATATTCCCTTTTCTCCATTCCTTGCTTTCATACTTCTCCAGAAGGGGCTATCTACTGGGACCCTGAGGGGCCGGGGAAGGGGTAACTTGTAGGGAAAGGGAAACCAAGTTTGAAGGTTTTTGGTGGGCCCAGAAGCGAAGATAAGAATTAGGTTGGGATTGGGGCATGGAGGAACCGGGTAGGATGGTGGCAGGTGTCGCCGATCTGACCCGCCCAGCGCCCCTGCCCGGCAGTGCAGGCAGCGGTTGAGGCCTGGAGAGTACGGGGTATTCGCACCTCGGGCCGGAGAGTGGCGCTGCTGGCACCGGCCTTGCTTTGCCTGTCAGGCCTGTGGTCAGGCCCTGATAAACCTCATCTACTTCTACCATGATGGGCGTCTGTACTGCGGCCGTCATCACGCTGAGCTGCTGCTGCCCCGCTGCCCGGCTTGCGATCAGGTACAGCCTCACAATCCAGCCTGGCAGGATATAAGGGGCCACCCTCCTAAGCCACAGCCTAGGAGTGAAACAGGGATACCGCTCTGGTTCCTTATGCACGGACTTGAGCTCTGGGCAGGTGACACGTACTACTTTTATTTGCACTCTCCCCCGCCTAAAGCAGAGTGCCCCCAAATTTCTTGGAATCAGAGAATTTCTCTGGAGCAGACTCTCCAATTCATCTTCAAATGCTGGTTGTCCCGTATGGTGTGTGATCATGCTAGGAGCTCTTTAATGTTACCATGAGACAGCAAGGAGTCCTGAATTGGAAGTCTGGTCTGCTGGGGTCACACTTGGGGTTATGCCACCTGCTAGCTGCGGGATCCTGGCTAAGCGAATCAGCTCTCCCAACGTCCCAGAATGGTTGGGGAGATCAAATGGGAATGTCTGTGGACGTACTTTAGCGTTAACTGAGTGTAAGGTGTGCTTACGCGATGACTAAAATGAGTGAATGAATGAATGAACCGTTCCCCTCTCCCTCTCCCAGCTGATCTTCTCCCCGCGCTGCACCGAGGCGGAGGGGCGGCGCTGGCACGAGAACCACTTCTGCTGCCAGGACTGCGCCGGGCCCTTGGGCGGGGGAAGTTATGCCCTGCCGGGGGGCGGCCCCTGTTGCCCCCGTTGCTTTGAGAACCGCTACTCTGAGGCAGACTCGAGCATGACCCTGTCACTGGAAGGAAGGGCGCCCCTTGGTAAGGGTGGAGAAGGTGCCGATCTAAGGGGGAAAGAGACGGCAGCTTAAGCTGGGTTGAAGAGGGGTTCTCAGGCCGGGTGGGACCCTTGCTCCAGTCCCACGGCGACTGTCCCTCCAGCAGCGCGCCTGCTCACCCACCATACCCGCCTCCAACACCCGAGCTTCGGGGCCCGCAGTTCTCACCGCGCGTCCCTGGCTAGGGCGCTCCAAAGGCCTCCAGTACCTACCCCGCGCCATGGTTGGGTCTGCGGCCCTGGACTAGCACCGGGTGGGGGACTCGACCGCCCTCTGGTGGGCTGAGGCGGGGATCCCTGGAGAGAATTCGTGGTGGCTGCACACACTACCCGACCCGGGGGCGGAGCGGGAGGCTGGGCCCAACCCGCTGCCGGCTGCAGGGGAGCGCCTCCCCTGGAACTGGCAGAAGACGGAGACTCTGAGTACTGAGCCCCTAGCCTTCTTACCCGACAGCAACAGAGGGTGCGGAGTCCGACCCTGCTGAAGGAGGGGACCGCGCCCAATTGAACACCAGGACCGACTCTAGAGCAACTTTACTCGCCGCTGCTACCTGCTCCAGCCCGGCGACTCAGTGTGAGAGCCTTGGATCCAAACTCCAGGAGGAAAGCCGAGCTGAGGATATGGCGGAGGAGATGCCTTCTGATCCCAAGGAGGATGCTCTCTGCCCCACCTGCTCCTCCTCCTCTGACTCCGAACCTGATGGCTTTTTCTTAGGCCAGCGCCTCCCGCGGCCAGGGGAGACCCCCAGCAGCATCCAAGCTGGGGATTCCGGGAAGCCATGCATCATTTGCTAGTGGTGCAACCCACATAGAGGAGGGTGGTGTGTAAAGCAGAACAAGGCTTTCCTCCTATAAAAATCCTGCGCATGCCTGGGAGAGGTGGCGTGGTGACATTCTTGGGGTATTCTCCTTTTACCCCACAAGCGTTCTACGGCTTGATGGAGACTTCCAGAAACTCATCCGCCCCAAACTAGGCATCAGCTATTGACCAGCCCCACCCCCATGCCACAAGCCCAGACAGCCTCCACCCCCCCACCCCATCCCCGCCGCGTCCTCTTGAGCCAATAAAACATTTCCTCAAAGACCATGTGTGGTGGTGACCAGTTGGAGGGTCGGAGGCCCAGAGAGGGTGGTAAAACCCAGAGCAGCCGATGACATAACTGGACCGCACTCCTCCAGCGTGGAGAACGCACGAGTCCAAACTCCAGCTGCACCACCCTGTCAGTAAGTGGTCGGCGGAAGTGCCGGACCGGAAGTTGCGTGATCCACAGGCGCCAATACCGTGCGTGGTGCGAGCCCGTTGCGGAACTCCAAGGTGCTACTATGGCTTCCAGCGGAGCAAGTGTGACCGCTGCGGGACCTGCAAATGAAACTCCCGAAATCCCAGACAACGTGGGAGATTGGCTTCGGGGCGTCTACCGCTTCGCCACCGATAGGAATGATTTCCGGAGGTAACCGAGGTCGGGGGTTTGGTTTCTCTGACCTAGAGCTCCCGTACATCAATCTTCGTCCGGGCTGGCGCCCTTGGGCTTCTTACATCATCCATATCGTGGCTTTGGCAGTGCTTTGTTGAGGTCCTTGATTGGGCATATTCTTGTACGACAAAAACAGTCTTTTCTGTTATAGGGTAGTAACTAGAGAATCTCATCCTGACTAGAGGGATCGGGGAAGAGAAGAGAAACACATAAACAGGTTCGGCCCTGGACGACTGCTTAGTTGGCCTTTGTGTAGGCACACAGTGCCCATATGGGTCTTGGGCAACCTGCCATGTAATGAACAAACCCCCCCCCCCCCCCATTGCAATTCTTTTGCCTCAGGGAAGATTTTCCCAGGTCGGTGATAGCGTCCTCTCCCTCGGTATGTTTTGTAAAACAAGTGACAGCTTGACTACAGACTTAATGGAAAAACGTGCCTTTTCCAGGAACTTGATCCTCAATTTGGGACTTTTTGCTGCAGGAGTTTGGCTGGCCAGGAACTTGAGTGACATTGATCTAATGGCACCCCAACCAGGGGTGTAGCCAACTAGGTAAGCACTTCACTATTCTTGCATGTTTTAGAAGTCTAGAGACCAGGAAGGAATTTCCATGAACTATGGAGCCCTGGTGTGGCGCTGTGGGTTAATGTTTTAGACGCAAAGCCGTTTGAACTGCAGGGTTGGTGGTTCGAGATCACTAGTCGCTCCTGGGAAATCCTACACAGGGTCGCTATGGGTCGGAATTGGCTCAATGGCACTTAACATTCATAAACTACTAAAGTCTGATAGCACTGTGGATTAGGCGCTCTACCGCAAACCACAAGGTCATCAGTTAAAAGTACCAGTAGCTCGGAGAAAAAAAACAAAAGAGGCTATCTGGTCCCATAAACATTTACAGTCTTGGAAACTACATAGGGTCGCAAGGAGTTGAAATTGATTCACGTTAGTAGGTTTAGTTTTGATTTTGTTATATAGAAAAGGGATCCGATGGCAATCCTTTGGTTGTGTCTCCAGTTGTTGGAAGGGATTTGCCTCTTAACCAATTTCCCTTCAGTGTTAACATTGTTAATGCCTCCTATTGTCATCTGATTGCAGACACATGGAACCCTGCGCTGTACATGAACCTTCCAAAAACAGCTTCCAGTTCTGTGGCTCTACAAGATTTGCCCTGAAGGCAACTGACAATTGATTCAGATGGGCACCTTTCCTTCTCTGTCTGGTTTCCATTTCTTCCATGGGTTCACTCAAAACTGTGTTCTCTGGTCAATAGTCAGGCTTCAGCCAAAGTGTTGTCTGCTGTTCTGTAAAGTTGTGTACATAGCTTCTAAGTTTCTACAGGAGTGATCTTTGTTCTTGTCCTGAGGAATAACTTATAATAGTATTTTGTTAGTACGTGAAATAAAGAATGCACACAAACACGGCCATTTTATTCTTTTAATAAGAAACTTCCGCTTACAAAAACAAGGTGTAAAAAGTCAAGATTTACAAAAATCATAAAAACATGATTTATATTTCACACTCAAGAGAGAGAGGAACAAGCCCCAAACATGGATTGCAATGGAGGTGGCTTGCTTTGTTTTCTTTTAAAAGAAAGAGGTGGTGGTGGGGGAAACAACAAAAAACTAACCACCATATATTGATGTTAACATAGAATGAAGTTTATTCTTGAGGAAATTTCCATTTCTGAGCAGTACTGGGGGAAGAAGCCATTTGGTGTTGCATAGCATTTTAGTGCATTGGATGGGTTTTCCAGGCACCAGGGAGGCATTGTTGCTGTAACAGTGTGGAATTTGGTAGCAGGAAGAGGGCAGTGATGTGCAGATGGAGGCAAAATGTCAGTAAGCCTGGGAGGTGGGCACTAAAGTGACTTCTGCTTGAGGAAATTTGCTTCCTTCACAAGGAAATGGATGTTTTTGACCCTAAAGTTGATGGTGGTGCCACTATCCAGGGGCTCTGGATTCTTTGGAAATGGAATAATGTAAGGAATTGGCATGGGAAGAGGTGGAGATGAGTAGAGCTGTTTGGTTTAAAATTGTTAGTGTCTCTGTCCTCTTCAGAAGTGGGTATCAATTTGAGTGTGTCCTTGGTTCTAAACCAAGTTCCCCATGGCATTTCCCCCCAGGCCTTTTTTCCTTTTATAATACTGTTTTTATGTGTTAAATCTCCTATGGAAGTGGTAAGTTGATTAAAGGACATTAATTGTAAGGAGAATCAGTGTAAATGCACCATAGTGGCTTAATAGTTTTCTTGTTATAACTGACAATGTTGTCCCTAGCAATCAGTTCACTAAAGGTAAAAAGTACAAAATAGTCCTTTTTTGACCCTGTCAGCTCAAATCTTATTAGGAAAGCTGTATGAGAATGACATTTAAAAATATGTTGTTTCTTTTTCTTTTTTTTTAAAGCACCATTCTCTTGTGCGCTAATCACATTCTGTCTTATAGAAGCAAGGAGCTATGAGTTTGTGAGTTCAGGTTTGTGATTACCTTAACATGAAGCAAGACCCTTGTGTTTGCACTGACTGAGACCACAGATGTTCTGTAAAGTTTTTATATCTTACTGGTTATAATGTTGAAGAAGGATATATGAGAGCAAACCACATACATGAGAGCAAACCATCCTCCCATTTTACCTCAAATGATGATTAAAACTTTTAAGCCATAGCATAGACTCTAAACCCCATTAGACCTGTATCAGACCACTACTAAGACAAGAAATGTCAGCTTTTTATACAAATGAAATTCACATCATTTAGCTTGCTTCTAGAACTTCTCATAATTTTGAACAGTTCTTATTGGGTCAAAAATTCCAAAGTTGAAATTCAGAATCCAGCAAGAATTAAGACAAGACAGCTTCCAGAAAGTGTAATTCAAATTTCATTCAAAATGTAGTGGTTTAGCTTTAAGGTAATAATGCTTATTATTGGTTGGTTTTTAAATCAAATGGTTCTGTAAGGTTTCATTTAAACTGGTTTAATTAAAACTTAAAGAGCTAAAAAGCTAAGCAAATACAGGTGCCAAATCTGTGGTTTTTCAAAAATTTGATGAATAATCATTAATTTTGTAAATGAAAGTGCTAGCATTCACTATTGCCAACACATAACATTCTCACCAAGGGAAACCAATTTTATGTCATCTTTCAGCCCTGACTAGTTAACCCACAGCACTAGCAAAGTCTCTTAGATTTTAAGTGGAAACACACCAGCAGAAGTATGAAAGAGGTCACAAAAATGGCTGCTTGCCTTGATAGCTGTGGTGTGGTCAACCATGTATAGGTTGAACAAGTAAGTACACAGTGGTTAAAGTCAAAGCCCTAGACAAACAGAATGGTTAATTTAACCATGTAAAGATATAAACTAAACTCACAGTTATATATAGAAGGCGCTTTTCAGCTTCGGTGCTGAATTAAAAAAGAATCTGAACCACCAGGGAGATGCATACTTACCTAGTCAAAACCAAAATGGACAATAGGAAGTTTTACCCTAAAGATAAAACTTCATCTAACTAGACAAGTAAGTAGGCTGAAGGACCCAGTTATCTAATGTGCTTCAAGTGGTGAGCTTTTAAAACCCCTTTGGTGAAGTCTCATGTGCTTGGTGTTAAGCATGCTATAAACAGGCCCGTAGGTGAGACTAGATCTCATCACCGCCTTTCCATCAGGGCAAGGAAGGGCCTGGGAGACTAGGACAGACTTTCAGCCGTCTCTTATGCATTATATTCCCTTTATGTCTTACACAGTGAACTGGTTTGCTTTATATAGTCTTAAGGTTCACATCTAGGGGATTGTTTTTCCACTGCTTCCTGAAAATTTGTGCAATAAATAAAGAGATACCATCTGAGGAGGAACCATTTTTGCGGTACTTCGACCCTAGGTTGCCCAGCATTAGTCATTGTGTTGATAAAAACGAAAAGGCCTTTTCTGAATATTTGTGCTCTCCCAACCAGCTGGAGAAGCAACCCCGCCACTCTATAAGATAAAATCCCAGAATCTTAATAGGGAGAGTATGTTGTTTAGGAAGGGGCAGTTCTCCCAGCCTGACTTGAAAAGGCCTGAGCTATTGTTTGAAACCTAATTGGGGTGTGGTAAGAAAGGATGGGTTACATGGCCTGCTGTGAGAGGCAGTCATTTTGATGAATATTACAAATACAAAGATTTTGGACATTACAGTAAATTTCAGAACTTGCTGGTAAGAATAATTTGCATTCACACACAAAAGATATGAAATGCTTTTTAAAAGCCTGTGATACCAAAAAGCCTGTCATTTAAACACGACACAGACCCATTTGCCACTCGAAATGACAAGACGGAATCCTTTCCCTTACTCTTTTTCAATTCCATGCAAACCATAATTGAGAACAAGGCACCAAATTGTCAGAATTGTAAAAAATTAGTTCACAAAGCTTTATCAGTAGACAAAACTCCATTTCTCCCCTGCCAGCCCACCCACTTCCCCACCCCCACCCCGTTCTCATTCTGCACTGCCATTGACCTCTCGGGCTTACACTGGGGCATGGCCAAGGCTGGGCTGCACTGCCAGCCAGCCCGCCTCATTGGTTCTTCCCTTGCATTTGGATGGAAGGTACTGCAAGCAAGCCAGAGGGAACACATACAATCATTGATTCTAGAAGACTAGTCATTAACAACAAAAATAAACTCTGCTATTGAGTCCATAGGACACATTAACATTTCTACAGGTTCCAATTTTATTCATGACATTTTCAGAGACACCTGGAAATTCTTTACAGTGGGGGGATGTCCACCCTCAGCCTGAGAGGGTTGGATCAAAGCTGGCAATAGCTCTGCCCACCACTTAGTAAGAGCTTCAGTTCTGAGGGCATTCTTTCTTTTTTAACACTTAGCATGGATGCTCATCTCAGAGGGAACCACAGATATGAGGGTCAGCTAGATTGAGGTAAAATTCGAATTTTTGAGGGCCACGGTGTATTTATCTAGGCTGGCTACAGCAGAAAGTAAACACGCCAGCCAGAAGGTTCCTGGAACAGAACTGGGAGAGAAGCAGGCCATTTCAGAGATCTTAGGTTTGATTTGGCAGTACTGAGTTCACTTCTACTTGGATCTTACTATCTTCTCTTTAGAATGCTTCGATTTAAAGTAAAGATGCAACTGAGAAACTTACCTACTGCCAAGATATAAATAAATGAAAGACAAAAGGATGTATTCCTCACCACAGCCATTGGCGTATGCAGCAGCAAGTGCTTCAATAAAAACCCACTTATAACTTCTCACCAGCATCTAGTGCCATTGCTGCCTGTGAGGGCCCGAATGCCTCGGTCTACAGTGGGTGTCTCTACGTGTGTGGAGCTCAGTGGGGACTCGGATACTGGTTTCTACACCACTCATTTTAAATCATTTTATTAATTTGATATATGGGTGCTTAGCTAAGTTAAGCACTTTTTGACACAGTCCTTAATCTGCTTAATAATCCTTATAACATTTGGTATAAAACTATTTTTAAAAATTAAATTTGAAGATCTTTTCATTTTCCACTAAATGTTTATTAATAACTTCCCCCTAGATAGCCTGAGGGATGAAGTAGATGCTCTATTAGTTCTCCATCTTTTAAGTTCTCTTTTTTTAAGAATAATAAATATAGAATTCAATGAAAGATGAGGCACAATTTCTATTTTCCTTTTCTTTTTACTCTCCTTAGTTTTTTTTTTTTTTCTTTTACGTGAATGGTCTTTTCCATCACCCATCCTGCTGACAAAACTGTGGATCTTGAGAGAACACCTTCACAACAGAGCCTCTGGCAGCATGGGCAGCTGTGACACTTTAAAACAGTGTCCAGGAGAGGATGAGCCCGGGGCAAAGCTAGTACAAAGCAGCCTGCAGTAGACAATATAAACCAAACAGCATAAAAAAATGCCATACGCTATCGCTTCCAAATAAAAGCTAAATATTACAGAAACCTCACAGTGTTGGATAAAGCAAGTTTAATTTAAAACATAGTCACTCCTCTTTCCCTATCAAGGCGAGCCATCTTCTGTCTGAATTTTCTCCATGTCTCAGTGCTGTCTGGCAGGTCCTATGGGAGAATTCCTCTCCAAAGAGGTCAACAGCAAACTACAGATCTGCTCAGGAAATGAGGCTCATCAACATCGCTAAAGCTACTACACCCTCATTCTTCAGCCTCTCTTTCCCCTCTTCCCTCCCCTCCCCACACTCCCTTCCACATCTACTCCCTTCAAGTGACAATTATACTTCTACCTGAATTCAAATAGCATTATGATACACTCAGTCAAAAGATGAGCATTCATAGTGAAAGGCTGAGGCTCACTGCAGCAACCACCACAGTGAAGTGACGGTTTGCTGTTCAGATTCACTGGGGAGTCTAAGTGAAGGATTGTGAAGGTGCCTGATGGGATGAGGGTTTCCACGGCCATTTCATTCCACTTAAAACATTGATCCAATTGAAAAAGAAAGATCATTTTACCAGCACTGGGGTAAAGGACACACCACTTTTGCTGTTGTCTGGATTTTTTCTCTGAGTGTGGGTAAGAATCAGTAAGGGTGACTGACTATCAGCAACAAACTGGACATAGGGGGTATGCTTCAGCAATTCCCAAGCCCCAGGAAAGCAAAAACTCCCAAGCCTGGTGGTGGTGGTATACCGTGGAATCGGTTCCGACTCATAGAGACCCTGTACAGGATTTCCGAGGCCGTAAATCTTTACGGGAGCAGAAAGCCTCATCTTTCTCCTGTGGAACAGCTGGTAGTTTCCAACTGCTGACTGTTAGGTTAGCAGCCTGACTTGTAGCTACTATGCTACCAGAGCTCCTTCCCAAGCCTGCTAGCGAACACCAATGTTCTAGCTCCAGATGTAGGAAAGACTGTGGGCGACCCCATGGTGACAATGAGTGACAGCAGCTGGATAGCCCTGGACTGCCAGCTGTCCATGCCCACCTCCAACTGATCCAATTTAAACCCAAGCCTGTACTTGGCCAAGACCTGAACCCGGGATTTGCTTCGCCAGGAGTGTCCTTTGGCCCAGCATGCAACAAAGAAAATATACTAGCCTGTTGTTTCCCATGTGAACAGGCCCTTCTTTTGAATGAAGGGATGATCTACAGTCTTTAAAGTACGGAATGATTAGATGACAGCAGTAGCCAGGAAGGGCTGACACTTGAAAAACCTCCCATCTTGCATGGGGAAAATTGCTCCATGTAACTCACTCCGCTCTTCAACTGTTAGCCCCTGAAAAAGGACGCTTTCCAACCTTTAAAGGTTATTTCTTTTGTGGGAACAAATCCTTAGACTTCAACTCTGTACTGAAACAACCCTATCCAGCCCATGGACCCTCCTCACATGCTCTGACCAGGGCTACTCACATTGGGAGGCTTATTCTGGGACTGCCAGGAGGCCCTGGATTTGCAGGGGAATCACAAAATGGAGAGGAAACATGGATTCTCTTGCTGAGATCAGTTTACCACCCCCACCCCTATACCCAGGTCCCTCTATATTCAGAATCTTCATAGAAGTTACTCCTTTTGATTTGTTCTATGAAAGGAGGGAATTTCCAAATCCATTCAAAAGAAAGTGACTATAAATTTTAGGAGAGGGCACAAGTCACCCGGCACCTTCTACTCCAGACCCAGTGAGCCAAACCTAGTACTCGGTTCCTGCAGTCAGCCTGATTTCCTACAAGAGGAAAGATGTACGAACACCAATCGTTTAAAAACAAGCCAGTTCTTGATACAAGCCTCCCACTCAGGGGAATGTCCGTGGTCTGCCCTCATCGTTGCTGGGCTGCACCTGAGCTTGGAGTTGGGTTTCTGAGAGTCTTCTGTTGCCCTGCACTGTTCTTTGAGTGTAAAAAAGGATGTAGGCCTGGGTTTTGCACACTTCTTCCACACTGCATACATTCAGCTTTGAGTCATTGCAGTGGACCCAAAAACCTAGGACACCAAAGGAGAGAAAGAGACAATGACTACCCAACTTTCATAGTTTTTATGAGCAGGCAAAACGAGGGGCAAAGGAATTCTGAATACAGGCAACCATTGATTATTTTAGCTGGGGGAAGAGACAAGTAAATGGAACCAGAAGAGAGTCTACAAGACTTCTTTGTAACCACTGGGTCCCCTTCCCTCCAAACCCCACCGTCACATTGTTTACAATATTGACTGACTGGAATTTTGGTCCTTATTTTACTCAGGCTTGTTCATTGCCATTAGGACTTTCTGCACAGAGAGCCAGGAGAACAGGGGCTAAGATATGAAAAGAGGAAGGATGAGGAGAGGGAAAATGGAAAAAGGGAAATGATAAAGGAAAATTCTTACTTGCTCACAGGTTCTGGCTGCCCCAAGGGAAATACATCCGTAGCCCATCTGCCTCAGGGCAGCAGCTGGGAGGTATCCCTCTGGAGCCTAAGTACTGGAAGCTGCTTGGAGGGGTCCTTGTAGCCCCACACCTATCATGGTGCCCAGGACATAGTAAGTACTCAGTCAGTGCCCTCAACTTTACTATGTATGGGCTTCGGCTAATAAGATTTATCTATCTCTCAAGTATCTATCATCTACGATCAAGTACTGCTATCAGGTAGGTAGCTCCATGAGATTAAGCAGCACTACTGTTTCCACATCATCAGAAAGAAGTAGCATTAATACCGACCTCCAAAACTGACGGTGCAATTACTACACACTAGGCACGGTTCTGAGCCCTTTACATATCTGTTCCCTTAATTCCTTGTGCTGTTACTTAGAAAGTGATATATCAAAAATCTGCATCCAAGTTTCATAATTCTTTCCACTGGATTTTAATGTATGTAATTTCACCCGAAGATGACCATGGAGTTGAAATAAAAGGCAAGCAATAGAAGGTGGACAAACCAACCCTTTTCCGTGTTCCCCCACCCCACAGAGTAAAGCACACGCACCTCCCTCTGTGTTGTAGCAATAGGCTGTGTAGTGTCCTGAGCCAAACCCTTTCCCGTGATGCATGACCACTGCGGAGAGATCATAGGCAAAGGTCTCCTTGTCAAGAGAGGAGAGCATGTCCCTGCAGCAGTAAGGTTCCATGGTTAATACCTGGTCAAAGACGACATGGACCCCAATCTTCTCTCGATGATTACGGCCAGACCACCTAGGACATGGACATAAACTTCTTACTAGTAAAAACTGGCATCTGTGATCATAAGTAGAGGTAGACAGAACAAGGAAAATTCTGGAAACCTAACCTTCCAGCTTTTGTTTTCCCATCAATAAAAAGGTGGTACTCATTGTCCACATGGATTTGCTGTGAATGTTCCACCATATACTCTGAAGCAAAACAAGCTATTCAGGTAAGAATTTCCTTCAAGCTTACTGCCTGCTCTTCTTTTCACAGATTTTTCTTATAGTTAATCTTGACAATGAAGTGGCACAAACCCAAGCCAGGCTTGAAAACCTTTGTGCACAGGCATTCAGGGCACAGGCACAGCCAATTAAGCCGAGACGTGAGGGCAGAGGCCCCATCCTCTGCTTGGCTCAGTGGATGTGAGGCACAGGATCTCCACAGAAAAGTACAGGGTCTCAAGAGAACAGGCTTCTCCCAACACTAAAGAAGACATTTGCCCTCACAAAAACCTTTGAAGCAGCTATTCCCACAGCTCAGCCTCCTGGGACTCCCCAAGCAAGCTCACCTGAATCTTTTAAGGTGCAGCCGGAGGACCTGAGGTAGTCTGTAGATCATTAACTGCTTTCTAGCTTCACTCAGAACAAGGGGTTTTGGGTTGGATTTTCGTCGTTTGCCTATACGGTTTGGGAAGGTATAAGACAGGTTGTCAGGAGCATCATTCTTCCTTCATAATGGCAGAGACAATACTTGCCACACCATATGCATTCTTCTTATTTTTCAATCTGGGACCCTAAGACAGCAATGTGACCACCTGTAAGACTGCATTTCCCAGCCTCACATGCTTGCATTGTGTGGCCATACAAGTGCCAAATAACGAGAGTACACACATGACTGTGTGGCACTCAGGATGGCTGCTGAAGGAGCACTAACTCAGTTATGAGGTTCATCCTTTGTCCTTCCCTTTCTGTAAATGCTGGAAACTCTTGGACCATGAGGTAATCTTGAGGATGGAAGCCATGCCCAAGAACAGGAAAGCAGTAAGAGAAAGTTGGGTCCCTGGTGGCCATGTGGC
This sequence comes from Chrysochloris asiatica, assembly GCF_000296735.1. Lineage (NCBI taxonomy): Eukaryota > Metazoa > Chordata > Mammalia > Afrosoricida > Chrysochloridae > Chrysochloris > Chrysochloris asiatica. The sequence continues at coordinate 12,775,164 of NW_006408556.1, forward strand.
CACCATGCCAGGGTCTGTCTGAATGGCCTTCTGACTTCTCTTATATAATAGAGAAATAAAGCTGTATCTCATTTTAAACGAATGTTATTTGGGTTGACGGTTATAAGCAACCAAACCTAATCCTGACACACCTACTTTCTAATTTCAGCCATCAAAAAACTCCAAAGTTGGTATGGGTTCAGGATATGAAGGACTAATAAATGGGATACGGTATAACAGGAAAGGAGCCCTGGTGGCGCTGTGAGTTAATCAATGGTTCAAGCCTACCAGCTGCTCCATGGGACCAAGATAAGACTGTCTGCTCTTGTAAAGATTTACAGTCTCAGAAACCCTATATAGGGTTGCTTGCTATGAGTTGGAATCAACTCGATGGCAGTGGATATTGGGGGGTGGGGTAGGCATATAATAGGTCAATGTAACATCATGCAGATATAGTTGTTGTTATTAATAGCCTTCAAATAGGTTGACTCATAATGACCCTATATAAGGTTTCTGAGGAGTGGCTGGTGTATTTGAACCACTGACCTTGCAGTTCAAACTGACCTTGTGGTCCAGTGCTTATCCTACAGCACCACACCATATAGAAGTCTATATATTAGGGTTTATACTTTTATGAATAAGTTTGCAACTTAATTGTTACATACCATAATATAACTTAAAAGCACTCTTCTCACACTCCCTTCCCAATCGGATAGGCCTAATGCTATTATTTCCTGCTTACAGCCAGATGTACACTATTGAACAAGTTACTTAAACCTCTGAAACTCAGTTTCCTCACCAGTAAAATGAGGATAATACATATATTTTCAGATGAAGATAATAGGATTCGGGATTAATAAAGGACAGAGTATTGGAACAGATTCTTTCCCCATGATTTGCTTATGGCACATACAACTATTTAGAAAATAAACTGTCAGTTCTATGTAATTTATGCTGGACCTAAAAACGAAACACGCTTCTTAGCTGTGAGCTGGACATGCAGGACAAGGCTGACGGTCACCCGGTACAAAGCAGGGTTAGTACTCACCCTCCAATTTTGTTTCTGAATTGTGGGGGCAATGTATTTCTAAATATCAGCAAATAAGTAATGGAAAGTTCTCTTAATTTCCATCCAAAGCCTTTTCTGTTGACTGCTCTGTTATTATAGTAATTAAATCAATGAATGGGCAGGAATATAAAACAAGTACTCAATGTGGTGCCTGCTGCTGGCCTCTGAGCTGCTAGTATCAGGGTCTCAGTGTCTGAAGAGCTGGGCATCTGATTCCAAGTCCTGTCTGTATCACTCAGGAAAGGTAACCAATCCCAGCCAGATGACGTATCACAGAGCTTTTTGTGACAAGAGGAAGCGGAGCTGTTGCTTCTCACAATGGATTGCAGCAGAATGAGTGTGCCAGAGGAGGAGCTTTTCCACGGCTGGCGGTTGTGATATGTGGGGCATGAACAGAAAGAGAATTTTAAAAGAGGAACCTGGCCTTATTTTACATTCTTATTCACTAGCAGATTTTTAAAAATTATTGCAGCACTGCCTGGGAACCCTAGCAGTGACTGCCACCCTCAGCAGAGGGAGTGTGTGAGCCAAGATGAAGACAATGTGGAATCTGGCTTTGTTTTCCTAAAATGAAATTCACAAAGAAAAAGAACTTACTGATTCAATTGAGATTGATCAGTTCTGTCGCCATTTGATTAAGCTGGCTACACCAAGAGGTAAAAGGCTGCTAGTTCTGAAACTTCACAAGCAATAAATCAATGCATCTTGACCCCTCACCATAGCTTTCCTTCTCCTACCATTGTTTGCACTTGTCTAGAGACATGGTGAAAAATGAGCACATCTGGCAACCAGAGAAACACTCCTTTTTCCCCAAAATAAATGAAAGTATTTCTTGCCTAATCTATCATATCTGAGAATGATGGAGTTAAAGCTGTTAACATTCTTTTGCTCCTTACAAGTAAAAAGCCGTATGAGTCACCATTCTAAAAACATGACCAGATACTGCACTAATAAAATAATTAAATTCACCTGCCTGCCTCTGGAGCTCAACATGGAACATGACAGGTGGGCCTACAGTTAACTAAGGATAGCATTTCAACTTTTGCTTTAAAATGGCAAATGGTATCAAAGCATGCCTTTTGATTTTTTTGTCCTGGTTCTTCCAAGAGCAGAACAGGCTTGTCCTACCTGTTTTTAAAAACCATATGCAAAAACAAAACAAAACATAAAAAACCCATATGCAAATACATTAAAGTGCTATCATAAGATTTCTTCCCCCCAATCTTGTATTATTTCTAGTTCTCTGCACAATCCATTATATTCTTAGTTTTCAAGTCTTTGTATGCTATACAAAGCAAACAAACACAAGCTTTCAAATATTTTTGCATGTCCTTTCCATGCTAGGTTGGCAGAAGCATGAAATGTAGCAAGACAGAAAGGGGCCGTGCGTAAGATGCCACATAACCCTATGGAAAGGCTTTCACTTTAAAATGAAAGTCACAACAGAAATTACTTCTGACCCTCTGAAATGTGAAGGAGGAAAAACAGCAACAAAAAAACCCCTCAAAATGTCTGAAGCTGCCACTAAACCATGCACCTTCAGACTTGTTTTCTTGGTCTCACTGTAACAATTTTTAGCATCCCTTCTGACAGACTATAACATCTATCAATTCAGTACAAAAGCATTCTGATACCAGAGCCCTCAACTAGGTGGAGTAAGAACTGTCAGACTCTACACATCCACTCATTTAAGTAGGGCCCCTATAGCACTGATGATAAATACTAACATTCTTAGATTCTCACTTCAGGAACCACATTTTCAAAGGCCTCCCAAATACACCAACAACTAATGTTAATCAGGAAGGGCCAAAGGAGGCACAACCCCTAGGTTTCTGGTTTTTTCTTTAGGTATATAATACCTACATATTTGGCCTTGCTTTAAGTAAAATGGGAGAAAAACACCCTTTTAGAAGATGCCTTAGACCCACACATTATCATCAGTGTTATTTTGACAAACTGGACAAAGAAGCACCTTACACTGATATTCCAGTTACACTCCCACCCCATTATCCACACAGCACTCACTGTTACACTGGTCACAAGCGTAGATTCTCCCCTCCAGGGCCTCTGTCTCTGTGAACTTGGCCAGCATCTCAGTGAGCAGGCACTCTGTCTGATTCAAAGGGACAAATCCCTTTTCTATGCAGTGGTAGCGCTCAGGGAATTCCAGGGACAGATCCCAAAAGGGTTCAATGGTATTGGATTTGTAATTGCATGCTATACATGTGACCTAGAATAAAAAGATTTATTTACATGAGATAGAACTTCCATGCTTCCCACATGGATTTTTGCTCGCTTAATTCAAGACATGTAACTTGAGAAAACTAAGCATAGAGTTTGATTTTTAATTAATTGTAATGTTAGAATAATACATATAATTCTTTAATGAAAAGAATTAGACCGTATCATCTCTGGCATACATTTCTAACTATCTGATGCTGGCTGGAGATTATTACCTATCCCTTTTTTTTGTTTCCTGCTCCTCACCTGAAGCATGCTCTCCCAGTCACTGATGCAGTAGTATAAACTGCATATGATGGTGGAATCATCCCCAGGCTCAGTCTGAGATGGAGAATTTGCAGATCACTGTCTGCTTCCCTCATCCACATACTCCTCCTGCCCCTGACTATGCTATTTCATGTACAGTCCACCTGGCCTCTCCTCTGGCCATTTTTTCCCTTGTAGCACCTCTACCTGGATCCCTGCGCTTACAGTGCCTCAAAGCACTGTGCAACTGGACCTTCTCTCCCATGCCAACCTTCCCAGATGTACCTCTCTTTTTAAGGAAGGACCATTAGAGGTAGAGAAAGTACTGATGAATTTGCACCCTTTCACATACTAGAAAACTAAGGCTGAAACAAAATTCCTCTTTCCATCCCAATTCATCAGTCTTTAAAAAACGCTTTTAAAACCAACTCACAAAATCTAGGTGTAGCAGAGGTTTTGTCTGAACCCCTAGAGTTGCATCCCCATTGTTTACTTTAAAAATTCTTTTTCTGCATATTCTCACAAGACCTTATCTATGAATCTTTGCTTCCATCCCTAGATTCAGGCAAGGAATGGGTAATGGGGAATAGGAAGGAGGCTTGCTTGCTTAGGCCTTTGGCAACCTTCCAACCATCTCCCTTTCGTATGTGTGAAAAATGCCTAAGAAGACCTGGGAAGGAAGACTGCTCTTTAAACTACTTTGGGACAGGGTTATAATCACACTGTGTTCAGTTTCCCAAAAAACTGATCAGAGGATAGATGCCAACAATAGGCATGGGATTATAACAGTGAAATACCCTACTTCCCATATTATTTTTAAAAAGTTAAAAACATCCACTGAAAATGAAGTGACATGCAAATTTAACTAAAAAAACTGGCCAGAAAGACAGGAGGCAAGTTCACCAACAATGCCGTTGTAGTGAACAAGGTAATGAAAAAGTACAATGGCTACCCTCAAATATGCAGAATGGCAGGAACAGCGGCTACCCTAATCCAAGTACCCTAGTGGCACAGCAGTTAAGAACTTGACTGCTAACCAAAAGGTGGACCGTGAAACCCAGCAGCCCCTCTGTGGACAGGTGTGGCAGTCTGTTTCTCTAGACTACAGCCTCAGAAACCCCGCGGGCCAGTTCTGGCCTGTCCTACAGAGTCCCTAAGAGTCAGAATCGACTGGGCAGTTGGTTTAGTGTTTTCTAATTAGTCCCATAATCTGAGGGGGGCTACTCACGGGAGCCCAAGCTCTAGCACACAAGCCTCCCTCCTGCTATGATGGCAAGAGTTGGGGTGAGGGTGGCGCACACACCTACCTGACTCAGTAGCTGCCCATGAAAGATGGTATTCACCACTTTTAAGACTTGCTTGGTGAGCTTCCTCTGGGAGAAGGGGATGAGGATGCGGTGCGTGGTCCCCTCTGACTCGAGTTCCTGCTGCACTTTGTGCAACAGCTCACAGAGAAATTCCTGCGCATCCTGCTGGTCGTAGCCCCGGAAGGCAGGGATCAGGCTCCACACAGAGTGAAGCATGGCGAAGGGCGACACCAAGGCCCACTTCCCAGACCACATCACTCGGAAGAGGGTGTGCAGTTCGTGACAGAGGGAGATGTGCTTTGAGCTCGGCTCCTTGTTCTGGATGAGCTCTAGGCTCCTGCTGATGGAGGCCCCACCGTTTAAGCAGAGGCCTTCTCGGTCCCACGAGTCGCTCTTGTCACTCCTGGCTGACACGTCAGTGGCTGAGCTACTGGCTGGCTTGCTGGCTAGCTGAGCCTTCCCGTTGGTTGCTTTGGGAAACAGTTGTTCCGTTTTGGAAGGATCAAGGTTCAAAAAACATTCTCGGAACTTCTGGAGGTGGCTGAGGACCTGGAGAATGGAGTTCATGTAGCAGGTGTTCCCCAGGTTCCGCAGGCCGGTGACACCTGGGGCCATGGCCGGCTTGCGGTGCTGCTTGAGTTTGCCGCTGGGTGCTTTCCTTGAGGTAGGGAGAGTAGCGGGGCGCCTCTCGGCCATGGCCTTAGTCTTGACCATGTCACGGGGGGCATGCAGCAGCAGTCGGGCACTCTTGCGTGGAGGAGCGCTGGCCAGCTCTTCCAGCAGCCGCCGCTTCACCTCAAGCCTCCGCTGGCGCGCCGCCTCCTTCTTGCGCTCCAGTGCCTCCTTCTGACGCAGCTGCTCCAGCTTCGCCTGGCCCCGGGAGCTCTTCTCAAACCAGATCCGCAGCGTCTTGGCCAGCAGGTGCTGGCGCCGGTACCACAGAGCCGTCAGCATCTGCGGCTGTCCCTGAGGAGTGCGCTGCAGCTGGACCAGGTCCTCGCCTGAAGCCATGGACCGCAGGGTCCGCCCACGTTTTACCAGCTGGTCCTGCTTCTGGCCCCTGACTGCCAAGAGGGAGCTTCTCAGCAGCTTCAGGTCCCCCTCTGGGTTATCATTGAGCACGTAGTCCTTGCACAGGTAACAGAACACGTAGAGATCCAGGACTTCCATGGCTAACGGGTGTCCAGTCTCTTCAAAGTGCTTCAGAGCATGATCCTCAATGTATCGGCCGCAGGCCACGTGGGAGCACTTCAAACAAGCCCACACGGACTCCGTGGTGGAACACTCCATGCAACACCACTTCTGAGGGTTCAGAATGGAGTGGTCCTGGGCAAGCCGCAACCGCCCCACATGTTTGCATCTATCCATGTCTTAGGGCAGTCTCCACTCTTTTAATCTAGCAGAAGAGGGGCCACAGAAAAGACAGAAAAAAGAACTTTCAGCAAGTTATTTTCTAAAAAAAGGGCTTCCAACTGGCATTCCCCACTCAAGACTCATTTGTTTTCCATTCAAAATTAGTTCCTTTGAAAGGAGGCTAAAAACAAAAATAGCAAATCTGGTGTCAAGACTGAGAATAAGAGAAGGGCAGTTAATTTCTTTAAGAGTCTGGATCATGAAATATATTGGGGGCCTTTCCCATAGCACCAATTTGAAACTTCCATTTTCTGAACTCATTTTCATTCTTGAATATCAGCTGATTTTTCATATGAGACTGATTTGTGTTTCTTAGGAAAAATCACAGTGCACCCAACTGGTTACCAGGGGAAAGAAAGGTTGCATTTAGAACCATCTCTGAACTGATAAGCTTCTATATCTCATTATGGATCAAGATCCTGGATGTATGCAGAAAGGAACAGGAGAGGGAAGAGAAGAGACACACAAATAGTGTTTCAAATACCTTTAGGAACAATGAAGATTCTTAAACAGAAAGACAATCTTAGTCAGTGTCAATGTATTTTAAAACAGAGATAACCAGATATCTCTAACTAGACATAATCTCTTATATTCTTTTTTTTTTTTAATGTTTTATTGTGAATTATATGATAGTTTACATGGGAGAACATTAGTTTTATATTCATTCTATCGTATATTGTTTCATTGCCATGGTTACAATCCCCTCCATGCATCATCAACCAACTAAAGAGTGTACCCTGCAAGCCTGCCCCCTATACTCCCCCCGCCCACCCCACCCCCAGTCTTCAGCACACAGCCTCTCTCCCTCTCTGGATCTAAGGTCCCCAGATGCTCCATTGTTCCACGTCATCGTCTCTGCCTCCATCTCAGGCATCACTGCTTCTCTGGGTAGGGTCCCGCTCTCTGCTCTTCTCCCTTGATGGTCCTAGGGACCTCCGCTCCTAGACTGGAAAGTTAATCACTCCCTTCCTTGCTATAAAACATCTACCTTTACATTTCCAACCCTCACAATCAGTCCTGATAACAATTATTCACTATTGTATCACAAGAGACCCATCTGCATTTCATTTCATCAGCTCCGGCTAATCAGATTGAATACTACTCACTGGAGATTCTACCTTCCTCCAGGCCCTCTGGCTCTAGGTTCCCTCCTGAAAGCTTGTAAGCCAGTCACTTCTTGCCTTTGTAGCCCCCCGCTCCCCATTTTGGGTAGCCAATGTCCAAGTTGCCCATCCCTGTCTACTCTGTATGTGGAGGGGGTGGGAATGATTCTTGCTTAATCTCTTATATTCTTAACTAGATAGAATCCCTTTCAGAGAGGTGATCATGTATTATAATTCTTTTTTATTGCCTTATAATACCAAGAAAAGAAGGAGAAAGTCCTCTACTACACAAAGTGTTATTTTGAGCCCCGAAGACTTGGCTAACTGTGAGCCTCAATCTAAATAACACCTTTCATGTGTCCTTTTGAAAGGTACAGGGCGGGACATTTCCCACTCTTTTTAAACTGAAAGGATATATAAGTAAAGATATAGATAAATCTAACTCTTAGGACAAGAGGTGGGGTAGGTACTGGAATTACCGTATTTAGTCAAACTACCAATACAAAGGAGTCCTGGTGTGGCGCTGTGGGTTAATGCGCTGGACTGCAAAGCCATTTGAACTGCAAGGTTGGCAGTTCAAGCTCACCAGCTGTTCCTCGGAAACTTTATACAGGGTTGCTATGGTCAGAACCAACTCGACGGCACTTAACAACAACAACGAATACAAAAGGAAAAAGTAATATATCTTCTAGATGAAATATGTGATAATGTTTTTAAAACAGTGATAACATGCTGGTTTTTTTTTTTTTTTTAGATTTTCTTCCTAACACTGTATCCTCAATATGGTTCACCAGAGAAACCTCATGGGCAATTTCTTCAAGGGTAGGAAGCTAGACAACTGCTGTAAAAGAACAGTTTTTTTAATTCTTTAGAGCCCTGGTAGTAGAGTTTAAAATATATACACACCAGGACTTTAAAATCTCTAAAGGAATTCTGTTATATAAAGTGAATTTCTGTCACCTCCATTTCTCCTCCATTTTTCTTTACATTTCTGTGAGCAAACACAAACAGTCCCATGATTCTGGGGTCATCCAGAAAAGGTGTGAGTCCAATATACTCTGCGTAGTTCCTTCAGTTGTTGTTTTCAGATGCCCTTTTTGGCCTAGTCCTGTTAACAAAATCCACAAATAAAAATACCATAGAACCAGATCAGAGGTCCTCCCCATTTGCTATTGCCCATTTCAGATGGCAAAGGTCATGTCCCTATGTAAAAAATCCCCAAATCATACAAAGGAAAACAACCAGGTCGGGTCATGCTTTTCTTATTTTTTAAATTACTGACTTGCTGCTAAGTACCATTTATTTAAGTCATTGCCCTCTCTATGTTTATCCATTTCTTAACTAGGTATAGTCTAGTTCTGAGAGGCTATCATGTGTTATATTTCTCTTTCATTGCCTTATAATACCAGGACTTGTGGGGGTTCACCTGTTAGTGGTCAAAAGTGTTTTGTCAGAATTATTCTCCCACAAAATCTGGAATGGTTCTGAAGTACCATTTCTGGTACTTTTCTTAGGATGCAGCCAAATCAAAACACATACATCGAAAAGACAAAGTGGTAAATTAATTTTCTTCTTGCTACTTATTACCAAAGGAGCTCTGGTAGCGTAGTGGTTACGAATCGGACTGCTAACCTTAAGGTCGCCAGTTCGAAACGACCAGCTGTTCCTCAGGAGAAAGATGAGGCTTTCTGCTCCTGTAAAGATTTGCAGCCTCGGAAACCCTGTGAGGGTCACTATGAGTCGGAACTGACTCCATGGTACTTAACAACAACAACTTATTACCAGCTGGAGCCCTGGTAACACAGAGGGTTAAGTGGTAGGCTGCTAACCGCAAGGTCAGAGGTTCAAACCCACCAGCTACCCCACAGGAGAAAACTGAGGCTGTCTGCTCCCATAGAGATTGACAGCCTCAAAACCCTAAGGGGCAGTTCTACTCTGTCCTATAGGGTTGCTATGAATTGGAATCAATTCAATGACAGTGGGTGGGTATTACCACCTGGATGGCCCATATGGTTAAGTGCTCAAAAACTAGCCTAAAGGTGCTGGGTAGCCTGGCCATCTGCTTCTGAAAGGTCACAGCTTTGAAAACCCTATGGAGCCATTCTATTCTGCACATGTGGGGTCAACTTGACACCAACCACCAACAATACCAATTCAAAGTATAAGTTGGTACCTATCGTACTCACAGCCAATTACTGGGAACACAAAAGAAATCGAGGAATAAAGGGGCAAAAAAATTTAAAAATAGGCATTTCCTAAGTCTATCAGTAATGTTTTATTTCTCAAACTGTAGTCCCTGAAGCATAACTAGCATCAGAAGTCCCTAGGGTACTTGCTATAGGTACAGATTTCCTGGTCACCACTCCAGGCATGATGTATTAGCATCTGGGGTGGGATCTAAAATCTGTAATTTAAACAAGTTCTATAGATGATTCATTTGCACATTAATGTCATAGAAGCATTATATAGGGATGCAACACAAATTAAAGAGGAAATCTCATTTCTCAAATTGGTCTATTCAGACAAACAATGGCCTTCTACTGAGCTTTCTGCGGTGTTCTGAAAATATTCTGTATTTGCACTGTTCAACAACATGCAGCTAGCAAGTTCCTGAAATGTAGCTAGTTAGACTGAGGAACTGAACTTCTAATCTTATTTAATTTTAATTAATTTAAATAGCCACATTGTGGCTAGTGACTGTAGACTTAAACATATGAGCTTCCACTTTTTTCCCCTTTGTTTTGCTCTTCAAACATTTTAGCAGTCACTAAATCATATCTATCTGAATAGCCTCTTTGTGGCTCAAAACCTGATGTCTGGCAAATCCTCATTTTAGCCTTGATGGGTCTTCAGGAATTTAATTGCTACTGAGATCTTATCACATGAAATAGAGAACAGCTTCAAATCTTACAAAGAGAGAATATTTCTATGAATAGGAAAACAGCAACACAACACCCAGGACACAGATGCCTTATGAAATCAACTCCTGTGCTAGAAAAAAAACATGCTGGAACAACCAAAAGCTAAAATAGGAAAACACTAAAAAACCATTCCACACCCTCTCCACTTAGAGCTGTCAAATGGAAAGGCCACTCTGGAAAGTCTTTCTTCCGATTTCATTTTCTGATCTATAAATCTGCTGATCACGCACATCCTTGCCTGCACAGCCCTTTTCCCATTACAAATCTGTCGTGGCAACTCACTAACCTGCCATATGGCAGAGTAAATCCATTCAGGAAAACACAGGGCTACTTTGCACCTCACCACACCAATTTAAGCTAAGCAAACTAGCTTCTCTAGAGGAAAAACATCTAACCGTGATCTGGAAATCACCAATACACAAAATAGACTAGCGAGAATCTAAGGCCAATTGTACTCAGTTCAAGAAAGACAATGTGTTTCACTCAGCTCTCATACATACTCTGACTGCTTCATTTCAGAACAAGGCCTATCACCTGCTGGCAGAAGAGGAATTCTCTTGTACATTTTTCTGATTTGTACAGCTTTTCTTTCATATTCCCAAAGGTCACAACAATCCTGATATTTCCACTTAAAACATACATCATCCAGTGTGACAGGCCAGGGCACCTAAGGTACAAAGTAGATAGGCTTAAAGTACGATTGTCAAAGAACAAGCTGTATTAACAGCTCTATAACAGTGAGGAGGTCAGCAACTATAAAGAAACATCCTGCTCAGCCTGGACGCATCTGCAGCTGGGGAGAGTCAACCTGACTCTTCTCTTCTTAACTGCCATAATTTTACTTTTTAAATCTTCATTAACTGGAGTTTAAAACCACTGTCAACTTTAAAAACCATCAGTTCTAATCTCAGGAGCTTTAGTAGCATAGGTGGTTACAAGTTGGGCTGCTAACCTCAAGATCAGTAGTTCGAATCTACCATATGCCCCATGGAGAAAGATAAGGGTTTTTGCCTCCGTAAATATTTACAACCTTGGAAACACTATACGGGGTCACTGAGACAAAACTGACTCAATGGCACATAACCACCATGACTCTAATCTCACTAAATAATACATTTTAAAAAGACAATGACATCTTTTCAATGCTTGCCTTTTCTGATGAGAAACTTGTAGAGATTTATTTTTCATTTTTTAAAGTTTCTATGTGAGATGACTGAGCATTATAATCATCTTTCAAAAAATTTATAGCTTGAAAATATAATTTGGAATAACCTTTTAAATTAGGCTATTCCAATTTTCTTCAAATAGAAAAAAAATGTCTTAGTAGATCTGAAATGCATAAGGACACCACCAGAAACAAGATAGCTGGGGGTGGGTGGGGGTGGGGTGGGGTAAATCAACAAAAACAAAATAGGAAAACAAACGATAAAGGGAATCCACTTTAGGAAGATTTTCATTTCTTCTCTCTCTTTCATTGTATTGATTTCTTCTCAGTTCCTAACTCAGGACTGTGAAATACTCCTGCCTGGTCTTGGTAAGACCAAGTGACATCAATTCCAGCTTGAGAGAAAGTAGACACTATGGTAACATGCTGACAGCCTTCATTTACATAAAAGAATACTAATTATGTGGTATCATCAACATCTGCGATTCCACTCACTGCCATATGCGACAGCGCTGGGTATTTTAACCCTTCAACTTACTAAATGTACCTAGAATTCAATCTACCATAAAATGTGTAATGGCTAAAGGGGCACAGTGAATACATTTTTACAAATAACAAGTGTTAAAAATGAATTTTACTTTCTGCTAACATTTGCTTTCCAAGGGACCTGAGGAAATACAATGTAATATCAATATACAATTAAGAAAACGATATAAGGAAGGGAGATGTAGCGCTACAGGATCAGTATTGGACTGCTAACCACAAGGTCAGCAGTTCAAACCCATTCAGCTGCTCTGTGGAAACCCTATACAGGGTTGCTGTGAGTCTGAACCAACTCAGCAGCACGTAACAACAACCCAAAAGGGGAAAGTGATATATTCTGGAATATTATGTAGGATTTTTTGAAGGCTTCATATTAAATACAATAAAAGTAGTCATTTGAATTTTTATACTACGATCAAATCAAAAACAAGCAGAAGCAGAGACTGAGAAGGGTTGTTGTTAAGTGTCATTGAGTCGATTCCAACCATAGCAACCCTGTATAGGGTTTCTAAGGAGCAGCTGGTGAGCTTGAACTACCGACCTTACAGTTCAAATGACTTTGCAGTCTGACGCATTAGCCCATAGCCCACACCAGAAGGGTAAGGTTAGAACAATAAACTGCTCGGAAGTCCTTTGCTAAGGGGCAGTGGGAGGAGGTATGGTTGAATGAGTAGAAGGCCCTCCTGGGCCCTCTTTTCCCTTCATTACTATTCTCCCTATTGTGTTTGGGGTGAGGGAGGCAGTAGGTGGGTAAGGGATAATCTCTAGGTCACAGTTTGGCTCAGAGACTACTAGAGTATCTGAACTGTCTGAGCTCTGACTTAAATATGTTCTTCAGCTCTCTGACCCTGAGAGCTGACTGTCCACTCAAGCAGTGGTTCTTGGTCACATGGGATGGTATGCTGATGTGTTAAATGTGTGAAATCCCTTACAAGGGGCACTGCTGTTGTTAAGCGCTGTCAAGTCGGTTCTGACTCATAGTGACCTTGTCAAGGGTTTCCGAGGAGCAGCTGGTGGGTTTGAACTGCTGACTTTGTGGTTTGCTGTCCAGTCCTGATCCTACAGCACCACACCAGGAGTCCATGAGGGGCACTAGCTCTAGAACTCATTTATCATTACTAATAAAAGAGCAGATGTTCACAAATGAGTTTCTCTAATTATGGGCTACAGCAGATTTAATGTCCCTTCCACCTAAAGAAAGGACCTGCCCACTTCATCCAGGGAGTTGGGTCCAGTATACAACACTGGCCAGATGTATCCCCTCATGTAGAACCACCAGCACAGTATACATGATTTGCTCCACACCAAACATCAACCTGTCTAACTAACCACAGTAACAGAATTGAATCTCAGTCCTCCTGTACTTACATTCTCTATACTCTTTGTTTGCCTCCTTTTTCTCCAGCTACCAATATGCACAAGTCTCTTTTGTCTCCAAAAAGGGACGGATAACAGGCAGAGAGACACAAGTGTAAGTGTGCTCTGCCTCTAGACTACACTAGATGCTATCTTCAGGCTCTTTCTCCTTCTACTTTATTGCTCACAAGAGTTATGTGCAGCTTCATCCTTCTCACAACTTACTCGTTAACACCTTCATTTCATGCAGACTATTTTCTCAAAGCAATTTCCTTATAGCTAAATTCATTCTTCGCCTTTTCTCAGTCCCCAACCGCTTTTATTTTCTACTTGACACTACTGAACAGTTTTCTCCTGAACTTTGGGTACTGTTCTCTTCTAGCTTTCTGGCATCTCGTCTATAATCACACTGCTCACACTTTCAAGTGCGCCTTCCATGCCTCAAAATGGAGGCTTTTTGTTAAGTGTCATAGCGATCCTGTATGGGGTACCCTTCCACGGAGTAGCTCTGGTGGTTTTGAATCACACACTTTGTGGTTCAAAGACGGGTGCTTATCCTACAGTGCCACACCAAGTGTACTTCAGACAAAGGTAAATCACAAAGAAGTTTAGTATAATAAATTTCAGAAAACGTAAAACTTCAATTTAAAAATCATTTAAGTGAAACAAATACTACTTTATTTAAAAAGAATTCTTAGTAAAGGTGTAAATTGTAAAAAAAAAAAAAAAAGTCGGCTTTTCCTTAGGTTCTGTCCTTTGCACTCTCCCTAGTGATTAAATCGATTCCTGTAACATCAAGCATCGTGTCTGTGCAGGATAATGTGTCTTAATTTTCACAGACACTTTTAAAAACGGTTTTATTGATCAGTACTTTACCTACATAAATGTCACCCCCGTGAAATATACAATGCAACAGGTTTTAGTAAATTCACAGTTTCACAAATGTTTTTTCAATATGTAAAATCTTTCCATTTCATTGTAGACCCTCAATGTCAGGTTGAATTTTACACCTGAATTAAAGAGTATACTATAGTATAGTTCGGAGTCCTGGTGTGGTGCTGTGGGATAAAGCACTGGACCGCAAGGTTGGTTTGAACCACAAGGCCAGCAGTTCAAACCCACCAGCTGCTCCTCGGAAACCCTATACATGGTCACTATGAGTTGGAACTGACTCAACAGCACTTAATAACACTAACAATAATATAGCTCAGGGCACTCTAGTCACACAGCCTAGACACAACCAGAACCCTGATGTGGTGCTGTAGGATAAACACTGGACTCTAACTACAAGGTCAGAAGTTCAAATCCACTAGTCAGCCACTCCTTGGAAATCCTATACAGTGTTGGTATGAGTAAGAACTGACTTAAGAGCACTTAACAACAAAATAGTATTAATAGAGAGCACAATGACTGACGGATAAACACTGAACTGTGAACCACGAGGTGTGTTGTTTGAGGCCACCAGCCGTTCCCCACAGGATAAAAGATGAGACTCTTCTTCCACAAAGATTTATAGCCTCAGAAACCTTATAGAGTCCCTGTGAGTGGGTACCAACTCGACAGCACTTAAACAGCAACAACAACATAGTATAGATATTTATGAACTGAAGCTACTGACCCTGAAATGCACTATGCTTGGTTGGTTGGTAACAGAAATGGTCTTGCACCCAGCAATACACATAGTTTCATCCAGGTTGTCTGGTGATCAAGATCTGTAATATGACTAACGGGGTTACAGAGATGCCATCTGTGGAACTAGGCTAAGCTAGCTGGCCATTAAGGGATCAGAGGTTTTGATTCATTAACCTAATACTCTTGTATGAAACGTAACCCCTTTGCCAGGAGAATGGTCAACTATGGGCAAGGTGGCTAAAGCAGATGATTCATATTAAATTCAGGAAAATCCTGAACACACTGGGAGAAAACATACACTCTGACTTTGAAGAAGCGAAGTGGCAGCAAAATGTGGAGGAGAGCCCAGTTGGCAGTATAAAGATTAAGCAGGTCAGCTTCAGTACTAGCAGTCTTTGTTGCTTTCCCATCCAAGGGTCTACTTGCTACTGCCTAGTATTGATCCTGCATTGGATGGGGGAGCCATCCATAATGCTGACCTCAGAGAGGCACAGGATGAGTTTTGAGCCCACCCAGCCTTCTGATCTGTCTCACTGTTCAGTTCTGCTCGACAGCAGTCTCCTTCCTCATCAACCAAGGCAATCATCTCTGTCCAAACCTTGGTCAGTTGACCCCATTTCCCCATGAATCCCAATAGAGGACAGATACTGTTCATAGGCCAGCATTTTACTTAAAGTGAGAAAAGATTAGTGCAATAGTACCCTGATCTGTACTCTGCTACCTGTTCTCCTTGTTGAAGATTTGCCATACTACATGTGAGGGCCTGCTGACACATAGGTGCATCAGCTCCATTAAGTGTGGCAGAAACTGCACATCAGCATGTGTGTAAATGGACCAAAGACTTGCTCTTCTTCTGCCTCATTACACCTGGGATTACCCCATTGGTATTAAGATTTTTCTTAAGGGAAAGGAGAAGAAAAGTACATGTAAGGATGAAGAGATTTTCTTTTTAAAAGTCAGGATGTTTTTATGGTGGTGGTTGTTTTTTTCAGATTTGTATCTTGTGCTTTTGAAACAGACCAGGAAGTCAGCTGGGAAGAGGAGAGAAGACACAGGTGAGGTTCTTGTAATAAACCCTGAAATAGCATGGGCAGATCTATAAGCAGGTACATGGATACTGCCACAGTAAAACCTGTAAGGAGAAAGCAAGGAGCTATTTGAAAATGGCTTTTATTTTATTTTACCATAATCCCCCTGACAAGTTAGTGACAAAGCAAGGTCCAAAATAAAGACTCCCTGTCCTACTCTGCTGCTTCCTGGAAAATTCTATTGCTACCAGTGAAAGAACAGGGTTCCCTCCTGCCCCCCACCAATTCTGACCATAGAATTATGGCTTGTCCCTGCAGTATGCCTCCAACATTCTTCAAAGCCAGTCATCAAAAATTTAAACACACATACAACACACACACACACACACACATATATATATATATATACATACATACATACATACATACATACATACATGTTATTGTTGTTAGGTTCTGACTCATAGTGACCTTGTGCCATTCTCACAATTGTTCTTATGTTTCAGCCATTGTTGCAGTGACTGTGACAACCCTTCTTGTTAAGGGTCTTCCTCCTTTTTGCTGACCTATGTGAGATGAGGGCATTCTTCAGATTTGTTCATTCTTCTGGCAGTCCATGGCAGATTCAATATTTTTCACTAACATCATATTTCAAATGAACCAATTTTCATTTGGTCTTCCTTATTCATTGTCCAATTTTGCATGCATTTGACGTGATTGAAAATACTATGGTTCACTTTCAGTGCATTTTAGTCCTCAAAGTGACATCTTTGCTTTTGAAAACATTAAAGAGGTCTTTTGCAGCTGATTTACTCAATGTACTACTGCATCATTTGATTTCCTGACTGGAGTCTTGGTGTGGCGCTGTGGGTTAATGCGCCACACTGCAAAGCCGTTTGAACCTCAAGGTCGGCGGTTCAAATTCACCAGCTGCTCCTTGGAAACTCTATACAGGGTCGCTATGGGTTGGAATCGACTCAACGGCACTTAACAACAACAGCTTCCATGTACATTGATCATTGTTGTTGTTAAGTGCCATTAAGTCGGTTCCGACCCATAGCGACCCTGTACAGGGTTTCCGAGGGTGTAAATCTTTACGGGAGTAGAAAGCCTCATCTTTCTCCCGCGTGCATTGATCATAGATCCAAGTAAAAAATGAAACCCTTGGCAACATCAATCCTTTCTCCATTTACCATGATGTTGCTTGTTGGTTCAGTGGTGAGTTTTGTATTCCTTATGTTGAGGTGTAATCCATACCAAAGGCTGTACAGTGTACTCTTTGATTTTCATCTGTAATCCTCTTCATTTTCAGCAAGCAAGACTGTGTCATCTACATATCATGCAGGTTGTTAAGGAGCCGTCTTCAAATTCTGATGCTGTGTTCTTCATAGAGACCACTTTCTTGAATTCTTTGCTCAATATACAGATTAAGTATGGTGAAAAGTTACAACCCTGATGTACACCTTTCCTGATTTTAAAACATGAAGTAGCCCTTTGTTTTGTGCAAATGACTGCCTTTTGGCCTAAGTACAGGTTCTGCATGAGCGCAATTTAGTGTTCTGGAATTTCCATTCTAAAATTAATAATGTTATCCATAGTTTGCTATAACCCACATAGTCAAATGCCTTTGCATAGTCAACAAAACACAAGTAACTAGGTTTTTTCTTTCAGCCAAGATCCGTCTGATGTCAGCAATAATGTCCCCTATTACAAGTCCTCTTCTGAATTAGGCTTGAATTTCTGGTAGCTCCCTGTACTGTTGCAGCATTTTCGAATTATCTTCAGCAAAATTTTACTTGTGTGTGGTATTAACTTTGTTTGATAATCTCTACATTTTGTTGAATCAGCTCTCTTTGGAATACACACCAAGTATACATATATGGCAAATCTTCTTGCATTGTACCCTTTAAATATGTGCAATGTATATAGTATGTGAATTATACCTCAATACAACTGTTTTAAAAAATTACATGCAAACACACACACACGAGTCCTGGTGTGGCATTGTGGGTTAATACTGCAAAGTCAATTTGAACCATAAGATCGGCGATTCAAGCTCACCAGCTGTTCCTCAGAAACCCTATACGGGGTTGCTATGGGTCAGAATCAACTCTAAGGCACTTAACAATAACAACACCACACACAGACAATGAACAGTTCACCCCTAATGAAATAACAAATCTAAGCAGTGTTCCTTAAAGTACTAGGTGAAAGCTGACAGAAACTTTGTCATGGATGGATGAGGCTGACACCACCTGAATCCACTGATCAATTTTACAAGGACAACCAGCCATTCCAAGGATGCTGATATGATGCAATACGAGGTTCACAGCAGTCGTCCCACTAAGAGTTCTATTATTCTTGCTAAAAGAACTGAGCCTGGGTTGAATGACGGCTTTGAATCTACCTACCAGGCAATACAGGCACAGGAACATGTTACCACAAGGTTTTAGTTAGTCATCTCAAAATGTGGCAAATGCGACAAAAGCAATGACCTGGGTGCTTTTCAACCTTTTATGACCTGTGGGACATATAGTGGCCAGCTACATTTTACACCTCTGGGGTTTAGTGGGATAAAGCTATCCCACCTTAGTATATGCTGACATCTAGTGGAGATCTATATAATTGTGTAAATCTGAAGAAACAGGCTTTATCCCACCAAACCCACCACTACCAGAGACAGGGGGCTTCAAAAAGTTGGTGGAAAAATTCTATTAGCATTTAATTCAATTTTTCCACCAACTTTTTGAAGACCCCTCATGTGTCTGTTTCAAAATCCATATTTAAAAAAAAATTTTTTTCCATTTAATTCAAAGTACCTTCCATTACCGAAAACACAGGGTTACAACAAAAAATTCAAAGCAGAAATAATTTGGTCTTGAAAAGATTAAAAAATAAATACTATAAAAAAAGTGAAAGGTGGCTCTTCTGTACATTGTCAAGTAAGAAATATATCAACCACATGTAATGTGAAGTTTTATTTAGATCCTGATTTGAATAAGCCAATTATAAAATTTTTTTTTTGAAAGGTACAACTATTAAAGAAAACAGTATGGTTCTTCCTAAGCTAGAAATAGACAATATCTTATGATCTAGCAATCTTATTCCAAGGTATATACCCTACCCATAAACCCATTGCTGTTAAGTTTATTCCAACTCATAGCAACTTTATAGATAGAACAACTGCCCCAAGAGTTCTCCAGGCTGTAATCTCTATGAAAGGAGACTGCCACAACTTCCTCCTGACCTGGTGGTGGATTCAAACTGCCACTCTTTCAATTAGTAGCCAAGTGCTCAATACTGTGACATCCTGCTATTGTTGTTGTTAAGTGTCATTGAGTCAGTTCCGACACATAGCAACCCTGCATAGGGCTTCTGAGGAGCTGCTGGTGCATAGTCCAGTGCTTATCCTACAGCACCACACCAGGAGTCCTGTATGTACCCTAGAGATCTAATAAATAAAACACCTATGTTTACTGCAGCATTATTCACAATAGCCAAACAATGGAAACAACCTAAGGGCAAACAACAGAAGAACAGATAAACAAAATGTATATGCATACAGTGAAATGCTACAGTCATAAGGAATACTGACTTCTAAAAATATAATGGGGATGAATCTTGCTGAGTGAATTAAGCTGATCACAAAAGGACAAATATTGTATGACCACAGTTTTATAAAAATAAGTATATATATATAGAGAGAATAACACTCATTGGTGGTTACCAGGGATTGGGGTAGGGGAAGGAAGCACTTTCAAGATAGTAGATACTTGTTATTTTTATTTTTGGTGATGGGAAAGGTACTGAATATGGATGAAGTGTACACCACTTGACCAAGGTAAATGATGCTACTAAGAAGCACACAAGAGAAAAGGACGTTTTTATAAAGGATATAATTTTGCAACAACTAAAAAAAAAAGTGTTTTTTGTTATACAAATATGTATATGTATATGCTATTGTTGTGTTAAGTGCCATCAAGTCGGTTCCAACTCATAGCGACCCTGCATAGGGTTTCCGAAGAGCAGTTTATGGGCTTGCACCGCACTGCCAACCTTGTGGTTCAAAACAACCTTTCAGTCTAGCATATTAACCCATAGCACCACACCAGGACTCACTGTTAAGTGCCATGGAGTTAGTTCAACTCATAGTGACCCCTGTAATAGGCTTTTCCAAGGCTGTAAATCTTTACAGGAGCAGAAAGCCTCAACTTTCTCCTGTGAAGTTGCTGGTAGATTCAAACTGCTGACCTTATGGTTAGCAGCTCACGAATTCACTACGCTACCAGAGCTCCTTGTATATATGTATATGTGGGTACATATGTGTGCACAGATAGATGTATCCATAGTTATATATACATACAGGTATGTGTGTGCATGTATGTATACTCATATATTATAAACTACTTAGAGGACACTGTTACAGATACTTCGTAGACATAACCAAATGCCCCATGAGATTGGTTTTCTGGGTTTGAAGGTGTAGGACCATAGAGGGACAACTCAGTTAACTGCACAAAGTTTTATATACCAATGTGGTGAGTAATGTCTGGGGTCTTAAGCGCTTGTTGTTGTTGTTAGTGGTGGTGTGGCAATGAGTCGGTTCTGATGCACAGCAAACCTGTATGGGGTTTCAGAAGCAGTAAACCTTTACAAGAGCAGAAAGCCTCATCTTTTCACCTTTGAAGTGGCTGGTAGATTTGAACTGCTGACCTTGTGGTTAGCAGCCCAATGTATAACCACTATGCTACCAAGACTACTTTAAAAGCAAAAGAGGAAAAAAGAAACCAAAGGCTCAGAGAAGAAAGTAGTCTATAAAACTAACAGCCTACAAAAACCACGGCCTCATCTATCCTGAGACCAGCAGAACTAGATGGTACCCTGCTATCACTACTGACTGTTCCGATTAGGGTCACAATAGATAGATCCTGATCGAATGGGGGGGGAAATGTTCAGTTACTGGATAGGTTGAGATTAGATCACCCTGATAAGTTAAATCTTAAACTGAAATTATTAAGGTGACCTTATAGCTAAATAACAGACTAGCTCATAAATTAAAGAATGCAACCTGTGAATAGTCAGCCCCTTAAAAAAATCATCTGTGTAAGATTACATGGTAAACAGTTACTCTAAAGCAAAGATGAGATGGTTAAGGGACAGGGAAACTCAGGTACTGGCAATGACACAACCAGAACAGAATGAATGAGAATGATGACAATGTGAAATATGTAACCAAATCAATAACTTGTGTAGAAATGTTTTTTAATGGGAAACTAATTTGCTATGTAAACTACGTTATCTTAAACCCAATAATATGTTATTTAAAAAATCATTTTGAGAGAACTAGGAAAAAAAGTTTTAAATACTGTCTGCCATTAGCTACACCACTAGTTTTGATAAGTGTGTGTTTTCTAACACACTGGATCGCAAAGTCGGTTTGAACCTCAAGGTCAGCAGTTCAAGCTCACCAGCTGCTCCTTGGAAACCTTATACAGGATTGCTATGAGTCAGAACCAATTCAACGGCACTTAACAACACTGAGATTTAAGTGGCACACAATAAATTGCACATATTTAAAGCGCACAGTTTGATAAGTTTTGATATATGGTACATATGTGTGAAATCACTACAATCAAAATAATGAACACATCCATCACCCCTCAGCACTTCCTTGTGCCCTTTGGTGATCCCTCCTCTAATCTCTTTCCTGGTCCACAACTGGAGAAATTTGAACATAGACTAGGTACTACATAAGTAATTATTAGTTTGATGAGATAATGAATGGTATTGTGGGTTTTTGTTTTAATTGTTTCCGTTTATATGCAGGAATTATTTTTGGAATTTGCTTACAATACTTAAGGAAAAAAAT
This sequence comes from Chrysochloris asiatica, assembly GCF_000296735.1. Lineage (NCBI taxonomy): Eukaryota > Metazoa > Chordata > Mammalia > Afrosoricida > Chrysochloridae > Chrysochloris > Chrysochloris asiatica. The sequence continues at coordinate 12,797,036 of NW_006408556.1, forward strand.
GTCAACAAAACAGATGAAACAAGATTAGCGAAAACATTGATGATTACATGAACCACAGCCTTCACTTACTTACCCGAGACCAGAAGAACTAGATGGTGCTCAGCTACTACCACCAACAGTTCTGACAGCTCTCAGAGGGCAGTAGATAGAATGGGTGAGAAAGGTAGAACAAAGTTCAAATTCATAAAAAAGACCAGACCTGAAAGGAACATGTGAACACCACTCGTCACAACTATAAGAACAGAAGAACTAGACGGTGTTCAACTACAAACAGCTGCCCTGGAAAGGGATTATCACATTAGAAGGTCCCAGATACAGTGGGAGAAAATGTGGAGCAAAACGCAAAATTATAAATAACAGACCAAGCTTACTGGTCAGAACGAGACTGAAGGAACCCAAAAACTATGGTCCTTGACCTCTTCAGGTCTAGAAAGGAACTCATCCTCATGGCCCAATTTTCAATCATGCAATAGATAGATATATGTTGTTGTTGGTATGTGCCATGGAGTTGGTTCTGACTCATAGTGACCCTGTACAGGGTTTCCGAGGCTGTAAATCTTTACGGGAGCAGAAAGCCTCTTCTTTCTCCCGCAGAACAGCTGGTAGTTCCGAACTGCTGACCTTATGGTTCACAGTCCGATTCGTAACCACTATGCTACCAGAGCTTCTTAGATAGGTATATAGGGGGAACAAAAACATTAGTAGGGTATGCTCACAATGCAATGGTCAATCATTCAAAATCAAAAGGGTACCATTTACCTAAGGAGAAAGTTGAGAATAAATGGGAAGGTGGGTAGAAATAGGAACTACAGGGAGGAAGCCGGAAAAATGTTGTTATATGGAAGGGAATACAATCACTGAGATGAAACAAAGTATATAATTTGTTGCATGTAAAATGGATAATATTGTCTGTAAACCTTCATTCAATTCACAGGCTTACTGGTCTGACAGAGACTGGTGGAACCTCTGAGACATTGGCTCTGATGTACCCTTCTGACTTAAAGCTGAAGTCACTCCGGGAGTTCACCTTCCGCCACATAAAAGGCAGCCCTGAAAAGTGAAAAGGAGTAACATGCTCCTCAAGACTGTCAACTGTATGAGATTTAAAATGCAGCATTTTCCCAAAAGCAAAGTGGAGAGGGCAGGAAGGGCAGGAAAGATGGGTGAACAGAAAGGAAATGGGGAACTCAAAGTAGAAACAGGGCGAATGCTGATATATTGTTACAGAACAATCTGTGTGTACATTCCTGAATGGGAAACTAATTTACTCTGTAACTTTCACCTAAACCACAATAAACTATTAGAAAACAAAAACAAAAAAGAAAATATTGGTAACTTTTGAAGCCGAGCGATGGGTATGTGGGGTTCATGATACTATTGTCTTTTTTTCCTTGTATGGTTTAAATGTTCTATTTAAAACGTTTTTAAAACAATAAAACTAATAGTATACTTTGACAGTAAGAGAAAGCCTTGGAAAACAAACCAGCAACAAATGAAGCAAGTTATGTGATGACCTTAATTTCACTATCATTTCTAGTTTCCTCCCAAATGCACACAACCAAATCAAAACTGTAATTTTTCTGTGTTTGCTGTAGCCATTGCCTTCATGGTTATTTTGGCTTGGGCCTGAGTCATGAAAAGTTCTGCAGCCCCTCAAAATTTCTTTCGGTAACTTCAATCGATTTTTGTCCACAAAAGTGTCCACAGTTATCTGTCTTTTGGGCACACACTACCACTTCAGTAATTCCCTTTCTTAGTACAAATCCTGCCCCTGCCCCCCCCCCTCCTTTTGGAAACATTCTCCTTTACTGGGGAAGAAGAATCCCTAATTTTTTCATAATTCTCCCTCTCTACTAATTCTGCTCATCCAGGTTGCAGGGCCTTTTAAAATCTCACTGTAACCTCAACAAACAGTAGCACAAAATTTTTGTTTTAAAAAGACCCAATATTTTTGTTTCTTTGACTTCAATCACATAAAAAGGAGCTGTGGTAGTAGTGCTGTAGGATACGTGTTGGACTGCTAGCCACAAAGTTAGTGGTTCACAAACCTCAGCCACTCTTGAGACAGAACCATGAGGCTGGCTGCTCCTATAAAGATTTACAGTGTAGGACGCCCTATACAGCATGGCTGTAAGTCAGAAGTGACTTGCTGGCACTGAGATTTGAGAGACAGATAAGTCCACATGATGTTTGGCAATGCAAAATGAGATTACCTAGTTCCAACATTTACTTGCAAACACAAACCAACACATTTTCCAAGTGGGATTTTAGAGTTTATTTTCTTGTAAAAAGTCAATGCTACAGAAATTATTTAGTTCAGTTAAAAACAGGGTGTTGACCCTGTAATATATCTAAACTCACAATAATAGAATACCATTGCTACTACTATGAAAGCTAGCTACCAAATGAAACAATGTTATTTTATGTATTTTCTAGGAGGAAATTAATTCAAAGTTTCAACTCGAGATGCCAAGAATTGCTTTCCCAGCTGCAGCCCAGGCAGTGAAATTGGGAATCTCCCGCCTCCCACTTTCCCCACATGGTTGAGGAAGGCTTTCCACACATGGCCATTTGTATGGAAGACACACATATAAGTTAGAAACTGCCTGTGGAGAAAAAAGGAACAATTTCTGTGAATAGAAAATAAATCTGACTAGAATATACAAATGGATCCTCAGAATGAGATGAAAGTGTGAGTTATTTCAGTAGCTGTTTTGAGAAGTGGAACCCCATCTTTCTGATGTCCAGTTTCTTCTGATGATAATTGTACATTTAGTCCTGTGCCTTCTCTAACAGCACACCAAAACATAATCTGTCAGGACTGAGGCCCTCATATTTTGAGTGAATGGAGACACAACTTTTAAGCACTTTATTTCCAGAGCAAAGAAGGCAAATGTCCAACAAAAAGAGGCCACATACAAAAGAAGAAAATTGGAAGCTACAAAAGAACACTCAGGCACTTTAATGAGGTACAGGTTAAACAAATCATAGATTGGTTATACAGCAGAAACCACCCAGTTGCTGAGAGAGTGTGTGAAGGAGCCTGGCTTATATGTACAATAATTCAAAATACAATATGTGAAAAAAGGGGCAGAACATACAATCATGAGTATAAAAAAATAAACAACAACAGGATTCTTTCTCTCTTATATACAATTAGGAGGATTTAAACAAGAAAGCAGTCACAATACAAGCCTGGGGTGTAAAACTTAGAGGGTGAATATGGAAAAGATTCAATCACCAGCCTTCTTAACTTTTAGGGGAAACCCCTCCATGCTTTATCTATTTTAACACATTTAAAATGGATTTGGCTGAGGAGACTTAAGTGTTCCAATAGTCTTAGAAATTCAGGATAAAGAGCCCCGGTGGCACAATGGGTAAGCACTTGGCTGCTAACTGAAAGGTCGTTCAAACTCACCTGCTGCTCTGAGAGAGAAAGATGTGGCAGTTTGCTTTGATAAAGATTATAGCCCTGAGGGTTAGTTCTACGCTGCCTACTCACTATGAGTTGGAACCAAATGGACAGCACCAGGTTTTGTTTGTATTTTAAATCAGGCATCTGCAAGATGACTGAAGATAAGCACAGAGCATAGATGACTTATGTTTCTCAGTCTTTTTTTAATTAGGAAACAAGACTTAGAGATAAGTCGTTTGGTGATATTGTGTAAGATAAAATTAAGGAATTATATATATTCTAGTATCACTAATTAGTGCAAAGGGGGCCTCTCACTCTTTGTCCAATAAGCTTATGCTCAGCAAAATGCAGACCTCTTCAGTTCACTGCAGAGTGGCAATATAGCAGAGCCTCAGTTGGTCAAGTGTCAATCACTTGAAATTTCATATCAAGGAAGGTACTGAGGTAATTTCTACTCTACTTCCCCGGGGGGCTACCATCAAACACTGTCTACATGTGAATTCTGTAAGCAGACTTTTTCCTTTCCCTAACCCTCATGAGATCATCCTTTCTTCATGGAACAGCTCCCAACTTAATTACAGTTTACTGGTCAGCAACATCTCTGTTAATACCCATTCAACCTCTTTTAAGGAGTGTGAGTTTGTGTGTGAGTATGGGTGTGTGTGTATACGGCAAAGAGAATTAGCTGAATAGTAGAGCACTCTACCCCTACACAATTCCACATGCAAAAGGAACGCCTCAGTCTATAAAATTGAGGAATAATTTATACTACCATCATACCTACTTCAAAGAGTTGTTCTGAGGGAATATCAAATGAGATGGTAACAGCACTCGTAAAGTGGCTAACTCTAAGTAAAACCAGATCCACTGCCATCAAGTCAATTCGGACTCAAAGTGACGCCAAAGGGGAGAGCTCCATCGGGCTTCGGAGACCATAAATCTTTATGGGAGCAGGCGACCTCATATTTCTCCCACAAAGCAGCTGGTAGGTTTGAAACGCTGACCTTGAGGTTAGCAGCCCAATGTTTAACCCACTAGGTCACGTTACCACCCTTCCTTCTTTATCATTCATCCCTGAGAACATCGGCTCCTACAGTCTACTTAGTTCGCTCTCCACAAAGCCTAAAAAGTAGGGCTGGCATATTGAACAGCTTATAGTAATGGAATCTTGGTTTTGATTTCATCCCGTTTTATCTAGTAAAACATTCATAAGATATTCTTAAACAGGAAATTAGAAGATACTTTTATATGACAAATTAGAAACAAATCCCCATCTTTTCAAGGCAAACTAAAAGCTTCTCTTATATTGTATTATCTATTTTTCTTAGGTCCTAGAAATTGTGTGTGATAGATATACAGTGCAAGGACAGTACAAGTTTGATTAAGACGTTAAAAACAAATCCATAGGATCCTCAAATGCAACTGAATTTAAATAGTCGAATCAGCCTCAGCTCACTCTCCAACGGGGGTATGCCCATTGAATACTCTCAGGTCCAATAGAATGTGCTGCGAGGCAAACATATAAAGGGAGCCTTCTTTCAAATAAGGGAAAGAAGGCATTTCAAAGACGTGAACTGTGCATGAACCCTCATCTCTCATATAAGAATAAAGCAGAAGTACTTCTGGGAACTCAACTGGTGAGGGAGCACCAGAGGCAAGAGGACTGGACTCACATAAATACAAAACAGGCTCACCACTAAATAAGGGCCAGTGTGCACCCAGGCAATGGACTTCATGGAATTTAAAGCCCACAAACTCCAGCCACCTATGTTTCCATGAAAAATATCTACCTTCTTTGACCACCAGACAAGTCTCGCTATTTAGAGTAAGACGCTGAAGTCCCCATTAGAGGTGACTATGTTATCTTATAAAAGAAACCTGGAGTCAGTCAGTCAGTAATAACTCAGTACAAATTCCTTTAGAACAGCAGGAAGAAGCAAGCAGAGCTTGGAGGAATGGGATACTGCACAGGTAAATGCGGACTGTGAGAAAAAAACAGGCCATCAACTGCCTGAGACCACATAGAAGGAAGACCTGAATGGTCAAGGGGTAATGGACACTAAAGAAGGAGGGCACTAAAAAAAAGGATGAGAACACAAAAATACACCAAGCTTCTTAACTTTTTTCAGCATTCCTACCATGTTGCCTGAGGTAACCATACATCTCCATTAGGGGTGAAAGAAAAAGAGGAAGACTCTCAATGAGATGGAATGACACAGTAGATGCAACAATGGGCTCAAACGTAACAATTATGACAACAGTGCATGGTGTCACTACGAGTAGGAGCCAACACAGTGGCACCTAACTACAACAGTACAACAGTGCTGCTCTATAGCCATCACGTCACAATGTTAGTGAGGCAGGTCCTTTGTAAAAAATAAGTAAATTTAAAAGGTATATATGAGGGGCTTCAAAAAGTTCAAGGAAAAAATCCATTATCTTTTTTTCCCCCTTAAGTTTTTATTGTGAATTGAGTGATAGTTTACATGGGAGAACATTGGTTTTACACTCATCATTTCATTGCAATGATTACAATCTCTGTGCATCATCATTCAACAGTATTCGCCTCTATTCCTTCTGTTTTTTTTGAGGGGTGGTGGGTGGGGGAATGTACATAAAAACATGCAAGAATATATAATCATTTAAACAACCAAAGGTCACATTCTGCAAGCCTGCCTCCTGGCTGCCACAGTCTCTCTTTCCTTGAGTCTAGAGTCCTCAGCTGCTCTATCTCTCCATGTTCTCATCTCTGCCTCCATCTCTAGTATCATTGCTTCTCTGGAGAAATGCATTATCTTTTTGTTTTTGTTTTTTTTTGCATTATCTTTTAATTCCACATTTCCACAAACTTTTTGAAGCTCCCTGGTATGTAATGAATTAGGAAAACTTTAAGTAAGTATTAATAAGTAGAAAAAAAAGGACCTCTGGCAGCGTAGTGGTTACGAATCGGGCTGAGAATCACAAGTTTAGCAGTTTGGAACTACCAGCTGTTCCGCAGGAGAAAGATGAGGCTTTCTGCTCGTATAAAGATTTACAGTATCAGAAACCCTGTACAGGGTCACTGCGTCGAAACCGACTCAACGGCACATAACAACAACAACAATAAGTAGAAAAGTAATTACTCTAAAGCTAAACCTTAAATTCATGAGCACTGTGTGTCTGCACCTGATTAATTTAAAATGAATGAATACTAACATCCTGGCATAGAGCTGTAGGATAAGCACTGGACTGTAAGGTCGGTTTGAACTGCAAGGCCAGAGGTTCAAACCTACAAGTCACTCCTTGGAAACCCTACAGAGTCACTATGAATTGGAACTGACTCAACAACACTTAACACCACCAACAACAATATACCCTATACTCATTGCCTTCAAGTCAATTCCAACTTATAGCAACTCCACAGGACACAGAGCACAACTGCTCCACAGGGTTTCCAAGACTGTAAATCTTTACCTCATCTTTCTCCCATGCACCATGTTGGTGCATTTGACCTTGCAGCTAGCAGTCCATGCTAATGGTGTCACTAGAGCAATGGTGCCACCAGGGTTCCTTATCAGCCTGTAAACCCACTGCCATTGTGTCCACTTTTACTTGTAGCAACCCTATACAGGGTTTTGAGACGGTAAATCTTTATGGGAACTGATAGCCTTATCTTTCTGCTGAAGAGTGACAGGTAGCTTTGAATCTCCAACCTTGTGGTTAGCAGCCCAACAACTAACCCACAGAGCCACCAGGGCTCCTTAACAGGTCGTGTTGTTGTTGTTGTTAAGTGCCATTGAGTCTATTCCAACCCATAGCGACCCTATATAGGGTTTCCAAGGAGCAGCTGGTGAGCTTGAACCACTGACCTTGCAGTTCAAATGACTTTGCAGTCTGACGCATTAGCTCACAGCGCCACACCATAGCTGAGAGTAAATAAAGAACAATTAGCTTGTTTGAAGACAGGACAAAGGTCTCCATCAAAGCACCTAACTAGCCAACTTATCAAAATATACACATCACCACTATATCTATCACTCACACAAGAACTTACCAAAACTAAGTAATAAGAACTATGCTCCTTTGAAGAAGTTATTCATTAGAAACATCATGCATGATAGTGGCAGAAACAAAATAACAGATATTACATATTCCAAGAGCCTAACCAACAGTCCTCTAAGGGACCATTACTAATTCCAGAGGCAAAGGCAAGCCTATGTGTCTACTGATAAAAACAATATTTCACTGAGTTGCCCAGATATGATATGGAACTTAGTGGAAAGGTACAGGCAGGACTATTAAGGCGTTGTTATCATTGAACAGGTTCAAGAAATGAGAATTTTGTGTTTGTACAATGCTATAAAATGTCTCCAAAATAGCACCTAAGGTTTTATACTCTAAAATAACAAGACTACTGACATATTGTGAAAAATGAAATCAATGTCACTGAACAATATAGTTGTTTTTGTTGTTACGTGCCATTGAGCCAGTTCTGAGTCATAACAACCTTGTATAGCGTTCCAAGGAGTGGCTGGTAGGTATGAACCAACGACCTGATGATTAGCAGCCAATGCTTATCCTATAGTGATGCAACACTAGGACTTCAATATATACAGGAGATGGTAAATGGGAACCTAATTTGCTGTGTAAACTTTCACCAAAAACACAAAAAATACCATTTAAAAAAAAAAGAAAGAGAAAGAGCATAAAAAAATTTTAAGATCTGAATGACTAGAGAGTTTAGTGAGCCCCAAACCTGATCAAAGTGGCCCAGGTATAAACTCAGAGGGCTAGGCAGAGTGACTGTTGAGGATGACCATTCCTGACTGAGGGCTGAAAGCCAGCAGTAAAAGGGGAGTCCACAGAGCAATAATGAGGCAGTGCTCTTTCTACACGGCTGAGGGGAGCAAAGCCCCAACTCAGAAATACAACTACTTGGGCCTGGTGAGCCTTATCATATAGGGTCTGATACCATTAGCCACTAAAACCATCCAGCAGTGTCCTTTGCTCTGAGTCCTTGAACAGAAAACCACAATTGATTTTCCATGTAGCTTGCCTTCAGGGAGCGAGTGCAATAACTAGCAAACTCAAGTGCTGATCTGCTAACCAGTGAGATTTCTCACAGCAAATGAAACTTCACTCTGATTATTTTGACACATAAGTCAGTTCCCCAGAAACTGCTCATCATATCTTGTCCTCACAAAAAGAGGTCTGAACATTTAGAGTTAAGGACAAGACCCTGGTTATGATACCACCAAAGTAATACCACCCCAGAGGGCTCTGAGTAAGAAACCACCTAGCTGACATTTGTAGGGATTATACTATGTAGAACTGTCCCAAGTAGAATATAATCAGACAAAATTTGCCTGGGGCTGGATAGCTTTGAGTATTTTTATATTAACTTGCATTGTAAATAATCAAATCAATAAGCATTTATTGAGCACCAGTCTAAAAGCTTAATATTAAATCATTTACTCCATAAAGTGAGGTATTGTCACTGTCATTGAGACAGTAATGATTTTAATATAATTTTAACCAGAATAAAAAGGCCCAGAGATAAACAGAAAGGTCATACTGCTGGTATATAGCAGAGTTTCTGAATAAATTCCAAAGCAGGCCATTAAAACAAAACCGACCACTGTCAGATTATAAAATGTTTGTAATTTGATGGGTGTGAAATGGTATGTCATTGTTTAATGTGCATTCTCCTGGTTACTAGAATAAGCCTGAACATCTTTTCAATGACTGTGGGCCATTTTGCAGTCTCTTCTGTAAACTGACTATACTCTTTGCCTATTTTTTAAATTGTGTTACCTGGTTGTTATTAAATGATTGTTGTTGCTATTGTTGTAGTTGTGATGTCTAGTTAATTTTTTTGTGGGAGCAAGTGTTTCTCCCAAAGAGTGGCCATTGTTCAATCCTCTGACTTTTTAGTTATCAGCAGCCAGTGATCCTTATTAAATCCCTAGAATAGTCTAGATAGAAGCCCAGGGTCAGTTAGATGTATTGTAAATATCCTTTCTCAGTCTGTGGCTTTTCTTTTGTTTACGTGTCATTATTATCACCATATCTGACAATATTCTGGTGCTCTTTATCATGTTTCAATATTCAATATTCTGGTGTTATCTGACAGTGTTCCACTGCTATTCATAAGGTTTCAGTGACTAAATATTCATAGTCTGCCTTTCCTTCTTCCTAATCTGGAAGCTCAGCTGAAACCTGTCCACCGTGGGTGACACTGCTGGTATTTAAAATACCTGTGGCATAACTTCCGGAATCAGAGCAAATGCAAGCCACCACAATATGACAAACTGACAGATGAGTGGTGGTTAAGAGATACAGTTACTGCAATTACATTTAACAACCCAACTGGCATAACACAGTTCCCAAAGACCATGTTCTACATCCTTACAGTTTATGAATTTATACTTGTATAGTGTCTTTCCTTACTTCAAAGTAATAAACCTGTTTTCTTATAGTTTCCCATAAAAGTTTTAAAGTTTTACACGTAGGATGGTAATGCCTCTGAGTTGTTATTCCTATTGTGTTCTGTTGGCCTATGTGACTACCCTTTTGCCAATGCCAAGGAGCTCGATGGAGCAGTGGTTATTGTGCTCAGCTACAAAAACCCACCACCTGTTCCCTGGAAAAAAATGTAGCTGTCTGGTTCTGTAAAAATGTACAGCCTAGGAAACCCTGTGGGACAGGTCTACTCCGTCCTAGAAGCTTTGTAGTAGTTGGAATGGACTTGGTGGCAGTGGGTTTTTGGTTACCAAAGCCACATTAATTTTTGTTTTAGTAATTTATTTTTTTGTTGTTCTTGAAAATACACACAGCAAAAATACACCAATGCAGACCGTGCAGACCCAGCCAGGAGTTCAAGGCCCTGTGGGCCCAAGCGTTGCAGACCATCCAAACCATAGGCTCTGAGGATCTGACTTTAGCCACCTAGCAGACATAGCAAACTGTCCCTCATCTGATTATTCAGTAATGCTTGTTAGTAATCGCATACATGAGCCCTGGATATCCACAGATAAATGTAAAAACCTTCCCTAAAAGCCGAGACTGTAAATTCCAAAAAGGCAAAGTTTTTCCCTCAAAAAAAAAAGGAGAAAAGCCAAAGAGGATAGAGAGAAACACTGTTGACTGATGATGTATGGAGGGGATTGTAATCAATGTAATGAAACAAGTCATATGAATGGCTGAATGTGAAACTGATGATGTGCCCTGTAAACTTTCACTCAATCCACAATAAAAACCTTAAAAAAAAAACCAAAAAAAACACCAATTCAACAATTTCAACATGTACAATTCAATGACACTGATTGCATTATTCAAGTTGGGCAAGAGTCTCACTTCCTGTTTGAAAGTGGTTCCTTTTCCATTCACATAAACTCACTGTCCACTAAGTTTCCTACTTAAACTTTTGAGTTGCTGTTGTCAATTTGATCTCACATAGGCAAATCTTAAATGAACCTGATGCCTGAAAGAAACTTTCTTTGATGGTTGCCAGGGACAGAAGGGAAGGGAGATAATTTACAGGGTAGACACATTAACTAGAGTGACAGGGAGGGCAATATACAACAAGGGGCAGGGGTTGGCAGAAGAATGATGACAGGTGAAGACACAGGGAAGAATGCAAGGGTTAAAGGGGATGGAAGAAAATACTGTTATATAACCCTGCAATAACTATTCTGTGGGTAGATACACAGACAGATAATATAGGCAGAATAGGTATAAGAGGGAGAGTGTGAGTATACGCACAAATATATAAGGATTTGACAGAGGATATCTGTACATGGATATTTACCCTTGCTGCAAATACACCTATGAATGTAGTGGAGCATACAGGGGACAAAATAATGAAAACTTTCAGACATTACCAAACACCTTGAGGACTATAGTTTCAGGGGACATCATGGTCAAGTGGTATAACATAGTCCCCAAAGACAATACACTACATCTTACTATGGTGACTAGTGTCTGAGATCTTAAAAGCTCAAAAAAGGCTATCTAAGGCACAACTACCTGTCTTTCTATATGTGGAGGAAAGAAGAGTGATGGAAATTGAGAAGATTGGGAATCAATTAGTCAAATGAACTAATGAGCATGTGCTGATCAGTCTCTATGACCCAAAGAACTAGATGGGGGCCAACTACCACTGCCCACTGCTCCGAAAGGGATCACATTAGAAGGACCTGGATAGAGCAGAAGAGTATGTGGAACAAAACTCAAAACTGTAAATAAAGACCAGGTTTACTGGTCAGAAAGAGACTGGAGGAACCAAGACTATGGCCCTCGGTCACTCTTCAGGTCTAGAACTCACCATCATGGCTCAATTTTTAGCCAAGTAGTGGTTGTTGTTGTTAAGTTCCGTCAAGTCAATTCCAACTCATAGGGACCCTGTATAGTGTTTCCCAGACTAAATCTTTGCAGGAGCAGAAAAGCCTCATCTTTCCCTTCTGGAGTGGCTAGTGGACTTGAACTACCAATTGTGTAGTTAGTAATCCAGTGCTTATCCTTCAGAGCCATTGGTATATAATGGGAACAACAACACTAGTAAGATATGCCCATCATGGAATGGCAATCCATTTAAGATTAAAAGGGCAACATTTACCTAAGAAGAAAGTTCAAAAGGGCCGGGAAGGAGGATGGAAGGAAAATAAGAACCACAGGGAGAAAGCAGGATAACTGTTACATGGAGGAAATTACAATCACCGAAATGAAACAAAGTGTATAATTTCATGAATATAAAACTGATGATCTGCTCTGTGAACCTTCCCTCAATTCACAACAAAAACTTTCAAGTAAAATGTGTAATGCTCAA
>NW_006408556.1:12814312-12822524 GCF_000296735.1 Chrysochloris asiatica
AGAGATAAATACTGTTAACTGATGGTACAATGGAAGGAATTATAATCATTGAAACGAAACAAAACATATAACTTTTTGAATGTAAAACTGATGATCTGCTCTATTCATTCACTCAATTCATAATAAAATGTTAAGAAAAAATTTAAAGCTATTTGATCATGAAGTTGCTTTTCTATTTAATACAATGACAGATTCAATTTCCTAAGGTTTTATTTACCATTTTCACACCTATTTTTATAAATGAGATTGTTCTTTAATTTCCTTACACTGTTCTTTCTAGTTTTTGTATCAAGATTATATTAAACTAACCTCAAAAAATGAGATCGGTAGCTTTCCATCTTTATTTCTTCTCTGGAACAGTTTACATCTTCCATGAAGTTCTAGTAAAGCGTACCTGTAAAGCTATCTCTTCTAGGCATTCTTTAGCATTGTTTTAATGGTGGATTTAGTGGCACTGTGGCATAAAGCACTGGACTGCAATGTTGGGGACCGCAAGCACTGAGATGCTGAGGCCCTGTGTCATGGACAAAAATCTAACACGAAGGCCCCACTCAGGATTGCTAGCCACGGACCCTGAGGGCCAAAGGAAGTGACCTCCTGATGTCCCGGGTTCACATGGACCCTGAGGGCCAAGGAAGTGTCCTCCTGACGTCCCGGGTTCACAGGTTTTTACGAACTCACTGGTGGGCTACCTCTGTATAATTTTCTTTGGTCTTATTATTCATTCTATGCTTCTCCAGTAATTGTAGCTTCTGAGAAAATGGCTTCTTATGTGCCTCTCTTAATGTCTCCACTGTGTTGGCAGTGTGTAGGGTCCTGGGAACAAATCTCTCAGAGGAACAAGCTCTGGCCACCTGGCAAGCATGTCCAACTTGTTCTTTATCAAATTATTCAGTTATGTTTGATATTAATTTAATACATGAGTTCTTGATATCTATGCACCATATTAAAACAAAAAACCCTTCTAAAGCCGAGGCAGTAAGAGTTCCAAAAGCAAGTTTGCTGGGATTACGCAAAGAGGCTCTGGAGAGAATTCGCCCAAAGTATTCACTCAAAGTAGATTGATAAATTACGGGAGTATTGTTCAAGGAATAATAGTAGCAGCCCCTTCAAACTGTCCCCAGGTGTAAACCATTAACCCAGAAGTCCTCCTTCCTCCCGAAAGCTTAAGCCAGGTAGCTGAAACAGCATGACTCCCTTCAGACCTTTCAAATCCTTTTCACCTTTCCCATTAGAGATTAAGTGCTATAGGTATGTTAATTAGCCTTGAAAAACCTCTCTGCTTTAGGATTTGAGCCTAAAAAGTAATTTATAACAATTTGCTTGAATTTTTGGAAAATTAAGGATGTTAGATTATTAAGACAATTTGCGATGTATATTTTAGAATTTGTTCCTGTCAATCATTGTGTCCTGTTTTGAACGATTAATCACATTTCATTTCTGTACCCTGTCTTAATAATCCCCTTCTTCCTTTGTGTAAAATCTCTCCATGAAATAAAAGATGGATGCAGATTGAATCCTGCATGCATTACTGCTTGCAGGGCCACGCTTTACAGCCATGCTGCTTGCCATGCAGGGTCTGTCTGCCGGTTTTGCATCCACTCTGGTCTTGGAGTACGTCTTTGTGTATATTCTTTCTCTATCTCTTTTGCCGCCAGATCTTCCTACTTCGTGAACCAAACTTCCCTGTCGAGGCAGGTCCCCGATACTGCAAGGTCAGTTTGAACCACAAGGTCGGCCGTTCAAACTCACCAGCTGCTCCTTGGAAACCCTATACAGGGTTGCTATGAGTCAGAATTGATTCGATGGCACTAACAACATCAAGTGTCGTGATTCACTTTCAACTCAAAGAGACCCTTTAAGGCAGAATATACCTGTTCCATAGGGTTCCCAAGGCTGTAAATAGGAGCAGACTGCCATATTTTTCTTCCATGGGGCTGGTGGGTTTGAACCACTGACTTTTTGGTTAGCAGTCAAGCATTTTAGCTACGGCGCCACTAAGACCACTTAGCAATACCCATTTATCTTCCCAGAGATCATAAGTCTCTAACCTTAGAAAAGTCTGTCTTGGTAATCTAGTGTCTACCTTAACCCCTAAAGAGATTCCACGTTTCTTCAAACTTTTGGAAATAATAAAATGAATAGGCTGTTAATGGTTGGAAAACAATGGTGGAATTAACAAGTGTTAGGCAATTAGAATTTTGGACGGCAGTATGAAGCAGCAGTGTCAACTAGCCAAGAGCCTGTTATCCATGGCACTGCTTTTACAGGCAGATTGAAGTGGAGAGTCTGATAGGCATCCCTTAACAAGATAACCCCACATTACTGTTGCAAAATACGAAAGTCCTATGATATGGATGGAGCTTGAACACATAGTGCTGAGTAAAACAAGCCAATCACAAAAGGACAAACAAATACTCTATGACTGACCCTCAGCATACTGTTCTACGACTTTTGACAAATATATAAATCATATAGCTACCACACAATTTAAATGTAGACTATAGTCACCACCCCAGAAGGTCCCTTATATTTCTTTCATCCAGCCTCAACCATTAGCAACCATTGATAGATATTTCTGCCTGAAGTTTTTTGCCATTTGTGTCGAGCTTCTTGTACTTAATATAATACATCTGAGATTCATACGGGTGTTATGATATTTTCAAGTAAAATAATTTCCTTCAACATTAGCTTCCCTGAAGTTCTAAATCCACACTTAATATTCACCATCACTCTAAATTAAAACAAAAAACAACAACAAAACCCCACAACCACCACCTTTAATGGCTTGACCCTACCTACACGGATCCTTAGTAGGGTTATCAAAGGTATTCCACAATCTGAGTCTTAACTAGCTTCTAACAATATCTCCCACCCTTTCATTCCATACCATCAGCCAAACTGTCCTACTTAACATTTCCTCAAAGATACTGAGAACACTGACTTCTGTGTAATGCGAGCCCTTCTTCTCTCTTACCCAACTTCTATACCAATCCATCCAAGTCCAGCATAGGATGCCTGTCATCTCCAGAAGGCTTTTCCTGATCACCCTACTGCACAGTAAAGTTTCCCTCAAAGTACACTTCATTCCTCACAAGCCTCAGTCAATACTTGTATACCTGGTTTCCTAACCATATGCCAAGCTCCTTAAGGCTAAGGTTACACTACTTGTACATATCCTCATTCAGGGATCTTGGTATAGAGAGAAACAAAGAATCTGATTGGAAATCTCTGGGTATCCTTTTACCCAAGGCAGCTGCCTGTCTTGCTTTCTAATCCCAGATGGAGCTGTTTCACTTTGATAGCTACTTTCCAATGTTTTGCTTTATGCAGAGACCATTCTCTTCTGCAGTTCTGAGATGTCTGCTCATGGAACCTGTTCTTCCCTTGTCCTTGCTCCTGTGCAGGGCACTTTCACGGACTGTTACACTTCCCTAGCTACATATGTATCTCCTGGCAAATTCCTAAATCCTAGTATAAACAAACTGGATACATGCAGGCTAAAAAGGCAAGTGTTTAAAAAGAATTGGCTCCCGAAACAACTCACACACAGTATGTTTCTTGCAAACAGAGAAAACAGGCACAGACAGGACACCATTTTTCATGGTTCCCAACAACATTACATATTTAAAACAAGCTTATTTCTTTCAAAAGAAACTCCATGTTACCATGAGGACTGTCTTGTTCACATATACTGGCTTCCATGAAAGGACATTTTGGGTAGCAAGCCTTTTACCACTAGAAATTAGTTTGGCTAATATATATTTGAGGAGCTCTGGGAGCATAGTGGTTATGAGTCAGTCTACTAACCTCAAGGCCAGTGGTTTGAAACTATCAGCCGTTCTGTGGGAGAAAGATGAGGCTTTCTGTCGCTGTAAAGATTTACAGCCTCAGAAACCCGATGCAGGGTCACTATGAGTCGGAACCGGCTCTACGGCACATAACCACCACCTATGCCACCACCATCAATATAGATATACTGAGAGTTTACCTATGATGCAGTCAAGCACTATGCTTGAAGCATGGAAATGCGTCAAAACAGGATTCGGCAACATCACAAAATAGCAGTAAATAAAAATCATTGAGTACTTTGATGTCTTAAAACACTAAGATAAACATAATTCAAAACAAAAATGCAAAACATTCCAGCCAAGGCTTCTTACTAATTCTCACTGGTAGGATTGAAAATAAGGATTCTCTGATAACTGCCATATATTCCAGGTGAGAGTCTAGGCTCAAATAAGACACAGGTGAATAAAATTATCACAAAGAAATGTAAGAAAGAATAGCAAGACTTCCGTACCTCAAAAAGGGCCACATCATGAGAGTAGGCTGACAGTCCATCTGGAAAACCCATTATTGACCTGACCTAGGCAGCTCAGTGTCAATCCAACTCTGTCTTGGCAGTTATCTCCTAACTAACTAGCTGTTGAATTATGCCTTTTTGACAAAATTTGCCATTGATGCTAAAATGAGCACAGAACCAGAAAAACATGTTTGCGTACATTAGCAGGTCCACTGGCTTTAAACTCAAAATGTTCACATATTTGGATAGCTAACCATACTGATGAGGATGTGGAATGGGGGATATCAATGCTGACGTCAGATGACTCTTCACTGAAAGCAGAGAATACCAGAAAGATGTTTACTTGTGTTTTATTGACTATGCAAAAGCTTTCAATTACGTGGATCATGACAAGCTATGGATAACATTGTGAAGAATGGATATTCCAGAACACTTGATTGTACTCAAGAGGAATCTTTACATAGACCAAAAGGCAGTCACATACAAAGAGAACAAGGGGATGCTGAATGGTTTAAAATCAGGAAAAGTGTGTGCCGGGGTTGTATTCTTTCACCATACTCATTCAATCTGTATGCTGAGCAAATAATCCAAGAAACTGGATTATATGAAGAAGAACATGGAATCCGGATTGGAGGAAGACTCATTAACAACTTGGCTTGCTGGAAGAGAGGAGGATTTAAAATACTTGCTGATGAAGATCAAAGACCACAGCCTTCAATACGGATTGCATCTCAATGTAAAGACAACAAAAATTCTCACAACTGGACCAATAAATAACATCGTGATAAATGGAGAAAAGATTAAAGTTGTCAAAGACTTCACTTTGCTGGGATCCACTGTCAATACTCATGGAAGCAGCAGTCAAGATATTAAATGATGTGTTATATTATGCAAATCT
This sequence comes from Chrysochloris asiatica, assembly GCF_000296735.1. Classification (NCBI taxonomy): domain Eukaryota; kingdom Metazoa; phylum Chordata; class Mammalia; order Afrosoricida; family Chrysochloridae; genus Chrysochloris; species Chrysochloris asiatica. The sequence continues at coordinate 12,819,517 of NW_006408556.1, forward strand.
GCTGCATGAGACCTCTTTATAAAAAGTGTTCAAGAGCAGAGAGATCAATTTGAGGACTATGGTGTGCTTGACCCAAGTCATGGTATATTCTAGTAGCCTCATATGCATGCAAATGTTGGACAATGAATAAGGAAGACAGTAGAAGAATTGATGCATTTGAGTTATGGTGATGGAGGAAAATATTTAAAGTACCATGGACTTCCAGAAAAACAAACAAATCTGTGTTGGAAGACGTATAACCATAATGCTCCTTAGAAGCCAGGATGGCAAGACTTCATTTCTCATACATGTTTTCAGGAAGAACCAGTTCCTGGAGAAGGTAGCATGCTTGATAAAGTGGAGGGTCAGTGAAAAAGAGGAAGACCCCCAACAAGATGAACTGGCACAGTAGCAATGGGCTCAAGTGTAGCAACCATTATGAGGATGGCACAAGACCATGCAGTGTTTCATTCTGTTATGCATAGGGTCACAATGAGATGGAACTGACTCGATGGAACCAAGTTGCTGATGGAACAGCAACAACAAGAAGGATACTGAAACGTGCTTATCCATCACTAGGAAGAATCCAAAGTGAGTAACTTTTAGGACTCATTTCTTCATAAGTTTTAGGACTAGGTTTTCCGTGAGTTCCTCTGTAGTATGGAGCATCATTCTTGTGTCTTCAGTATTTGACCCTACAATTCTCAAGTTTTTAACTACCAATTCCATTCCTATGATTCCCATAGTTTAAATTACTCTATTTGAATAAACACTGAACTCCTAACTACAAGGTCAGTGGTTCAAATGCAACAGCTACTCCTTGGAAACCCTATATAGGGTCTAGATTGAGTTAGAACTGACTCAATGGTACTTAACAACATTATAACACTGAACACTAAGAAAGATTCTACACCGTCCGGAAAGTGGAAACAATGGTTACATAATAATTATAACAAAATCAGCAGATTAAAAAAGACAACTTCTCTAGTCCTAAAACAATCAAATATATTACTCGCATTTTATAGATGAGGACCCCAGGCTTAAAGAGGTTAAATCAATTTCTACTATAACTAAAAATAGCTGAACCACAGTTCAAACATAGTACAGTCTACTTTGAACTTTTGCAATATTTAGTTACATGAAAGATAAAAAATAGAAAAAGGAAGAAAAATGTTTTAACTTAATAATTGGGTGATGGTAGCAAGGGTAAGAAGAGAAGCGGTGGTGACTCTTGGGAGGAGATGTGTGCCCAAACCACCATTGAGCTCTCCACTCTGAATCTCTGCCCATTATCAAAGGGGAAACCCTTAGGTTGGGGAGTATGGCTGACGAGAGACTGCTATGTCTTATACATACATATGTGGTAGCACTCAGAGTAGCAAGGACTAATAACACCTTTTGGATGGTTGGTTGAGTACACAGAAGGGTGACAAATATACTTTTCTCATGCGAGGAAGGCTCAGCCAGCCTAAAGAAATGCTTATGCTATTAACATCTCCATTACAAGATTCTGAACTGCAGTCATGAAACCACTAGATTGCAATTTAGTTTTGCTTGGTTACTCAAGTGTGGAAAATGGAAGGCACCGGGATATAAACGCAACTATGAGGGACTTCAGAAAGCTCGTGGAAAAAATTCTATTATCTTTTCATTCCATTTTTTCACAAACTTTTTGAAATACTCTCATATTGTTTTAAGAACTAGAAAACGTAATCTTAACAAAAGATTGACAAAATACAAGTTTTTGGAACAATGCAGATTGAGTAGACAGGTATGAAGTGAACAGGAATAGATCAAGTAAGCTGGGAGGCAGCTGAGAAAGAAGTAATTTATTTCAGCTCACAAAGGCCTTGACATGAGAAGCTATGACTAGCAAATATGAAGTCTGTTTTGTTAAAAACAAACAAAAACACTTTCATTCCCTGTCCTCCCTAATTCCATGGCACTCTCACTATCTCACTTATCCAGGTCTCAATAGTTCTTCCTCATCTTGGATTTCTTCCTCTTTGATTACTGAGCAGCCAAAATCAAGCTAGACTCCCCAAATCTTTAAATTCACTCTTCACAATGGAAAGTAATTACCACACATTCTTATCCAAATACCTCTTCCCAATAATAATCGATCCAACAATGTCCATGGCTCCTCTGCATAACATTGAAAACTTTCACCAACTGGCCCCCATTCATCCCTCCAACTATTTCTGGGTATTGTCCATAGGACCCCTTTTCTGTGGACAGATTAAATGGTTCATTTTCTGTCTCCCAACCCTAAGAAGCACTCTTCTCTTCTTGGCCATTACTCACACTGTCCCCTACTATAAGAGCCTTCTTCAATCTTTTCTAGTTACTCACTCATTGAATACACATTTAAGTATCTGTGAGGCATTCTATTGGACCCTGGAGATATTATTGTAAAACACACACAATCGCTGTCTTCAAGGATCTTACCATCTGGAGAGGCTTTTTTCCCCCTTGAGTCCTAGGTTCACAGACTACTTAACTGAGCTCTTACTGTATTTATAGGTTAGATACTTACTACTCTATCAAGTACTGGTACTTTGCATTCGTAAGTATAGTCTTCCCAGTCACATGGTAAGTTACTTCAGAGCGACTGTTTGTTCCTATTGCCAATGATAAGCAAAGGACTTTAAAAATAAAAGACACTAAAACATTTGTTCATCACAAACAAGACCTGTGACCTTAGTTTACAATCTCACATTGTTGTTGTTGTCATGTGCTGTCCAGTCACTTCCTACTCATAGTGATCTGTACAGCAGGGGTGAGGAACCATTTTTCTGTGAAGGGCCATTTGGATATTATAACATCATTTAATATAAATTTATGTTGCTATAAAAAAAAAGCTCCTAAATCTATTGATGATGCATTAAACACTAAAGACCAAAGACCAGAAGTTGTGGGATGACATCAAGAACATCATACATGAAGAGAGTGAAAAGTCATTAAGAAGACAAGAAAGAAGTAAAAGGTCAAAATGGATGTCAGAGGAGACTCTGAAACTTGCTCTCCAG
>NW_006408556.1:12822624-12826084 GCF_000296735.1 Chrysochloris asiatica
GTAGACATACAATACTAATTAAGCTAAACAATTGCTCAGTTCTGTGCACTGGTTACAAATCGGGCTGCTGACCTCATGGTCCGCAGTTTGAAACTACCAGCTGTTCTGCGGGAGAAAGATGAGGCTTTCTGCTCCTGTAAAGATTTATAGCCTTGGAAACCCTGTGCAGGGTCACTATGAGTGGGAACTGACTCCACCACACTTAACAACAACAACAAAGAAGATTTCAGTAGTTAAGGTTTAAAGATCATCTCAGGACAACAGTTTCACACATGGCTCCAGAAACTGCAATTTATGAGAATCTGAAAGTCAGTCTGCATTTCACCACTTTTAATCAGGATTCTTCTATGGAATCTGTACTCAAAATATTCAGTAATGGTAACCAGGCACCATCCAGTTCTGGTCTCAAGGCAAAGAAGACTTAGTTCATGAAGGTAATTAGCCACTCAGTGCATATCCTCTTCCTGACTCTCCTTCCTCCACTGTTCAGGCGAAAAGACACCAAATGTTGTGCCTTGAATAGCTGCTTACAAACTTTTAAGACCCCAGGCCCAAACCAAAAACCAAATGCATCGTCATTCAAATAGATTCTGACTCAAAGTAATCCCAGGCACTATGCAAAAAAAAACTAAGTGGTAAAAATAGAACAGTAAATATGTTAGTTGGGGTCCTGCTGTAGGATCAGCACTGGACTGCTACCTGAAAGGTCAGCTGCTCAAACCCACCAGCCACTCACTCCCCAGAAAACCAATGCAGGGTCACTATGAGACAGAACTGACTCAACAGCACTTAACAACAACAAAACATGTCAATTAACTGAGCTATCTCATGAAGCATGACCCTAAGCCTTCAAACCAAGGAATCAAAACCCCATGAGGTGTATGATGTACACAAGCAACCTCATCAACTATCCTTTTGTTGTTGTTTATAACTATCATATAACTTGCCAATTCAACTTTTTACAGGTGTACAACTTATTGACAGCAATTACATTAATTGGTTGTACAACCCTACCCTTCATCAATTCAATTTTTTCCAATACCGTAAATTGAAACTCCATACTCTATAAGCACATGTCCCCGTCCCCCACCATCTCTAGTAACTCTACCTTTGATATCTATAAATTTACCTTTTCTTGCCTGTTTATATAAGTGAAGTCATACAATATTTATTTTTTTACAGTTGACTTACTTCATTCAGCACAATGTCTTTCAGCTCCATCCATACTGTAGCATGTATTAAAACTTCATTTCACTTACTGGCCTAGTAGTATTCCATTGTATGTATGGACCACATTTCATTTATGTAGTCATCGGCTGACGGACATTTAGATTGTTTTTACTTTTTGGATACTGTGAATAGTGCTACAATGAGCACTGGTGTACACATCTCTGTGTGAGCCTCTGCCCTCAAGTCTTCTGGGTGTAGATCTAGCAATGGATATGCTGAGTCATATGGTAGTATCATTATGAGCCTAACAACAGCACTTAACAAAAACTAATAGGATTACCAAGTCGGGATTGACTAAATGGCAGTGGGTGATTTACTCTATCTACCATGGGAATTGTGAACGAGCTTGTTAAATTCTATCAGAAAATCCTTTTGAAGTTTTGATTGATATTTCACTGAATTTGTAAACCTAGTTTGCAAAAAATTAATGTCTTTATGATAAGTGAGTCTTCTCATCCATAAATATGGTATCTCTTTGCTTATTCAGGTCTTTCAGTTATGTTTCTTCCATAAGACCTTACACATATCTTGTTTAGATATTTCTGTATACTTTATAGTTTATTGTAGCTAGTATAAATGGAATGTTTTAAAAATATATGTATGAGTATTGTTGCTAATCAGACAGGAACATGACTGATTAATAAAAAAATGTTGTTAGCTGCTGCTGAGTTGGCCCCAGACTCATGGTAACTCCCAGACCTTTATTCCTAGTGTGCTTTACTCTGGAAACTGTGTTAAAACTTGTTTATTATCATAGTAACACTCATGCCTCAACATGGATTAAAGACCTTAAAGGTAAAACCTAGAACTATAAAGATCATCAATGAAACAATAGGGACAAATTTAGGCCTTCTGAAACACTATCAAACATAACTGAAAACACAAACAACAGAAGACAAAACAGATGACTGGGATCTCCTGAAAATTAGACACATATGCATCAAAAGGTTTCATCAAAAGAGTAAAAAGAGAACTCACAGAATGGGAAAAATTTTTGGCAATGACATACCAGACAAAGAACAACTCTTTAAAATTTATAGATTACTTCAACACCTTAACAAGAAGACAAATAGTCCAATTTAAAAATGGGCAAAAGACATGAACAGACACTTGACTAAAGACATTCAGGTAGCAAAAAACATAGAAAATTGTTTGTGATTGTTAGCTGTTAGGAAGATGCAAATCAAAACAACGAGATATTATCTCACCCCAGCATCAATAGCAAAGTTAAAAAGAAACAACAACAAATGCTGACAAGGGTGTTGGAGAGATTGGGACTTCCCTACACTGCTGGTGGACTGTGAAATGGTGCTGCCATTGTGAAAAATGGTGCTTTCTCAAAAAGTTAGAAATAGAAATGCTATATGACCCAGTGATTCCTCTACTTGGTATATAACCTCAAGAAACAAAAGCTGTGACATGAATTGATATATGCATACCTATGACTCACTGTAGCACTATTCACAATAGCAAAAAGATGTTGACAGCCTAAATGTCCAACAAAAGAAGAGTGATTAAACAAACTTTGGTATATACACACAATGATGAAGAACAACAATGAATCTGAGAAGCACCCCCTAACATGAATAAACATTGAGGATATTATGTTGAGTGAAAGCAGTCAATCACAGAAAGTCAAATATTGTATGAGATCAATGTTGTAAAAAGTTAAGAAAGAAGGAGGGTTCCTGCAGAGCCTCTGCATTACATAAGACCACAGGTGGAATCCTGAACCACATCCAGAATCTTCTGAGGTGGGAAATTTCCACTTGAAAGGATAAGCAGACCAGTCTGGAGCGGCTAGAACAGAAGATACTTCTTGAAAAGAAGATCGACAGGAAAAATACAAAACAATAATGGCAGTCTGACTGACTACTACAAGAACAAGCAAGCGGCTCACCTAGGAGACATCAAGGCAAGTGGTTGGGTACCCTCAGGGCAAACCCCTTCCAAGACTAAGACTCAATGGGAATACAGGAGCAGACATGCACTCTGATTGGTGACCACTTTCATCACCAATAAGGGGAAGTGATGGAAAAACAGCAATGAAGTTGCAAGCTAAGCCCTACAAAGTTTAACAGATTCCTGTTAACCCAGGTGGAGACCTGGTTGGCCAGCAGTGTGGCAAGACCTGGGGACTCTTGAGCCCAGAGTCAGTAACATAGCCACAGAGGACTAGAATGGAGAGTGAAGCGTCCAGCTGATAAGAAGAGAGGACATATGCACAAGA
>NW_006408556.1:12829300-12838588 GCF_000296735.1 Chrysochloris asiatica
CAGCTTGAGGACTAAGGTGCGCCTGACCCAAGCCATGGTATTTTCAATAACCTCATATGGATGCGAAAGCTGGACAGTGAATAAGGAAGATCGTAGTAGAAGAATTGATGCCTTTGAGTTGTGGTGTTGGAGGAGAATACTGAAAGTGCCATGGACTGTCAAAAGAACCATTAGATGTGCTTTGGAAGAGGTGCAGCCAGAGTGCTCCTTGGAGGCCAGGATGGCTAAGCTTCATCTCTCATACTTTGGACATGTTGTCAGGAGGGAACAGTCACTGGAGAAGGATGTTATGCTGGATAAGGTGGAGGGTCAGAGAAAAAGAGGAAGACTCCCAGAGAAATGGATTGGCCAGGTGGCATCATTGATGGACTCAAGTGTGGCAGCTGCAGTGAGGTTGGCCCAGGATCGGACATTGTTTTGTTCTGCTGTGCATAGGGTCGCTATGAGTCGGTTCCGACTCAGTGGCACCTGACAACAACAACAAATCTATTGAATTTTGAGTCCCGCTTGTGGTTGCCTTAGAAGGGCAAGACCTGATTATTTCTCAGCCTTATACAGCTGGTGGGGTGGGGAACATCCAACATATAGGATTTCCAAGGAGCAGCTGGTGGGTTTGAACCACCAACCTTGTGGTTAGCAGTCCAGTGCTTGTCTTACAACACCACTCCAGGATCTACCATCTCACATGGGCGATGAGAAATGAATACAAAGAAGATGAATAGGTAAGGACATCTCTGGATATCAAGGTACACAAACACTAAAATCCTTACTAAAGCAGCATGGTAAACTTCCATTTAACTAGTATTTCCCTGAATATGCTTCCAACTGATATAGTGATGGCTCCACTTGGCAGTTCATTCTATCCCAAGATAATTTATCTTAACCCAAATAGGAGATAAACTCACTAGTCCAGAGAAATGAGTTTCCCCACACTAATCTTTAAACCAACATTCTCACTGGCCAGGTTAAGATTCCCATCTGTTTTGTTCTTGGTTAAGAGCTTGCAATTCCCCAGCATTCTTAGTGCATTCTCTTACAGTGACGATAGCCGACTATAGTTTGGATTGGGGTGTGTGTGTCTCTGTTTTACAGATCCATGAAGTCCAAAAATTCTGGGAGTCACTGTTTTAGAACAAAGCCTGTGATTTCAAATGTCACAGTTCTCTGGAGAAGAGCTTCTCATAGTAATTGCCAGCACTGATGTTAGGATTTTATTTTATATACATACACACACACACACACACACATATTTATATACACACACACACACATACATATATATACATATACACACACACACATATATATATATATACAAAGGAGCTCTGGTAGCGTAGTGGTTACAAATCGGGCTGCAAACCTCAGGGTCAGCAGTTCGAAACTACTAGCTGTTCCGCAGGAGAAAGATGAGGTGTTCTGCTCCCGTAAAGATTTACAGCCTTGGAAACCCTGTGTAGGGTAGCTATGAGTCGGAACTGACTCCATGGCACATAACAACAACATAGATACATATACACACACACACACACATATATATACATATATATACACACACCTATATATATACATATATATAAAACTTTTACATAGTACTGCTTCTTCAGTAAAAAGCAAAGTACTTTCATCCTTTTACGTTTTCATTTTCAATTCCCTACAACTCTTTAAAATAGTTATGACATATATTTTTAATCTGTCAAATATAAACAGAGAGGCTGTATAGCATAGTAGTTAAAGCCTGGGTTGGGATTCCAGCTCTGTCTTTATTAGCTATATATAACCTTAGGGAAATAATATATTTGGGCCTCAGTTTCTCATCTGTGAAATGGGAACACACAACAGAGTTGCTGTGAGAGTTAAATGAGTTCATACATGTAAAATACTTGGAGCAATGCCTTACATATAGAATTCAAGCAATGATAGTTCCAGATCCTAAGCTGACACTACTTAACAGAGATGGAAGGAGCTTACTCCCTGCTAAAACCCTTGCATAAGACCTCACAGACTCCCCTTCCCACTGCATGAATATTATAAAGGTATTGTCCTGGGCATTTCTGGACAAATTATTACTCTGAGCTCTTGTTAGTGGTCTCTTCAAGTAAAATGCAACTGCTTAATTCCATCCAACCTAGTTCTGCCATTTTAATGCTGCAGACTTGTTTACAATTTAAAACTGCCTTCCTTTAGAGTCTCCCCTTTTCACTTGCACCACTGGAAACATGACACATGTAAGGATTTAAGAACATGTAAGATTAATAAGCCCTGACACTTCAGCAGTCTCTCTCAAGCATGCTTTCTAAAATGCTCTGCTTTGCATTCCCAAGTAGCTTCTGTGTAGTGAGCTGAACAGAGAGAACTCAGGCAGAATAGGCAAAAGAAACACTTTGAAGATGCACTAGAGCACAACTTCAAATGCTACAGCACAACTGGGGAATGGGAGCAATCATAGTGGCAGACAGACCTAGAGATCATCGACGAGCACCTGGAGTATTTCTTTCTGAAGAGAGGACGGCAGGTGCAAACTGTGCCAAGCTTAGCCCAGGAAGTCTGTGGCTACAAATCATGAAACAGCATGGGCAGCTGGTGGGGATCCACTGTCTAGCTAGCAATTACTGGTCAGTGACTGTCATCTTCAACTACAAAGACAAGGTGCGGCTCTCTACATCTGCATTCTTCTACTGGTTATTTATCCAAGTGTCTGAGTGCTAAAGTGACAGCTGGCCTCAAGGCATACTTACCCATCTGCCTAAAACACAAAAATGGAAAGAATTACACACAACGGGAATACACAAAGGGCTTAATAAAATTTGTATTGATCCACATGCTATGTTATCTTTCAATCCTCTTTATACCTTACTAGAAGACAATCTCTTAAAATCTGATAGCTCAAGCTAAATTTTGTTGTAAAAATACATATAACTTAACTTTTACCAATTCGACATTTTGGGGTATACAGTTCAGTGACATCATTTACATTAATCATGGTGAGCACTCGTCATTCATGTTCATCTGCCAAAATTCCCATCACCAGAAACAGAAACTCATTGCTTTCTAAACAATGGCTCTCCCTTTCCCTCCCTCCTGCCCCTGGTAACTACTCATAAGCAAGTGGTAAACCACTAATAAACATTTGCCTATTGTTATTTCATATAAGTGGATCACAAAGTATCTGTCCTTATTTCACTCAGCATAATGTTTTCAAGGTCCACCCTATCTTAACTGGTAGACAGTTAAGTTTTTCAGGCTGAAAGGAGGAGTTTTTATTTGCTTGTTGACTTCCTCCATTGGGTATTGTGCTTCAGGAAAAGCTGACCTCAGCCCCAGCCTATACACGGGTCCAAAGTAGTCAGTCAGTCCGTGTTGTTGTTTCTCTGGCAAGGGCTACTGGTTTAGCAGAAGGCATGTGGCCTAGGCTGGCCAGTCCAACTGAAGGGAAGGGCATAATCCACATGCAGAGGGGAGGTCCTCCTTTAAGAGCAGTAGTCCACAAGGATAGAGAAGTCCCCTTGCTCCCAGAAGCCATGTTAGGACAAGTGGGGTAACTAGACTTAGAGAGAAGCCCTCATTGAGGTGCACCCATAACCCACCCTTCTTCTGGAATTTCCGTTACTGAGAAAATAAATGTTTGCATTATTGAAGCCAAAATAGAAAAAATGACATCCAAAGGTAGACTAGACCAAAATGTTAGCCTCCTCATGACACTAATAATTATACCCAAAGTAGAAAGAAATGTAGAGGAATAAAACTAATCTTTATGCCCGCCAGGGTTGAAAAAGCCCAAGGAAATACACTTTGATATGGGGGACTATTGATCTCTCAGATTTTCTCCTAGTATTATAACAGCTTCCACTATCTGAGCATCCACCATGCTAGACCACAGAGAGTTAAACGTACATGCTGTGGACTCATGTAGATCCAAGTTTGAATCCTAGCTCCTGTATATCATCCTTGTTGTGAAAATACAAATAGAAAATATGAGGAAAGAGCATAGCATACTTCTTGCACATTATAAATAAGTTTATTTTTCTGGTGGTAGTTTACATTGTTTGCATTATCTTTTGTCCACATCCTTTGTTCAACAGAAATATTGTCATCCCCATTTTGGAGAACCTCAAGGGTTCTGAAAGGTTCAATAATGTGCACAAAGTCAACAAGCAGCTGGGTCAATGGGATGTAAATGTGTCACTATTTATCCTACAACAAACATGCCTGAAGCGCAGAAATAATTATGAAAATTATTATTATACAAGAGTCCATCAACAGATGAATAGATAAGAAATTGTGATACATACACATGATGGATTATTATTCAGCCATAAGAAGAAATGAAGTTCAAATCCATACTATTACACAGCTAAACCTTGAAAATATGCTGAATGAAGTAAGTCAGGAAAAAAAAAATTTTATAATTCCACTTACACATTCAAAATAGGCAAACAAAAACTTATTAGAGGCTACCAAGGCCTGGGAAAGGGGGAAATATAGAGCTATTGCTAAAGGGGTAATTAGTTACAGTTTGGGGTGATGAAATACTTTTGGAAATGGATAGTTGTGAAGGTAGCACAACATGACAAATGTATTTAAGGTTACACTTAGAAATGGATAAAATGGCAAAATGTTAGCTATATTTTACAAGAAAACTTTAAACAACCTGTCATATATTAATGGAGGTAATGGTGATTCGGGGTAGAATGTTCACCTTCCATGTGAAAGATAAATGTTTGATTCCCAGGTAATGCATCTCAACCACCCTTCTTTGTCAGTGGAGCTTCGAGACTAAGACAGACTAGGAAGAAAGGCCTAGCAATACACTTCCAAAAATCAGGGAATGAAAACCCTGCGGATCATAATGGAACAACTGCCAGGCAGTGCAGGGGGTCACCATAAGTAAGAGGCAGCTAAAACATCATCATCTTGGGTCATACCATGTTGTTATTGTTAAGTGCCACTGATTCCGTTTTGACTCATAGAGACCTTGTATAGGGTTTCTAAGGATCAGCTGGTGGGTTTGAATCACTCACCTTCTGGTTAGCAGTCCAGAGCTTATCCTACAGAGCCACATGAGATAATTTACACTTAAAATCTCATAAAATCTGACAACAATCTTGTAAGGTAAGTATTATTACGCCTCCCCACATCACACAAAATGTGAAGAAGCTGAAGCTGATACCTATTTTACGTGGCTAGTAAATAACTGGTTTTGAACTCAGTTCTGACTTTGAAGTTCATGTTGTAAACCACTATACTTCCCTGCCTCACAACTGATGGAATTTTCCAAAATGTTGGTACATTAGATAATTCTAGGATGCAGGAGTAAAAATTTTTTATACTAACATACTGTAAAATTGACTCTGTTTAGATCTCTAAATTTTAACACATGTTGACCATTACTGCAATCAGAATCTAGAACAATTCCATCACTCATGCTGCCCTTTGTAGTCACACCCTTCTCCCTATTCCCAACTTCTAGGGACCACTGCTATGTTCTCTGTCACTATAGTTTTCTTTCTGAGAATGCTGTTTATATGGACTCACACAGCATACAATTTTTTAAAAGAACTTTGTTGTAGTTAAGTGCTGTCAAGTCTCTCTGACTCACAGTGATCCTGTATAGGGTTTATGAGGAGCAGGTGGTGGGTTTCAACCACCGACCTTGCTGTTCAAACTGACTTTGCGGTCCAGTGCATCACACCAGGAATCCAAAAGAACTTTATTGAGGTTAAATAAACTAAAGTGTACAATTTATCATTTTTGTTACATGAATACACCCAGGAGAGCACATTCAAGATGATGAATGCCCCCAAAATTTCCTAAAGCACCGCTATAATCTCTTTCTCCCATCCTGTGTCTTCAAGCTTTCCAAAACAAAAGATTTTAAACAAATCTTTCTAGAATTTTATATATATGAAATTATAACTCGTTTCCTTTTTTTGACCTGGCTTCTTCACACAGTATAATTATTTTGAGATTCATCCACGTTGTTGCATGGATAGATATTTCACTCCTAAATTCCTGACTAGTAGTCCATTGGAGTCCTGGTGTGGAGTGCAGTAGGGCATACATTGGACTGCAAGATTAGCAATTCAAATCCACCAAGATGCTCTGAGTAGTTACCAACTCAACAGCACTTAACAACAACAACAACAGTATTCCATTACCTCACATTTGTTTATCCATTTAATTGTCCATACTTATTTGTTTGGAGCTGTGGGTTAATGCGCCAGACTGTAAAGCTGTTTGAACTGCAAGGCAGTGGTTCAAGCTCACAAGCTGCTTCTTGGAAACCCTATGCTAAGAGTTGGAACTGACTAGATGGCACTTCACAACAACAACAACTTATTTGTATACAAGTCTTTGTATGGTCACAGGTTTTAAAACTATGTCATAAATATATACGAGGGGCTTCAAAAAGTTCATGGAAAAATGGACTTGATGTTAATAGAATTTTTCCATGAGGCTTTTGAAGCCCTGTCATGTGTACAGAACAGAACAGCTGCCATTTCAATATTCTTCATATGTATAATTTATGTGCTTTTCTTTTTCTTAAATAGCCCCCTATCCATTCCCATGCTCTTCCTTAATAAAAGCACCTATGGACTGCAGTTCTACACTGAGACACCTGGGGTCCCCATGAAACAGAATCAACGCACTGGAAACTAGTTTGGTTTTATTGTTTTAACAGAAGCTTACTGTCCCTAGTGGAGCGGGGTGATTTTGTAGGATAAGCACTGGACATTGAACCACAAGGTCAGTGGTTGAGCTCACTAGCTGCTCTACAGGAAAAAGATGGGGTTTTCTGCTCCTGCAAAGATTTACAGCCTCAGAACCAACTCAACAGTGCTTAACAACAACACTGTCCCCTAAACATTGAGTTCTCCTTGCCTTGTCTCTCTCATCTGCTCCTGGTAGCCACCAATCATATAAATAGGATCATAGAATATTTGTCCTTTTGTACTTTCTGTTCATTCAGCATAGTGTTTTCAAGGTTCATTCGTGTTGTAGCTTATCAAAACTGCATTTCTCTTTCTGGCTGGGCATTAGTCCTTTGTATATATGTACTACATTTTGTTTATTGATGGACATTTAGGCTACTTATGCCTTTTAAACCTATTGTGACAACCACTTTTTTGTCAGTTTGTCATACTGTAGTGGCTTCTGTGTTACTGTGATGCTGGAAGCTTTGCCATTGGTATTTTAAATACCTGGTAGCATAGTGGTTACGAGTCAGGCTGCTAACCTCAGTGTCAGCCAATTCAAAACTAACAGCTGTTCCATGGAAGAAAGATGAGGTTTCTCTGCTCCCGGAAACCCTATGCAGGATTGCTATGAGTCGGAAGCAACTCCACAGCACATAACCACCACCACCACCACCACCAACAGCATACCCATGGTGGACAGGTTTCAGTGGAGCTTCCAGACTAAGGTAGACCAGAAAAAAAGAAAGGTGAACTACTTCTTAATTTTTAGCCACTGAAAACCTTATGAATAGTAACAGAACATTGCCAGATAAAGTGCTGGAAGATGAAAACATTATGGATTGCAGCAGAACATTGTCAGATATACTGCCAGAAGATGAGCCCCTCAGGTTGGAAGGCACTCTAAATACAACTGGAAAAGAGCCACCTCCTCAAAGTAGAGTGTACCATAATGACGTGAATGAAGTAAAGCTTTCGGGACCCTCATTTGTTTATGGGACACAACTCAAAAAAAGGAAGGAGAGTTACACACATCCATTAACAATCAGAACATGGAATATACACAGTATTGTTGCTGTTGTTGTTAAGTGCCGTCAAGTTAATTCTGACCCATAGCGACCCTGTATAGGGTTTCCGAGGAGCAGCTGGTAAGCTTGAACCGCCGACATTGCAGTTCAAACAGCTTTGCAGTCTGGCACATTAACCCACAGTGCCACACCAGGACTCCATACATAGTCTAGTCTATGAAAACTGGAAGCTGTCAAAAATTAAATGGATTCATATGTCTTCAAATGGTTATTCTTTACTCCCAGCATATACTCCTTATATGATCTATTTTTCCTAAAAGAATTATTCTCAGAAGAAAAATATTATTCTCTTTTTTATTTTGTTACCTTTAATAAAATTGTATTACATTAAAAAAATTAAATGGAATGCATGAAGGTAAATATCCCAGGCATCAATGAGTTGAAATGGACTGGTACAGGCCATTTAGAGCCTGACAATAATATGGTTTACTATGCTGGGAATGACAAATTCAAAAGGAATGGCATCATATTTATCATCAAAAAAGAACATTTGAAGATCCTGAAATGCAATGCTGTCTGAGATAGGATAATATCTATACACCTACAAGTAATACCAGTTAATGTCACTATTATTCAAATTTATGCACCAACCACTAAAGTCAGTGATGATGAGTCTGAAGAATTCTACCAACTTCTTCAGTTTGAAATGATCAAATATGCAATCGAGATGCACTAATAATTACAGGTGACAGGAATAGAAAGATTGGAAACAAAGAGGTAGGATCAGTAGTTGGAAAATAAGATACTGGAGATCACACAATAAAATTCTGCAAGACAATTGGCTTGTACACTGCAACTATTTTTTTTTAAATATAAAAGGTGATTGATTATACACATGGATCTCACCAGGTGTAATACACAGGAATCACTGACTACATCTGTGAAAAGAGACGGTGGAAAAACTCAGTATCATTAGCCTAAACAAAGCCAGAGGCAGACTGCAGAACAGACGATCAAGGACAAGTTCAGGCTGAAGCTAAAGAAAATTACAATAAGTGCAGAAAAGTCAAAGTATGACCTTAAATATATCCCATGTGTGTTTATACACCATCTCAAGAATAGATGTGAAGAAAAAAAAAATAGATTTGATGCATTAGACACTAATGATTGAGGACCACAGAGTTATGGGATAGCATCAAAAACACCATATAGGAGCCATCAAGGCAAGTGGTCGGGTCCCCTCAGGGCAAACCCCTTACCAAGACAAAGATTCAAGGGGAATACATGAGCAGGCATGTGGTCTGGCTGGTGATGACGTTGGTCACCGATAAGGAGAAGTGGGGGGAAAACAGCAATGAAGTTGTGAGCTAATTCTGACCACGTTCAATAGACTGCTGTGAACCCAGGTTGAGACCTGGTTGGCCAGCAGTATGGCAAGACCTGGGGACTCTTGGGCCCAGAGACAGTGACATGACCACAGAGGACTAGAGTGGAGAGTGAAGCATCCAGCTGATAAGAAGTGAGGGGAGATACACAAGAACACCCACACTTGCAGATAGTACCCACTT
>NW_006408556.1:12839363-12840562 GCF_000296735.1 Chrysochloris asiatica
ATCAAAACAATTACAATGTGAAAGAAGGTAAACACAGAGGAACAAAGATCCAGATGGTGAGAAGGTCAGGCAGATTACAGGATAAAATAGACTGTCTTAAATGGAAGGAAGAGTTAATAGAATATAAGGTAACCACAATAGTGGGGTTGGAGTAGAGGGTTTAGTTCAGGTGTTGGAGAGGGCAATACAAGAAGGGGGAGGAGGCAGAAGAACAAGATAGATAGGGAAAGACAGACAGGTTTGCATGGGCTAAGTGGGACAGAGGTAAATAGTGATGCATACTCAACGTTGGAACAACAGGGCTCTGTGATACTGGGATCTAGGCATAGTTTGAAGAGGGGAAATAATATTAAAATGCTTGACTGCCTTATGAATATTGGTTTCCCTTGCCTACTATTGTAAAATAGACATTTGAGTGAAATAGAAAGGAATGTTGGGAAACATGATTACAGAAAACTTATAGGCCCGTCTTCAGCCTATAACTGATTGTGTTGTTGTTGTTGGTAGGTACCATCCAGTCGGCACTGACTCATAGTGACCTTATGCACAGGAGAACTAAACAATGTCCAATCCTGGGCCAACCTCACTACTGTTGCCACATTTGAGTCCATCAATGATGCTACTTGGCCAATCCATCTCATTGGGGGTCTTCCTCTTTTTCTCTGACCCTCCATCTTACCAAGCATGATGTCCTTCTCTAGCGACTGTTCCCTCCTGACAATATGTCCAAAGTATGAGAGATGAAGTTTGGTTGGCCATCTTGGCCTCCAAGGAGCACTCTGGCTGCACTTCTTCCAAAACAGATCTATTGTGTTCTTTTGGCAGTCCATGGCACTTTTAGTATTCTCCTCCAACACCACAATTCAAAGGCATTGATTCTACTACGATCTTCCTTATTCATTGTCCAGCTTTTGCATGCATATGAGGTTATTGAAAAATACTATGGCTTGGGTTAGGTGCACCTTAGTCCTCAAGCTGACATTTTTGCTCTTCAACACTTTAAAAAGTTCCTGTGCAGCAGATTTGCCTAACGCAATACACCGTCTGATCTCTTGACTGCTGCTTCCATGAGTGTTGATAGTTGATCCAAAAAGAATGAAGTCCTTGACAACTTCAATCTTTTCTCCATAGATAAGAATGTTGTTTATTGGTCCAGTGGTGAGGATTTTTGTTTTCTTGACATTGAGATGTAATCCATA
>NW_006408556.1:12858558-12867440 GCF_000296735.1 Chrysochloris asiatica
TTTCTAACCCCAGATCTTTTGCATATTTCATTGTAATATTTGACTTTGTCTTCTCAAATTGACCTTGGAAATTTTGTGTTCAGCTCTTGTACCTCCTCCTCATTTTTTCCATTAGCGTTAGCATCTCTATACTGGAGAGCAAGTTTCAATGTCTGTTCTTACAGCCATTTTGATCTTTTCCTTCTTTTTTGTCTTCTTAATGACTTTTTGCCTTCTTCCTGTATGATGCTCTTGATGTCATTCCACAATTCTTCTGGTCTTCGGTCTTCAGTGTCTAATGTATCAAATCTGTTCTTCAGATGATCTCCAAATTCAGGTGGGATATATTCAAGGTCATATTTTGACTCACGTGGACTTGTTTTCATTTTCTTTAGCGTCAGTCTGAATTTGCAGACTGAAGGGTAGTAGAAATAAAATGGAAACTCATAGCTGGATTAGTCAACACCTGAAGTTTTCTTCAATCCACCTGCTATTAATGTACTTTTCAGGGTCTTCAAATTGCTGTTTCATGTTCTAAGCTGCATTCAGTGAGAGACTTAGTGGAGTGTGTTTATTCCATCTTACCAGGAACTACATCTCTTCTAGGAGTAAATATGTTTTTTTTTGCATTTAGAAGTTATATTATTTTAATGTGTTTTATACAGTAACAGAAAATCTATAACTCCATGGATATTTTTAAAGATTAAATTCAAATGTTTTTAAATTTTTTAAAAAATAAATTGGTTTACAGAAAAATATTAAGTAAATTCACTCTATACAGATGCCACTGGAGTGTGGTAAAATCATGAAAACTAGCAGACAAATGATGATTTTCTAAAGGATAGAAGCCACTTTCCTATTAAAGCTCTTCTACACAGTAGAATTTTTATAACAGCATCATTACTTTTAACTGTAAGTTCACATAAGCCTACTTATTCTATTTGCCTTCTATTAATTAACCTTGTAGCTGTTCCTGTCTGGCTATTATGTTCTACAGAATACTGGGAAAGACTAAGAAAGGTCATCCAGGGACTCAGAAACAAAGCTTTCCACAAGAAAATGGGGGAATGAGCTTAGATAGAAAGACAGAGGTGGAAAGAAGTGACACACATTATGCAGTAAATGAAAAACTCTGGTTTTAGAAGTAACCCTCTTCTTTTATAAGTTTGCCTAAAGCTCAAGGAACTCTTCCTTGGTATTCTTATAATATCTTCTTCACATCCAGTATGATGGCATGCCTGATTGTAGCCCTAGTTTCCTTTACCCACCTGACAGTCATTTTTGTAATTCAAGCATTGCACAGAGACTTATCAGTAATGAGGACTCAATGGATGATGAATCTCCTGAAACCATGCTTAAGGCAAAAAATCATAATGACTTCTCTCTCAGTAGGAGCAGCTTCTATGCTCTTCAACTAGGTTGATATCAACAGGAGCTAAGTAGACATTTTAAAGACTAAGTATACAGACAAAATGAAAGTGGTGAATACGTGTGTTAAAGTCTGTAGTGTGTGTTGGGGGAAGTGGTTTTCAGTGTCCTATGGGCTTCATCCATTTCTAACCTAGTATTGCTGCCCCATTACTCAGGCACTCTGCTGGCCACTCAAAGTCAAATCTGCCCCTAATCAGAGATCTATCAAAACCCAAGAAAACTCATTTTATGGTGAGACACTTTTCACCCTGTATCATGGGTACTGTAAATTATTACCTCTGCCACAATTTTTTAATAAAATGGAGATTTGTGTGATAGTAAGTATCTAAGCCTGTATGTTCAAACTGCTTAATTCTCATAAGTGAAATAAAAAAGCTGTTTATGAGATCACTGGTTATTGAAGAACAAAGCTAATTCCATCAGTAGAAGCAGGAGCCCTGGTGGTGCCATGGGCAATGAGTTAAGCGTTGGACTGTGAACCGAAAGACTGGTGGTTCAGAACTACCAGCCACTGCACAAGAGAAAGATGAGGCAGTCTGCTTCCATAAAGATTTACAGCTTTGGAAACCCTATGGAGTTCTACTCTGTCCTAAAGGGTCACTGTAAGTTGGAATCAATGGCAGTAGATTTGGGCTAGGTCACTAGCAGAAAGAATGGGCAGATAATAGCATACAACTGCTGGCTTTCTGTGGGGATGGGTGGGTAGGAGTAAGAAGTGGGGGTTAGAGTTAGGATAATGGCTAGGTCTAGGCTAGGCCTAGGACTTCTTTCTGTTAAAGCTACAGTTAGGACTAGGATTAGTGTTAGGGGTAAGAGTTAGGCTAGGGCTAGGAGTACACCTTAGGCTAGTTTTTAGGGTTACAGTTAGGATTTTTTTGTTTTCTTGAAATCTACTTGATTTCCTCTTCATTTGAAAGTTCTGTAACTACATTATTATCTGAAAATGACCAATCATATTTGATGGACAATTTTGCTGGATATATGTATTTTGGTAAGGAGCTCTGGTAGCGTAGTGGTTACGAATCGGGCTGTGAACCGCAAGGTCAACAGTTTGAAACTACCAGCTGTTCCGCGGGAGAAAGATGAGGCTTTCTGCTCCCGTAAAGATTTACAGCCTCGGAAACCCTGTACAGGGTCGCTATGAGTCGGAAACGACTCCACAGCACACAACCACAACGTCTCTTGGTTAGCAATTTTTTTGTGTTTTTATAAGTGTGGCGCTGTGGGTTAATGTGCCAGACTGTAAAGCCATTTGAACTGCAAGGTCGGCGGTTCAAGCTCACCAGCTACTCTTTGGAAACCCTATACAGGGTCACTACAGGTCGGAATCGACTCGACAACACTTGACAACAACAACAATGACATAGTTTTATCTATGTCATTCCATAGCTACATCTTCTTGCCTGAATGGTCTCTGCAGAGAAATCAGAACTGAATGGTTCTCACTTTTGTAGGTAGCTTTTCAATTTTCATGAGCTACTTCCAGGACTTATTCCTTGTCTTTGGTTTTGAAAAGGTTGATTGTAATATAGTCTTGTTTTTTTCTTTCTCTTGGAGTCTATTCTGTTTGGAGTCAGTTTAACTTGTTAAATAGCTATTGTCTTGTCTTTCATGAGGTTAGGGAAGTTTTCTTCCAACAACTTTTAGACAGTATTCACTGTTTTTTTTTCCCCGGTCTCTTCCTGTTCTGGAATTCCAATCCCACATAAATTATTCTCTTGAGAGTGCCCCATATAAACCTTAGACTTTCGTCAGATTCTTTTGTTGTTTGTTTCCTAATTGTTCCACAAGCAGGTGGAGATTATATATATACACTTTTTATTGTGAATTGAGTGATTGTTTACATGGGAGAATATCAGTTTTATACTCATTTCATTGCAATGAATACAATCACCTCTCTGCATCATCATTCAACGTATTTGCTTCTATTCCCTCTGGTTTTTGTTTTGTTTTTGGGAGGATATACACACAAAAACACTCAGGAATATATACTCATTTAAACAACCAAAAGGCACATTCTTCAAGCCTTCCTCCTAGCTGCCAGTAGTACTCAGTCCTTCTCTTTCCATGAGTCTAGCATCCTCAGTTGCTCTCCTTCTCCATGTCCTCATCTCTGCCTCCATCTCTGGTATCACTGCTTATCTGAATAGGGTTCCACATTCTGCTTGTGCTCGTCTCTCTTGATGGTCCTAGGGTCCTCTGTTCCTGGACTATAAGATTAACTACTCCCCACTACCAGCTGTTCTGCGGGAGAAGGATGGGGCTTTCTGCTCCCATAAAGCCTCGGAAACCCTGAATAGGGTTGTTATGAGTCGGAACCGACTCCACAGCACATAACCACCACCACTTTTTGTTATTGAACTGTTTGTGACAGTTCCAATTAGTCATAACAATTACTCACTATTGAATCATAAGAATCTTATCTCCATCTCTTTTCACCAGACCCGTCTAGACAAGATGATAGCAGGTGGATATTGAGAAAATTTTCAAGCTCAGTAATTCAGCCTTCCATTGATTTAGTTTAGTTCTTTGCCCTTTCAGTGTATTATTTATTCCTGGAGTATTAGAGTTAACCTTCTGGGGTCCTGGTGTGGCACTATACAATAAGCACTGGACTGCTAACCACAGGTTGGTGGCTCAAACCCACCAGCCATTCTGTGGACCCCTTATACAGGGTTACTATGAGTCGAAACTGACTAGATAGTACTTAACAACAAAGTGTTAACCTTCTGGCTTTCTAATTGGCTGTTTTTGTAGGGTTCCTTTTTTTTTTTTTCGTTTATTTTGCCTGTTTCCTGAAATTTTCTATAGTTTTGTTCATGTTTTCCTTGATTTCATGTGCAGTTTTCTCAATTATTCTCTCAATCCATTGACGGTGCCTAAACAGCATTCTTTTAAAATTCCTTATCAGGTAGTCTGATACCATGTCTGGTATTATATTTTCTGACTCTGTATTTTGGTCACTTGTTTGAGGCACTCTGTCTTGTTCTTCCATGTAAGCTGAAATTGTGTGTTTTCTCCGAGACACTGTGGTGTTGTATTTATATTAACTAATGACTATATACGGGTGTGTTCTCAGACTCACCACCTGTCTCCTGGTGGATGTGGGAGAGACTGGACGTATGAATGCAGTTCTCTGTTCACTGTCTCTGACGCATAGTTCAGGGTGGGTTCATGTGTCTCCAGAAGCAGGGGTGCTAGGCTCAAAGCACAACACCAGGCACAGCCGAGGCTGTGCAGGAAGGAGTGGGTGCAACAGGCCACTGGGCTGGTGAGGGTGGGAACTGGCCACACCCTCAGCTGCCAGCAGGGCATGGGAACTAGGGAGAACTGCACCCTCCTTGCAGCCAACCTCCTACTGCTAACTTCTTAAAGACTAGTTCCATGATGACTTATCACAGCAGTAAATATTTGTTGATCATAGAATATTATCATATTTGCTGATATACATGTAACCACAACTACCACTAAATATATGGAGTCCTGGTGTGGTACTATAGGATAATGTGCTGGACTGCAAGGTCAGCAGTTCAAACCAACCAGTCATTCCTCAGAAGCCCTACTCAGGGTCGCTATGGGTTGGAACCAGCTTGATGGCACTTAGCAACAACACCGACTACCAAATCTATAGCTCTAGGCTAGATTTTTTCTCCTACGCATGTCAGTCTGTTGACAATCTAAAGACAGCACATTCAAAACTGAACTCTCCCTCAACCACAACCAAGCTTCCTGTTCTTCCTGCATCCCTAGCTCAGTGATCAGAGTCCTTCCTCTATACTATCTCCCATAGCCAGTGAATCCCCACATTCTACTGATTCTTCCTCATGAATCCCAAATCTATTTCTATCACATCTTTACAGAGGTCAGAAGGTCCTAGTAATCAGACTCCTTGTTCTCTCTGACTTCATCTCCTATGATTCTTCCTTTCACTCTTCAGTCATACTGATCTACTTATTCGCTGCTCCTCCCATACACCAGGCACTCTCTCATCTCAAGACCTGTACCATTGTTTCTTTTGCCTACAAAGCTTTCCCCAGATACCTAGATGCCTTGCTTCCTCACTTTATTCAGGTGTGTGCGCAAATGTTATTTTCTCAGTGATGCTTTCCCTGGCACTTACATAAAAATAGAACCCTTCCCTAATTAATACCGGTGTGGTGCTGTGGGCAAATGTGCTAGACTGCAAAGTCGGTTTGAATTGCAAGGTGGGTGGTTCAAGCTCAATAGTTGCTCCTTAGAAATCCTATACAGGGTTGTTATGGATCAGATCCGACTTGATGGCACTTAACAACAACAAATATAGCATATGTATGTTTAACTTAATCATCCTTTTCGTAAAATACTTTTTATTGTGAATTAGGTTGAGGTTTAAAGAGCAAATTTGTTTTCAACAATGCACATGCATTTTTAGCTATTTATCTTCATTGGCTTCCTCACCCACTCGGTTATAAGTTATAGGAGGGCAGGGAATTTTCACTACTTTGATCACTGCTGTGTCTCAAGCACCTGGAACAGACCTGGCAGAAAACAGGTGTTCAGTAATTACTTTCTGAAAGAATGAACTAAATTATATCCATCCCCATTGCCTCCAGTTTAATTTAGACCAGCATCAGTTCTAACCTACATTTCTATAAATGCCTTTTAACAGGTCTTTCTGCATTCAGCTTAACACCCAAATCTATCATTCAAAAGCTGCAATACTCTTAACCTGACTCATAAAATCTTTTCAGCACCCCTCTCTCTTCATCCCACCACATGCTCTAGCTTTTCTAAATTATGTTTAGTTCTCTTATAAACTGTTCTCTCTCACTTCTGGACCTCTCCATAAGCTCCCTGCCCAGTTCACCTACTCCTTACCTTAGTCTGCATTACTCTTACAGACCTTTCACATCTTAGTATAAAGTTCCTTCTCCCAGGAAACCTTCCACCACCCTCGGAACCCAGGATGGGTGTACCTTCTATGTGTTCTCTGAGCACGCCACTCTCTAGATACTGTGGTATATCTAGCACATTACACTACAATTGCCTGTTTGCTTGACTGTATCACAACTATAACCAACCTGAGGCAGACATACTACCAGGAGCATTTGGGGGGGCGGGGGGGGGAGTCTGTTAGTATCGGGTTGGTTCCAACCCCATATGTTACAGAGTAGAACAGCTCCATAGGGCTTCTTTGCTGTAATCTTAAGAGCAACAGATTGCTAGAACTTTCTTCTGTAGTAGTTGGGGGTAGGTTCAAGACCATTAGTTATGAGTGGTAATGGTGGTGGTTAAGTAGTTTTGGCACTTAACAACAACAACATAGTTAGGTTTGGAGTTTTAATGTGGCACTACAGGATAAGCACTTGGCCTCAAAGTAAGTTTGATCTGCAAGGTCAGCTGTTCAAGCTCACCAGCCACTCCTCGAAAACCCTATACAGGGTCACTAAGAGTCAGAACTGACTCGATGGCATTTAACAACATAGGTTTATATTCTCTCTTAGTGAAAAACATTTTAAAAGAAGTGACAAAAAATTCTGAAGAAAATTGAGGAAAAAAAGTGATTTATTGTGGTTTGAAAAACAAGATGGTCTATCTAATCAAACAAAGTCTGTGGAAATATTGATCTAAAAGAAAATAGAATATTTCCATAAATCTTTTGAAGCCACCTTGTTGTTGTTGTTAGATGCCACTGAGTTGGTACTGACTCATAGCAACCCTATGCACAACAGAACAAAACACTGCCCGGTCTTGGACTAATCTCACAATTGTTGCCATACTTGAGCCTATTGATGCTGCCACTTTGCCAATCCATCTCACTGGGGGTCTTCCTCTTTTTCTCTGATCCTCTACCTTACCAAACATGATATCCTTCTCCAGCGACTGGTCCCTCCTGACAATATGTCTGAAGTATGAGAAACAAAGTTTGGCCATCCTGGCCTCCAAGGAGCACTCTGGCTGCAATTCTTCCAATACAGATCAGCTGGTTCTTTTGGCAGCCCATGGCACTTTCAGTATTCTCCTCCAACACCATAACTCAAATGCATCAGTTCTTCTACAGTCTTCCTTATTCACTGTCCAGCTTTCACATGCATATGAAGTTACTGAAAAGACCATGGCTTGGGTCAGGTGCACCTTAGTCCTCAAGCTGACATCTTTGCTCTTCAACACTTCAAAAGGTCTTGTGCAGCAGATTTGCCTAATGCAATATGTTGTTTGATTTCTTGATTGCTGCTTCCATGAGTGTTGATGATTGATCCAAGAAGAATGAAGTCCTTGACAACTTCAATCTTTTCTTCATTGATACGATTATTGGTCCATTGGTGAATATTTTTGTTTTCCTTACATTGAGATGCAATCCATACAGAAGGCTATGGTCTTTGATCTTCATCAGTAAGTATTTTAAGTCCTCTTCACTTTTAGCAAGTAAGGTTGTATCAGCTGCATATCGAGGGTTGTTAATGAAGCCTCCTTTTACAGTACTTCAATTCATGCTGGAAGGACTGACCCAAAGATAAACTAGAACACCAAAGGAAATAGTTGCAGACACTATAAAAACCTAGAAGTTATTTAAAGCAATCTGTATCTATACATTGTTTACTCTAGAATATGTAATCTATAGGCAGATGTCATTTCAGAATAACAATCTCATGGTTCAATTTTAAGAAGGCACTTATGAATTAACAGATCATCAGTGCCCACAAGCTAGACACTACATATCTCCTGGTGGAAGTATAAACCAGCAATTATTAAGAATTTCTTTCAAAAAATGTAACCTGAATCTATTTAGTCTCTAGAGCTAACTACCAATAACATGTTGTTGTTGCTGTTAAGTGCCCTCAAGTCAGTTCCACTCACAGCAACCCTACAGAGGGTTTCCAAAGAGCAGCTGCTGAGTTTGAACTGCCGACCTTTCAGTTCAAACCGACCTTGAGGTTTGAACCTATGGCGCCTCATCAGGACTCCAACTAATATAGTGAGCAACATAGTAAATGTTGGAATGTTTGTACAGTCACCAATATTCCGACTTCAGGAAACTCGACAGGACAAATGACTCTGTTTCTTCAACAAACAAATTAAAAGGAAAATGAGACAGAGGTGCAGTGAGAGGGAAGAAAGGAGAATGGAGAAAATGAATAGAGTAAAAGATATTTGAAGACATATAGACTAATGGTAATGTTTGAACTTTACCTAAATTCTTATTCAAACAAGCAAGCTATTATAAAAGAGTGATATTAATTGGGGGAATTTGAACAGAGACTCCTAGATATTGGATAATATTATGGAATTACTGCAATTCTTATGTGTGATGTTTATATGGTTATGATTTCTAAAAATAAGCCTTATCTTTTAGAGAGACGTAATAAAATATTTATAGATAAAAATCACAGAAAATCTAGGATTTACTTCAAAATAATCCAAGAGTTGTTATGTTGTTGTTAAGTGCCGTCGAGTCGATTCCGACCCATAGCGACCCTGTACAGGGTTTCTGA
>NW_006408556.1:12867790-12870063 GCF_000296735.1 Chrysochloris asiatica
TAATATATATACATGTAATACAAACAAACATAGATCAATCTATGTTAATAAGTTAATTTAATTTAATTGCCATTTATCTATAAACAAAACTTTTTGTACCTGAGAGAAACATATCAGATACGGAAAAAGTGGTTACAGAAATTTAGGATTGTAAATGAATTCTTTAAAACAGAATATTCTGACATTTCTGATAGTAAAAATCAAAACAATATCGTGAATTAAACTACTCATTCCACAGTAATTTCAAAAGGAAAACCCACTGATAAGAAACTAAAGCCAGGTGACTACTTAGCAAAGTTGATTTGAAACCTATCATAATATTAAGAATTTAGTGGGGTTTTTTTGGCTTGGAAGAGGAGGGATTTTTTTCAGATAACATTTTGAGGCTCTACTAAAGTTGTGCTATCCCAAAATTATTGATCTCCCTTTACTGTCATTTCCATCAACTTATCCCCTTTTGACTGTATTTCTCTTTTTTTATTCCCATCAGTAGCTAACACAGTCAAATAATCTAATCATTTAAAAAACAAACAAAACTCCCATGGCCCTACTTCCTCCTCTGGTCACCAGCCTATTTTCTCTCTCACCTTCACAACCAAGCTTATTTAAATGAGCGCCTCACTTGGGTTTCTACATTCCTTTACTACTCCTTTATTCATCTACATGCTACTTTCTGCTTCCTTAGCTTTGTGGAGAGAAACCATTTACCATCAATTCGATTCTAATTCTTGGAAACCCACTGTATGTTGGAGTAGAATAGTATCTCAAAGGTTTTCAGTGGCTCTTCAAGCATTTCTTCTGAGGAACATCTGGGTATACTAGAATTTTTAACATTTTGCTTAGCAGCCAAGCTTGTTAACCATTTGTACCATCCAGTGCCTCATGGTAGCCATCATGACTCTAGAAATCATGCTGCAATGAACTGCAAAGTAGGTTGGAACTGCAAGGTCGGAGGTTCAAGCTCACCAGCCACTCAGTGAAAACCTTATATGGGTCTCTATGGGTCTGAATTGACTTGATAGCACTTAACAACAACAACAGTGGCCCAAGAAAGGATCCATGGTAGCACAGTGAATTAAGCATTGGGCTGCTGACCACAAAGTCAGCAGTTCAAACCTACCAACAGCTTATCAGGAGAAAGATGAGGCTGTCTGCTCCCATAGAGATTTATAATTTTGGAATCTCTAAGAAACAGTTCTACTGTGTCCTATGACTTGAAACTGACTCAGTGACAGTGGGTGTGGTTTTTGGTTTAATGATACAAGTCATTTGTATTTTCTTCGTTAATAAAATTGTTCTCACTACTGAACCTCCTCTGTCTGAGAATTTCATGTCATTTAAAAAATAAATTTGTAAAAATACTTTGTATACTAATGAAAGTAGAGTACTTGACTTCAAAGAGGTGGGGGGAAAAAGAGTGACCACAAATCATAGATTTAAAAACACTAAAAATCAGTTTGAAAATAAAACTACATATTCCCCAACAGGAAAGCAACTTGACTTAATGAAGTCAAGTTTCTGAGGTATGATTCATTACAGAGCATTCCGTTAAGTATCAATAAAAAAAAATAAAAAAAATAAAAATTCAAAAAGGAATACAGAAGACATGCTAGATGTTCATATCTTCAAACCACCATAAAATCATGTGCTTAAGCGTACTAATGTTGTTCTTGTTAGGTGCTATTGAGTCTCATAGTGACCTTATGCAAAACTAAACGAAACACTGCCCAGTCCTGCACCTGCCTCACAATCATTGCTACGCTTAAGCCCACTGCTGCTGACGATGTGCCAATCTACTTCGTTGGGGGTGTTCCTCTTTTTCACTGATCCTCCACTTTATCAAGTATGATGTTCTTCTCTAGGAACTGGTTCCTCCTGATAAAATGTCCAAAGTATTAAAGATGAAGTCTGGTCATCTTGGTTTCTAAGGACCATTCTGGCTGTACTTCTTCCCACACAGATTAGTTTGTTCTTTTGGTAGTCCATGGTACTTTTTTTTTTTTTTTTTAAGGTTTTTTATTGTGGATTGAGTAAAAGCTTACAGGGCATATCATCAGTTTTACATTCAACAATTCATATATCTTTTTCATTACAATGATTATAATCCCCTCCATGTACCATCAGTTAACAGTATTTCTCTCTGTTTACTTTAGCTTTATAAAAACAAACAAACAAACAACAACAAAGAAAAACCCATTCAGACATATATTATAATTTACACCTCCAAAGAGCACATTCTGCAAGTCTGCCTCCTGGCCACCAGCTCTTAGTCC
>NW_006408556.1:12873604-12887862 GCF_000296735.1 Chrysochloris asiatica
TCTTGCTCAAGATGGCGTCTCTGGGAGCAGCTGAGCGTCTTTAATTAGAAAGCAATGGATTTCTTGCTTCTGCTACAAATTCCCCTAGCTGTAAGCCTTCCAACCTTCTAAATATTCCTTTATATGTGGTTCAGCGTTCTGGCATCATCCCCTGAGCCTGCTTGGTCTGGTATTCTGTGTTGTTGCCAGCAGAGCTCCCCACTGCGCTCCTTACTGCACTTCTACCCGATCGACCATGTTGTTTGTTCTCAGTCCATGGTACTTTTAATATTCTCTTCCAACACCACAAATCAAATGCATCAATTCTTCTCTGGTCTTCGTTATTCACTGTCCAACATTCATATGCTTATGAGGTTACCAGGGTACCTTAGTCCTCAAACTGATAGCTTTGCTCTTCAACCCTTTAAAAAGGTCTTGTGCAGCAGATTTGCCTAATACAATATGTTGTTTGATTTCTTGACAACTGCTTTCATGAGTGTCAATGGTAGATCTGAGCAAAATGAAGTCTTTGACAACTTCAATCTTTTTTCCATTTACCTTGATGTTATTTATTGGTCCAGTGGTGAGAATTTTTGTTTTCTTTACAGTGATGCAACCCACACCAAAAGTTGTGGTCTTTGATCTTCATCAACAAGTATTTTAAATTCACTTCACTTTCAGCAAGCAGGGTTGTTATCATCTGCATATGCAGATTGTTAATGAGTCTTCCTCCAACCCTAAAGCCACATTTTTCTTCATATAATCCAGCATACAGGGTGACTAAGTATGGTGAAAGTATTCAACCCTGGCGTATACCTTTCCCAATTTTAAACCTTTCAGTGTTCCCTCGTTCTCTTTGAACAACTGCTTCTTGGTCTATGTACAGATTCCTTATGAGCACAATGAAATGTTCCAGAATACTCTTTCTCTGCAATGTTGTCCATAGCTTGTCACGATTCACACAATCGAAAGCCTTTGCATAGTCAATAAAGCACAGATAAACATCTTTTTGGTATTCTCTGCTTTCAGATAAGATCCATCTGAAGTCAGCAATGATATCCCTTGTTCCACATCCTTGTCTGAATCAGGCTTGAATCTCTGGTTCAAGTCTTATCAATATTTTACTTGCATGTGCTATTAATAATGTCTGATGATTTCCACATTCCGGTGGGTCACCTCTCTGGAATGGGTACAAATATGGATCTCTTCCAATCAGTTGGCCAAGTAGCTGTCTTCCAAATTTCTTGATATAGATGAGTAAGTGCCTCCAGTGCTACATCAGTTTGTTGAAAGATTTCAATTTGTATTCCATCAATTCCCGGAGCCTTGTTATTATTAGTTTACTAAATTTTACTAAGCATTTACTAAGATTTTATTAAATATCAAATTTACTAATATTTACTAAAACTTACTGTTGTTGTTGCTAAGTGCCG
This sequence comes from Chrysochloris asiatica, assembly GCF_000296735.1. Classification (NCBI taxonomy): domain Eukaryota; kingdom Metazoa; phylum Chordata; class Mammalia; order Afrosoricida; family Chrysochloridae; genus Chrysochloris; species Chrysochloris asiatica. The sequence goes on from NW_006408556.1 coordinate 12,875,017, forward strand.
TCGAGTCGATTCCGACCCTTAGCGACCCTGTATAGGGTTTCCAAAGAGCAGTTGGTGAGCTTGAACCACTGACCTTACAGTTCAAATGACTTTGCAGTCTGACACATTAGCCCATAGCACCACACCAGGACTCCGTAAAACTTAACTAGTGGTGATTAAATTGACTAATTTCCCAATAATTCAGCACTCCTTCCTACCTTTTCCCATTCCTGGACATAGTACTGCTCTTTACCTAGTTTCCTGGACTTGAAAATTTGGCGTTCTCTTTATCATATCACAATCAAGTTGATTACCCAGGCCTGCATCTATTCAGAAATTAGTGTAAAAGGCCTTTCTCTAGGTTCCAGCTCATCTAACAGAATGGACTAAAACTCTCCCCATTCCATTTCCACTGCCACCTCCTCTCCCTAGATCTCGGCTCTTAACACCCTCTGCCTGCATTATTCCTGCTTTAACTGCCAGGAGATCTGAATGTCTCCTTTCTTTCTGGATCTACTACAGTACATCCTGAATGTTATAACTTAATAAACAAAAGCAGCATTTTCACTTATATAGTATTTCTCTGCTTAAAAACACCACAATGGCTATCTAACATACAATATATGAATATAGTTGTCATAGATATAGTAGAATAGAAAGTGTATTTGTTTTAGAAAGCTATCTTAAACCTGGAATTATTTTTTTACTAGATGTGTGAATTTAAACTGGTACTGAATTTTCTACCTTTGTTTCCATATCCACTTAAAATGGGATATAATTATGTAATGCTTAGCAGAGCTGATGTGATGACTAAATGAAATTATTTATGTGATGTTGTTAAGTGCCATTGAGTTGATTCTAACTCACAGCAACCCTGTATAGGGTTTCCAAGGAACAGCTGGTAGGTTTGACCTGCTGACCTTGCAGCTAGCAGTCCAGTGCTTATCCTATAGCGCCACACCATTACTCTGCTGTGGTAGCTTAGTGGTTATGAATTGGGCTGCTAACCTCAAGGTCAGCAGTTCAAAATTACTAGCCGCTCCACAGGAGAAAGATGAGGCTTTCTGTTCCCATAAAGATTTACAGCTTTGGAAACCCTGTGCAGGGTCACTATGAATCGGAACTGACTTCCTGGTACTTAACAACAACAGTACTTAACAACTGGTAAGGCGCTGTGTGTTAATGCGCAAGACTGCAATGCCGTTTAAACTGCAAGGTTGGCAGTTTAAACATACCAGCTGCTCCTCGGAAACTCTATACAGGGTCATTATGGGTTGGAATCAACTCAACGGCACTTCACAACAACAACAACAACCGCGTATCTAGCTTATAAAAGCCTCACTGCTGTACAGTTGATTCTGATTCATGGTAACCCTATGGAACAGAGTTGAACTGACACATGGTTTCTGATACTAAATCTTTACAAGATGATAGCCTCATCTTCCTCCTGATGAGCAGCTGGTGGATTCAAACTATTAACCTTGAAGTTAGCAGCCCAATGTTTAACCCACTATACTTTACACAGAAGGTGTTAAAAGACAATTCTGCGAATAACTCTAATACGAATAAGTTTTCTAAACCTTATTAGAAATAGAATTTGAAGGGATTTTTAATTAAGAGAAATAACCCTGCGTCTAATAAAATTGCTGGCATGTTGCCTGTTAAACCCAGGGCTTCCAGTAAATGAATGCACATGTCTATGTTTTCTCCTTTTCATACCCCCAGTAAAATCACAGTAAGAAAAACAACAACAACATATATATGTGTATATATACACTTTTATAGAAAAGCAGAACAAGAGATGACATAATAGCAGCTGAGAGGAATCATCAATGGTTTGGACACTGAAAAGTACATGGAGGAATGGAAAGTGTACGAGACAAGCGTATACCACAATTTAAATGCCTACAGCAAGGTAAAATAAAGAAGAAGTAGTGTGCTGTTTAGAAGCTCAGAACCTGAAAAGGCTCAAGAATAGGAATCTCCACATACCTCTGAAGATAGTAACGTATGGATCCAAAAAAAAAAGAGGTTGGTTGGTTAAACATCTAAAAAGATTCTCACAAGCTGCTTATGTACAATCAAGCACCTCATGGAACACAACTGCTTGACTTAGAAATTTAAGGTCATGGTTTTATGGGGCATCCTAGTTAATTGGCCTAATGATGTATTTAGTGCTTCTGTTCTATCTCCTAGTTTATTGCATAGGATTTGGAGTCTTAAAAGCTTGCAGTGGACATCCAAGGTATTACAAATGGTCTCTGCTTGCAACAACAGAAGAAGAGAGAAAATTAGGAATAGAAGGAGGAAATGGAATGTGTGCCTTCCATTTGCTTTCACAAAAAATGCCTCATCTGCCATGAGAACAGAAGAACTAGATGGTGCCTGACTACCACCGATGAACATTTTGATAAATGATTCCATACAAGAATCCTCATCAAAAGGGATAAAATGCAGAACAGAACTGAAATTTCTCATGGAATCCAGTCTCTCTAGAGCCACTGAGGTGAGATGAATTCCCAAAACTGTTTCACTGATTTAATCTTTAAATATTAAATTTGTGGTTGTTAAGTGCTGTCAAGTTGGTTCTGATTCATAATGATGACTCTGTATAGGGTTTCTGAGGAGTGGCTGGTGAGCTTGAACAGCTGACTTTGTGGTTCAAACCAACCTTGCAGTTCAGTGCTTATTCTACAATGCCATACCAGGACTCCTAAACCTTAAATATTACACTAAAAAGACCCCCTGAAGTCTTCTTTAAACCAAACAGTAAATTAGTTTATTTAGTAAAGAATGTTTTCTTTAAACATGTTCCTTTTTTCAAGAAATATCTATATAGAATCAAACTAACATTAGCAACTCAAAAGGCCAAACAGGAAGGTTAGGGGGCAGTGAGTTCATGATAATGGGGAAAGAACAATTCAGGAAAGGAGTGTAAGTGTGGCTGCACAACCTGAAGAATGTAATCAACGTCTCTGAACTGCACAGGTAGAAACTGTTACATGTTTTGCTATGTATATTTCCAACAACAACTTTAAAAAAAAAAAAAAAAAGGATCCTCGTCCTCACAGATTTCCTCCCTCTGCCCTGAGCAGCCAAATGACTGTGCCTCTCCCACTTTGGCAGAGGACTGGGGTTTTAATTTGTACGAAAATCTGAACCTTAGATGATATACCAGGCACAATCATGGATGAAAGTACCCAATAAGTAGCAATCCTGAAGAGACAACAGCCACTGATTAGAAAGTTCCTTTCACAACGTCACTGAAGGTAAGGCCAAAATGCTATCCAATGAAAAATGAGCTTCTGTTAAGAGTATATCTCATTAGAGAAAAATTCTGATCATTCACAGTTTGAATGTCATGTTTCTGTTTCCATTAATATTCTACTGGTATTCCAAATGGTCTGCACTAGGAAATGGCTGAAGTTAGTGAGTGATAAGACAGACATCTAAGTAGTAGCAGAAATCTGATGGTCACATTATTTAACCTTCAAGTCATTTTTAAGTGACTCAGTCTAATGAGCCAAGTAATCTCTTTCTGTGTAAAAGTCTATTAAACAAATTACAGGGTTTTAGGAAGCAAATTACTAGGCAAGGAAAATCTCTCACATGTAAGAACATTTTTCTTCAAATGATAAAAAAACCAAAATAAATTTGACATCCATTTGTATTTAATTTTTAGTTAAAATTCTTGACAAACTGGTGCCAATTTTGAAATAAAACAAGATTAAATCATTTCAACAAAATGGCAGGGTAGAAGATCAACATGCAACAAATCAGTGAGATTCCTTTACATTGAAAAATAGAGCTCTGAAAAAGAAATCAAGAAAGCAATATCATCTACAATGCTATTGTTATGTACCATCAAGTCAGTTCTGACTCATAACAACCTTGTATATGGTTTCCGAAGAACAGTGTGGGTGATGGGTTTGAACTGCCAACCTTGCAGTTAGAAGTCCAGTGCATATCCTACTGTGTCACACCAGGACTCCCCATTTGCCACCAAAAAGATTAAATTGTTGTTGTTAAGTGCCGGTCAAGTTGGTTCCAATGCATAGTGACCCTATACAGGGTTTCTGAGGACTGACTGGTGTGTTTGAACCACCAACCTTGTGGTTCTCAAACCAATTTTGCATTCCAGCACATTAATCCGCAGTGCCACAAAAGATTAAATATTTAGGAATAAGTCTTACCAGAGAAAAAAGAGACCTAAACAAAGAAAACTACAAAACACTAACACAAGAAACAAAAAGACACCTATATAAATGGAAGATGATACCAAGCTCATGGATAGGAATAGTTAACATTGTGAAGATATCAATGCTATCCAAAGTGAACTGTAGATATAATGTAATCCCAATCCAGTATTCAATATCATTCTTTAAAGAGATGGAAAAACTGATCACCAACTTTATGTGGAAAGGAAAGAGACCCTGGCTAAGCAAAGCATTACTAAAAAAAAACCAAGTAGGAAGCCTCTTACTTCCTGATCTCAAAACCTACTACACAGCCACAACAGTCAAAACAGTCTGGTACTGGTACAATGAAAACCACAGATCAGTGAAACAGAACTGAGAACTCAGTAGTAAATCCATCCACTTACTGATCCTTGACAAAGAGCCAAGGATCCTTGACAAATGGGGATAAAGATAGTCTCTTTTACAAAGGATGCTAGCAAAACTGGAAGTCCACTTACATGAGAATGAAACAAGATCCATATCTCACATCATATACAAAATCATATTTAAGATGGACCAAAGACCAAACTTCCAGCAAGATGGTGAACTTGGCAGACACATTACACAGACCCCCTACAACAAAGAGACAAGAGACCAAATGAAACAGACTTGGAAGAAAATCCCGGAACCCTGAACTTTAGAGGAAATGTTAGAGAAGTGGATTGAATGCTTGCTGGGAGGAGAAGTTGAGTAGAAATGGTGAGAGAGGAAGAATGGTGACTTGTCGGCCAGATTTGGACAACCATCTTGGGCTTTTGTAAGCAACTTTGGCAACAGAAGGTGGCCTGGCAGAGCAAATTCACACAGGTAATGAGAAACGTGCAACTCCTTCTTTTTCTCCCCCATGTTCCCCTGGTGACCAGAGGTGTGACCCGCTCCCAGCTTCATCCACCCACAGTACATACAGCCCCTACTCTCCAGGAGTTTGAAGTCCAATGGTTGCAAACCATGCCAGTGTATGGTGGGGGCCTGCTGTGCTCCTCTGGTACCTGGATTCAGTCAGGCTCGAATTCAGACTTACAGACCCCACAGAACCACCAGACCAGTACTAGTCTGGCAGAAATCCTCATAACCAGCTGCCTTACCTGCAGCTGCCTTGTAGTCCTAACAGACATTGAAACTTCTCCATCAAGGGCCTCTAAAAACGAATTCCAGATTGAGCGTCCTGAACATTCAATGCTTCTTTGTTTTTGTTTGCTTATTCTTTCTTCTTCTTTTTCTATTCCCTAGAATTTTATCCTTTTTAGCTCTGCTTTTTTCCCTTCTTTTCTTCTATTTGTCATTTCCCCTCTTTGTCTTCCACCACCCCCTTTTGACTTATTTTACTACTCTCTACTATCTCTTGTTTCATCTTCACTCTTACTGGTTTTAATTTTTTTTATTTCTTTCTTTTAGTATTTTAGTATTCTCTTCCTGTCCCTCTTGTTAGTTTATGTATATGTATATATATATGTTATATATTTATAATGGTTGCTGCCTGTTCTTATTTCTTTTTTCTCCTTTATTGTTTTCCCTTTTCATTGTTGGTTGCTTGTTTATTCAGTTTTGCTTCTTGTGTGTGTGTTGTGGGTGTATATTTCTCCTCTTTATCACCCAACAAGAGACAGTAACTATATCCATAGTTACTATGTCCCAACTACAGTAGTACCTTCTGAAGCTTCACCCACCGGGAAGAGCCAATACCACCTGATCAATGATAAAGAGCAGACAACATCAGCCACGTCCACCCTAAACTGAGGTACAGAACAGCGAACAGAGAACAGTGCACACACTTTCATTCTCTAACTACAACCACAGGTGAGAGCCTAAGAACACATCAACATACAATCATCAATTAAATACAATTATGACAACACCACAATGCCCCAGAGACAACAGACAACTTAAGCTCACACAAAGAAATGAAACAATGGCTTACACAAATGACCGAGATTCCACTATTTCTGAGAAAGAAAAGGTAATGGAATTAACTGAAAAAGAATTCAAAAGAATAGTTGTTGTTGTTGTTAAGTATCGTGGAGTTGATTCCGACTCATAGCGACCCTGTACAGGGTTTCCGAGGCTGTAAATCTTTACGGGAGCAGACGTAGTTTCGAACTGCTGACCTTGCGGTTCACAGCCCAATTCGTAACCACTTCGCTACCAGAGCTCCTAAAGGAATAGTTAGGAACCTTTAAAATATTGATAGAAAGATTAAGGAAAGCAAGGAGAACACAGAAAAGTTGAGAAGAACTCAGGAAAACACTATAAAAACAAACCAACTAAATAAATGCAAAATTTGAGATAATATAAAACTTGCAATTAGAAATCTAGAAGATTACTACTAAGATTTCAGAAATGGACAATACATTGAAAGGGCAACGTAAAAGAGTCAAAGTAATGGAAGCTCAAATTAGTAAGCTTGAAGATAAAACTCTCAACACAAGTATGCTAGAAAAAAAAGTAAGAAAACAGAAAGAAAAAAAATCCAAAGAAAGGCTTGAGTTATGTGGGACACAATGAAGAGGAATAACCTACAGGTGGTACAAACACACAATGGAATACTATGCAACACTGAAGAATATAACAAATCTGTGAAATGAGCAATCACAAAACCACAAGCATTGTATGAGACCACTATTGCAAAAAATTAAGCAAAGGTTTGCTTGCTTAAAGAAACATTCTATGATGGATGGTTACCAGGGGTCTGGTAACTTTTCACTGGGTAGAAGGCTGCTGTTGATATTGTGAAGTGCCGTACAATCAATTCCGACTCATAGTGACCCTGCATAGGTAGGTTTGAACTGCTGACCTTGTGGTAAGCAGTCCAGTGCTGATCCTACAGTGTCACACCAAGAGTTTAGGAAGAGGGTTGTTATGTGCCATCGAGTCGGTTCCAACCCATAGCGACCCTGTATAGGGTTTCCGAGGGTGTATTATCTTTACGGGAGTAGAAAGCCTCATCTTTCTCCCGCGGAGCAGCTGGTAGTTTCGAACCGCTGACCTTAAGGTTCGCAGCCCGATTTGTAACCACTACGCCAGACACACATTAATTTGGGTGATGAGGCAGACAATATACAAGAGGGAGTTTGACAAAGGAAAGATGAAAGTAGTGGCAGACACAGGAAGGCATGCAAGAGTTAAAGTGAATAGAAGTAAATACTGTTAACTGATGGCCCATGGAAAGGACTATCATCCGTGTAATGACATGAGGTGTATGATATGTTGAATATTGGACTGATGATCTGCTCTGCAAATCTTTACTCAATTCACAAGTAAACGTTTTAAAAATCTTACATTAAAAAAAGGCACTCGTGTATCTATTAACACAGGAAAAACTAATGTCATCTGTGAAAAAAGAAATGCACTTCTTTAGTGTCAGAGATTTGAGTTCTGAGTTTCACATTTGTTCTGTAAATACCTTATTAGGAGCTCTGGTAGCATAGTGGTTATGACTCGAGCTGCTAACCTCAAGTTCGGCAGTTCAAAACTATCAGCTGTTCTGTGGGAGAAAAACCGAGGCTTTCTGCTCCTGTAAAGATTTGCAGCCTCGGAAACCCTGTGCAGGGTCACTATGAGTCGGAACCGACTCTATGGTACTTAAAACAACAACAAAATACCTTATCAATCTGTAAGGCATAAAGCATAAGATTAATGCATGGTGGTGGTGGTGGTTATATGCTGTGGAGTTGTTTCTGACTCATAGCGACCCTGGATAGGGTTTCCAAGGCTGTAAATCTTTACGGGAGCAGAAAGCCTCATCTTTCTCCCATGGATTAATGCATACAAGTATATTTTATATGTGTCTCAGTAACATAATTTCCTTAAGCACAGAAATCACTTAACTATATACTTAATACAGTGAAGGTCAACAGATAGCTAATTAATGAGTAGCAACTTTAGAAAAGAAAGAAAAAGACAAAACAGAATGTTTTAATCTAGGAAATAGTATAGGGTAACCTCAAAGAAATTTAATGCTCCTTGACATCAAAAGAAAAGAGGAAAATCTCAAAGAATTAGTAAACATTAACACAGCAGAAATGAAAATGAAAAGAAGACCCACAAACAAAAGGAACTCAGTGCAGAAAATTATGTAGAACAAAGAAATCAGCAGAACCACACACCCAAAACATAGAGGAAAATGACAGCAAGCAATTCATACCTAATGATAATTACAATGAATATAAATGAATTAAAGGCACCAGTCAAGAGACAGAGTACCAAAATGAGTAAAAAAACAGAATCCTTCAATAGGCTGTCTACAAGAGACACATCAAAAAGATGGAGACAGCTTAAATATCCATCAACAGAAGAATGGTTCATACACAAGTGGAATACTACACATCATTAAAGAATAATGATGAATCTGCAAAACACTTCACACTTGGATGAACCTAGAAGACATGTGTTGTTGTTGTTAAGTGCTATTGAGTCAGTTGCAACTCACAGTGGGGCTGTGTAGGGTTTCTGAGGAGCAACTGGTAGGTTTGAACTGCCAACCCTGCATTTCACATGAACCTTGCAGTCCAGCGCATTATCCTGCAATGCCACACCAGGACTTCTGAAGGACATTATGCTAAGTGAAAATACTCAATCACAAAAGGATAAATATTGTATGAGACCACTGTGTTTAAAAGTTTTCTTGCTAAAGAAACATTCTATAATGGTTACAGGGCAAGGGGAGGGAAATTGTTCATGGGATAGAAGGTGCTATTGTTGTTAAGTGCCGTCAAGTCAATTCCGACCCCTAGCGACCCTGTATAGGGTTTCCGAGGAGCAGCTGGTGAGCTTGAACTGTCAACCTTGCAGTTCAAATGGCTTTGCAGTCTGGCACAATAACCCACAGCGCCATACCAGGACTCTAGGATGGAGGGTAGACACATGTTAGCATGGGTGACAGGGTGGGCAATATACAACAAGAGGGAGGTTAACAAAAAAAGATAGTGGGAGACACAAGGAGGAAACAGAGTTATAGTGAATAGAAGTAAATGTTGTTAATGGAGGGTATTACAATCATTGTAATGAAGCAAAGCATATGATTTATTGAATGTAAAACTGATGATCTGCTTTGTAAACCTTCACGCAATTAACAATAAAAAGTTTTTTTTTAAAAAGTATTAAAATCCAAAAAGTAAATTCTAGAAATATAAAGATCATCAATGATATTGTAAAGTTTGATTATGATATGTCTTGGTGATTTACCCATAAATTGTTCCTCTTCATGGTATCCCACATAACTCTTAGGCTTCCTTCAGATTTGTTCTTGTAGCATACTAGTGTTGAAAGATTTACTTTCAAGCTCACTAATCCAGGCTTCCATTGCATGGCATCTACTCCTTTGCCCTTAATATATTGTCCATTTTCTGAAATCCTAGTGCTAGTCTTCTGGATTTCTAATTGCAGGTTTTGTATCACTTCAAAATGTGCATTTATAGATAATTTTTTACTCACCCTCATATTTCATCTGTTCTTGTAGTTTTTTCCTGAATTCTCCTAAAGTTTCTATTGTGTTCTCCTTGCTTTTCTCGATCTTTTGAAGTACCTAATTATCATTCTTTTGAATTATTTTTAAGTTTGTTCCATTACCTTTTCCTCCTCATAATCATTTTCTGCCTCTGTATCTCTGTCTCTTGCTTCTTTGTGTAAGTTAAAATTGTCGGTTGTTTCCAGGGCATTGTGGAGTTGTCTTATTTGTAAAAACCAACAGTGCAGGTTGTTGAAACTCTCTGGAAGGTGCCTGCAATTCAAGGAGCTCATGAGGTGGCTGTGGAAGGGATATGACAACAGAGTTCCTAACCCTAGATGGAGTTCTTGTTGGCCTCAATGCTATCTATGTTCAGGACCCTCAGTCCAGAAGTGTTCATGGGGGCCCTTGATGGAGCTGGTTTCAGCGTCTGTTCGGTCCACAGGGAAGTTGGGGGCAACATGACTACTTAAATGCTGGTCTGGTATCTCTGCAAGTTCTGTAGGTCTGGAACTGAGCCCACATGAATCTAGACACCAAAACAACACACGAAAGCAGTACAACGAAGTGGCACAGCCAGCCCCACCTCACACTGACGTGGCTCCCAACCACGGGCACTGAACTTCCGAGAGCAGGGTCAGCTCTGGGGGATGGATGAGGGTGGGAGCTGGCCATATCTCTGGTCACCAGGAGAATGCGGGCGGAAAAGAAAAGTTTGCATCTTTTCGGTCACTGCGTGCATCTGCTCTGCCAAAACTGCTCACAAAATGATGGAGCCACATGTGGCCAGCCATTCACCCGTCAGTCTCCTTCTTTTGACAGCTCCCTGCTTGGCCTCTCTTCCCTAAAAGCACTCCATCCACCTCTCCAACCTTTCTTCTTCTGAAGTTCAGGGTGCCAGAATGTCATCTGTGTCTGTTTAATTTTGTCTCTCATATCTTTGTGTAAAGATCATCAATGAAAAAACAGGTACAAACTTAGAGACTCTGATACATGGCATAAATGCACAATCAAACATAACTGAAAACATACAAACAGATGATAAATTAGATGACTGGGTTTTCCTAAAAATGAAACATGTATGACCATCAAAAGATTGACCTAAAAAAGTAAAAAGAGAGCCCAGACTGGGAAAAAAAAATGTGACAATGACATATCAGACAAGGGACTAATCTCTAACATTTATTTAAAATTTCAACACCTCACCAAGAAAAAGGCATTTATTTCCATTAAAAAATGGGCAGAGGACAGGAACAGGCACTTCACCAAAGGAGACATTCAGGCAGCCAACCAACATGAAGAAATGCTCACGATCATTAACTAATGTTGTTGTTGTTGTTAAGTGGCACTGAGTCAGTTCCGACTCATAGCAACCCTAGGATTTCCAAGGAGCTGCTATTTAATTGCAGTCCATTATGATCCAGGGCTTATCCTACAGCACCACAGCAGGACTCCCGGAATCCATTGGTGGTGGTGGAGGTGGTTATGTGCCATGGAGTCAGTTCCGACTCATAGCGACCCTGTGCAGGGTTTCCGAGGCTGTTAGAGAGATGCTAATCAAAACAATTAGATACCATGTCACTCAAGCATTAATAGCAAAGTTCAGAAAAAACACAAAACGACATATATTGGTGAGAGTGCAGAGAGACTAGAATCCCGCTATATAACTTGTGGAGTCATGGTGTGGCTCAGTAGGATAAGCACTGGACCATAAAGTCAGTTTGAACCACAATGTTGGAGGCTCAAACTCACCAGCTGCTCCTCAGAAACCCTATACAGGGTGGCTATGAGTTGTAATCAACTCTATAGCACTTAACAACAACAACCACATACTACTGGTGGACTCTAAAATGGTGCAATCACTCTGGAAGATGGTATGCTGTTTCCTAAAAAAGTTGGAAACAGAAACACTGTAAGATCCAGCAATCCCTCTCTCTTATTGGTGGTAGTGGAGTTAGGCCATTGTTAGATGTCGTTAAGTCAGTTTCAACTCATAGTAACCCAGAATAGTTTCTGAAGTTATAAATCTTCACAGGAACAGAAAGTCTCTTTTTCCTGCTTAGCACCTGCTCGATTTGAACCTCTGACCTCGTGGTTAGCAGTTTAGTGCTTATTCTACAGCCACCAGCTCTTCAACAATTTCTTTACTTGGTATAGATCATTGAGAAATAAGAGCCATGACAAAGACAGATGTATGCACAACCATGTTTATCACAGCACTATTTACAATAGTAAAAAAAGGAGACAATCTTAATGTCCATCAATGGAAAAATGGTTAAACTAACGATGGAACATACACTCAATGGAATACTACACAGCACTGAGGAGCAATGAAGAATCTGCATAACACCTCATAACATGAATGAACCCAGAGGACATTATGCCAAGTGAAATTAGTCAATCACAAAAGGACAAATATTGGATGAGACCACTATTATAAAAAGTCAAGAAAAGGTTTTCATACTAGTAAAATCGAAAAGTGAAAAAACAAAAGGCCGTTTTGAAAGGGTCTCTGCAAAGTTGGGAACAACCACTACAAAGGGTATAATGAGTTAGGTACTTATCAGTGGGAGGTCATTGGTGAGATTGGAATGTGTTCAAACAACACTTTCTTTTTCCTCCCTGTCCAGATTTCCACAGTTTCTTATAATCTGTAACATACTCTCTAGCACAATTATAAAAAAGGGGACAGCATTTTTACTTCATTAGATTGTCACAGAGTCCAGATGGAGGTACCATGCTAAGGGCACTGTCTACCCAATCATTAGAAAGAGGACCATATCTTTCTAGCTCATGCTAGGTCACTGTGATGTTCTGAGGCAAAAACAACCCATAACGTTTCTCACTGCAATCTGTTTTTGTTGTGTGCTGTTGATCATTTCCAATTCATCATGACCCTGTGTAGGGTTTTTGATGCTTATAAATCTTTGTGAGAGTTGGAAGCTTTATCTTTCTCCCACAGAGCAGCTGGTGGGCTTGATCGGCCAACCTTGTGGTTCATAGTCCAGTGTTTATTCTACAGAGCCACAGCACTCATATGTCACTGTAATCTAGAGATCCTCAATTAATGTGATCATATTGGGCTTGTGTATTGTCACTAACAAAAACACTTTACAAGAATATATCATAAGCAGCAATGAAGCGGCAAGCTAAGCCCTACAATGTTCAGGGGGCTTCTGTGGACCC